>NW_023425527.1:3672500-4872500 GCF_014108245.1 Pipistrellus kuhlii | reverse complement strand
AAGGTAATGGTAATAAAGCATATAAGAAAAATCACCCTCTGGTAAATAATTGAGGTTCCTATTGCATATGGATTACAAATATGTGATTTTTTTATTTAAAAAAAAAAAAACATACACTTTTTTATACAGCCTTTTCTGTAAGGAAGGCCCCCAACAGGCAAAGGGCAAAAAATTGAAGATCACACTCAGTTACTCTGATATTTAGAAGCCCCTGAAGGACAGTTTGGTCCATAATAAAAAGAAGATTCATAGTTGAGTGGCCTTGGGCCACTAAGCCTTCGTTTATCACTCCACATAAAAAGGAAGTAATGCCTGGCCAGTTTGAGGATCAAATTAAGTGTGTGTGTGTGTGTGTGTGTGTGTGTGTGTGTGTGTGTGTTCATGTGTTTGCGCATGCATAAAGATAAGAGTTAGCAAAGAGTTAGCAATTATCAATCTTGACTCCATACCGGGCACTGTACATATGCTGACTCATATCAACCTGACAAGTCTAGAAGGTGAGTTCTATTCCCCCCGTTTTATAACTGAAGAAACTGAGGCACGGAGAGGGTAGGTAACTCACTCTCACAGTTAATTAGTGGTAGGCAGGCACCCAGGCGGTCAGGCTCCAGAGTGTGCACCCCACTGCGTCCTGTCCTACTGGCTCTGCCTCTCAGATGTAAGGCACCGGCGTTACTCAAAGCAGAAAGAGGGACATTTAGAACGGAAGCACATTTCAAAATAGAAAATGAGCGGGGCAGGAGAGAGGGACCTGATAAATGACCTCTTTTTTCTTTCATCTCCCTGGGAATTCATTCTCCAGCCAGATCAGTGCGAGCTGTGCAGGAAGCCCTTTTCCCTGGGAAAGGACGGCATCTCTGGGCCCTCCGGCCGGCTGGCGTTTGTCATCCCATAAGGAGCCCTGGAATGGATAGTCGCTGGGCTGCTGTTTCAGACCACAGGGGCAGCAGGAGCGGCTAGCAGCACGTTCATTACTTACTTTCTGTTTATCCTGCTGTGGGAAGCACTAATACAGTGCACTTCCGCGCTTTTAATCAAACTAACGCACACTGCTCACTTGCAGAACAGTCTTTCTCCCATGTTGCTCCATCTTAAGCTCAGTGTTAGCCGCCTAGTGCCCAAGGTTATTCGCTAGTCTGGTCGTGCTCAGCAGTAAATTGGGTCTAAGGGGCCTGACACTCGAGCAGTAGACTTGCTCTTCGAGCTCAGAGCCCTGCCTCAGCGTGTTTCTGTCCCATAGCTGCCCGTACAGGTCAGCTGCCATGAACTAGCCCAGAGGTCAGCAGACGACCCCACAGGCCCCATCTGGCCTACCACCCAGTGGGTTTTGCAACTTTAAATGGTTGGGGGAGTCCGGCCAGCATAGCTCAGTGGTTGAGTGTTGACCCCTGAACCAGGAGGTCACAGTTCAGTTCTCAGTCAGGACACATGCCCCAGTGTGGGGCATGCAGGAGGCAGCTGACCAATGATTCTCTCTCATCATTGATGTCTCTATCTCTCTCTCTCCCCTACTTCCTCTCTGAAATCAATAAAAAAATATATTTTAAAAATAATAATAAATAGTTTGGGGAAGGTGGGAATCAAAAGAAGGATGATGTTTTGTGACACCTGAATATTATATAAAATTCAAACCCATTATCCACAAAATTGTATGGGAAAGCAGCCATGCCCATTCGTTGACGTCCACACTGCCATGGCCAAGTGGAGTAGTTGCCACCCAGACCATATGGTCTTCAAAGCTAAAATATCTACTATCTGCACAGAAAAACATTGCTGACCCCTGACTCATTGCAACAGTGTTTCTGGCTTCGTCCAGTTTGGTCACTTTTTGCAAAGATAGGTTAAGGCGATCAGCAAAGGGCTTATGTTATTACACTGAGTAACTGGACTGCGGAAACCTTGGATTTAACATTTTCTCCCTGGAGTCACTAGCCATCTCCACCCAAGAGGAGATGTGACCTCGTGCTGATTACTGCCTTCTTCGGAAGAGCAGAATATTTAAATGTTTGTCTAGGTCAAACATAATTATGGAGGTAAGACTGCTGGAAAAAATCGCTACATGCATTCCAGTGCCTCCTCTGTGTGTGTGTGTGTGTGTGTGTGTGTGTGTGTGTGTGTATGCATGTCAGTCACATGGAGAAGACTACTAGTAAAGCTGGATGTGTCCAAGATGTAGTTGCCAAAACATTTCTCTCCTGTGATTCTTACAAGGTGGTGCCTGTAGGATATGTAGAGGTGGACAGAGGCAGAAAAAGACATGGTTGAGTCCCTGTCTAGCCAGTTAGCCTGAGCTGCTCTGGTTTTTCCATGAGTCATTTCCCTTTTTTTGTGGTTTTCCTAACATATTCTGCATAAGACTAGCTATTCCATGCAAATGGCAGTAAAACTGTGATGTGATCCAGGCATGGGCTGCCTGTTGGTTTTTAATCTACTTCTTAATTGTATTAATGTTCATTCCGAATCCACAGTTTCCCCAGAAGTCATTTATTTCCAGATATCAGCAGCTCCGTATTTAGTTCCGGAGAATAAAATATCTTCGGTGTCAGAGACTATTGAAGACCTCATTTGTAACTCTGGGTTAATTCTGTTCCACAGATGTTCTTAAGAAATGGCTGTGAATTGGATGAAAAGATTATTTTTAAATTACTTTGATTATGTCTGTTCCTTGTATTGTAAGCTCTCCCCAAATATTTTTTTAGAAATAGGCAGGGTATACTCATAAGTACCTTTTCTAATTACTTAGAAAACAAACCTTTAAAGACTGAAAATGCTGGACTCTGACTTGGTGAGCTGCTTGTTTTTAATGACACAGTCTTATGGAAGCCTTGCTATCCTCTGTGATTCACTGAAAAGTTTTGCTTTAATATTTGCCATAGGTTAGATCAGGAGACAAAAATCACACCCCCCCCAAAACACACACACACACACACACACACACAAAAATCACAGCTTTGGACTAGAAACATTTTTATATTGAATATTGCTTCAAGTTAATCAGTGCTGAAAGCTCGGAAAATTGTTGTGTTTTCATGGTACTTGTAAATAGACTTGATATAATGTAGATATTGAGCTTTAAATTAAATTATTTATATGTAAGTATTCTCTACTGTAGAATCCTAAGTTAGGCACATTTTTGTGGATTCAGTACTTTTCCCAGGGTATTCACACTTTGCATTTTCACCTCACAATTTCCCAGATAATGGAGGTGACAGTATCCTTCCTTTGACAGATGAGGAAACTGAAGCATTTGGATAAAGGCTAGAGCTAACAGGCACTCTATTACTGCATATATCACAGGCCTCCACCAAAGAGCTCAGAGTCCAGGGCAGAAGCAAATGAGCAGTAAGATGAACCTCATTCCCACCAGCAGAAGTTTGACAGCACTACACGCAGAGCTTCATCCAGTGGGAAGGTCTGCGTGTGCTCTGCCTGAGACCCTCCTAACATTCTCAGAAGGTGGCCCCGGGGGCACCACTCACTGCCCATCTTTACATGGCAGTGTTTATAGTCATAACAGTCATGCATTTTGGACAGAGACAGATATGTAGAGATATAGATAGATATAGATATAGATATAGATATATAGATATATAGATATAGATATGTATAGATATATAGATATATATAGATATGTATAGATATGTATAGATATATAGATATATAGAGAGAGATATATAGATATATATATAGATATATATTGATAATGGCCCTGGCCATGTGGCTTCATTGGTTAGAGCATCATCCCATACACCAAAAAGGTGGTGGGTTTGAGTCCCAGTCAGGCACATATTTTAGGTTTTTGGTTTAATCCATGGTTGGGGTATATCTATAGGAGGCAACCAATCAAAATTTCTCTCTTTCCCTCCCTTCCTCCTTACCTCCTTCCCTCCTTCTCTCATCTTATTCAGAAAGGCAGCTTAGCCTAGCTGGCTTAGCTCTGTGGATAACTGTCGACCTGTGGACCAGGAGGTCATGGGTTCGAATTCCAGTTGGGGTACATGCCTGGGTTAAGGGCTCAATTCCCACTGTGGGGCTTGCAGGAGGCAACCAATCATTGTTTCTCTGACATCATTGATGTTCTTATCTCTCTCTCCCCATCCCTTCTCTGAAATCAACACAAATATATATATTTTTAAAAAGACAGGAAGGCAGCTTAGCTTCCCACTGATCCTGGGGTGCACGCTTCTTTCTCCCAGGACAGAGGGTCAGAGTCAGCGAGCTGCTGAGGGGCTCTTGCTGGGCCCAGACAGACCCTGCCCTGACCGTCACTTCTTCCTAGGCCCCTTTCTCATTTCCCTCTTCACCCGTTTGTACCTGGATATTCCAGAGGGCAAGCTTTGGGCCAACAACACATTTCCTCCATTTGGGGCTCTGCAGAAGCTCCAACAATGATTATTCTTCATTGGCGTTGTTAACGGACTAAGAGGAGCTTTTAACCAAGGCTGTCCAGATGCAGGACACCCCTGGAGATACACAGCTGAGACCAGACAATCACCTGGGATGACCTAGGACAGCGGTCGGCAAACTGTGGCTCGTGATCCGCGGCTTGCTGCTCTATTGACTAATGAGTTTGCCGACCGCTGACCTAGACTCTCAATTCCAATAATTACAGGCTGTTGTTGTTTCTTGTGATTAAGCCCCTATCCCATGTGACTCTCGAGCCGCAATTTGCCGACCACTGTCCTGGTGGGTTGGAAAAGAGAATCACGGAAGGCTTAGTCCGAGCATCTGTGATTCTGAGGCAGCGGAAGTCACCTTGATGCCTCTGGACACAGGAGGTAAAATACGAGAACCCCTATGCAGTATGGGAAAGCACGGCATTTATTTAAGTCACCTCATTGCTCTGCGCTGCACACTCCTTAGCTGTTAAATTGGGACAAAAATAGCTGCCTCGTGGGATTTTCCTGTAGGTTAATTTAAATCATGAAACAGAATGTAAGATGCCTGGTGCAGTGCATGTCAGGTGCTAAGGAACTGAAGGGTACGGTTACAGAGCCGCTTTCGAACAGGTGCCATAACACGTACGAGAAGGCTGGTGGCTGCTGCATGTGAGATGTGTTCCTCCTATCTTACTAGGTCAGCCTTCAGGAGTGGACTTCAGCAATGGTCTAGGTCAGGGGTAGGGAACGCCCGGCCCGAGGGCCATATAAAGCCTGAGAAATCATTGGGTCTGGCCAGTGATTTAATTCAATGTTTGACCAAATAGAACAGGCTAATTTTTAAGGTGATAATTTTATGTGGCCCACAAATTGTTATAAATATACAAATGGCCTTTGGCAGAGAAAAGGTTTCCCACCCCTGGTCTAGGTGATGCTCATAAAATAAGCAAATATTGCTTTGAACTCGCATTGGGGCATTGCTGATCTAGCCAGGAAACCTTAAGGTTTTATAGGATATGAACCACAATGGAATTTGGCGTTCTCTCTTGGGGTCTTTCCTAAAAGGCAGAACTCATCCGTCTGTGGATGTACAAAGATTTGGGAAAGCAGTAGGTTCTCTTTAAACTGTATCCATGACAGTGATTTCCCCAAAAATCCTTTGTCTGCTGCTCTAGGAAGGCGCTGGAAAGCAGCCAGTGTGTTGGAATTTAAAAGACGGCTGGTACAGACCAGAAATGTGTACTAAAAATACCTAAATCCAGGATTCATCTGCCAGCAGGAATAGACTGTATGCCCCTGCTTCTGGGCTTGCTGGAGCCGTGATGGCTCCATGTTATTTGGGGATGACAGTGATTATGGAGCCAGGGTGCTTCTGGGCAAAGACAGGCAGAGCTCAGAGCTCCCCCAGAGGAGTGGTTTCCATGGCAATAGCATCAGCATCTGAATGACTTCCTGTCACAACAAGTTGGTGATTTAATGAGTTCATTACTGAATTTCAAAGGAAAACCTGAGCATGGGTGAGCCACTATTTAGCCCTCAGTGTCTAAGTCCACAGTGGACAGCCAGTTCCTTTAGTGCAGCATAGGGATGGATACCTACTCAGAGCCACCAGCACAGGGCAGCCTGGGGGCGGGGCAGGCCCATCAAGGGGAGGGAATCCACTGACTCTGCACCACCTGGTGTGTGAAGGCCTCGGTGCCTGTTTCCTAGGAGTCTCCACCATAAGCGTGCCCCTATTCAAACCTAATGAGATTCATAATCACTACAATCTAGCCCAAGTACCCCACATCCTTTAGGAAAAAAAAACAAAAACACACACATAAAAGAGAAACAGATCTTAAATTCTATTCCTATATAAACAGAAGCAAAGGGGGAAAGGATGTCAGCCTGCTTCTATTCTTCAATGTAGAGCAGAGAGACACTTACTATGGAATCAATAAATCACCTGGCTGTTAGAGCATCAGCCCAGGCACTGGAAAGTCATGGGTTCAAATCCAGGTCAAGGCTGCGTACTTGGGTTGCAGGCTCAATCCTTGGTCCGATTGAGTTGCATGCAGGAGGAACCAATCAGTGTGTCTCTCTCACATCAATGTTTCTCTCTCTCTCCTCTTTCCTCCTGCTCTTCCTCCCTTCTACTCTCTAAAAAAGGCAATGGAAAAAAATATCCTTGGGTGATAATTTTTTTTAATTATTTGGACATGTTTAGAAAACAGGGGTGTCATTCCTATGGGTGATTGCATATAAAATTTGAGCTGAGAGGTGGTTCTGTATAATGATAAGAATGTACAACAACTAACTTTCCCCACCTCACTGTCATTGTTCATGAAAATCTGCCACCTGCTCGGTAGAGTAATAGAGCCATAGTCTGATCAGTGACCTAGGGGCCAGACAGGGGCAGAAGAGAGGCAGTTCTTCAGAGCGGCTCATGAGTAGGAAGTGGGGTGGAATTCCTCCCATTTTACAGATGAGGAAACTGAGACCCAGAGATGCTTGTCCCTTGCCACCAGCGGCCATGGCTAGTAAGTGGCCGAGTTGGGATTTCAGCTCCGTTCCCTCTGGCTCCTCCACCCACGTCACTGTCCAGCGTGCTTAAGGAGAGGGGCAGGTTCTGGGGAGGAGGGGTCAGGAAAGAGGGGGGCTGTGAAGAACAACTTTGGCACATTCCTTGCCCCTCCGCTGACCCCATGCAGGTGCCTTAACGCAGGTGGGCCAGGTCTGTGCTCACTGACAAGGAAGAGAGGAAACTCAGAGAAGGGAAAATCACAGAGAGCTCCAAGTATTCATTTCTATCTCCTATCTAATATTTTACCACATCAACTAATAATGTAGGAAATTCGGCTAATTTGCATACGCATTTATATAGGTTGGGTAAAACCTAGGTTTATAGTTGTATGTGAAACACAGGTTTTCTTGTTTTATTATTTATTATTGTGTTATTTTCCATAGGAACAACTGTAAACCTACTTTTGACCCACCCTGTATATGTCAGTGTGTATATAGACACATATGTGTAGAAGGTCGGAGTTGGGGGCAGGGCATGGGCACGTGCCAAAGTTGTTCTTTTTCGGTCTTAATAAAGGGAAGGAAAGTAATTGCTGAAGAATATGTCATTGAGTCTCATTTTCTACATGTGAATGTACTGACTTTGAGAATTGCCATCTGGCGTGTTTCCCTGGGACCCGTGAAGCTGCCTGCCTTTGTTTTCCTAACCCTCATCAGTAAAATGCACTGGGGACAAGACAAGAGAAAGGTTGCTAGTATTTACTAAGAGCACTGCCCACGATGTGGCTAATAATGAAATTTTTCCCTATTCAGTCGTCCTCATGTTGGGATATAAACTCTAAAATATAAATTTTTTAAATGTATCACTGAAAAGGAAAAAGAAGACTGAACCAAATATATATATATATATATATATATATATATATATATATATATATATATATAAAATTCTGTTCGTGTAAGATTATTTGTGGTTGTTAAAGAACTTAGGGGGGGGGGGAAAGAGATTTATTTCTACAGATGTATAGGGATAGCTTTGGAATATTCAGAAATTGCAAAGTAGCCCTCGCCAGTTTGGCTCAGCGGATAGAGCATCAGCCCTCGGACTCGAGGGTCCCAGGTTCAATTCCAGGCAAGGGCACATGCCTTGTTACAGGCTCGATCCCTGGCCCTGGTCGGGCGTGGGGAGACAACCAACTAGAGTGTTTACATTTTGGATAGTATTTTTTTAATGGCCAGTGTTCTATAAAAAGTAAGCAAACCCTCACTGCTTTTCTATAAGCAGGATTATCTATCAAGATGTAGCCAGGGCACCTGGAGTGATGCAGCGAGGCAGCCTTCATCTTTAAAATCACTCTCCCCTGGTTCACAGACAAACATGGATTGTAAGTAATCACTAGAGTGGAGCTCACTAGCTCCCAAGTCCTGCCGCCCAGGCTTGGATACCCTGGGTAAGGACACTCGCGACCTCTGAGGGTCACAGGGCGTTTCCCACAGGCCTTCCTGGGTCGATCACTGAGCTTAGGATCAGGGGCGCATTTAGAAAGCAGCCGTTCCCTCTCGCGCTCACACTGCTGGCTTTCTCTGAGCATCACCTCCCACAGGGCCTGCAAATGCATTTTCCAAACGCTGCCAGGCATGACCCTCATGCTGCCTTTGCTCCTTAGCCACCTCTTCCCACCAAGCACGCGCGTCTGAACCTGTGTGTCAGTAAAGTGTTAATAAACAGACGGGGCCACCGCTGAAGCAGGGCTTGACCTGCGTCACCGCAGCGGGAAGCAGGCAGCAGGCAGGTCTGCACACGCACTCACGCACACAGGGAAGGGAAGGACCAGAGCCACCTGCCAGGTGCCGGGGCCCAGGGAAACATGGAAGTGCTTTAGTCTGGATCCAATAGGAAAAACCTTTTCTTTTCCCTGGGGAAATGTTACTCTACTGCTGACACCACCGGAATTCTTCTCTGTAGGGCCAGCGATTATGTAGGAGGTGCATTTCTTACTCTTTGCCCCTCTGCTAGGCATCTTTATATAAAGATGCGTAACATGTGAGGCAGGCAGGCAGGCAGATGCCATTGGGAGTGGTAAGTGCTGTGATAGGAGTGAGCAGGCAGCTGTGGGAGCTCCCAGGAGGAACAGCGGCCCGGTGGGAAGGGCTGGACGGTCTTCAGAGCCAGGGGAAGCGTCCTGGAAGAGGTAGAACTCAGGAAACCCGGAAGGGGGCAGGAAGGGGAATGAGCCAGGCTGAAGGCAGGGGAGAAAGAGAGTGTCCTCTGGTAAAAACAGATGTGCTGAAGCCAGTTCAGGGCACTCTGGCGTTGAGTACTGCTGCCTGTGAGGTGAGAGGGGTGCAGAGGAGACTGCCTTGACAGAGGGTTAAAGTGATGACAAGGGACCAATAGGCAGGGGCCAAGTGCCTTCAGATGCCAGGCAGGTGAGAGCAGTGTTGCCCATGTGCAGGGATCTGCCACCTGCTAGGACCCTGCTAAGCCTGTGACATGCACATACTCTCTCATCCATCTGCGTGTTCCCTCAGAACTGAAACTGGGTCACAGACTCTCTGATTAGCCCTAGCTGGTTTGGCTCCGTGGATCTGACTGAAGGGTCCTGGGTTCCATTCCAGCCAAATGCACATGCCCAGGTAGCGGGCTCAATTCCCAGTAGGGGGTGGGAGGGCATGCAGGAGGCAGCTGATCAATGATTCTCTCTCATCATTGATGTTTCTATCTCTCTTCCTTTCTCTTCCTCTCTGAAATCAATAAAAATATATTTTTAAATCATTAAAATATTTTTTTTAAATATAGATTATCTATAATAACAAAAGTGTAATATACAAATCGACTAAACAGCCGTCCGGACAACCTTACGGACAAAGCTGGGGCTGCAGCCTCAGGATTGAAGCAACCACTGAGGCTGTGAGGGGGGATTGAGGCCGCTGCTGCAGCTGCAAAGGCCTACTCTTGCATGAATTTTATATACCAGGCCTCTAATCTGTGATAAAGAGCTTTATCGGAATACTAGAGGCCCGATGCACGAAATTCATGAGAGAGTAAGCCTTCCTTCTCCCGGCTGCCAGCACCAGCTTCCCTCTGGCACCCGGGACCCAGGCTTCCCTTGCAGCCCCAGCTTCGTCCAGAAGGACGTCTGGTCTAATTAGCATATTACACTTTTATTATTATAGGTAATTCACATACCATACAATCCAGGCATGTAAAGCCTACAAGTCATTGGTTTTAGTACATTCCGAGTTGTGTGATCATCACCATAAGCAACCTAGAACATAGGTTTTCATCACCCCAAATGAACACCTCATACCCTTTGGCAGTCACCCCACCACCACCGTTCCCTTTAAACTCCTCAACTAATCTACTTTCTGTCACTATAGATGTGCCTATTCTGGACAATTCGCATAATGGAATCATATCATATGTGGTCCTCTGTGACTGGCTTCTCTCACTTAGCTCAGTATTCATCTAAGTTGTAGTAGGTATCCATAATTCATTCCTTTTCACTCCCAAATGATATTCCGTTATGTGGGTTCATGCAGCAGCATTTTGTTTATCTCTTTGTTAGCTGATGAACATTTGGGTTGGGCTATTATGAGTAATGCTACAGTGAACATTCATGTATAAGTTTCTATGTGGACTTGTTTTCATTCTTCTTGGGTATATTTTTAGGAGTGAAATTGCCGGCTCATATGGTAACTCCGTGTTTAATTCTTTGAAGGGCTGCCAGATTATTTTCCAATTTCTCTGTTCCTTGCTAATAGATGTGATTTGCCTTTTTTAGTAGTCATCCCAGTTGGTATGCAGTAATATCTCATTGTGGTTTTGGGTTTTAGCTCTCTGATGATGAACGGTGTAGAGCATTTTGTCATGTGTTTATTGGCTATTTTTATATCTTTCTTCCAAAAATGCCTATTTCGATCCTCTGCCAGTTTTCTTAATTGTGTTGTGTTCTTCTTACTGAGTTCTAAGTTATCAGATATATGATTTGCAAAACTGTCTCCTGTTCTGTAGCTTGGCTTTTCACGTTCTTGATGGTGTTCTTGGAAGTCCAAAAGTTTTTAATCTTGGAGAAGAAATGGTGGCATAGACAGACATTTCCCGAGCCTTATCCTGGGGCAGAAAGAAACAAAAGTTTTTAATCTTGAAGTTCAGTGTATCTGTTCCATTTTTTTGTTTGTTTGTTTCTTGTGCTTCGGTTTAGAGATCATTTGAACTTGATCCTGGAACTTACGGGTAGGTACTGAAGGACTTCAAATTGTAGAATGACTTAAGATTTGTTTTTTTGTGGTGGTGTGTGTTTTTTTCAATCAAACCAATGCATGGGTAGGCTGATAATGGCTCCCAAAGGCATGTCCATGTTCTAATTCCCCAAATCCAGTGAATGTTACTTATTTGGAGAAAAGGTCTTTGTGGATATAATTAAATTAAGGTTCTTGTAATTAGGAGATTCTTCTGGATTATCCAGGTGAATCCTCAAGACCACCACATATGCCCTTAGAGGACAGGGAAAGGCAAAGGGTGGTTTGACACACAGAAGGTGGTGGAGGGAGAGCGTGGAGGAATGCACCATCAGACATTGGAAGCGGACAGGCACCCAAGAGCCTCTGAGTCTGGAGGAATGTGGCCTTTGCAACATCTTGATTTCAGACTCTGGCATCCAGAGCTGTAAGAAAATAAGTTGCGTTTAGCCACCAAGTATATGGTAATTTGTTTTTCAAAATCAAATAGGGGAACCTGGCTGGTGTGGCTCTGTAGTTGAGCATGGACCTATGAACCAGGTTTTTCAGGTTCGATTCCCGGTCAGGGCACATGCCTGGGTTGTGGGCTTGACCCCCAATAGGGAGCATGCAGCGGGCAGCCAATCAATGATTCTTCCTTGTTATTGCTGTTTCATCTCTCTCTTCCTCTCTCTCCCTCTCTGAAATCAATATATATTTATATATTTTTAAATCAAACAGGGAAAGTTTATAATGAAAAAATAAACAGCATGCTTCTGCTACTGCTTTGGACATTATCTATTGACCTTTTACTATAAGGGATGATGGTTTATTTAGCTGCTTGTAGTCTCTCCCTCCCAATTATTGTTCGTTTCTTTCATTATTGATTATTTACTGGTTACTTTTAAAAAAAAATCCCTTTATTAAAAATAGCAAATTTCATAAATACTAAGGTAACACATTGATAACGCTGGCCATTGGAAAACACATCAGTGTGTGTACTGATTGTCCAACGTAAACAGAAGCTGGGCTGCCGCCCAAAGCATCTTCAACTTGGGACCAGCAGCAGAAGGAGTTAGGTGAGCTCAGAAAGGATAAACCCCAGCCCGTCCACAGCACTGAGCACCCCGTATAACCCAGACGGCCCAGTAACCTCTGTGTCACGGTCCCTGACAAAGCCTTGGACGGCGAGGCACATGTACCGAAAGCAGCACGTGAAAACGGCCGTGGCATTTGCGCTTAATGACTTTCATTCCTCGTTGTGGGAGATGACTCTGCCCCTGGGTTCAGCTGGGAAAGTCAAGAACACTGCTTTTTTTCAAACCACAGGGAAGCAACTGCATTTCATTCCAGCTGCTAGAAGTATTGGGAGCATCTTGTGCCTCTGCCAGATGGAGTTTTTGCCTGGATGGATTCCGTTCTTCTAGACCCGACAACGGAAGCCTAGCTGTTTCCCTCGCATCCTCAGGAAGTTCCTCCAGCTCCCCACAGAGCTCCAGGTTCAAGCTTTCCCCGAGCACGCTCCATCTGATTCAGGCCTTAGTTTCCTATCCCCTGGTCCAGAAGAATAAAATTCAGACCCTCATTATCTTAGAATACAATCAAGATTTCAATTTGAAAGGTTTTGAATAATCTAAATTTAAAGTGACTGTGGACATGCATGGGTCACACAAGATAATTTAAACGCCGGAAAATCTAAAATTCTTGAGGTGCAGCTAATGGAGATTGTCTCAGGACCCCAGGAGGAACCTGGGCTGCTAAGTTGCACCCGTGTGCGTCTCTCCATTCCTAGGGTGAATGGACTAAGACAGAACAGAGAAATGTCTTTCATGCAGCCGCACATTTCTGGGTCAAAGGTGGCCTTTCAACCTCAAAAATAGAATCCTTCCCAACCTCCACTTCCTGCTAACAAGAAATGAGACATACACACCCCCCTTCGATTTCTAACTGTGAAAGGATGCAATTCATGGGACTTTTTTTAAAACCACCAAAATGAAACCCTGGGCAATGAAGCTTCAAGGAGTCGGTAACAATTGCTGGAATGCTGCCAGTGTTTGAGGGTGTCAAGTGGGAAAGTCTACAGATCAGACCCAGATCTGATTCCAAGAAACAGTTCAAACCTGAGGATGAAATACATACTGCCTACTATTTTTATTATTCATACTCTCGTTTTTTTCCCCCATCTTACATGTGATTCTGAGAATTAGTAATTCTAGTGTGGTTCTAATCAATTGGCATTCCCTTTAGAACAAGCCATTTGAAAATCAAGGAAATGCAGTCAGCACATAAGCCTCATCACTCATTTAACCCAAACAGCCATGTTAATGTGTCATTTTAATATCTGAACCAATAAGAATCCACTCACTTTATCCAGCTGTAATAGCTGATCTTCTTTTGTTTTCCCTCATCCAGAGATGACTGGTGATTTCTCGCTGGCTCGCTTTCTTCTAGACCTGGGAACTAACAGAATCAGCGTCTGTAGCCCTGAGACCATAACTCTTTCCTGCTCCCTGGTCTCTTTCTCACTGTGTTCTGCCTCATGACTTTGAGTACCGACACTCTCCTCAGGAATAAAGTTAAATGTGAGAGAGAAATGTGTCCTTCTCCCACAGATTGCTAGTCTTGTTTCTGTAGGGAAGACACTGCGATCATCAAAGATATTACCTAATTGTTCCTGTGATTCCTATCAATCCTCCTATATACAATAATAAAAAGGTAACATGCAAATAGACTAAATGGCAGAACAACTGAACAACTAATCAAAGCATAATATGCTAATGGTATGCTAAGGCCAACTGCTCGCTATGACGTGCACTGACCACCAAGGGAAAACAGTCAACTGGACGACCAGTTGCTGTGACATGCATCGACCACTGGGGGCAGATGCTCTGGTAGGTTAGCTTGCTGCTGGGGTCTGACGGATCAGGACTGAGTGAGATGAGCTGGACCTGCTCTGAAGCCCTCCCGTGGTCCCTCCCTGGCCCAGTCGTGAACCAGTGGGGTCACTCTCCCTGGCCTGCACCCTCTGGACTCCTAAGGAGATGTCGGAGAGCTGATTTTAGCCAATCCCGCAGGCCACTCCCCTTGGGAGAGCATCAGACGCAGGATTCATGGCTGGTGAGCACTGCTGCAGCAGCACAAGCCTCTCTTGGTCAGGGCTGATCGGGTGCCAGCCAATGGCAGGAACCATGGGGCCGGGATGCGTGGGATGGCAGGTAGGATCTGCAGGCAGCATTGGACTGCGGGTTTGGGCCTGATCACTACAGGCCACCTAGAGGGACCCCACCTGTGCACGAATTCTATTGTTTCTCTTCAGAGAGACTGAAACATTTTTTCAGTTCTCACCCAAGGATATGTTTTGTTGGTTTTAGGCAGGTAGGAAAGGGGCGGGGGGGGGGGGGGGGGGGGGGGACAGAAACATCGATTGGCTTCCTCATATGCGCCCCAACCAAGGCTTTGAACCCTCAACCTACACTTGTGCCCTGACCAGGAATTGAACCCAAAATATTTTTGGTGTATAGGACAATGCTCCAACCAACTGAACTGCCAGGGTTGAAATCTTTGTTTGAAAAAGTATGTTTTTCAATTATTTGCATATTTTAATATATGCTTTGCAACAAATGCTATGTGCTGGGTCAGAGTTTAAAGTGAAAACTTCATCAGCCATCATACTTAAATGAGCAAAAGAAGCTGTATTTCCGGTTTTGTGCTTTAAAAGGACCTTTTTGTGTAGGCTTCAAGTGTGATCTTGTTTTCCCAAAAGTATACCCTTCTAGCGCTGCTTATGGATTGAACTCCAAATTTAATTAAGAGAGAAAAGAACCTTTAACGGAAGGGGCATCTGTGCTCTGTTCAGGGGGCAACCTCCCTCCAGGGGCAAACTCCCCTCCCCCACCTAACACACACACACACACACACACACACACACTAAAATTCTCAGGCGCCCGTCTCCTGTTACTGTGCAAAGACTAATGTAGCCCAAATGGCCACTGGATACAGCTGTACGGGCTTAGCTGCGTGATTTTCATTTTTCTGGAGAACAAAACCTTTGTGTGCTCACTTTCCACTCTCTCAGGCCCCCGGACTGGCAGGGTGACACCTGCTGTTCCCTGCTGAGTGACGTGCAGCAGCTGGGGGTGGGGGGTGAAAATTAACCGTATTTCATTCACTGGACTCCATTTCTTCTTATGCCTCCCCAACCCTCCCTCCCCCTTCTCCCCCCCGGCTGGTTGAACAAGACCAAAACATGTGCCCACATCCACGGAGGAGCCGAGGAGAGAAAGGAGGGAGGATTTAGTCGGGAGTGAAAACACATCCCAAAACTGAGGAGTTAACATTAGCCCTGGAGCATGTTAGTGGAGCATCCGCAGGAAACCCCACCACCACCACCACCCTCTTCAGCTGTCGCCCTCACCCGTGGCCACAGATTCTCTCCGGACGCCCTGGTGAGCTTTGATGTCACACCCGTTAAGCATTTAAACCTCCCCTACCAAGCAGTGCTCCCCGAGAAATGGGCTCTTCCCTGTTCACATCAGCCCTGTGTTGCCTTACCCAGGGATGGTCCTCTTTAAAAAAAAAAAAATTAAGTATTGGCTGTTGTTGTTTTTTCCTAATTATGAAAAGAATGATTGCATGCTCATGGGGAAATTTTTAAAAAACATAGAAAAGTCAAAAGAAAAAAAAAATTAAAATCCCCTGGAACTTTGTCATGCAGAAATAAGTGCCTCTCCTACTTTAGTATCTGTGACGTGATGGAAAGACGCTTGATACCTTCTTGGTTTTCTCCTCGAATATAACACACACCTGCATGCTGTCTTTTGAAAAGTAAGTTTGTTGACCCTGGCCAGTGTTGTTGAGTGGTTAGAACGTCAGTCCATCCGCCGAAGGGTTGTAGGCATGTACCTGGGTTGCAGGTTCCACCGGGGCCCGTGTGGGAGGCAACCAATCAGTGTATCTCTCTCATATCCGAGTTTCTCTTTCTCTCTCCCCACCTCCCTCCTGCTTTCTCTGGAAAAGCAATGAAAAAAATATCCTCTGGTGAGGATTAACTAACTTAATTAACTTAGAAATGTTTGTCATAAAGATATGTTTAAAAACATTCTTAAGTCAAAAAAAAATGTTTGCTGGACATTTTGGTAGTTTTTTAATTTTTCATTATAATTTGTGCTGTGATGAGCATCCTGTAATCCATCTTTGTGGGCGCTTCCCATTACTTCTTTGGCATGAACTCCGAATGGGGGCGGGGGGAGCCCCGAGTAGCACACGGAAAAGCGGTTGTGAAAGCCAGGGTAGCAGGAAGCGTGGCGCGTGGAGACCTGAGCTCACTGGAGGGGTGGGCAGGAAGCCCGTGAGGGAGGGAGGGAGGGAAGGAGAGAGGGAGGGAGGGGCAGGAACCGGAGCAGGGGAGCAGATCACAGAGGCGCCAGCAAGCATTTGGTCACACACACACACACACACGCACGCACACACGCGCGCGCACACACACCAGCCCCCCAGGGCAGTAGGAACTCAAGGAGGGTTTTAAGCTGGAGACCGGATTTGTAACTTATGTATTTACCTTTTACTAAGGTCGTTCTAGCTCAGCTTGAAGAGTGGGAAGAGAGGGGGCAGGGGGGCGGGGATACCAGAGGCCGCTGTTAGCAGCCTGTTGAGGGGAGATGCAGTGAAGAGTGAGGTAGCAGTGGGGATGAAAGGATGAAGAGATTTACAGGGAAAACCACAGGACTTGCTGATGGATGCTGCATGGAGGGAGAGGAAAGGCCGCTCCGGGAGGACCTGCAGGCTTCTGCCCGAGGCGGGAGGCTTCTGGCCGAGGCGGGGCTGGACAGCACTCCCAGCTGCCTCCCAGCCAAGTGGAGATGTGCCGGTGTGGTCTGAATCTAAGGTTTGGGGTTCGAGTGGACTGGAGATACGGAGTTAGTTACCAGCAGGTAGGAAGTTCCTGAAGTTATGGAGGTGGAAGGAAGAGGAAGGGACAAGAAGATGATTAAAAAGCAGGAAGACAAGCGCTGGGCTGGTTTTCTCAGTGGTTACAGCATCGGCCTGCAGGACGAAGGGTCTCCGGTTCAGTTTTTGGCCAAGGCCACAAGCCTCGGTTGCAGGTTCCATCCCCGGTCCCAACTGGGGTACATGCAGGAGACAACCAATCGATGTGTATCTCCCCCTCTCCCCCCTCCGTGCCCCCTCCTTCCCGTCTACTCTCTCTTTAAAAAAAATCAGTAGAATGAGTATCCTGGGGTGAGGTTTAAAAACCAAAGTAGGAAGACAGAACATGCTGTACCACAGAGTGTGTTCTGCAGCCACCAGGGAGGTCAGGGAACAAAAACCAAGGCAAATGGCCGACGACGGACTGACTCCATGCCTTTGAAAGCCCGGGAAGCCAGGTTTAGTAACGAAGTCTGGCTTCTTAAAGCGGCTATGTCTCATTCATTTTGTAACCTCCCAGCAAGAACACCTTGGTGTAGAGAAAGCTACATGGGATGGCTGTTCAGCCAGCACTGGGAGCGGAGGGCCTCGGCTCTCCTGCAGCAAAACGGGTGCATCCCCCTCTCGGCACTCCTGACACCTGCGTCAGGTTCTCAGTGAGCTGCCTACCTGAAGCCAGCTCTCAGCAGCTTTTAAGATTCCCATGTGTGCTTCTCAGCTTAATCCGGACACCCCGCTTCTGGGAACCTCTCGGAAGGCCACAGGTCACCATGAGATGCCGGCACAACACGTTTCACCTGCCACGGTCTCTCGATTTCTGGATTCGTGTGACGGCGTAGGCGCCATCTGTCACAGATGTAAGCTTGTGGGGAGGCTCAGAAGAAGGCAGATCCTATCTGGCTGGGAGATGGAGATCAGAGGAGTCACAGAAGGATGTGCATTTTTATCATTCCTCTGTCTCCGGCTTCTCCCCACTCATCATGGGCGTGGCCGGTGGCATCCTCGGTCCCCACATCAGAACCGGGACGGGGCATTCCAGGGCCTGAGCTGCTCTCCTCTTGCAGGAGCCCGTGGGTCAGCCGCTTGGTACTGTGGTTTGCAGCCATTGCGACCGAGTTTCCGCTCAAAGGGCAGTGGCCTCTGAGACAGTACCCTCGTGCGATTCCCGTTGAGACTGAGTGGTTGCTGCTCGGTGAACAAATTATGAAAAACATCTGGTGCTTTGTCCTTCGGAGGCTTCCCTGTTGCCTCTCCGTGTTCCAGCGATATTGTCTGCGTGTATTTGGACTTCAGTTTCCTGGCTGGTCATGCCTGTAAGGTGTTGGGGTGAACTAGCCAGACCATCTCTGCACGCCCTCGTCATGCGTGTCCAGGGCCTTGCTGAGCGAGCAGTGCAGCGGTGGGTCCTGCGGGGCCAGGCTTAGGAAACTGAGTTTCTAAGTGCTGAGCTGGTCCCCACCCTTTGTTGTTGTTTTGATTTGTGTTGCTGTTGGTTTTATTTTGTTTTTAAGGAAAAACAATGGCCTTTGTAGAGCCTTTTTCCAACAACATTCTTTTTTTAAAAAGATATGTTTTATTGATTTTTTTTTTACAGAGAGGAAGAGAGAGGGATAGTTAGAAACATCAATCAGCTGCCTCCTGCACACCCCCCACTGGGGATGTGCCCGCAACCAAGGCACATGTCCCCGACCGGAATCGAACCTGGGACCCTTCAATCTGCAGGCCGACGCTCTATCCACTGAGCCAAACTGGTTCCGGCCCAACAACATTCTTATTTGCCTTCCTCAAGGTCATTCAGCGTTGCAGAGTGAGCTTACTGTCAGAACTCTTTCAGATGAAATGACCCGTTTAAACCCAAAACTGAATGTCCTGGAAGGAGCTCGGAGTTGTAGGACCCCAGAGACTTACGGGCTAGAACCAAGGATTTGATCAGAATCAAGACCCACTTTCTTCGCCCAGCCCCGCTCTCTTCTCCACTCCCCTGATCGGCCTGCTCCAGGCTCTAAGCTGGGAAAATCGGCCTCGGGCAGCTCCAAGCTCACATTGTGCCGGGAGAGCAACCTGGAGAAGAGAGAAACCTTTCGTACTTCAAAACCGGTGGATCCCAAGGACAAGCTCTGATTAGCTCACATGCCCTTCATCCAGGCTAAAGCTCAAAGGCCGGAGAACGGGGTCCGGGTGCCGTGCCCGTCCCTGAGTGTGGGAGTGTGGCCCTTTGATGGGCAGCAGGGGCCATGATTGGAGGGGGGTGGATTCGCTCTCCGAACGGACTGACCTCAGAGCACTGAAGAAGGGGGCAGGCAGCCGAAACCAGTTTGGCTCAGTGGATAGAGCATCGGTCTGGGGACTGAAGGGTCCCAGATTCGATTCCAGTCAAGGGCATGTACATTGGTTGTGGGCACATACCCAGTAGGTGTTGTGTAGGAGGCAGCTGATCGATGCTTCTATCTCATCGATGTTTCTAGCTCTCTATCCCTCTCCCTTTTTCTCTGTAAGAAATCAATAAAATATATTTTTTAAAAGAAGAAGAAGGGGGCAAGCAACAACCAACATAGACTGTGCTCAGTATCAAGATGTTCTCTCTTCTTGAACAATCACTCTCATTATTATCCCAGCGTATCCTCATGAGTCACAACAAATTATATTCTTGGAATTAGACTAACAGGCTATATTTTTTCTATCCTTCCTCCCTGTAGTTTTGTTTATATTTCCTTATGCTGTACATTGTATTTTTAATATAGTTTATTAAATATATTAAATATATATTTAACAATATATATATATTTAATATATTTTATTAAATATATTAAATATATATTTAACAATATATATATTTAATATATTTTGGTTTTGGCTGTACATTGTATTTTGAGCCATCCTTGTTTGACTTTTAAAAGTGCCTTCACGTAATCGCATTTAATCCTCACAATCATCTGAGTCCTGTGATTGCAGTAAACTTATTTTGCAGGTGGAGGCACATACACAGGCTCTGTGGCTTCCCCAAGGCCACAGACACAGCCTCGCTGGGGATGTCAGGAACGCAGATCCTCGCTCCTTTGCCAGGTCCTCTGGGTGTCGCTGCCTTAGATACCTGTCACCTGTGTGTGTCATTTTGGTCTTGGTTTGGGCGTCGCTCTTTGTTTCTTGCTGGAGAACCGAGACTGTGCCGTCTGCTTTCACTGCCAACCCCCGTGACACTCCCTCCGTGCTGTGGGTACGTGAGCATTAGTGAGTGATGCCGCCCTGTCACGGATGCAGGGTTTGGGATGCAGTTGCTCGAGGTAGACACAGCAGGCGCCCCGGGAAGACTGTGTGGCCCCTGTCTAGGTTTCAGGCTGGACGTCAGCATAAGGCCTCACCCACAGGGATCCGCCTCGTCTCCGGAGCGCCCCTTGGACCCCTGCCAAGGCTGCGAGGCGTGTCCTTCTCTTGCTTGTCTCGCTCGCCGGGGGTTCTCACCTCCCGGCCCCTTTTCCAGCTCCTTTTCCATCTGAGAGACCATAGAGACACGTGAGCATCCTAGGCCTGAAGCCGGGCTGCAAGCAAAAGGCGGCACCCTGTCCTGACCACATCCATGCAGCGCACCTTGTAGTTCAAGGTCCCTATGTTCCTCTTTCTACAAATGAGTCAGACACCCAAGAAGACAACATTTGTTCCTTAGGAAGGGTTCTCGTGCCCTTCCTCGGGGAGCAGCTTCACGCTGTAAAAGGTCCTTCCCCAGGTCTGACGGGCGTGCCTCTCACCCCCCTCTCCAGGCCGTTCTCCCCTCGCTAAGCGACTGCTTACCTTCCGCTGCTCCCATCGTTGTCTCCACTGTGCAACCACGATGCCTCCCGGGGCCGCCCTGACTGAGCTGGGGAGCTTGTCTCATAGTTCTTTTCCTCACTTCACCAGTACCCGTTCTGATTCACCGTGAGTTGCTGTCAGAGGTGATCCAGCACTGCAAAGCTAGATAAGAACTGTTAATGATTCCAATCCAGGAGGGGTGTGTGTGTGTGTGTGTGTATTCAGAATTTCGTACTCGCTGAACCTGCTCAAAATAGTTCTGTGAGCCATTTGCTCTTCTCTCTTATTGGTCCTACCATTTAAGGCTTGTTGGAACCCAATCACAAGCCTCATCAAAGGGCACACGTCCCTGTCTGTGTTCGCGCCCCATGGCTTCTGTGACACATTACCGTAAACGTGGTGGCAGAGACAACAGGAATGTTTCTCCGTTCTGAAGGCCAGCAGTCCAGAGTCAGTATCACTGATTGCGTTCTGGCCCAAGGCCAAAGGGGTGGCAGGACGGTGCTCCTTCTGGAGGCTCCAGGGGAGAGTGTGTTCCGCGTGGCCTCGAGCTTCTGGGGGCTGCCAGCACTCCTAGGCTGGTCGCCACGTCACGCCAGTCTCTGCCCCTGTGATCACACTGCCTTCTCCTCTGTCTGTGTCCGGTCCCCTCCGCCTCTCTCGGAAAGGACGCCTGTGGTTGCACCTGTGGTCCACTTGGACCATCCGGCATCATCTCCCCATGGCACATCCACAGCGCCCTTTTTTTTTTTTTTCGCCGTATCAGGTTCCAGGAACTTGTGGGGCCATTATTCAGCCTACTAACCTCCCCGTAATTCCCACACACCGGCCCCCACGTTCTAGGTCAGGGTTGGTTCCTCTCCCTGTCAGCTTCCTGCATCTGTGCTTGTGATTTCTACCTTCTGGATTCCTGCCACCTGTAGTGGCAACAGTGTCCGTGGTGTCTTACCACCAGCTCTCCAGCTGGCAGAGGAGGTCCGACCCCTCTGATCAGGCCACCACTTCTACAAACCATTGCCGGTGGGACAGGAGAGGTGTGAGCCTTATGCAGGGTCGATCGGAGTACACCAATTCCATTGCTGCAAGAATCAAGCGGTGCTGCTTTTGCTTAGCTCTGACTAGGACAGGAATCGCGTTGTCTCTGCCTGTCTGTCGGGCTCTCTCCAGGATGTAAAAGCCATGAGGACAGAGAGCAGGTCTTTGGTGTAGAGTCCGCTGTGCCTGGCAGGGTCTCTCTCCATGGACTCAACACACAGTTACCCTTCATCCCTGCGCGCACCCCCTCCTCCCCCCCGGGCAGCCACACGGACCCTCCCTGCTGTGGTCGGCCACCACCAGCATCCAGGGTGGATTGGGCAGCACCGGGCACGGCCTCAGGTGCCGCTGGGCAAAGAGGTGAATCCTGTGCCAAATACGGTGTCACAGTTATGAGAGGCCTGTGTTGTTATCCTACACACCATGGACGCCACTGCCGGAGCGACCACTTGATGACGAGGCTGGGGAGAGACACCCATTGTGCAGAGAATGAGAAGCGGTTGCAGAGACCAGCAGAGGGGCTGTGTGGCGCTGCTGATAATGGCCGCTCTTGGCATTCGTTCCTATCTGCTTCCAGCAGAAGGTGGGGTGGGGGTGAAGGGACATTAGTGGAAACGGCATGTGATTGAAAATTTCCTCTCCACTGTAAGAAGAATTCTCTTGAAAGGAAAGGAAAAACAGTTCCAGATGGTCAATGGGTGCTTTTTCTTGGTTGGAAACCTATGGTTTCTCCCTGTCAAGAATAATCAGGCCTTGAAAACAGGGGTCCAAACTTAGCCAGCCACAAAAAAAAAAAAAAAAAAAAAAAAAAAAAAAAGCTGCTACAAGAAGAAAAATGACCAGGATACAGATGAACAGTCCCGGTGCTTTTCAGTGGCCCAGCTGGAATTTTCCCTTGTCATTTTTGTATTTATCTCAGACACAGACACCGTCTGGGAGTCTGCAGTGCCGCATTTTCATACCTACGTGCACAATTGAAGAGGATTCTTTTCAAACTTGTAACAAAGGTCTTTGCTTGAATAGATTTTGTGATAAAATAGGAGGTCTGGAGACGATTCAAGGAAAAGAGTTTGATATAGGAGGGAGGGAAAAGACTATAAAGGAGGCAAAAACAAAACAACACATGGAGAGAGTTCTTAGTGGGTCTGGAACATTGTTCAACAAATATTCACAAAGCACCTACTGTGTGCTGGGGCAGACACTGAGCAAGGAACCAAGGATGCAATGAATGGTGAATAAGACCCAGACCCGACCCAGGAGTTTCCAGTCCAGCGGGGGGACGGGGTGAGCAAGTAGGTGATTACAATCCGCTGTGTTAAGTGCATCCAGGGGACAGTTAACCTGCCTTGGGGGATCAGGAAAGGCTCCTGAAAGTAATGTCGCTGTTGAGACTCAAATGACAAACAGCAGTGAGTCTGGAAAAGGGACCAAGAGTCTTCCAGGTGGGAACTGCGTGAAAAAGGCCTGAAGATGGTAGGCGGGTGTATGCGGATGAACCAAGAGATTTAATAGCCGAATGGCTTAGAGCAGGGGTGGGGAACGTGTGGTCCGAGGGCCGTATCAGGCCTGCAAAACCATTGGGTCTGGCCCTGCCAAGACCCAATTGGGTTGAGTTCATTAAACAGTTGACCAAATAGAGCAAGCTAATTTTTTTTAATACATTTTATTGATTTTTTAGAGAGGAAGGGAGAGGGATAGAGTTAGAAACATCGATGAGAGAGAAACATCCATCAGCTGCCTACACACCTTCTACTAGAGATGTGCCCGAAACCAAGTTACGTGCCCTTGACCAGAATCGAACCTGGGACTCTTCAGTCTGCAGGCCAATGCTCCACCCACTGAGTCAAACCGGTTAGGGCACAAGCTAATTTTTTTTTAAGTTGATAATTTTGTATGACTCTCAAATGATGTTATAAATATCCAAATGGCTCTGGGTAGAAATGAATGAATGAATGAATGAATGAATGAATGAATGAATGAATGAATGAAATTAATGTTCTCCACCCCTGCCCTAGAGAGACAGACAGGGAAGCGGGTGGACAGAAAGGATGGCAGGGGAGCATGGGTGGCCTGGGCCCCGTCCAGTCTTTCCCTGGCTGAGTAACTATTTTCTGTTACCTTTCAGCCATTGTCACTGAAGGTGGGTCCCCAGCAGCCAGCAGGCCCCCTCCTCCTCTCTGCTTTTTCCCAGGAGACAGAGGGCGGGCTCCTTACTCAGCCTGGAGAGCTAGCGGGAGGGCCTTAGGGAAGCTGTCCAGACCACACTGTCTCCGAGAGTTCTGATAGCAGACCCTTGGCGGGTCTGGGCCTGAGAAATGTGGGTCCTGGGCATTGAAATACATCTTCCTTTCTAGCAGGGCGCTGGCTTCCTCCCCACCCAGGAGCAGGATCTCTGATGCACAGCTCCAAGGTTACCCCTTAGATTCGGGGGGAGAGGACAAAGGTGCTTGAGATCACCTGAAAAAAAAACAAGGAATTTTAGAAATTGCCTAACAAGAAATATCAAGTGCTACTGAATGGAAATCAAACCACCGCAGCTGCTTCCCACAGCTGCCGACCACGTGGTGAGGGCATTGGAAGCAGCTAAAGTAAATGAAGCTAAAAATAGTCATGAATGTAGAACTCCTCAGGAGCGGGGTCCCTGAGTGAGGTGGCCTCAGAGACCCACCTGGGGGACGTTGGGACAGGGGGGTGTCTTACAGCCACTGGATCAGCGGTCAGATGACTGTTACCAGGAGCCTGCCGTTCCCCATTCATACTGATTGAGCCTCGCATGGTACCCATTTTACAGATGGTGAAAGGGAGGGGGAAAAAGCATGTTGGCACCTGAACTCTCAGACTGAGAATCCCTAATCTCGCTATCATCTAAGTGCAATTGATTTCTCAAGGAAAAGAAATTAGAAATATGAAACTTCATTGTTTCCGTCATATGCCTGAGCTGGAGAGTTTGTGACACTCTGCTGAGAAGCGATCCTTTTTTTAGTTGTGAAACTGAGACGGGGACTTTCTCACCAAGAAGAAAAGTAAGTTGGCGTCACAAGGAAGCATGCCCCACCAAAGACAAAAGCAAAAGGATGTGTGTGTTTTTTTCATGATGAGAAATTCAAAAAGATATATATACACACACTCATTTCGTGCCAAGGAAAACAGATGTGCTTTTCCACACTTAGAAAAGCATCAGCAGCATCTCCCCTGCATCTTCCTGGTAAGAGGCAGTCCATGCGTCCCTGGCACTGGGAGCTCTGCAGTCATTGTCTGCATCGCACATGCTCACAGCGCACTGGAGCTCCATGCACTCTGCTGGCACAGCTCTCTGCTCTTGGGCCTTTTTTTTAATCTCCACAAAATCTGTGGGTGGCAGCTGTTGCTCACGTTCCACGACTAAGGCAACTGAGGCTCAGAGCGGTTTACCGCTTGCCGGTGGAGAAGTCAGGATTCGCCCTCGCCGGTCTCCTGGTCTCCCTCCAAAAGTGGCTTGCTGGAGGCAACCCTGTCTCAGTGTCTCGTTGGGTCACAGCAGACTGCTTGGACTTACCGGGCTGGTTTATAATCTTCTGCGCTTCCTGTGGAAGACGCTTCTGTTTCTCATTTGCATTTTGCTCTCTCGTTCTTGGTGGCATTCGGTTCTTCTTCCCTCTCCCTTCCCCTCATAAACTAGATGAATGGACGCTGAACCGGAAACCTGAAGTTGAGGCGAGAGTTTCGCTTCCCCCACCGGCTGCCTAAGTGATCTTGCACAGTTCACAGCCCTCTCTGGCCCAGTTCCTTATCTGGCAGAGAAGGTATAAGGCTGGAAGGAAGGTCCACTCCTGTGCTGAGCATCTTCCTTTCCCTCCCATCGCTTTTCCTTCATTCTCTTCCCAGCCACTAGCAGGCCCTCGGGCCCTCACTCCCCCTTGTCGCTAGGCATCTTTCTTGTCTGTAGGCAGGGATGTGGTAGACGAGGGCACTGTTGACTAAGAAGTTGGGGGACAGAAATGCACAGGCAACCCAGGATCAACCTATGAACCAGGAGGTCACGGTTCAATTCCCGGTCAGGGCACGTGTCCAGGTTGCGGGCTCGATCCCCAGTGTGGGGTATGCAGGAGGCAGCTAATCAATGATTCTCTCTCATCATTGCTGTTTCTCTCTCCCCTTCTCCCTAAAATATATTAATTTTTTTATTATATTTTATTGATTTTTTACAGAGAGGAAGAGAGGGATAGAGAGTTAGAAACATCGATGAGAGAGAATCATCGAGCTGCCTCTTGCACACCCCCTACTGGGGATGTGCCTGCAACCAAGGTATATGCCCCTGACTAGAATCGAACCCGGGACCCTTGAGTCCACAGGCCAATGCTCTATCCACTGAGCCAAACCGGTTTCAGCAATTTTTTTTTTTTTTTTAATGCACAGGCAGAGCTGGCCTCAAAAGTGTAGCATAAATTGGTCTTGACTTTGGGACCTCTTTCCCGGATGGTTTTTATTGGTCTCCCTGTCACCAGTGACCTCATACCACCCCTTAGTTTCTTACCCCCACCCCCTTTGTCCCTTTGTACTAGGTCATCCCACTTGTCCCTCCCGACCTGAGCATCACAAATTACTGGCTCCATCTCCCATTCCTTCAGGACTCTGCTGTGTGTTTGGGAACGGTGTGTCTCATCTTCCTATGATGTTCACCAAGCATCCCTTCCAAGCATTAGAATGTTTTAACTCAGTGGTCGGCAAACTGCGGCTCATTGCTAGACTAAATGTTATCGTGTGGTTGGAAGCTGTGAGGCTTAGGCAGTTGTGGCATATTGTGTGCAAAGAGGTAAAGGGTAGTATATGACAGTGGTCGGCAAACTCATTATTCAATAGGGCAGCGAACTGTGGCTCGAGAGCCGAAGTTTGCCGACCACTCTCTTAATTCGTCTGACCACAGGGACCCATCTTGGTCTAAAGCTTTCCAAGTTCAGCGGTTTCTGCTCATGACCAGGATATGATGGCCTCAGGATGGGAGTGGGAGTGAGGGCGGGACCCTGTGACGATAATTTACTTGGTACTTTTATTATCATTTTTAGTTAATTTTTCCTATAACCACAGGACATAAACCTGTTTGCTCCTGGAGGACATGTACGTTTGATTAGACGTGACAGTTTGGAGTGTCTCAGGGAGCTGAGATGTGGAGCATCCAGGTTGGCCCATGACGGTTCCATGAACCATAGCAAATTAATGTTTTCCCCAATCATTTGAAATTACTGGTCGTTAATTCCTCTAGTTTCTGCATATAAATATTCCTTAAGGCTCTGGGTACTGATACAGTAGCAACGTCTCTGAGCCCCTGAAAACCCTCCTCCTCTCACTGCCCCCGCGTCCTTGTTGGTGATGGCGTGGGCATTTTGGGGGGGTGTACCACACACAGCCTCTGAGGAGGGCAGCTCTAAGGCTCACCCTCACAACACTCATTTTAGGCTCCAGAGCGATGTGCGTCGCTGGGCCTTCTCATCCCTATTTTGGGTGTGTTTCTAGGGAGTGGGCTGGTTGTCATGGTGTTGGAAGGACTTCTCCGGTGTCAGGGTGCACTGATACTAGAGGGAGGCACCGGCCATCTGTCCCTAAGGGAGGTGCTTGGGAAAGAAATGGACGGGCTTCTCGCCAGGATGTGTTAGATGTCCCGTCCCCGTCCCCCCCCCCCCCCCATGTGAAGCAGAACTCGGTCTCGGTTCTGGAATTCTAAGCTTCCCGAATTGAGGTTTGGTCTTTTCGGGGAGCCTATGGGAAGAAAGTGCTTTGCTGACGGAAGGGGGCTGACTCCCTGCCCCCATGTTCTCAGCGTCTTCGTGCTGCTGTTCCCTACTCATCCCCCACCTCCTACCTTTCCACCGACAAGGAAGATGAACTTGGAATACGGGCAGGGGAGAATCTGGGTGCAGGACCGATAGCAGTTGGCATGTAGTATTTTTCTGTCCCTAGTTGTTCTGTCCCTGGCTGTGGCGAGGCCTGGCTGAAAGGAATCCTGGCATACCAGAGCGGTGTCCCCGGTCCTCCCAGAGCACTAGGGACTGTCTAGAGAGAAAGGCCCAGTTCTCCCGGTCCGGAAACAGCAGTGCGGGCACACACGGTACCCCCTCGGATTCCTGGGAATCCCGCAGCTCTCCACAGCAGTGGAGAGCGGCACAGGCGAGAGCCAGCCCACACCACCCTGTCACACGCCTGTTGTTCATCAACGGGCCTCTGTGTTCTTGGGAACGTGATGCCGCAGACCCGCGCAGCATGTGTCACAAAGGGGAGGCTCCGCCTGTGGGGTACAAAGGCGTGTGTGCATGCCCACCTTTGGCTCTTCTCCGAGTGTTCACACACTTCCCCAGCCTTGTTGGACCTCACAGCGAGGCATCTGTGCTAATAGGATGCTGCTGGGCTCCGTCCCGATTGCACTCAGCAGCCTGGGGAAGGCTCTCTGCAGAGGGGGGGATGTGGCGCATGCAGCAGCTCAGCAGCTACAGATGAGTGAGGAGAGCAGTTTCACCAGCATTTCCCTGTTTGTGCTAGAGTACCATGCGGGTGATAATACCACAGCGTTGGGCTTTAAGCACAAAAAAAAAAGGGAGGGGGAGGAGGTGCACAGATTGATTTTCTTTTTCTGGAGCAGGAATCTGAGCAGGAAAATTGCCACAAGGGGCAACCTCCTTCTGCAGCGGGGTTCATGCAGCCTGTCTCCGGGGTTCCCACTAATCCTGTTCCACATGCCTGTGGGGGTAGCCCTTCCCCTCCGTTTCCCTTTAACCATTTCTGGATGATATAGAGCCCTAATTCTAAAAGAAACAAAGGCTAGTTCCCCGAATACTCCATGTCTTTACGGTTTTGTCTTATAAACTAGTCAGATGCCCTCAGCTGATCCGAATCCCTATCCCCCTTCTCTCTCAGCAACCCGGGAGCTCATCAGGGCGCCCAATCATCGCCTTCTCTAGAAAGAGGAGACAGCTGGGAGGGGGGAGGGCGGAGGGGGCAGTAGGAGAGATGCTGGGAAAACCAGGGTCTCCCAGGAGCCAGTCCGGCCGGCCCCGCGGTGGGCACGCGTGTGTGTGAGCCCATTTTCCACCCGCCGTCACCCCCTTCTCCCTCCTCCCGCAGCACCCCGCGGGGCGGGCCGGTGCGGCGGAGGCATTTAATGTCAGATGGAATCGCTAATGCCGCGTTGCCATGGCGACCCCGGAGCGGCGGCGCTAAAAGCGGCTGCTCCCTCCGCCGGCGCCGCCTCCCCCGCCGCAGCCCACCCCGCGCGGGTGCACATTCTCTTTGTCTCCTTGGTTCTCTCCACCCGCCCTCCTCGCCTTTGTCGCCCCGGCTGGGTCCCCAGGGCAGCGGCCCTCCCCAAGCTGCCCGCCCGAGGTCCAGGTGCCCAGAAGCCCCGGCGAGCTGGCCCCAGCCCTGGGCGAGGATTCCCACACCTGCCCTGTCAGGGAGGCCCCACCCACTTGTCATTCTTGGGCCCCGTAATGCCTTCCTTGAAACCAGTATTTTAAAAAGAGAATTAAGAGAGCAGGAACTGTTCTTCCCTCCCCTGGTGCTCCGCCCCGAGCTGTCAGTCTCTCTGGCTCCGTCACCCCGGGCTGAGCTGGCGGTGCTCCCCGCCTCACCCACCGCCGCTGCCCCAGAGGGACAGGGAGCTGTCAGTCCTGGACACTCACCTCATCCGGGCGGGGAAGCCTCGCCCACAGCAGCGCCTCATCCAGGTGGGATTGCTGCCCCAGACCAGAGTTCCCAGGCCTCCTGGCCTTGAACTCTTTTCACGGGGGTGGGGGTGCTGTGTGAACACATGTGCTGCTGGTAGCATTCACCATGCCCTGGCAGTGAAGGGTACTAGGGCCACAATAATGACTCCTCCAACCCCCAGCCCGCTCTGCAGCTCTGACTGCACTGGTTTAGAATGTTCTAGCTGCCGAAACCGGTTTGGCTCAGTGGTAGAGCGTCGGTCTGCAGACTGAAAGGTCCCAGGTTCGATTCCGGTCAGGGGCATGTACGTTGGTTGCGGGCACATCCCTAGTAGGGGGTGTGCAAGAGGCAGCTGGTCGATGTTTCTCTCTCATTGACATTTCTAGCTCTCTTCCTCTCTGTAAAAATCAATAAAATATATTTTTTTTAAATGTTCTAGCTGGTGCCCTCTTCCTTGGAAAAAAAGAAAGATTTGTGCCATTCGTGTTCTCATGTCTATACAAAGGGGTACGCGATGGTCTCATTCTATTTAAAAAATAAAATGTAACATTGTCTAGACACCAATTCTGTCTAGCACAGTTAGACATTTGGTTTAATGGTATTTCTTAAAATGAACCTCTTCCATATTCTGAAGGCCACGCTTAATGTTTAAATGATAAAAAAAAAAAAAACACATCAACAGCCAGAAACCTTGGACCACTCTGGTGACCATCATGAGCCAGTGGCTCTGCAGCCTCCTCCTCCATAAAAACCATAGTCCCGTCGCTGTCGCTCCAACCTCGAAATGAGAAGTATGTGTTTAAGACGGATAAAGCCAAGGTTTTCGCTTCAGAGCCACAGCCCCTCATGTTTAGGGGTGTGTGTGTGTGTGTGTGCGCGTGCACTGGATCTGCAGACCATGTTCCCACAGGGAAACATGGACTGATGCCCGGGAAGTGGGACTGGACTGCGTGTAGGGAGGGGAACGGGGAGGCCGGAGGAGAGGGCCGAAGGAAAACGTGCTTTCCCTGTAGGTAGCCTGCGCCTGTGGATAGCACACCAGGTGCGTTCACTACTCACTTTTAAAAATAAAATGTGATAGTCAGATGTACTATCACTTCCTCAAGAAAAGGCTCCTCCGTTTCCCCAAGAGCAGAAAAGAGTAGCGTAAGTCCCAGCCGAAATGCTGATGCTGACGCCCTGGAGGCTGGACAAAGGGGTTGTTTGTGCCAGCCCACTTCAGATTGCCTCCACACTGCTCATAGAACCTCTCTGTGCCAAAAATAAAACAATAGAAAGCCTGCAGGTGCGGGACCCTCCCGTGACAGTCATTTAAAACAAATACGTAACTGTCTAATCAGGGCACGAACCATTTTTCAGCCCTGCCCCGGCAGCAGTGACCTAAATATTACTCAGGTGTCTGACTCCCAGCCCAGCCGAACCCTGCGTTTGGTTTGATTGTTTTCATGCTAATGAAGTCGAGCCCGTGATGCAGGGAGGGCTCCGTGGGGGTGGCTGAATCACTGGGCGCCGTGAATCCCTTTTCTGGAGAAGGAAAGCAGGGGTGTCGCGTTATTATGGGATTATTCCCTTTTCAGCAGACTCGCCATGATCCCAATCCAACTGGCTGTGCCATTTTTAATTTAGGAGGGAAAGGGAGCAGAGACAGGAGGGCTGGTGGACGTGTCCCAGCCAGTTTTGATCAAGAATGAATCTTGGGGAAATGTGACTGACTAACCCCTTCTCCAACCACAGGCTGTGGCGGTTGCCGCTGGCCCTTTGTCCCAGGTACCCGGCAGGCAGTAAATAAGGCCTGTGTTAGAGAGACAACGCGGAGAGAGCTGTAAACACACACAGCAGGGAAACCTGCCCACCGAGATATCAGAGGCAATTAACTTTCTGCTAGAAGGCGTCTGCACTCGAGGTCAAGGCAGATTTATCAAGAAGCCACGTGGGGGCACTTCACTTAGAAATCTCTTAGAGGGTGGGGGGCAAGGGGGACAGGCAGGGAAATAAAGGCCCCCCTTGGGCTCTTAAATCAAGTTCGTGTTCTCAGAAGGGAACCCTCTGTGGCAGGTGATACAGTTGAAGGGAGGATCTGTCAGCAGGCAGGAGAGAACCCACACTCATTTCCAGCCAGCGAGCACCAGCCTGAACCCCAAAAACCCTTTTCTGGGAAACTTAAAAAGCGAGCCTCAAGTGGACGGGAGCCCCACGGGTCCCCCGAGGTGTGTCCCCGCGGCGGCCGCATGCAGAGCGGCCCTGTGATGTGGGATCCGGGCCGCCGCCGCGGCTCCTCTCTCATTACAGGGCCAGAAATAGACGCCCGTCCCAGGAAGAGGGAAATAAGGCCGCGTGGAACGCGCTTCATCTGTTGGAATATTGTTCCGAGCTGCCTGACAAGAATACCGAGTGCTCAGCTCTGTGGCAGTGGCACCGAGTAAGAGTCTGGAAATTGATGCATTGTGTCCTCACTTAAAATAGCACATGCAGCACAGAAGCAGCAGCGCCGCTAGGACGCATGGAGAACATGTTGGTAGAAAGGCCTGCTTCGCCTCCATTATTTACCAGCCTGAGAGTTGGGGAGGGAGGGAGGGGGTGTGCGGCGGCGGGAGGGGGAGGTCCATTGAAAAGCCTTTGTGCAGTGAAGACTTCTGTCCCCCGATGAGACAGGGGCAGGTTTTGGGCCCACAGCTGAGTGCTGTGAACTTTCCTGTCCTCAAACAGGTGGCAGAAAGTGGGCAACTTGTTTCTTTTTATCTCGGGGTTCCGGGGTTGGCTTGTGAGATCGTCACTTCTGTTTTAACCTCTTTGAATTCCCCTCAGAACAAAAATCCCCAGGTACTTGCTACCTCATCAGATATTCTTCCCCGTGGGTTGCAGTTGCCTGAATGGGCAGCAGCAGGTCTCACGAGAGTGAGGTGGAAACATGCATAAAAAGAAGAAAGCAGCATCCTTTGTCAGCTTAAATGGGATTTTCAGATGCCCCCAAACAGGGTCAGAGGGCCCTCTGGAATCCACAGGCCTTTTCACCAGTATGGCCAAAGGAGGGGGTAGAGAAAGGAAGGGTGAGAGAGACATCGATTTGTTGTTCTACTTGTTTCTGCATTCATTGGTCGATTCTGTATGTGCCCTGACTAGGGATCGAACCTGCAACCTGGGTGCATCAGGACAGCTCTCTAACCAAATGAGCTACCCAGCCAGGGCTGAGTTCGTTCTTTCTTTTTTTAATATATTTTTATTGGTTTCAGAGAGGGAGAGAGAAAAACATCAGTGATGAGAATCACTGATTGGTTGCCTCCTGCACACCCTCTACTGGGGATTGAGCCCACAACCCAGGCATGTGACCTTGACAAGAATTGAACCTGGGACCCTTCAGTCTGCAAGCCAGCGCTCTATCCACTGAGCCAAACTGGCAAGAGCCTGGGTTGTTTCTCAAAGGATTACTTGAGGTCAAGCAAAGAGGCCCTGACAGGCAATGGTAAGGGGTCCTTTCAGTCCGATCACTTGTTTAACCAACATCTTAAACCTAAGCGCCTCCTTCAGTAAAGCACTCTCCTCCAGTAACAAACTCTAAATGGCACTTGCTGACTGCCAGGCACTGCACTAGCCTCTGTGCAGGGGTCTTGAGCGCTCACCAGGACGCTCTGGGGAGACCCCTACCACTTGTCAATTAGCCCATTAGGGAAACCACGCTTCTGTGGATGAAGTAATCATGCAGATCCATGCGGCTGGCCTTGAACCCTGGACTGGCTGGTTCCGCATGTTCCCCGCCATGCCCCATTGCCTTCTCCCTTGGTGAAGCAACATTCCTAGAAATGCAGAGAACCTGGAAGTCCCCGGCCCCGGCTCATCCCTGCTGCCAGCTGGGATGGGATGGCCCGAGCTCTGGACTACGGCTCCAGGTCCGAGAGAGTCCCTGTGTCCAGGCTCAGCAAGCAGGAAACCATAACCTGTTGATTGTTTTTGGACGCTGACCAGTTTCCAAATTCCTTCAGGTCACCACAGTTTTAGAGAATGTGAGCTTCTATTTGCAAAGCAAGGATTAGACCTCTCTCCCCCTCCACTTGGTAATTTCATCACCGCTCCTAGGAATACTGCTTTAAAAGTTTGGGCATGTTAAGATAAATACTGCCAGAAAGAACGGTGGAGAAAGTGTAAAACAACAGCAGGATAACATTGAATAAAAAATTAGAAATGGTGGGCCTGGCCGGCATGGCTCAGTGGTTGAGCTGCGACCTATGAACCAGGAAGTCACAGTTTGATTCCTGGTCAGGGCCCACGCCTGGGTTGCAGGCTCGGACCTCAGTGTGAGGCCTGCAGGAAGCTTCAGCTAATCAATCATTGATGTGTCTATCTCTCTGCCCCTCTCCCTTCCTCTCTAAAGTCAATAAACCAATGGGGAAAATATCTTCAGGTGAGGATTAATAAAAATAAAAAATAACAGTGAAGGATAGTAGGGGAGGGTGGGGAAAAGGGGGAGAGATCAACCAAAGGACTTATATATATATATGCATATAAGCCTAACCAGTGGTCATGGACAACAGGGGGGTGGGAATGTGGGGATGAGGACAATTATGTTATACCATAATCAATAAAAAAATTTTAAAAAAACTGAAATAATAAAAATAATAACCTAGTAAATTATAGCCGAAACCAGTTTGGCTCAGTGGATAGAGCGTCGGACTGCGGGCTGAAAGGTCCCAGGTTCGATTCTGGTCAAGGGCATGTATTTGGTTGCAGGCACATCCCCAGTAGGAGATGTGCAGGAGGCAGCTGACCGGTGTTTCGCCCTTTCTCTCTGTATTAAAATCAATAATATATATATTTTTTTAATTATACAAAAATTTTGATTAAAAGCGTTTTAAACAAGGGTCCTAATGGACACACAGAAATTTTGTCTGTTAAATCAAGGACCGGAAAACTGAGGGTTTACTGTACTCTTCCTCATGCATTCTTCTGAGGACTCTCTTCTCAGTGTGTGTGTCCCCAGTGTGTCCGTGTGCAGCTGTCAGCCAGGTTAAATGTTCGTTTCTCGGAAGGCGGGGCCTGGGATCCTGTTAGCTCCTCGACAGAGGGACCCATGGCCACACACAAATATAAGCTCAGATGCTGCCGCTTTCTTTAATCCTCACCAAGGACATGCTTAGAGAGAGGAAGGGAGAGATAAGTAGATAGAGACACTCTGATGTTGCCTTCCATACCCTCCCTAACTGGGGATCAAACACACAGCCCAGATATGTGCCCTGGCCAGGAGCTCACTGGCAACCTTCTGGTGCACACGATGATACTCCACCAGCTGAGCCACTCCAGCCGCACTCAGATGCTTTTTTTTTTAATATATATATTTTTAATTGATTTCAGAGAAAGGGAGAGAGAGATAGAAACATCAACGATGAGAGAGAATCATTGACTGGCTGCCTCCTGCACACCCCACACTGGGAATTGAGCCATAGGTCGACGCTCAACCACTGAGCCACACCATCTGGACTCAGATGCTTCTAGATAACGATGAGACGAATAGGCAGATAAAGAACGGTGTTGCTGACAAACCACCAGAAATCATCTGTTCGCAAGACCACGTGGGTCTTGCTACATGCTCAGTCCGGTCTCAGCACCTCCATTAATGCCGAGAACAGAAAATAAACACCGATGTTCACAGATGGCGCTAACTCTGGAGGTGCTGTTCGCAGAAGTGTCAAGGGAGGGGAAATAGAAATGTAAGCAGGAAACAGCAAAGATGTGAAAAACAGAGGCTCAACATAGAAAAGGAGAAAAAGTCTCTCCAACACTTTTTTGTGTGATAAAATAAACCTGAAGACACACTAGAGCAGAAAGCACGGAGGTGAGAAGCTAAAGGGAGAGACGGAAGGCGGAGCTGTGAGGCGAGAGGGGCGGCTGTGAGTGGCTCAGAGGACAGAGGCTCCGGGTGCGAGAGGAAGGGATCCAGCACCGGCCCTGTGTGCAGCCTGCCCACAGCTGCCGTCCATGTGCTCTGTGATGGGGGTGTGGTTTTGGTTCGCGTTGTCTTGTTGCTTGTTTTTTGTCCTGTTCTCATACTTGAGGTGGTGTTCCTTTAGTTTGGGTTTTGAAGGGCTCCATTATCCCCGGCGTAAAGCATTCATTTGGACGTTTTGGGAGGGACAGAGGAATGTAGCCTTAAAGCGCCCAGAGTCCAAATATAAAAAGCTAAATGGAGCATTCTCACCGCCTTGGTCTCTGATGTCGGCGGAGGGGAAAGAAATCAGAGAGCAGGCAGCAGTCCTGAGGCCATGAGGGCGAGCCCCGCCCCCCAGGCCGCCTGGGGAGGGCTGCAGACACACAGAGCAGGAGCCCTCAGACTGGCAGAGACAGAACCAGCAGTCCCCTCGGGGCTTCAGCTGGAGAACCGAGATGCCAGTCTGCGCGGGGAAACAGTCACGGCGTGCACAGAGCCTCTCAGCACCAGGGGAGCGGCTGTTCTCTGCCGGCCCGGGCTCAGCCAGGCAGCCAGGCCTGGGCACGGCAGTGGTGTCTCCTGGCCGAGCAGTAAAGAAGCGAATACTGCCAAAACCGGTTTGGCTCAGTGGTAGAGCGTCGGTCTGCGGACTGAAAGGTCCCAGGTTCAATTCCGGTCAGGGGCATGTTCGGTCAGGGGCATGTTCGTTGGTTGCGGGCACATCCCCGGTGGGAGGTGTGCAAGAGGCAGCTGGTCGGTGTTTCTCTGTCATCGACGTTTCTAGCTCTCTATCTCTCTCCCTTCCTCTCTGTAAAAAAATCAATTAAAAAAAAATATATATATATATATATATATATATATTTTTTTTTTAAAGTGAATACCCAGGAAGAGAAATCAACCAGTGGTGACCACGCATGGACGTGGGGGGAGGGGTCAGAAGGCACAAACCTTAGCGTCGTTACAGATTCCAAAAGCCCTCTTCTCCGAGAACTGAAGTGCCCCACGCTGCAGGGCGACGCCCCACGGCAGAGCTAGAAAAGCACCCCAACCTGGGACTGAATAGAACAGGAGGGTCAACACGTCGCTCAAGAGACAGACACGGCGGGCCCAGACCCCCACTCACCACCCTCCCGCTGAGCGCCTCACCAGCTTCCTCAGCACCTGTGCCCGAGGACAGCGCTATCACACTCGGTGACGCCTGTGAGCCGTCCAGTACATGCCCAGTCCGTGGTGGGTTCTCCATGGAGAGGTGGTGATGGTCTTCAACCTCCCCTCCCCCTTCCAAGACCCTTTCCGCTATGCCAGGTGCTGCTGAGGGGCACCGGCCACAGCCAGCAGACAGGGAGAGGGTCATCAGAAATAGCCGCCAGGTTACCTAGGATACCACTGAGAACTTCTCATGGAGCCGGCGTCTGCTCACCGCCCTGCCGCCTCAGAACCAGAGGTGGCATGTTCATGGATGTAATTCCCTACGTTCCCATCAGCCCACACGTTAGTCATCCTGCCCCGTGTTCCCATGTTCCCTGGGAGCTTCAGAGGGTGGACATGTGGGTGCGTCGGTGGGACTACTCTGTCTTTGCAAATCTCACACAGGTGACTAGGTTTTTACCTTCTAGAGATGTCTTCCTTTGATAAAGAAGATAATTCTCGCCCTAGCCAGGGTGGCTCAATGGATAGAGTACGGGCCTGCAGACTGAAGGGTTCCCAGCTCCATTCTGCCCAAGGGCACATGCCTTGGTTGCAGGCTCGATCCAGGGCTGCACGCAGGAGGAAATCAGTCGATGTGTCTCGCTCACATCGCTGTTTCTCTCTCGTCTCTCGGATGAGGATTAACATAAAAATGAGAAGAGGGCCACAGATGAACGAACACCCAGCCCAGCCGGGGGAGGCAGAGGCGGGGGCGGGGGCTCTCCAGAGCTCTGGGAATGAGTAACGGGATTCTGGCAGCGGAGTGACAGTTCTTTTTGTGCCTTTAAAGGCTCTCTCTGGTGACAATGTGGAGGACCGTCTGAGGCGGGTGTGGGGCCACCGAAGGCAGAGGAGACAGCCAGGAGCTGCATCAGTCACAGGGTCGGGGAGGGCCTGGGCTGTGGCCAGAGATGGAGAAGGTGAATCAGCAGATGGTGGTGCCGGGTGTGGGCAGTGGAGGGAGAGGAGGGGCTCGCTGACCGGGCTTCTGGGCCTCCGAGACTGGGTGGGTGGCACCCTTCCACTGAAACGGACTCAGCGGGAAGAGGGAGCCGCTGGGGGAAGGGGCCGAGGGATGAGCTCCGTGTTGGACACACGAGGACTCAGCTGTCTGAAGGAGGGCAGGGCTTTGTCCAGTTTGTGGCTGAAAGCACAGGCTGGGCTCAACGCTAGGATAAGGTCGCCGACGGGGTCACTGAAGCCACAGGCATGAGTGACAGAACAGTATGTGAAGGAGAAAACAAACAGAAATACCCATGCAGCCCTGGCTGGTTTGGCTCAGTGGATAGAGCATCAGCCTGTGGACTAAAGGGTCCCAGGTTCAATTCTGGTCAAGGTCACATGCCTAGTTGTGGGCTGGATCCCCAGGAGGGGGCATGCAGGAGGCAGCCGATCATTGATTCTCTTGCATGATTGATGTTTCTCTCCCCCTCTCCCTTCCTCTCTGAAATCAATAAAATAAAATAAAAAATAAGTTCTCCTACGGGATTCCTGTCACTGGAGGTGTCAGTCTGGACGTCACTCCCTCTGGAAGCCACCACGCTAACGCTGCCCACCTGCCCGTGAGAATGGGAACGCCTCGAGCTGGGGCTGCGTCCCACAACGTTGTGTCCTCCTCTCGGGCCGGGGCCCCCCACCGTGTGGGCTTGGTAAATAGAAGAGAAGGAAAGGGGTGCAGGTGGTGGCGGGTGCGGAGAGAGCACGGGAAGGGCGCTGGCTGGGGGCCTCCAGCAGGAGTGAGGGTGCACCCAGTGCACCCGAGAGCCAGGCCGGCCCAGGATGGGCAGTGGCAGACGCCAGCCTGTGCTGGGGCCTCAGCATGCGCTGCCCGCCGCCCAGCGTGGCTCAGTGGTTGGGCACTGACCTATGAGCCAGGAGGTCATGGTTGGATTCCTAGTCAGGGCACATGGCGGGGTTGCGGGCTCGATCCCCAGTGTGGGGCGTGCAGGAGGCTGTCTCTCTCTCTCCTTCTCCCTTCATATACATACATGTGTGTGTGTGTGTGTGATTTTTTAATTGGCTCTCCCCGACATCCTTCACCAACTGCAAACTCAGAAAGGACTCATTAGGCCAGGAGACATGACACCTCCACTCTCAAAACTGCACGGGCCCTGACTCTCAGCCTTGCGTTAGAAGGGACGGAAGTAAAAGGCTTGTCCGACCCTGACAGACAGAAGCAGAAGCAGAAGCAGGTTTCCCAGAGCGGGGTGGGGGGACCCGCCTCTGCGGTGAGATCTGAGCAGAGGGACTGCCTCTCGCAGGAAATGAAAAGCGCCGGGAACAGCTGCGCCCCGAGCTCCAGGCCCCTCCGAGCGCACACGCACCTGCAGTCTGTCTTCACGGCTCCAGGGTTTGTCCTGAAACACCCACCATATTAATCATCGCCTCCAGCAGCGGCTCCGCGCTGCCTGCGTCTGGGCACGGCGGGCTCCCTCCCCCACATCCTGTGACCAGCCCGGAGAACCCCCGCCCGGCCCTGCATTCAGGCCCCCGAGAACACAGCCCCCAGAGAGTGAAGGAGGCGGGGAGGGGGAGAGAAACATGGATGTGAGAGAGACACATCCATTAGTTGCCTCCTGCACACACCCCACTGGGGCTGGGGAACCTGCAGCTGAGGAACTGCCCTGGACCAGGAATTGAACCTGAGACCCCCCCTCACTCACTCCCATTCCGTTCCCCTCCAAGAGCATTGGTTAGACCCAGGACCACCAGGGCTCCAGCAGGGAGCGCCATGGAGAGGAGACAGTGGTTCACTCCACCCCCCAAGTCCTGGTCTACGGAGGGCAAGCCCCGTGGGTGAAGCAGGGGGCATTTCCTGGGCCAATTCAGCTCCTGGAGAGACGGAGCTCCCCCGTTCCTGCAGGACGCATGCATGTATGGCCACTCGGCCTCCCATTGATGCCTCCAGTGCATTGACCCACGGATTTCTCTAATCTGCAGAGGACAGGAGTCTAAGTGAAAAACGAGGGAACGTAATCTGACCAAGGCCATTTGCCTGCAGTGATGGCCTGGAACAGATGAAAGTCCCCGAATTCCACAGTTTGCTGAGCCATTAAATCCTGTAACAGAAGATGGGGGGGTGGGGGGGGGTCCTCTCCCTCCGCAGCCGGCCCCCGTGGCAGCTGTCGTCTGGCCTGGCGCACCATCAGACACCCCACCCGTCTGTGAAGGCTCCTTTCTCGCCTTCAGAGCCTAAGGGAGATGCTCGGCTTCACAGCTTCCAGGCAGCGTCCTCCCTGACCCTACCCTCCGCCCTGCCCCTGCCCTGCCCACTGCCCCCAGGCCACTCAAACCCTCCGTCACCTCCCTCAGCCCAGGAACCCCTGCTGGTGTCAAAGCCGTGCCTGCTGAACTCGAGATGGGCAAAGAAAATGCGGTTTGAGGGCAACTTCTTATATTTCTGTTATAATCCAGCTACTTTTTAAAATACACAAAACGTAACTGTCACAGCCCGTGCATGCATACCGCTGTGCCACCATCACCACTGTCTCGGTCTGGGATAGTGCCATCGCCCCTAAGGAAAACCACTGCGCTAAGGTTTCTCTCCATGGATGTGCCTGTTCTGGACGCGTCCTGTCAGCGGGACTGTATGATGTATGCCTTGCTGTGTCTGACTCCTTTAATGTTGCATAATGTTTTCAAAGTTCACCCATGTAGCAAGTACCAGTGCTTCATTTCTTTCTTTTTTTTTTTTTTTTTTTAATCTTTATTGTTGAAAGTGCTTCATTTCTTTGTACGGCTGAATAATATCTCATTAAATGGGTGTATCACATTTTGCTTGTCCCCTCATCAGCTGATAGATGTTTGGACTGTTTCTGCTCTTTGTTTACTGCAAAGGATGCTGCTATAAACACGCCTGTATGCACTTCTGTTTGAATACCTGTTTTCACTTTGGGGCACGTGTCCAGGAGTGGAATTGCTGGGTTGCGTGCTAATTCTACCTTTAGTTCAGTGAGGAGCCACCACACTCCACCCACCACGCTCTGTGCTGTCTGTGGAGGGCAGCGTGTGGACGATACCACCCAGAGTTGCTTCGTCCAGCTCTTCAGACCAGCAGAAGGCCGGTTCTTTCTCCTGCCCTCACTGTTGTTATAAATGCAGCCAACACAATGGGCATTTGGCCTCAGTTCACAGGATAGGCTCCTCCAACCCCCGAATCCTGGCAAGTTTGACTCAGTAGTTAGAGCATCGATCCATGGACAAAGGGTCTCAGGTTCAATTCCTGGTCAAGGGCACATACCTCGGTTACAGGTTCCCTAGCCTGAGTCTGGGTGCAGACAGGAGGCAACCAATTGATGTTTCTCTCTCTCTCCCCCTCTTCTTCTCCCTTTCTCTCACTCAGTCTCTCTGGAAATCATTGGGAAAAGTATCCTTGGGTAAGGATTAAAGAAAGAAAATAGGAAAGGAAAAAAAATCTCACTTGGTAAAGGCAATGGAACCACCAACTATAAAGCTAATACAAAACTAAAAGATTCAAGTAAGAAGATCGTATGTAATTACAACAATAAATTAAGGGATATGTACAAACACTCTCAAAAAAAAGTGTTTTTTTTTAATATATTTTATTGATTTTTTACAGAGAGGAAGAGAGAGGGATAGAGAGTTAGAAACATCGATGAGAGAGAATCATCAATCAGCTGCCTCTTGCACACCCCCTACTGGGGATGTGCCCGCAACCAAGGTACATGCCCTTGACCGGAATCGAACCCGGGACCTTTCAATCCACAGTCCGACGCTCTATCCATTGAGCCAAACCGGTTTTGGCTCAAAAAAAAGTTGTAAAGGTAATGACAGCCCTAACCGGTTTGGCTCAGTGGATAGAGCGTCAGCCTGTAGACTAAAGGGTCCCAGGTTCGATTCCAGTCAAGGGCATGTACCTTGGTTGCAGGCACATCCCCAGGAGGAGGCAGCTGATCAATGTTTCTCTCTCACCAATGTTTCCAACTCTCTATCCCTCTCCCTTCCTCTCTGTAAAAAATCAATAAAATATATTTTTTTAAAGTAATGACAAAAATAAATGTGGAGAGGGTGTGTATAAAGTAGTGATTTTAAAATGCATTCCAAGTTAAGTGACCATTAACTTAAAATAGACTGCTATAAACATAGTGTGGGGTATATGAAGAACATGGTAACCACAAACCAAAAATCTACAAGAGATATACAAGAAATAAAGAGAAAAGAATCGGAACACAACACTCGAAAGTCATCACCATACAAGAGTGCAAGAAAGTAAAAAAGAACAGGGAGGAACTACAAACACAATGAATAAAATGTCAATAATTCTGTAACTGTCAGCAACTACTTTAAGTATAAATGTACTAATTGCTCCAACCAAAACAGAGGGTTACTAAATGGATTTTTTGTAAAGACCCATACAGCCCTAATTGGTTTGGCTCTGGATAGAGCGTCAGCTGACCCTGCAGACTAAAGAGTCCCAGTTTCAATTCTGGTCAAAGGCACATACCCTGGTTGCGGGCTCAGTCCCTAGTGGGAGGCATGCAGAAGGCAGCTGATCAATGATTCTCCTCCATCATTGATGTTCCTATCTCTCCCTTCCTCTCTGAAATCAATAAAAAATATTTTTAAAAGAAAGAAAAAATCCCACATATAATACATAACCTTAGGCTGGTGAGGGTCTGGGGTGGGAGGCGGGGCGGGGCTGGATGGAGGGGGGGGAGAGAAAGGGGGATATATGTAATACTTTCGACAATAAAGATTTTTTAAATAAATAAGTTTAAAATAAATAAAATAAAAAGACACATATATAAGCTATCTACAAGAGACCCACCTCAGATTGAAAGACACACAGACAGCCCTAACTGGTTTGGCTCAGTGGATAGAACCTGAAGGGTCCCAGGTTCGATTCCTGTCAAGGGCATGTACCTTGGCTGCAGCCACATTACCAGTGGGCGGGTGTGCAGGAGACAGCTGATCAATGTTTCTGTCTCATTGATGTTTCTAGCTCTCTCTCACTCTCCCTTCCTCTCTGTAAAAAATCAATAAAATATATATATTTTTTAAAGAAAGTCACACAGGCATAAAAGGGTAGAAAAAGACATTTCATGAAAATGGAAATAAAAATAGCTAGGGTGGCAATACTTAGACAAGATGAGACTTTTAACAAAGGCTGTAACAAGAAGCAAAGGAGGGCATTTCATAATGATAAAGGGACCAACCCAACAAGAGGCTGTAACTCAAACTCATCTACATAGGAGCACCTAAATGTATAAAGCAAACATTGACACACACAAGGGGAGAGCTTAACGTAATACAGTTATAGTAGGGGCTTTAACACCCCATTGATATCAATGGACGGAGCCCTCAGAAAATCAACAAGGAAGCAGTGGTCTTAATGACACTTTAGACCAGATGGACTTAATTGATATTTTTAGGACATTTTGCCCAAAAACAGCAAAATATGCATTGTTTTCAAGGGCACATGGAATATTTTCCAAAGTAGACCACATGTTAGGCCACAAAACAAGTCTCAATAAATTTAAGAATCTCACCTTATGCCTAAAGAACTAGAAAAAGAACAAAAACAAAAGGAACAGAAAGGAGAAAATAATAGAGAGTAGAAATCAACAAAATTAAGTCTAAAAAGAAGTAGAAGAAAAAAAAATCAATGAAACCAAGATCTGGTTCTTTTTATTTTGTTTTGTTAGTCCTCACCTGAGGATATTAGGGAGAGTGGACGAGAGAGGGAAAGATGGAAACATGATGTGAGAGAAACACATTGATTGGTTGCCTCCTTCACAAGCCCCCACCAGGGCCTGGGCCAGGAAGGAACCTGCCACTAAGGCACATGCCCCTTGACCAGAATAGAGCCAGGGACCCTTTGGTCCACAGGCCAACACTCTATCGCAGGGAGGGAGATTATAGGCCAGTGTCCCTGATAAACATAGATACTAAAATCCTCAACAAAATATTAGCAAACTGGATCCAGCAATGCATTGAAAGGTCAGACACCATGATCAAGTAGGATTTATTATTTAGATGCGAGGCTGGTTCAAAATCCACAAATCAATAAACAAAATGAAGGACAAAGTCTATGATCGTATCAATAGAAGCAGAAAAGGCATTTGTCAAAGTCCAATACCTATTTATGATAAATACTCTCAGCAAATGGGATAGAGGAAACATACCTCAACATAATGAAGGTCACTTATGACAAACCGACAGCTAGCATACTCAGTGGTGAAAAGAGAAGTGTTCTCTTTAAGATGAGGAACAAAACAAGGATGTCCACTTTCACCACTTTTATTTAACATATTAGAAGTCCCAGCTACAACCATCAGATAGGAAAGAGAAATAAAAAGCATCACAAACTGTTATCTGCATATGACACACCAGATACAGAGAACCTATACACACACACAAAAAAAAAAAAAAAATCTATTAGAACTAATAATTCAATAAAGTGGTAGCAGGATACAGAATTCATATTCAGAAAATGGTTGCATCTCATATACCAACAACTACCAGAAAGAGTAATTTTTTTTAAATTCTATTTACAAGTGCATCTAAAAGAATAAATACCTAGGAATAAATTTAACCAAGCAGGTAAAAAGACCTATACTCAGAAAACTGTAAGACACTGAAGAAAGAAATTGAAGAATATACAAGTAAATGGGAACATATATCATGCTCATAGATAAGCAGAATTAACTTCCATTAAAATGTCCGTACTACTCAAAGCAATCTACAGATTCAATGCAGTTCCTATGAAAATTCCAATGGCATTTTCCACAGAACCAAAACAATCCTAAAATTTGTATAGAACATAAAAGACCTCAAATAGCCAAATCAATCTTGAGAAAGAAGAACAAAGTTGGAGGAATCATGATACTGGATATCAAGTTATACTACAAAGCTACAGTAATCGAAACAGCCTGGTACTGATACAAGAACAGGCGTCTAGATCAAAGGGCTAAGGGTTCGATCTCCGGTCAAGGGCATGCACCTGGATTGCAGGATTGTTCCCGGGTGCCTGTGGAGGGCAACCACTTGACTTGTCTCCCTCACGTCGGTGTTTCTCTCCTGACTCTCCCCAAGACTTCCTCCTGCCTTCCCTCTTTTTCACACTAAATAATTAATTAATTAATTAATTTAAAAAATAGATCAGTGGAAAAAATATCCTTGGGTGAGGATTGATTTTTTCTAAAAATGGGCAGAGGGGGACCCTTTCCCCCTCCCTACTTGGGACTCTGTACTTGTTCTTCAATAAATCGCCATCTTTGCTATTCCAAAAAATAAAAATAAAAATGGGCAGAGGACCCCAATGGACATTTCTCCCAAGAGGACTTACAGATGGCCAAAAGATCCTCAACTGTAATCATCAGGGAAATGCAAATTAAAGCCACAATGAGATAACACCTCACACCGGTTAGAATGGCTGCCATCAATCACTGTAAATTGGTGCAGCCATAGAAAACAGTATGGAGGTTTCTTAAAAAGTTACAGAACTACCACATGACTCAGCAATGCCACTTCTGAGTATTTATCTAAAGAAACACAAAGCACTCGTTTAAAAAGATGTCTGCACCCCTATGCTCACTGCAGCATTATTTACAATAGGCAAGGTATGGGAGCGACCTGAGTGCCCGCCAATAGGTGAATGGGCAAAGAAGACATGGTACAAACATTAAGCAGACTGTCAGCCCTGAAGGGAGGAGGATGGAATCTTGCCATCGCCGCAACATGGATGGACCTGAAGGGAATTCTGCTGAGATAAGGCAGACAGAGAAGAACAAGAACCATATGATGTCATCTACATGTGGGGGGTCTAAAGAACAAAATAAATAAGCCACAAACAAACTCATACGTACAGAGAACAAGCTGATGGTTGCCGGATTTCGGAGGGGAGGGGGAAGAAGTGTGAAAAAGGCGAGGAATTCAGAAGTACAAATTGCCAATTATAAAAACAGTCACGGGATGTCAAGTACAGCAGGAGCGTAGTCCATAATATCTAATAACTATGTATAATGCCAGATGGGCACTAGACTTACTAAAGGACCACTGTGTACGTTATGTGAATGTCTGATCACTATGTTCGACACCTGTAGCATATACTGTAAGTCACCTGTAATTAAAACTTCAAAAATGTTTCTCATACATAACTGACAGCTACTTGTGTCTCACGGGCTTGGATGTCCCAGAGCACGGTCCCTGCCTCCGCTCTGCTCCCTGGGGCGGGGCTGGCCCTCCTCCCCCACCTGCTCCTCCGCCAGCAGCAGGTGCCCGCTGTGCTGTGCTCGGGGGACACAGGGCGGGCGCAGGGACACGCTCCGCCCAGCCCGGGGTGGGGCGGACGGTCTGGAGCAGTGGTTGTCCCCTGCCTCTTTCATCCTGCAGCCCCCACCCGTGGGCTCCGTGTCAAGGTGAAGTTGTGCCCTGGTGACCCTGGGGCGCCGCTCTGCAGTAGCCATTTGCTCCTCGTGTTCCCGCCAGCCCCGCACTGGGCCTGCAGAGCAGACGCTGGGGATGCAGAGCCCAGAGCGGGGGGCGTCCGGGCGCTCTCCGCCGCCCCTGAGCTCGTGGCGGGAGGCGTCTCTCGTCGGAAGGGCTGCGTAGAGAGTAGCCTGGTCTGGTTGCCCGCACAGGGGGTGGTTAGGGGCTCAGTTTCCTCTGTCAGATTTCACCAGCTGACTTGGAATGGGCTCTTTCAGAACCTTTCCCCAGGTCTGAGGCTCAGGTGGTTCTGGGGCCCACGGGGTGGACCGAACCCCACAGGCGGGCGGGAGGGAGGACGCAGGCAGCAGGGGGCGGTGCAGGCACCGCGTGCTCCTGGCCACGGGCCCCACGTGGACCCGCCCGCCGGCCGCCAGGCCCGCACCTGCCCGCACAGCAGGCCCGGCTCCCGCAGGGGCGAGGGGCCTGCGTCACCGCCTCCGATGGCTCTGCTATTTTTACGTCCGGGCGGGTTAAAAATAGCCGGCAGAGCCCAGGTTCAGCGGCAGCTGACAAGGCAGTAAGAGGCCGAAGGCCCACAAGTGACAGCCCTGGTCTCCTCCGGCGCCCGTTTCTGCCTCCACGACGGGTTTCTGAGAACCGGGGAGGGACAGGCCTGAGAGGACACCCCGTGCTGCCCGCTGCAGGCCTGTGGGGGGCACCCGGGAAGCCTGCCTGAGCGCTGTCTGCGGCCAGGACAGACGGACAGACGGACGGGCTGCTCGGAGCCGGGCTGGGGGAGGCAGGGAAGGCCGGAGAAGGGAGCGCCTGCGGCCTCGGCCCACTCCTCCTACACCTGGCACTCGCTGTGCAGCACAGGGAGGGACGCAGCCCGGAGCCCAGCAGAGCAGCGGAGCCCCCTGCCACCAGGTCTTTCTCCTCCTTTCTCCCTCCTCCCTCCTCCCAGCACAGGGAGCTGCCGAGGCACAGGCCAAGGTTCGGTGTGGGCTGTGTGGCCCCTGTGAGCTGGTGTGAGGGCAGCCTACTTAGAGACGTTCTAGGGCACATGTGTCAAACACAAGGCCCGCGGGCCAAATCCGTCCCGCCAGGCCTTGCAGTGTGGCCCGCACCGCGCTGTCATCACTGCACTCCGCTGCGTTTCCATCACAATGACAGTTTATGACTGTTCAGTAAACCATTCGGCCCGCGATTTAGGCTGGATTTTAGATTTTGGCCCCTTCTCTGATTGAGTTCGACACCCCTACTCTAGGGTCTGAAAATAAGCCGCTCTGCAGTGTATCTGGGCGGTGGGGTAGCGGGCCCGGGGGACGGGGGGGCTGCTGCTACTCAGCAGGTGCACCCAGCCTCACTGACCGCCCCCCTCGGGCCTCCTGGGCATGGACCCCCTTTGGAGCCTGGCTGAGCCCTCAGGCAGCAGGGGCACAGGCTCCAGGCCCAGCGTGCGCTCCAGTTCAGTCTTCACGCGGCCGCCCTCCCGCCCGCGGTGGGTCCGGCAGCAGAGCGGCCTGGTGCGCGGTGGCAAAGCCGTCCCAGCCCCAGAGGCTCCGGGACCCCGGCAGCCAGGCCCGTGCTCACAGCTGCCCCCGGGCCGGCCGGGCGGACAGGGCGAGCGGCTCCCACCCCTCCCGCCCCCCGGGGGGTGCAGGGCATCTCCTTCGGCCCCGGACGGACATGGAGCGCTCCGGGCTCCCGCCGCGGTTCCCGAGATGGCTGTGCATCAGAGGGAACCCCAGCCCTCAGGTCAGGCCCCCGCTGACACCGCCTGCCCCTCCTCCGGTCCAGCTCTACACGCTGGTTCCGGAGCCAGGCTCGGAGGTCAGAGGTCAAAGGGTCAGCCCTGCTCTCCGAAGCTCTGGCTGGAGGCCACCCCCCCCCACCACCACCACCACCACCAGCCTCCTGGGGCTTCCCAAGGCCTCAGGGGAGGCCCCCGGTGCCCGTGCCCCTGGGGCATGGGGGGCCCAGGGAGCTTGGCCAGAGGCAGGCCTGGGGGGCCCGGGCGTCCCCCCCATCTGGCTGCTGCTAACCGCCCGTCTGCTCTTTCTCCTTCTGGTTCCCAGTGAGAAGCGCCACCTGCAAGTGAACGTCACCAACCCGGTGCAGTGCAGCCTGAACGGGAAGAAGTGCACCGTGTCCGTGGAGACGCGGCTCAACCAGCCCCAGCCCGACTTCACCAAGAGCCGCTCCGGCTTCACCCTCAGCGTGCCGGGCAACTGAGCTCCCCGCCGGGCAACTGAGCTCCCCGCCGGGCAACTGAGCTCCCCGCCGGGCAACTGAGCTCCCCGCCAGGCAACTGAGCTCCCCGCCGGGCAACTGAGCTCCCCGCCGCCCGCCGCACGCCCGCCCCGCCCGCTAGGAATCAGCCGCCGGCCCCGGGGGGGGCCCCGCCTCCTCACGGCCCTCCTGAGACCGCCTCGCTCCTGCCTCCCCTCGCCGGCCCCCGCACCGCCGGCCCCTGTCCCGTCCACAAACCAAAGATCCAGCGCCCTTCCCAGGGCCCGGGCGGCCCCAGCCACGTCTCACCGCGGAGGCAGCTCAGGTGCCGCCAGCCGGTGAGGGCGTCCCCGGGTCAGCTCAGCACCTGGACCCAGGCCCCCCTGAGTGCCCTGCCAGCGGTGGGGGGAGCCCCCTGCCCTCTCCGTGAGTCCGTCCCGCCCTCCTCCCCCTAGGGGGCTGTTTCTCGGCTCCTCCGGGGACCCCGTCCTCCCGGCAGCAGCCAAAGCCACCAGGTGAGCAGGTTCACCAGTAGGCCCGGCCCCGCGGCCCAGGAGCGGTGCTGGCAGGACAGCCATTCCCCTGGCAGCCGGCCTGCCCGCCTGCCCCGACCAGCCCCCCCCTCTGCAGAGCGGGGTGCTCCCAGGACCCTCTCCAGCGCCGATGCCGTGGGTGCCTCACACGCAGTTCGAAGGCTGCTCCTCAGATCCTGTGCCCGCGGAGCCCATGCCCGTGTCAGGAACACTAGTCAGATGGCGTCGCAGGGGCTGGGGGCACTCATGGGCCCCTTCATACTCCCGGAGAGCCAGGCCCGGAGCAGGAGGGCCAGAGCACACGGGACCCCTGGGGGCCGGGGAGACAGAAGACACAGAGTCCCCGCTCTGCAGGCAGAATGCCCACCGGGCACACAGACCTCCGGCCGGGAGAGCAGCGCCATCCTGCCCGCCTGTGCCCCCACACACATGCCTGCAGATGTCTGCCCGAGACCAGCCCTCCTGGAGCCGTGGAAGGGGACTCGGGGCACCCGGTGAAGGGGCTGAGGCTGAGGCTGAGCCCAGGCCTGGGGGAGCCTGGCAGGGTGTGACGCACATGCTGCTCCCTGCTCCCCACCCCTGCACCGTCCCGTCCCCCTGACCCCGCACAGCGCCCCGAGTGCCTGGGGGCGGACTCCTGTGCCTCCGGCTCGACACGGTCCCCTGGTGGGCCCCCCGGGGGTCCCAGCGGCCTGGTCTCGCCTCACCCCGCCGGCTGGCAGGGCTGGCGGACAGCGGCACCGGGCACCGTTCGGAGTGAAGACCACGGGCATCCGGGCCTCGGAAGCCCCTCTCCCTCCCGGAGCCCGGCCAGCTGCCCGCCCCGAGGGCCACCGCTGGGTCAGCCACGCGTCGTTTTGCCAAGCGCCTGGCCACTCGCTGAACCACCCAAATAGACCGCTGCCTCCACTCGCTTATTCCCCGACCCGTCGCTTCCTAAGGAGACACGTAGTGTCTGTCAGACACACCAAGTGGAACCTGCCAAACGCGTGCCTTTCAGAGGCCGGTGGGGGGGGAAACCAAAGGGCTGGCGGTCTCCCTCCGCCTCTGCCTGGCCGGAGCCTCAGCCCAGCCCCGGCCTCTGGGCCGAGGGCCTCGAGGCCGAGGGCGTCACGGGCACCCCATCGTGTTCCAAGAGAAGCCCGTGTGGGACTGAAGGAGGACCAGGAATGTAGGGCGAGACCAGGGTGGTCTTCCCGGGTGCCGAGAGGGAGGCAGGACACAGTGATTGTACGCAATGAAGTGTTTCTCTTGATTTAATTCAATGCAATGTATGGTTTGGTGCATATATTCCTACTTCCCATTAAATTAACTCTATTTCTAAAGCATATTTTGATTTACCATCCAGAGCAATAAAGCGTTAAATCTTAATTCTTAAAGATGTTCTGCTTCTCTGTCATTGGAAAGTCCACCTGTGATTGTGAACTTCCCGCTTCCACGGAGCCCGCCGTTACCCAGCACAGACGCAGGGCCACGCCCCTGAGCTTCTGCACGCACACACCTTTCTCACCCTCCAAAGCAGCATGGAGGGCCTGGAGAGGATCAGGCAAAGCCAGATAAGCCAGGCGGAGAAAGACAAGTATCACATGACCTCACTCACATGTGGAGTCTGATGAACAAAATAGATCCAGAGACATGGGAGCAGGGATCAGACTGAGGAATCTCACAGGGAAGGTGGGAAGAGATCAACCGAAGACCTTGTGTGCATATATGCACAACCCATTGACCCAGACATAGGGTGGGGAAGGCCTAGGAGGCAGGGGGGCTGGAAGAGATCATTGGGGGATAATGTAATACTTTTAACAATAATGAATGTATATATGTGTATGTATGTATGTGTATGTATGTATGTATATATGGCCAGGTTATTATGATCTCTGAACGCATAATAATCTGGCCACTAAAAATAGCCTGAGGAGGGCCAAGACTGGTTTGGTTCAGTGGATAAAGTGTCGGCCTTCGGGTCCCAGGTTCGATTCCCGTCAAGGGCATGTACCTTGGTTGCAGGCACATCCCAGGTAGGGTGTGTGAAAGAGGCAGCTAATCGATGTTTCTCTCTCATCAATGTTTCTGACTCTATCCCTCTCTTTCCCTCTCTGTGAAAAATCAATACAATATATTTTTTAAAAATAGCCCTAGGAGGGAAGTACTGTTCACATCAGCCCATTTAACAAACGAGAAAGTCAAGGTGCAGGGCAACTTGGCAACAAGTAATTCAAATCCTCTAATAAGTGGAAGAATAGGTTTGAACTCAAAAAGTCTGCTTATTGTGCCTGAATGCTTAACCACTAATCCTATACTCCCTATTTAATGAAGGCAAAAATAATAATAATCTGGCCACTCAGTTTATACCCTATATAATAAAAGGCTGATATGTAAATTGTCCCCTCGATCAGGAGTTTGACCAGCAGGCAGGCCAGCCAACCACCCATGTCCCCTTCCCCTGGCCAGGCTGGCCACACCCCAACCATACACAAATTCATGCACCGGGTCTCTAATATCTATCTACACTAATAAAAGAGAAACATGCAAATTAACCATCACTCTACTAGCCAAGCCACACCACCATCAGGAGCAAGTATGCAAATTAATCCAACCAAGATGGCGGCCGGCCACGGAGCTGGAGCAAGCAAGAGGCTTGGGTTGTCCTGGCAATGGAGGAAGCCAAGCTTCCCGCCTGCCCTGGCAGGCTCTGGCCTCTGCTCAAAGCTACAAAGTTTCAATTATAGAAGATAACTAAATCTTGGATACTTGCTTCCAGCTGGCCCTGGCCTCCACTCAAGGAGGCATGAAAAAAAAGAAAAAAAGGAGGGGCTGGGACCTTGGAGGTGATCAGGCCAGGATGGAACAGCAGAGGCCTTTGGGGATGAGCAGGCCGTCAGTGGCGGTCATTGGGACGGTGAAGGGGGCAGTTTGAAGTGAGCATGTCAGTGAGGTGGGGGTTAGGGGAGGCAGGGAGTTGGGGGTGAGCAGGCCAGTGGGGAGGGAAGATGGGGGTGAGCAGGCCAGCACAGGGGAAACTAGGGGTGATCAGGCTAGTAGGGGAGGGGGGGGAGAACAGTTGTGGAGGAGCAGGCCAGCAGGCAGAGTGGTTAGGGGCAATCAGGCAGGCAGGCAGGCAGGTGAGTGGCTGGAGCCAGCAGTTCAGGATTGTGAAAGGGATGTCCAACTGCTGATTTAGGCCCGATCCCTGTAAACCAGCAATAGGACATCCTTCGAGGGGTGCCAGATTGGAGAGGGTGCAGGCTGGGCTGAGGAACACCCCCCATCTAGTGTGTGTGTGTTTATATATATATATATCATGGTGAGAAGAAAGCAGCGGAAATAATGGGGAGAAGGCAGTGGAGTTCAATCCACTTTCTTGCACCATTTTGAGGCCTGAGGGCTGGCTCCAGGTTTAATGCTTTGGATTTCCTTCAGTGCAATCAGTGTATTTTTACTGAAACGGAAGCACACATTGATGCAGGAAGGGCTCCGGTTCTTAAGGCTGCAGCCTGGGGAGGGGTCCCAGGCTGGCTGGCTGGGGTGGCAGGATGACAGGTGAGAGAAACCAGGACTTCTCAGAGTAGGGGCAGCTGCAGGCCCGAGCACCCACAGGCCCTGCAGCCACAGGAGGCCACCCCGTCATCACAGAAAAGAACACGGGGTGCAGGCCCCGGGGGACGCACTCGGGAAAGCCAGTGGCCCTCACCATGAGGCTGACACCCCCTCAAGTTGCAACCTGAGCAGAACAGCCTTCCTGGTGCCCAGGGGCAGCTGCAAACCACAGGTGCAGGCAGGGCCTGGACAGGACAGGCCCACCCCCTGGTCCCCATGGGAGGCTTGAGCTGGGAGCATGAGTGGACAGAGACCACTGGCAACACAGGCCTCCATCGTTTTATTGCGCATGCTTTATCATGCTCACAGATGCTGTGTGTGTTTGTTTGTTTTTAATATATTTTATTGATTTTTTTACAGGGAGGAAGGGAGAGAGATAGAGAACTAGAAACGTCGATAAGAGAGAAACGTCGACCAGCTGCCTCTTGCACACCCCCTACCGGGGATGTGCCCGCAACCAAGGTACATGCCCTTGACCAGAATCGAACCCGGGACCTTTCAGTCCGCAGACCAACGCTCTACCACTGAGCCAAACCGGTTTCGGCACAGATGCTGTTTTTAAAATATATATTTTATTGATTTTTTTATAGAGAGGAAGAGAGTCAGAAACATTGATGAGAGAGAATCATCGATCAGCTGTCTCCTGCACACCCCCCATTGGGGATGTGCCCATAACCAAGGCACATGCCCTTGACCAGAATGGAACCCGGGACCCTTCAGTTCGAAGGCCAATGCTCTGTCCACTGAGCCAAACCGGTTTCGGCAGATGCTGCATTTTTAACAAACGGGAGGCAAGACCCTCCACCAGCAAAAAGATGACGGCTCACTTTACTGCAACGCTCCCTTGATGGATGGTGGTCTGGGACCAAACCACAGTACCTCCGAGGTGTGCCTGTCCAAGCAGAGGGGACTCACCCCGGCACAATTTCGGGCTCATGGGAAGCCCCAAGGCTGGGCCACGTGGACACCACTCCTCCCACTGGCCTGGGTGCCTCTGGGCAGTGAGTGGGTGCTGAACAGAGCCAGGCCCACAACACATGGGGCTGCAGCCTTGGAGCCAAGCTCCACACCTGGGCCCCTGCAGGACCACGCAGCCAGCGGTCCCCAGGCCGGGCCTGGGCCTGACCAAGCCAAGGGAGCTGCCCCGCCCCGCTCAGCAGCTGCACCCGAGTGGACTTAACCTGTGCTTCCTTCTAATCACCTTACCGGCCACGTGCTCGGCTGCTTAAGCCTCTCCCCTAACCCAGCCCCTTCCTCTCCCACAACACAAATCCAATTATATTCCGAGTGCAGGAATCGTTTATAAAAAGCCGCCTGGCCTGCTCATGACTGATGTGCTCACGAAAGAGGTCTCTGTAATGGATGGTCAGTGCATTTTATTTCATCAGCACGGTACAAAAATAAATAAAAATAAGGGGAGGGGAATTAAATTACAGCCAAACTGAGCTTCATGACCTTGTCAGGTTATAAACCACACATACTTACAAACACACTACACATACATACAAAATGAGACAAATATAAATTAATATCAACAATACCCACAGTTTGGTCAAAGGATAGCTACAGAAGAAAATTGCACTAAAAAAAAAAAACCAACATACATCGCACGTCGCGTAGTTAGCAGTTTCAAATATACAGCTATGAAAAGATTCCGAGTGGGGAAAAAAAAAATGGCACGTTTTTCTTTTCATTGCAAGTGTAACAACTGTTGGAACGCAACTAACTCCTAATAACTGCATGGAAAGAATATATCAACCCTTCAGAGCTTTACAAGAGAAAGAGAAAAAAAACAAATCCTGAACCGTTATCCCTGTGACTTGTTCTGTGCACGGGTGTAAATTTCACAGCCATCTGTTCTAAGATTATTTTTCTTAAGACACAAAAATGCTCCTGGTCGGCATGCACAATATCACTGGAAAAGCAACAATGAAAGAATAAAGGGGTGGTGGTGGTTGTTTTTTTTGTCCGTTAGTTTTTTTTCTGTTTTTTTTGTTTTTGTTTTTGTTTTTATGTTGTTCTAAAAGTAGTCTTCATAGCAGCATGTCAGCATGTCAAACGGGCTCACTGCTTGCACACTCGCGTGTACCGGTTCCTTTACACAATACTGATGGCCAGTGCGGGGGGGAGGAGGGCGCCAGGCGTTCGCACGGAAGGAGCCAGAGTCATGTCCTTAGTCCCCAGCCGCTCCTGAGCTCCGCGCCTCCTCCAGAACGTCAAAATAAATAAATACGGAGAGAGAGAAGGAAACGCGCAAAACGGGGATCCTGTGGGTGTGACAGCACAGTCTCAGGCCGGGTTCGGCCAGCGGCCGGCCCGAAGAGCGACCGCAAACACGGGCCCCTCCTTCTGGAGACGCCGCATCGAACCACCCTCTTCCGTGCCCCTGGCCCGCCGCCCGCCGGGCCGCCTACCTCAGCTCACACGTGGCAGCGGGGTCTGCGCAGAAAGGCCGGCGACACCTCCGGCCGAGAAGAAAGAAGCGTTGACGGAGGTCTGTGCCCACGGCCGCAGCATCAGCTCCTCCCGAGGCCCCGGAGGGCCGGCTGGGCCGGGCGTGGGCCTCGGGCGCAGCTGGGGCCAATGCTCTCCGCAGGGCGGGCCCTCGGAGGGCTGGCCGGGGCCGCGGGCTCTTAAGGCCGGACCTCAATTTCACAGCTTGCTCTCTTTAACGGGATTTTCAGTAGTGCTTGTGCTGAGATGGCAGCCACCTGGGACCTAGTCCTATGGGACACGAGCCTCGCCCCTCCCCCCCCCACAAACCTCTCCCCCATTCCAGCGCTCCCTGAGGCGCTGGGAGGAGCGAATTCTCTGGGGCCTCCACACTGCTCTTTGTTCCCCAAAGCCAGGGTGACGGGCCATGGAGGAAGACTCGGTCCCTTCTCTTGGTCCTCTCCCGTCCCAAGCCACCAATCTGGGAGAATTGGAAAGAAAATGGATTAAGTACATAGCCTGTGTGTTTTACAGCCACGCACGTGGGAGCCAAAGCCAGCAGCAGCTGCGAGCCATCGGCTGTAGAGTCCACAGGCGCACAAAGCGACCGGGAGTGCTACCCCGGCCTGTCATTGTCTCTGAGATCCAGCTGTCTCCCCGGGCCCTGCGGGGCGCGGCTCCGTCTTCAGGAGAAACCCAACTGCCTGGGAACAGCCTCAAAGGAAAAGGGGTGGGAGCGGGGGGTGGGAGCACACCGTGACCAGCCCCCACGCCCCAGCTCTGCAGAACGGCCTGTGCACCGGCAAGCAGAGGCCTCAGCCCTCAGGGGGGCTCTGGCTTGGTCTCGGCCTGGCACCCCACCTGCCCAGAGGCGGGCGGGTGGTCTGGGCCCAAAATCACAGAATCTCATGAGTCAAACCGGCCCGTGAACCAGTGCTGCCTGCATGGCCGGGAGCAGGGGACAAGGGGGGGTGGGGGCTGAGGAGCAAGCTCCGTGTCTCCACGAAAGCAAAGAAAGCCCTTCTCCCTAAAAAAGAAAAAGAGCGAACGAGGGTTGTGCACGGCCCAAACCACGGGACACAACCTTTGCACCGGGCTGGCTTCTCCGAGACGGAAGAGGCACAGCTTGCCTCGCAACCCCACGTGCGGTTCCATCAGGATGGCTGCCCCAGGGGCCTCTGGGAGGACGGACCACCCAAAACAGGAGCGAGAAAAGGGCCCCCCCAACTTAGAGGCGCCACATGCTCCCTGGGTCGGCGGGCCAGAGGCCGCTCGCCAGCTCCCGCCAGCCTCGCCTGCCCAGGTCCCGCAAGGGCGCAGGCGACAGAGGCGAGTCAGTCCTTGGAATCCCCCCAAAGTCGGAGGCCGGGGACCCGGGTGGCTCTGAATACATCTTCTTCCGGGCTTTGCACAGGGTCCAGCAGGAGCTCCAAGGCGCCCAGAGTTCCCGGCGGGGCTGACGACGGTGGGCCGGGACCGGCCCTCGGTGGCTTTGCTAGACACACACTGTACATGAAATCTGACGTGTTTAATAATAAATCTTTTAAAAACGGGATTGAACCCTGGAGGCGCGGCGCGGTCACGCCCCGAGGCTCACCGGTCCAGGCCGAGGAGCAGCCGCTTCTTGTCCTCCTGGCCGCTCTCGTTCTTCAGGTCGGAGAACACCTGCGTGAAGTAGTGCGGGTCGGCGTTGATCTGCAGCATCTTGGCGCTCATGAGGTTGATGACGGAGAGGCAGCGGTCCCAGAAGGCCTCCTTGCAGCTCTCCACCAGGAAGGGCTTGAGCGGGTAGGAGATCTCGTTGCCCATGTAGGAGTAGGAGAGGTACAGGCAGGTGAGCAGCACGGCCTGGAGCTCGTGGTCCGAGCCCACCTCGGAGGAGATGACGTCCCTGCAGAGCATGTAGAGGAAGACCACGTTGGCCGGCGTGATGAAGCCCTGGTCCTGCCAGCCCTGCAGGAGCAGCGAGCGGTCCACGCTGCGCAGCCAGAGCACGGGGTCCGTGGGGGACAGGTGCTTGAGGCGGTAGCACCGGCGGCACAGGAACTCGCCCAGGCAGCGCAGCAGCTCGCTGGTGGACGCCTGGACGATGACCCGCTTGGGGGTCCCCGCGGAGGTGACGGCGGGGGGGTGCGGGGCCTTCTTGACCGAGGAGGAGGAGGAGAGCCCGGTCTGCGAGCCCGAGAGCTGGCTGGCGGGGGGCGCGGGCGGCTGGGCCGGCGGGGGCTGCGCGAAGGTGGACAGGTTGGCACACGACAGCGACTTCTTCAGGTTCTCATTGTTGAGGTGCGTGATGTTGTTCTGGTAGTTGCCGTTGGGCTGCACCTTCTTGGAGTTCTTCTTCTTGGCCGACACGGCCACGATCCTCTTCCAGGGCAGCACGGAGATGAGGGAGTGCCGCTTCAGGCTCTTGTCCTTGGCGTTCTTGCTGTTCTGCACGGCCGTGTAGTGGCCCACCGTGGCCGCGCCATCCTCGAACAGCGTGGCCTTGCGGTAGCTGGGGGACAGGGACAGCACGGTGCCCATGGTGCCGCCGCCGCGCGCCCGGACCGCCGGCCGCGGGGATCAGCTCACCGCGCCCCGGGGAGGAGGCGGGGGCGCTCCCGGGGGCGCAGCTGCCCTGCGGATGGATCTGCGTGGAAAACAAGATGGTTCTCAGCACCCGGCGCTCCGCCGCCCCTGCCTCGCGGCTCCCGACCCCCGGCCCCACCACAGCCGCCCGCGGCCCCGCGGCCCCGCCCGCGCCGCAGCCCGGCCGCCTCCACTGCGGCACCCCGCCCGCCGCGGCCCCGCGCTCCAGATGCCGCCGCGGAGGGGACCCCGCCTCGACCCCGCGCGCAGCCCCGGCCCCGGCCCCCGGGCGGAGCGCAGGCTTACCCGCGGGCGGCGGCTCCTCGCTCCGCGCCCTCCGCACTGCGCGCCGCGGTCGGTCCCGGCGCTGCGCCCGGCGGGGCTCGGCGGGGCTCGCGCTCGGCGGCGGCGGCTCCGGAGCTTCTGTCCAAGGTTCTGCAGCCGCGGCCCCGCCCTCCTCGCCGCCGCGCGCCCGCCCGCGCGCCGCCGCCGTCTCCCCTCGAGAGCGCGCGCTCCCGCGCCGGCGCGGTGCGGCCGGTGTTGCCCGGGAGCCGCCGCCGCGTCCTCAGCACCAGCGGCGCGCGGGGCCGGCGGGGCCGCGGCCGCGAACCCGAGGCGCCTCCGCTCACCGCGCCCGGCGAGGACGCGGACTCGGCGGCGGCGGCGGGACTCGCAGCGCCGGCACCGCCCGCCCCGGGGCGTCCCCTCCCGCACAGCTCCCGCCCGCCCCGCGCCGCCCGCCGTGCTAGCAGCAGGAGCAGCAGCCGCCCGAGTCCCGGCGCTCCGAGCAGCCGAGCTCGGCCGGGGAAGCGGCGGGCGGGGCGGACGGGGTGGGGCGAGGACGGACCCGCCCGCCGCGCCGCCCAGACACGTGCTGCCTTTGTTCCCGCCGCGGCGCCGGCAGCTGCGGGCCTTGGGGACGCTCCCCGCCTCGTCTCCGCCCTGGCGACCTGGGGCCTGCCCTGGCGGAGGGAGGCTGCCACCCGAGCCGCACGAGAAGCCGTCCTCGGAGGCCGGGGCCCCGAGCTCCCTCCTTCCATGTAACACCCTCCTTCCCCGGGAAAGGATGTGGGAGGAACGCGAAGCCGTGGCAGAGGCCGCCTGAGTGCCACGCGCATCCCAAGCGGACTGCCCGCTGCTTTCATTTCCTTCCCTTCGGGACCTCTGTTCGGTCACCCCAGGTACATGCTCACGGCCCGAGCGGGTCTTTTGAGAAATTCGGGCTGAGGAGGTGTAGGCAGCTCCAGGCTGTTCCACACCACACCTGTGGCAGGTCCCCGAGGCCGCTGGCTTGGCCCTTGCCCCAAAGATGAGCCAATACTAAGCCCATCACATATGTGACCTCGAACTTCCCCGCCCCCTTAACTCTCACAGTAAAAACAGAAGCAGCTACTTCTCCGACCAGCCTCTGATCATAATCTGAAGATTTGGTGAAGGTAAAAAAATTTAATCCTGAATGAAATTCTGGTTCTAATACGAACTGTTACCTTCACAGGCAAGAATCCAGATCCTTTCTTTGTTCTCTTATAGTTTGGTTCTGGAGACTGATTTAGATTTGACCACAAACCTGGGAGACATATCTTATTCAAATTATCACCTCTGGACCCAGTGATGGGGAAGCGGCCTTACAGAAAGGATATCCAGTTCCCTGACGGCCAGCACACCAGGCTGTCCACCTGCGCCAGCCCTAACGGCTGCCTTAAGCAGGACAGAAATCTGGCATCCTTTAGAACAATGCTGCATCAGAAAGTACTGGAATTCGCTATGTGCTACCCAGAGACCTCTCTCAATGGTGGCAATTGAATGCTTACGGAGCATGACGACTCTACAGCAGAAAATGCCTTGCTGTGTGCCGAGGGCTACTTCTCCCATAGCCCTTCAGAGACATCCACGGAAGCTGCCAGCTTAGCTTAGGCTGAAAGCAGGCCCTTAGCTCCATGTGCCCCTCCCTCTAAATGTCCCAGTGCACAACTCCCACCTGCTTTTCCAATGGAAGTCTCTTCAACCCTCTTCAATAGTCAGAAGCTCTCAGACAAGCTTCCGGTCCTCTGGCACTGACTCTCCCCAGTGACTCACCCGAAGCTGGACCAGCCTGGTCACCTCCACCCTCAGGAAGAAACCGAGGTAGCCCACGTCCACACTGCCTTTTCTGTATGTTGGGTTCCCTTCAGATTCCGGTGTGAAGCAAAGGTTAAATGGTTCTCGTTTCCCAAAAGATGCCAGAATTATAAGGCTGTAACCCCCCCCCTTAGACCCATCAGGATCCACTCTGTTACCTGTCTCTACAGATTTAATTCTAGCGGTTCCAGTTAATGGTGGCAGTACCGAGCTCCCCCCCACTCCCTTTTCCAAACCAAGGAAGCATGCATTTGCCTGGCCCGTTTCCAGCCTGGCCACACTCCGTCCTTTTGCCTTTGTCCAGCACCTTCAAAAAGAGCCCCTGGCAGTATGACCCCAGCCTCCTCCCACTTGTCGAAAGACAGAGTCATATTTGCAGCAGGCACAGCATGAATGGTATAGTGTCGCCAGCCCACCTGCTCTTGTGACTGAGGGGAGAGGCTGCCCGGAGCCCGTCCAGTCAAGCTCTGCCTCCCTCAAGGCACACCGTTCCGCTGCTCACTCAACCCACCTCCACCACCAAGCTTCCGTCACCGCTCCAACCGCGAGGTAAGGAAGGAAGGGCAGTGATTTGCCAGAAATGGCAGACCCAGCTGAATGATGCGGAGCTTTCTTCCAGAGAACTGCAGGGAAGATCTCCAAATCCCACCCCCACCAATCAGCCCATTTGTCCTATAGCCTATCTCTAGCGGCCCTGCCGCAGGGCCGGCCTGCTTGGCACCTGCACCGCTGAGCTGGGCTGCCGGGTGTCACAGGAGAGTCCCTGCCCTCCACATGCCCCTTTCTCGTATCGCCCCTAGGGAGGCCAAGGACCTAGCCGGCTGGCTTCCAGAGGCTCCGAATAAAGCCGGCTACCTCTGAGGAAGTGGCTTTGTTCTTCCAGGGATCTCACAGCAGCCCCTAGTGGCCCTTCTGGGCAACACAGGTTACATAACCGGCATCGCCTGCTGGAGTCAGGCCTCGCTCAGCCTTTGCTGCCAGCACCATCAGATCTCATTCACACAAGCAAGCCTGGCACCAGGAAGGCTGGTGCCGGGAAGGGTCCCAGGTGAGCGAGCCGGCCCAGGCCACCCTCTCAGCTGTGCCGAGATGCAGCTGATTTGAGGCTGGATGGGAAGCAGAGTCTAGAGCAGCACTGTCCACACACAAATGTAACACAAGCCACAAATGCAAGCCACATAGGTCATTTTCTAATAGCCATATTAAAAGAGTAGAAAGAAACGGGTGAATTTCAATAATATATTTTATTTACCCAATAATGCTCAAAATATTCCAGCATATAAAAAGGTTGAGCTATTTTACATTCTTTTCATGCTTCGTCTTCAAAGCCAGGCTTGGTTTACATGTGCAGTGAGTGCATGGCAACTCAGACCAGCCCCGTTTCAGGAGCTCCACAGCCACGTGGCACGTGGTCCCTTGACGTGACCTGCAAAGGGGGCAGGGGACAGGCTGCTGCCAGTCGGGGCTGCCCCGAAGCATGGGAAACCCTCCCCTATGCTCCAGCTCTGAAGATACCTTTGGAATCTCTTTTTAAAGTTCTTTATTGAAGCAAAACTCTTCCTGCAAGTAAAACTAGAGACACAACACTGGAAATTGAGAAGAGCCATTGCTCACACGGAAGCAGAGTTGGCAGCTAGAGCTCCCCTCCCTCCCAGGGCCCAAGCCCTCAGGACCATCGCCAGGTCTGAATGTGTGAGACAATCACCGCTCTTGAATGGAAACGAAACCACGAGTGTCAGGCCTCTCCGGGCACTTGCATTTCCATGACTTCATAGAACCCTCAAACCAGTTACCCACCACGGAAACGCCATCCGCATCAGGCAAAGGAAGTAGGCGCAGAGGATATTACATATACACACCCAACCCCGTGTCCCCAGTGCCTTGGAAAACAGTTACCTGAGCACCATTCCCCATTTCAGGCCTCACAGACCAACTCTCTTACCCGGAGCCCTCAGCACAGCACCCCGTCTACGGGGCTCCCAGGGAGCAGAGGAGCCAGCGCACCTGTGGCCAGTCAGAGGGCTCCACAGAGCTGACTGCATTCGCCGGAAGCCCTCCAGCACTCAAGAATTAAGACACTTTTGAAAAAAAAATTGTTTTTATTGGAACTCATCTGAACATCAGATATACCTGGTGTTGGTTAGCAAGAACCGTTTGTACATTTGATATTGATGGTGCCAAAACCAAAACAGTGACTGGACATGATGGGGAGAGATGTTGAGAATAAAAACCTGATTTTGGAGAGGAAAATAAGAGCCAGTCAGATTCAGTGAGGATGCAAAACCTGGTACAACAAAATCCTTTTACAAAATATAAATTTATTACGAAAACCTGGAAGGATCATCTGAGAAAGGGAAAGAAAGACAAAAGGAGGCCAGCAGGAAGGAGAGGGAGGAAGAAGACAAGAGCTGAGGAGGAAGAGGGAGCTGAGCACCCAGAGGCGCGAAGCTCACCTGCCAGTGGCATCCACTGTGTGACCTCGCCAGACAAAGCATGCGGTACCCAGGCTCACCTCCCCCCGCTTTCCAGGTCTAAGGAGAAAGGAAAGAGGCTCCCTGGGAAGGGGACATGAGGTTGCTCGAAAACCCAACAAAAATAAAAATAAACACACCCCATAGTCTCATTTCCGATGTTCACTGTTTAAAACGGAATACATCCATCGGCCAGCAGGAGAGGAGTAGGACAGGGGAGAAGCTAATGGATGTCGGACAGCCCGCCTTCCTGAGGGGGAAGGAGAAAGAGGAGACACGTGATGGTCTCCTGGCTGAGAGAGGGGAGAGAGAAGGGAGAGAGAGAGCAGAGGAGAGGGGCAATTAAAACACTGACGTCTAATCTAGTTTACTGTGTTAAAAAGAGCCACATGCACAGCAGGCCCCGCGAGGGCCCACATGCTCCTGTGTGGCCGTGGTGGACACTAGCTCCTGGCCTCGTCCCCTGTCCTTCCCAGGTCCGAGCGGAGCTGCTGCTGCTGCTGCTGGGGCGGTGGCGGGACCTTCAGCCAGTCTGCTGGAGCCTTTGTGGAGGGAGGGTGGGTGGACAGCCGTATGACAGGGGAAAGAACACCAAAATGCCTCATTTCAAAGAAAATAGCAGTCTATACACAGTTGTTTGTTTTGGTTCAGTACAAACAGAATAAAAAGTCGTTGCTTTGATGGTCAGGCAAACACCCAATTCTGAAGAGGAGAGGTGCCGCCAGCGGGTGGATTGGGAGCCCGGTGGCTGGTGGAGCGCCTGGCTTGGCAGCCCTCTCCCAGGAGGCAGAGAGCACAGCTTTAGGTAGTGTAAGCCTTTTCCTTTTATTTAGAATAATCTTTTTTTTCTTTTTCTTTTTTTTTTTTGTAAGCAATGTCCCCACTCCCAAGTTGGGCCAGTAAAGATTACATGAAAACTGGCACACCTATCAGCTGGAATACAGATGCACCAAATGAGGATTTAAAAACTTTCCGAGCGAAAAGTAGAACAAAAAGAAAAAAGAATCTCCTAGCATTTCCCCCAAAGGTTTCACTCTCCCGCCACACACACTCGCCAAAGGACCGCTACAGATCCAACTCTGTAAGAGAAGACAGAGCAGTGTCAATCCGGGGCCAAGGGCCACCGCGGGCTTTCAGTCTCGACAGGCAGAGCGCAGAGCTGCCGCGGGTCCCGGAGCCAGCACTCACCTATGTCAGTTTCTTGGCTTTGTTGTAGAGAGAATCCACTACTTTACTCATGTTCTGAATTGTTTCCAGAGCAGCTTCATAAGTTTTATCTACTGGGGGTTCATCGAAAATAATCAAAACACCCTCCCCCTGGTCCAAGATCCCTGCAGGAAACACAAGGGCAACCATGGAAGAGAGGTAAGAGATGGGCTTAGACACAGCATTTCCGACACACCCGCTCCCCAGCTGCCTTATTTCTCCAGAAAGGAGAGGAAGCAGAACCCACCTCCCGGCTCCACTAATGCATGTTTACTATGCACTCTCTCCCCAGGAGGATGAGGGGCAAGGATCCCTGGGAACTACCAAATAAAACAATGAAATTATCTTCTTTCTAGACAAACAAGAACATGATGCCTCTTCAACCATTTCCCACCACCAGCCCCCCTGCCTATATGAGTGTTACTCACCATGGAATTTCTTGTCAAGGATCATCTGTGATAATTTCCTTTCCACATCGGCCTAAAATCAAAGCACTTGATTAAAGGAACCAATTTGCACTAGTCAGAGATCACACCGACATGAAAGGCTTGTATAAAAGGAACTTAGGGAAGATGGACTGAGACAAAACAGCAACAAGGCAACTCCAGCTCTGATCCCATGGTCCCATGCCCCACTGAGGAGCTTGGGAACCTTCCAACAAGGCCCACTGAGTGTACTGCCAGCCCCCACAAACCCCTTCCCCAGCCCTACCCCAAGACAAGCTCAGGACTCCTTACCTTGGAGAGTTTGATGAGGCTAGATATGTGTTCAATCTAAAAGGAAAGGAAGAGAGACACCAACACTGAAAGTTTTACCTCTGCTCTCATATAGGGGGTGGGGTGGGGGTTGCTGAGTGTCCTAGGACCAAATTCCCTTGAGCCACGCTTAGGTCTCCCATCTGCCTTCATCACACAGACAATAAACACACCCCAATCCCACACACTCAGAAAACATTCACCACATGGTGCTCACTACAAAAGTGAGGAGACTGCACTGAGTACAGGCAGTGGCATCTCAACCACCTCTGCCCTCAGCATCCCTCTCCTGGATTCTTGTTCCATGGAAAGTCCCAGGCCCTGGCCAGGTTGTTACAGTGTCGTCCCAATATGCCAAGGTTGCAGGTTCAATTCCCGGTCAGGGCACATAAAAGAATCAACCAGCAAATGCATAAGTGGAACAAGTAGATACTATTCTTTCTTTCTCAAAAATAAATAGATGAAATTTCTTTTAAAAAAGAGTCCCAATCTCTTGGTGGTCTCTGCCCACCAGGCACATCCTTGAAGAGAGTTCCTGTTGTGGACAGGTGTGGGGAAGGAGGGGCTGCCATGGGAATGCCTAGCAAGAGAGGGGCTCGAGTCCCCAGGAGGGTTCTTACCTGTACTCGGGAAAAAGGCTCAATGACTCGGATCAGATTCTGTTCCAGTAAGTTATCATACAACTTGGCCAAGTGGGTGTTGATGATTGGGTCATCCCGGAGCTCTGCCCGGTAATCTGTCAGGGCCTGCCAAAAGATTGGCACAGAGTTGCACTTGAAAGTCACACTATGCCTAGCTTCCTAAGTAGTATGCTGGCCCTTGCAACTGCATGGTTGACTGCAGTTCTGGAGGATTGGTGGGGATAAAAGAACAGTTATGACAGAAGAAAAGGAACATCAAGAATTAAAGGATTTTTATATATAATTGATTTTGTACAGAGAGGAAGGGAGAGAGAGAGAGATAGAGTTAGAAACATTGATGAGAGAGAGTCATCGATCAGCTGCCTCTTGCACATCCCCTACTGGGGATATGCCTGCAACCAAGGTACATGCCCTTGACCGGAATCGAAACTGGGACCCTTCAATTTCCAAGCCGACGCTCTATCCATTGAGCCAAACCGGTTTCGGCAAGAATTAAAGGATTAAAAAAAAGTTTTTTTAAAGATGGAGCCACCCCAGGCACCATCTTTGTCTGAAAGCTCAAATCATGTAAACCCCAAGAGTGGCTCAGTTTGTAAGCCAAATTCTACACACACAATAGTCCCTAACATGTATATCCACAGAACAAATAGGAACTCCATGGGGAAAAAAGAACTCTCAGGTTAAGTAATAGGAAATGATGAATTCCAGAATTAGCTCTTGGAATTCAAGGAACATCCATCAACACAGTACAGCTCTGCAGTTAGCACCTTCCTAATTAAACACTGGGTTAGCCCTAGTGTTTCAGTAATCTGCTCATAGGCCTTTTTTCCAAGGAACCCTAACAGAAGTGTTCTATCAAGCATCCTAAACTTTGGGATTAAAGGATGTAGACTGTGCATTCATATCTGTGATTTATTGACCTTTAGTAATAATCTGAGTATCCTAGCTCGTGTCAGCTGTGCTATAAAGTGTTAAGGGAAGGAAAGAAATCATACAAAGTAAAGAACTAAATACCCTGCTGGTGTGACTCAGTGGTTGAGCATCGACCTATGAACCTGGAGGTCAAAGTTCAATTCCCAGTCAGGGCACATGCCCAAGTTGTGGCCTCAATCCCCAGAAGGGGCATACAGGAGGGAATCGATAAATGGTTCTCTCTCATCACTGATGTTTCTCTCTCTCCCTCTCTGAAACCAATAAAAATATATATTATAAAATGTAACCACTGAGGTTTTTATATATAAAAACCTAAGTGACCAAATGACTAGCTGGTAGCTATGATGCACGTTGACTACCCGGGGACAGACACTCAACGCAGGAGCTGCCCCCTGGTGGTCAGTGCGCTCCCACAGCAGGAGTGCTGCTAGGCTGACACCAGACCAAAGGCTCACGGGCCTCTCCTTCAGGCTCTCCCTTGGGCACTCCCCCTGGGTAGTAGGCACAGCAGGGCTGAGATGAGCAGGACACGCCCAGCCTGACAAGATGGTGGGGAAAGGCCAGGCTGCAATGGTGCAGAGATCCACTGATCCCTGCAGGCAAGGCCAAGAAACCCTGCCAGTGCCTGAATCTGTGCACCAGGCCTCTAGTATGGAATAATTTTGTACTATCTTTGCAACTTCTTATGAAATGATAATTATTTTAAAATAGTGTTATGTTTTTTAAAAAGTGCTTAAATGCCCCTCTCTTCCACCTGTTCCCTACCAACCCAACACCATGCTTACCTTCTCAAAATCTGCGAGTGACCTGTTCTTGCTAGCCTGGGCCACACATTTTAATGCTTCTGTCTAAGAAGAAAGAGAAAAATAGTGAAAGCGATCTGTTCTGCACAACCCACATCCCACAACAAGTTTCATAAGCAGTATGCTGCATCCCAACAACTTCTGGTTGCAAGGAAAAACCAGGCCCACAACTGTTCTTGAGGCCTGGGAAGAAAAGCTACAATAAGACCCCTGAGGGAACTGTGGCTGTGCCTGCAAAGTAAATCGGAAGGTTCTACACTCATGGTGGCCAGAGACTAGAGTCCTCAAAGCAGGCACCTGATGGAATTTTGGGGACCACCCAGAGACCCTAGTGCACATTCACCTGGCCCCTCCTGTTCCCCGAAGGCTGAGACATGGAGGCCCGGCACCATGCCTGCACCCACTCAATCCAGATCATAAAGGTGGAGGAGATCTCGGCCAACAAGTGCCACCAACTGGCATGGCAGTCAAGCAGTTACAGGACCAAGTTCCAAGATCAAGTTCCTGCTGCCCCAACAGGTCCTTCATCACCAGTACTAGCACTTCACCACCAAAAGGCCCAACGCATTTTTTGTTCTGTTTTGTTGATCCTCACCTGAGGATATTATTTCCACTGATTTTTAGAAAGAATGGAATGAAGGAAGGGAGGGTACATATGTGCTCTTGATCAGAATGTGCTCTTGATCAGGAATCGAACCCAAAACCCTTCGATGCTGCAACCACTGAAACAAATCAGCCAGGGCTCCAACATCTTTTACATGTAGGGCCTCCCTGTCCCCTGGGCTGCCCAAATAAACTCCCTGGGGAAACCAGGAAGGAAAACAAAAAGAATACCACTGTGTGCCAACCAGTTTCCCTTTGAAATCTGAAATAAAAATACTAAAAAACAGCAAGTTCCCCGCCCCCCCCTAAAAAAAACCTTGACACAGCATTCTCCGAAGATGACAAGTTAAAAGGGAAAATGACCAGAGAACTGATTTCTTTCCAAGACTCCCTATCCCTGTAACATCCCTGATTTCTTCCTTCCCACCTGATAAGACCTGTGTTTCATGAAGATTCATTCGGCTAAGTTTATTGGTGTGCACACCAAAGTCTATTTTCATTAGGGTTGAGGCATCACGATTTTACATATTAACTGCACGTTAAAACCCCAGAGTGATGAAGGTACAATCAATGGTTCTGGGCATTTCTAACCCAGAAGAAATCTACAACATTAATCTCTTTAGGAGAACGGTCTGACTCCTGCTCAAAAGCGTCAACAAGGTACACAGGACCAGGAGCTCCTCCTGTACGGTTAAATGTACTTAAATAAGGATGGTGTGTCTTATACAGCAGACTTCAAAAATAGAGCAAAGGCTCGGTCCCTATGGCTCAGTTTGTTGGGTGTCGTCCCATGAACCAGGAGGTTGCCAGTTCAATTCCCGGTCCAGTCACATGCTTGGACTGGAGGCTCAACCCTAGGCAGCAAATCAATGTTTCTCTCTCTGTCTCTGTCTCTCTTCTTCCTTCCTTCTCTCCCCCCTTCTTCCCGCTAAAAATCAATAAAAATATATTTTTTTAAAGATATTGCAGCCAAAACCTGTTTGGCTCAGTGGATACAGCGTCGGCCTGAAGACTGAAAGGTCCCGGGTTCGATTCCGGTCAGGGCCATGTACCTTGGTTGCAGGCACATCCCCGGTTGGGGGGGGGGGGGGGGGGGGCGTAATAAGAGGCAGGGGGTAATAAGAGGCAGCTGATCAATGTTTCTCTCTCATCGATGTTTCTAAGTCTCTATCCCTCTCTCTTCCTCTCTGTAAAAAAAATCAATAAAATATATTTTTAAAAGATGGTGCAAAGTGTTCTCAGCATTTGTCCTAGAGACAGAAGAAATGTCATAATGAGAAAAGCCTGGAACTTAGAGCCAAGATAACCAAGTTCAAAGTCTGGCTCCACCACTACCAGTTAGTTACCTGACCTTGTTCTGGATACCTGATCTCTCTCAACCCATTTCCTCAACTCTACTTCTAGATAATAACCAGTATTCACTTCAGCAATAACCAGTATTCTTTTGGTCGAAGTTAGAGGCTGATCTGAAACTTTTCTGATAAAAAGCCAATCAGGGCCACTTGTGGAGAAGGAAGAAACCATCTTGTGGCCATTCCTCTAAAGATACAGTGAGAGAGCCATGTGCCTGTTGTTTGGAGACAAATGCATCTGAATCTACAAAGATTACTTTTACTTTAGTAATTACATTTAAACAAAATACAAAGAAGTGATGGTGAAGATATCTGAGACGTCATCTTTACACAGGTGTTACTCACAGCTATTTAGGCACAAAAGGTACCACGAAAAGAGCTACTGGCCCAGCCAGTGTGGCTTGGTGGTTAAGCACCGACCCATGAACCAGGAAATCACGGTTCAATTGCCAATCAAGGCACATGCAGGGGTTGCAGGCTTGATACCCAGTAGAGCATGTGCAGGAGACAACTGATCAATGATTCTCTCTCATCATTGATGTTTCTATCTCTCCCTCTCCCTTCCTCTCTGAAATCAATATATTTTTTAGGAAAAAAGAATTCTTTTAGCACCACATCCAAAACTCAGGACATGAGTGCAAGATGCTACTATGAGAAGCACTCAGGTGAGTCATCTAAACCTAGTTTCTGCACCAAGCAATCTGATCTTCTTAAAGCACATGTGCACCAGGCCTTACTGGGCTTCTAGGAGAATTAAAGATTCCATATTCTGCACCTGTCAAATTTGCAAGTCAGGCTCAGATAAATTTCCTGGTCAAAGCTAAATACAACCTAACTCAATGCAAATGCTACAACTCACTCCTATAAGTCCTTCAAACCATCTGATGTCCGAAAGAGCACAAAACTCTGACTTTTTAGATCACAAATTTAACAGTATAAGAAATATACTGAACAGGCTTAAGAGATAGGGGTTGGAGAAGAGGGGATAAAAATATAAAAGGAGACTTGAAGAGCACTAGTCTCACCAAACATCATGTCTGACACAATATGCTGGCCTCAAGTAAGTAGAGATCAGAACTGCAGTCATGGTGTTCCCTACCTGCCTCCCTGCATACCGCAGTGCAAGCTTCCCGCTCACCAGAGCCTGGACATCTTCTGGGCTAGAAAAAAAAAAAAACAGAAAAAAAAAAAACATACTTGGTCAATTGCTCCAGGATATTATGCTGTAAGTATAGACTTAGGCAAATTTCTTTTTCTCAGAATTCTATCAGCCCTATCCCGAACCCCATAAGCCCCTTACATTGCAGAAGCCACTCTGAATTCCTACACTCTGGGATGAAAATCAACAGTGAGGAGCAGAAAAACTTTAGCATTAAAAAGGAAGTCATAATGAACCAACCAAAAGTAGTAGAACCAACAGGCAGAATAATAAGTGTAAGTCAGCCGAAACTGGTTTGGCTCAGTGGATAGAGCGTCAGCCTGCGAACTGAAGGGTCCCAGGTTCGATTCTGGTCAAGGGCATGTACCTTGGTTGCGGGCACATCCCCAGTGGATGTTTCTCTCTCATCAATGTTTCTTTTTCTTTTTTCTTAAATATATTTTATTGATTTTTCACAGAGAGGAAGGGAGAGAGATAGAGAGCTAGAAACATCAATGAGAGATAGATCGACCAGCTGCCTCCTGCACCACCCCCATCGGGGATGTGCCCACAACCAAAGTGCATGCCCTTGATTGGAATCGAACCTGGGACCTTTCGGTCTGCAGGCCGATGCTCTATCCACTGAGCCAAACCGGTTTCGGTTCTCATCAATGTTTCTAACTCTCTGTAAAAAATTAGTAAAATATATTTTAAAAAATAAAAAATAAAAAAAATAAGTGTAAGTCAATCCCAATATAAGATTTAAAAAAAACAAAAACAAAAACAGCCCAGCATGGCTCAGTGGTTGAGTGTAGACCTATGACCCAGAAGGTCAAAGTTCAATTCCCAGTCAGGGCACATGCCCAGTTGTGGGCTTGATCCCTAGTAAGGAGTATGCAGGAAGCAGCCAATCAATGATTCATCATTTTATGTTTTTCTCTCTCTCTCCTTCTCCCCTCCTCTCTGAAATCAATAAAAATATCTTTATAAAATAAAGATCCAAAAAGAATCCCAGTGAGTATCTCATTTACTACCCCAAAATGTGGATGAATTATGTATTATTCTTTATAAACATCTGTCATACTTTCTGTTGATTCCTTTTTCTAACTTCTCCCTAACCTCTTCCTTAATCACCCCGTTTGTCTGTAAGTTATTTTCTGGCCCTCTGTCCAATTATTACTCTTTGGACAGAATAACTGCAGGATACTCCAAGGAGGTTTCCCATTACTTCCAGCAGTCCCAGTCCCTGCCAAGCCATCTCTAGCACAGAGAAAACTTAGGTAAAAATCTGAATTCTCATATCCCAGAGTTAATGTGCACCTACCTGTTGAGCATGATTTTGCACAACAACATGTACTTCAGAGAGGTGATGGCCTTGGGGCTATCAATGGAGTCATAACCCTCAAATGCCTCATAGAAATATGAGTATGCAGTTTTCCAGTCCTTCTCCTCTGCTGCGTGAATAATACCTAAGCATTGAAAAGGAAGGTGGAAGAACCACATGAGAACCATACAAGATCAGAGCTGGGAAGGGCCTCAGAAATCTATCCCAACCCCGTCCACTTATTCCTGGGGTCAGGAAAGGATAAAGGACCTGTCCAAAGTCATTATCAGCTAATGGCAAAGCTGGATTAGAACCCATGTCTTTCTCTGGATTCCCAGTTCAATGTCATCTTGCTAATATAAATTCTAAAGGATTCAAGACCCAACTCGCGGGAAGATCCTAAAGCCTGCATACTGTAACGTCTTCTCCATGCTTCTCACCCTTACTGCAAGCATCCTATCTTTTTGCAGCCACTAGGAAAAGGACACCTCCATTACATCACTTTCATAAGTCAGGAAGTTGATCCAAACATCCCTGAATGACTGATTTTAATAATATTAACCACTTCATTAGATAGCTTTTCTAAGCTTGACATTTTTATATGTAAGCAGCTTTCATGGGGGAGAAAAAAAAACATTCTCTTACATCCTCATTTGAACTATTTCTCATTTATGGATGTCCTTTACCCCAGTTGTGAGTTGCAACAGTACATAGATTTCACATAATGCCAAATCCATGGGCTTAAAAGCACAGGTAAACAGTATTTATTTAGACTGACATATCACATTCATCTATTTCTCTACTTCTTGGAAGTTGGGTTGCTCCCAATGAGCCTAACTTTGAACCTGCTACTATTTCCAACCTATGCCATGACCTGGCATAATATGAAAATGAGTTCTTTTTAGCTTGGGAGCACCTACGTCCTGAGAGTCTATCTACATATTAGTTCTAACTCTGCCTCTGTCCCATCCATTGTTTACCACAGGGCTTTCCAACATTCTTCAAATCAAGGTACATGTAGTAGAACAGTAGTCAGCAAACTCATTAGCTAACAGAGCCAACGGCACAACGACTGAAATTTCTTTTGAGAGCCAAAAACCGACTTCTGTGCATGGGCCACAAAGTTTCAATCGCACTGTACGTGCGCACCTGCACGTGGTATTTTGTGGAAGAGCCACACTCAAGAGGCCAAAGAGCCACATGTGGCTCGCGAGCCGCAGTTTGCAGACGACTGTAGTAGAAAGTATTCAGCATGCTGGAGTAAAAAGATGAAACTACTGACGTATGTCCCCAAGATATCAATGTTTCAGCACCCTTCTAATCTACCTATTACATACCTGTGAGTCTGGCACCCCAGCTGGGAACTCCCCCAGCACTTGACCCTACCCAAAAAGCCTTCCCCTCTGAGGCTAAAGGAATCAGATCCTCCTTCTACTACTTTAAACACAGAAAACCCACCTTCTCTAAGGCCAAGGAGAACTCTTTAAAGAATGCCCAACAAACTATTAACCCTGCTAAAACTAGGTAAGACAAATCTCCATTTTCCCATACCTCCCACCTCCCAGTGCAGAGCTAGAGAGGAACAGATCAGACCCAAACTAAAATTAGTCAGGAAAAAAAGTAAAATATGCCCCTACCCCAAGATGGTATATGGTTTTCCCAAACACATTAGTAAATAGGGGCCACATTAGGATTATGAGCATCATGGTTGGTGTGGGTGTATTGTTTAAAAAGAACTAAACTGGCCGAAACCGATTTGGTTCAGTGGATAGAGCGTCGGTCTGCAGACTGAAGGGTCCCAGGTTCGATTCCAGTCAAGGGCATGTACACTGGTTGCGGGCACATACCCGTCGGGGGGGGGGGGGGGGGGGGGGGGGGGTGCAGGAGGCAGATGGTCAATGTTTCTCTCTCATCAATGTTTCTAACTCTCTCTCTCTCTCTCCCTTCCTCTCTGTAAAAAATCAATAAAATATATTTTAAAAAAGAACTAGACTATCACTCATTCAACACAAATATTAATGAGCTTCCCATGTGCCACACACTGATATAGCTGCTCTGGAGGAAATAAATACAAATGAGGTCCTCAAGGAGCTCAGCCTCACAGTGGGAAAGATCACAAAAACAAACAAACAAAAAAAAACATAGGGAAGTGTGAAGAAAAGAAGACTTCCTGGAGAGGGTTTATAGAGAAGACATCTGAGCTGGATCTAGAAGGATGCATAGGAGTTTGCCAAGGGGACAAGATGAAAAGGGGAATTTTGAAACAGAGTTGACAAAATATATAAAGGCTCAGAAGAAGAAGCACATGAAGTAATTTGATGAATAGGAATGAAAACCAAAGATGATAATGAGAAGGATGCTTTCCTTTTTTTAATCCTCACCCGAGAATACAGTTCACTGATTTTAGAGAGAGAGGAAAGGGGGAGAGAGAAACATACCGTATATCAGTTGCCTCCCGTACTCACCCCAAATGGGGAGTGAGCCCACAACCTGCTGGTGTATGGGACAACGCTCCCATCAACTAAGCCACCTGACCAGGGCAGATGCCTTCCTTTGGTTAAGTACTATAATTAAGCCTGGAGATTACAGGGAACTACTGGAAAATTTTAAACAAAGAAGTTGCATGATCAGATCTGTGTTTCAGAAAAATGACTTTGGACGAGTAAGAAAGATGGACTGAGGAAAGTGACTAGGGACAGTTAGATCAGTAAAAAACTCCAGTGGTCTAGGCATCAATTAGAGCAGTGATTGCAGAGATGGAAAAGGAAAGGCTGATGTGGAGACAGACCCAACCTTATCCGGCAACTGAGTATGAGCATGAGGGGTGAAGGAGAGGAAGGGGTCAAAATTACTCCAAAGACAACAGTTTGAGCAACTAAGTCAACAATGATGCCACTCACTAAAACAGGAGAGGCACAAAAGAACAATTGAAGGGGTTAAATAATTTTAGTTTTTAACATGCTGAGATTGAAAAATAATGTGTATGTCCATTATGAAGCTGAAAATCTGGATATGGAATTTAGGAGGAAGTTACTGGAGATTTACATGAGGGGATTGTTAGTGTTATATATCAACTAAAGTCTGGGAAAAACATGGGGTTAGACAGGAAACAGGGAGAACAAGAAGAGAAAAGAACTGAGAAAACAACAGTGAGGAACTCAGCAAAGATAATTAGTCAAGGGAGGAGAACCAAAAAGACAGTGATATCAAAGAAGCCTAGCCCTGGCCAAGTGGCTCAGCGATTGGAGTGTGAGCTTAAGCACTAAAGGGTTGCGGGTTCAATTTCCAGTCAAGGGCACACACCTGGGTTGCAAGTTTGATTCCCTGGCCCCAGTTGGGGCATGTCTAGAAGGCAAACAATCAATGTATCTCACATAAATGCATCTCTCTCTCTCTATTCCTCCTTTCACCCCTTTCACTCTCTTTCTAAAAATCAATAGAAAAAAATATCCTTGGGTGAGGATTAACAAAAAAAAAAAAAAAAAAAAAAAAAAGAGGAAAAAGGAAGAAAGAAAAAGAAATCTAGAGTATTTAACAGGGTCAAAATCCCCCATCAGAGGAGTCAAGAGAGAAGAAAATAAGGATAGTATTTCAACACTTTCAAGAAGCTTGCCAAAAAAAGACAGCAACTTAAAAAGGAGAAAGAACTACGCTTTTTCAGCTGGGGTGGTTCAACGCCTGAGATGCAGATACACATGTAGAAGAGACTACAGATTTAGAATAGAACAAATGGACAAGTAGAAGGATCATTCTTGATGGAGGCTACAAATGGAGAGTGACAAATTCTGGAGAGAGAAAAGAAGCGAGTTTATATAAAAATGGCCTCCAATTCCTCTGAGAAATCAGATGCAAGTCCATGTCTTGACCATGAAGGAAAAGCATAATAAAAAAGCAGGGATTGCTGAAACCCGTATGGCTCAGGGGATAGAGCGTCAGCCTGAGGACTAAAAGGTCCCAGGTTCGATTCTGGTCAAGAGCATGTACCTTGGTTGCGGGCACATTCCCAGTAGGGGGTGTGCAAAAGGCAGCTGATCGATGTTTCTCTCTCATCGATGTTTCTAACTCTCTTTCCCTCTCTCTTCCTCTCTGTAAAAAATCAATAAAAAATATATTTAAAAAATAAATAAATAAAGAGCAGGGATTTAAAGAAAGTGCCAAGAACTGGACAAGGCTAGGTAATATGATAAAAAACTTCACATTCATCATAATTTAATCCCCACCACAATCCTATGAAGAGGTACAATTTACAGATGAGTTACAGATAAATTAAGTAACTTGCCCTATCTTTGATAAATTACCTAACTAGAATTTGGCAGAACTAAAATGTCAACCAAGGAAAGTCGGTTTCTAGAGCTATTGCTCTTAACCTCTGAATGACAAAACATGCCATTTGATACTCAAAATACTCAAGAGGCAAGTAGGGCAGGTATTATCTCTCTTTTACAGACATGGAAATTAGAACTACAGAGAGGTAAGGGCTTAAACTAGTTTTCTGCCTTTAATTCCAGTGCTCCTTCAGTGATAATAAAGTATAACCAATAAAAGCTGCTGACTTCAAGTATTCTACTACCCATGGCCTCCTAGCCCCAACATTCACACACTCCATCAGAAAGCTACACTACACTCAACTGAAATTCGGGAGTGGCGGTGTCTTGTCTCAGCCCTGTTCTGAGGCCACTTGGAAAAGTCCAACATGCTTTACAAAGATCTCCAAGTGACAACAGACTCGGGTTAATCAACGTTAGAAAGAGCTGCCACCAGCCCGAGTAGTGACAAAGAAGGAAATTAAGGGAGCTTTTTAAACCTAAGTGAGAGCTCTCTAAGGTTTTGGCTCTAAAAATCAGGTTGCCTGGGCAACCATGGGTAAACATGTTATTAATATATTTTAGGCAGTTAATAGCAAGTTAATAGAAGGAGGAAGCTAGTTAGAGAAAACCTTCTAGTTGGTTTCTCTGAAGAAGGCTCAAGCCAAATCAGCCAATTTTATTCCCAGCCCCACCCCCCATATTCCTCCCACCTATGAAATAAGGTGAGTTCTAAGAAAACATCCCATGAGTAGCTACAGGCATTACCTGACTGCATATCCAATGTGGCCTGCAACTTAGGGGGGCAGTAGATGGCATTTGCTGTGGTTCGAGCAGAGGTTAAGGCAGCTCGGGCTTTCGGCAAGTTGCTGAGGGCATGGTACGTTTTGCTTTCTAAAAGCTGTACTTCCACCAAAAGGGCTTTGTCGTCCATCTTTTTCAACTCCCGCAACAGCTGAGAACCTGGAGGAGGAAAAATATTATGCCCCCTTCTGAGCCATAATCTTAATACCTTCATCCCATATCTCCCTCTCCCACCCTCATAAGAACACTCAGGATAAAGAAACCTGAAATCTGCCAGAACCCAAAAAGAGGTTACCTACTTACAAGAATTAAATTTTCTGTTAAATGTGCTATCTTCCAACAAAGAAACACAAATCTCTTTGAAGCTTTCTGTATTCTAAGGAGCACATTAGAGCCAAGAGCTTACTTGTAAATCCTGAAATCTCCACCCAGAAAACGCTGAAACTAGTTATCCAGTGATCTCACTCACTTTCTTTCTGTCCAGCAATCACAGACTACATAAAAAATACCAGGCACTAGGGTTGGCGGAAGTAGGAAAAGAGTTCTGGATATACCAATAGTCTCCAAATACACCTTACCTTCTTCCCCATCTCATGTGAAAAATCAAATCCAAAAAGACTTGCATCAGCCGAGACCAGTTTGGCTCAATGGATAGAGCGTCGGCTTGGGGACTGAAGGGTCCCGGGTTCGATTCCGGTCAAGGGCATGTACCTTGGTTGCGGGCATATCCCCAGTAGGGGGTGTGCAAGAGGCAGCTGATCGATGACTCTCTCATCAATGTTTCTAACTCTCTATCTCTCTCCCTTCTTCTCTCTACAAAATCAATAAAATATATTTAAAATAAAATAAAAAGACTTGCATCAGATACAAAAATTAACTCAAAATGAGTCAAAGACCTAAAGATAAGATCTAAACCTATAAAATATAGGAATAAAATATAGAAGTAAATCGTTGTAATCTTAGACAATGACCGCTTAGTAATGATACCAAAATCATAAGTAACAAAAGAAAAATGGAATTTAATCCAAATTAAATTATGCTTCAAAGAAAACCACTAAGAAAGTGAAAAACCAAATCATAAGGTGGGAAAAAAATATCTGCAAATCATATATCTGGTAAGAGACTGGTATCCAGAATAAATAATAAAAGCACAAATAATCTAATTAAAAAATAGCAAAGGATTTGAATCAACATTTCTCCAAAGACATACAAATGGCCAATAAGTACCGTACATGAAAAAATGTTTAACATCATTAGTCATTAGGGAAATGCAAATCAAAACCACAATGAGGTACCGTATCACGCCAACTAGATGGCTAAAATAAAAAAGACAGCCCTAGCTGGTTTGGCTCAGTGGATAGAGCATTGGCCTGGTGACTGAAGGGTCCCAAGTTCCATTCCAGTCATGAGCACATGTCCGGGTTGCGGGCTCAATCCCCGGAGGGGGGCGTGAAGGAGGCAGCCAATCAATGATTCTTTCTTCCTGATGTTTCTCTCTCTCTCTCTCTCCCCCTTCCTCTTTGAAATCAACAAAAATATATTTTTAAAAATAAAAAATAAAATCTTTTTTTTTTAAATGAATGAAGGGCTGCCATACGCTATAACATGGATGAACCTTAAAAACATGACCCTAAGTGAAAGAAGATAATCACAAATACCATATATTATATAATTCCACTTATATGAAACTGGAGGCCTGGTGTACGAAAATGTGTGCACTCGGGGAGGGAGGGTCCCCTCAGACTGGCCTGTGCCCTCTCACAGTCCAGGAACCCTTGAGGGATATCCACCTGCCGGCTTAGGCCCACTCCTCGGGGGATCAGGCCTTAACTGGCAGTCAGAAATCCCTCTGGCAGCCCAGGAGCCTTCGGGGGATGTCCAACTGTGGCTTAGGCCCACTCCCCTAAGCCGCAGTCAGACATCCTTAGTGCTGCAGAGGCGGCGGGAGAGGCTCCCATCACTCATGAGCCCATCTTCTGGCTGAGCGGCTCTCTGCAGGGAGCAGCTCCTGAATTGAGCATATGCCCCCTGGTGGTCAGTGCATGTCATAGTGACCAGTCATTCTGCCATTAGGGTCAATTTGCATATTACCCTTTTATTATATAGGCTGTCCAGAATAGGCAAATCTACAAAGGCAGAAAATAGATTAGTGACTGCCTGGTAAGCGGGGGAGGTGATGGATCATGGATGAATGGGAAGTGTAAGTAATGGGTCCAAGATTTATATCTGGGTTAATAAAAATGTTCAGAAAATCAGATAGTGGTAATGGATGCACAACTTTATGAATATACTAAAAACCAGTGGTTTGCACACTTTTAAAGGATGAATTTTATTGTCCATTAACTATATTGCAATACAACTTTTTTTTACATGCTACTATTTGTTAAAATCATATGAAATTGTTCTTTTTGCAGGATAAAAATGGATTATTAGCAATTTCTTCAACTTAATAGATTACAAAGGCATGTTTTTCCATATGGGAAAAATAATCTAGGACCTACTCTAATTTAAAAAAAAAAAAAAAACAAAACAGCATAGCCAGGTGTGGCTCAGCGACTGAGTGTCAACCCAGGAACGAAGAGGTCACTGGTTCGATTCCCAGTCAGGGCATATGGCCCAGTTGTAGGCTTGATCCCCAGTGGGGAGCATGCAGGAGGCAGCCAATCAATGATTCTCTCTCATCATTGATGTTTCTATCTCTTTCCCTCTCCCTTTCTCTCTGAAATCAATAAAAAAAATTTTTTTTTTAAAAACCAGCATCAGTCGAAACCGGTTTGGCTCAATGGATAGAGCGTCAGCTTGGGGACTGAAAGGTCCCGGGTTCGATTCCGGTCAGGGCATGTACCTTGGTTGCAGGCACATCCCCAGTAGGGGGTGTGCAAGAGGCAGCTGATCAATGTTTCTCTCTCATTGATGTTTCTAACTCTCTATCTCTCTCCCTTCCTCTCTGTACAAAATCAATAAAATGTATATTTTAAAAAATAAAAAAATAAAAAAAATAAAAAAATAAAAACCAGCATCAGGCAAAGATTTCAAGGTGTTTAAATGTCACACAGGAGAAAGCCTTTAGATGGCCCACTCCAACTTCTATATATATATACTTACATCTAATTAATTTATTTTTTAAATTTTATAATTTTTTTAAAAAATATATTTTTAGTATAATTATAAACAGATATGTAAATGTGATAAGGCAATAAAACACTTTGCAATTTGACCTTTCTATTCTCTAAATTAAAAATTAGTTCTAGTTAGTTTCTTAAAACTTCCAAATGGCATTTTTCCATGACAGATTCAGTAAATAAAGAAGTTTAAGCCTTCTTAGAAGAAAAATTATTAATGCATAACTAATAAAGAGTAGTCAGGCTCTAAAATACATTTAGCTAGCTAGGATGCCTTATTAATTACTACCAGCAACTTACCCAAATGCAATGCTTCCTGGTACCTCTTGGTATCGAAGTACAAAGACACTAGTCTTGCCTAGGAAAGAGAAAAGGCATTGACTGATGAAAGAAAGAAATCAAAGATTGATAGTCACAGAACTGTTACTGTTAAATATTCAAGACTTGATGATAGTATCAAATTCAGTCCAAAAATATTTATCTAGCCTATAGTATCATCTCTTTATGGGCAGTGACTGCCTATTAATTTTATGATGTTACAGCTTACTTCTCTAAGTTAGCAGGTCTGCCATAAAAATTCAACCAAAGCAATTCTCATGAATGAAATTACTAGCAATAATCTTTGGGTGTCTGGATAACCCAAAATTGCAGAAAAAACTTTTATCAGGCTGGTGTTATTTATATTCATAGTCTGCCTAATGCATAGAGACCTGAAAATAGTACTAATGTAGGCACATACCTCCAAAGCTTGGCGTAAGAATGTTCTTTTCTCTGATTTGGCCCATTCGATACACTCTAAACACAACTCAACCTGCAACAGGAAAGAGACAATACATGCAACATTATGTCCTCACATTACTCCCACAAACTTTGCTTTGTAGAATAGCTTTAATTTCCACCTTACATATTACCCATATTGCTCTATTTAATGTCTCAGTGGACATGCTTGATACACAGATCTCAATGTGTAATGGTTATCCTATCTAATAAAAGAGTAATGTGCAAATTGACCATACCTCCTCTATACCCACATACCACACCCACCAGCCAATCAGGAGTGAGTATGCAAACTAATCCAAATAATACGGCTGTGGCCATGGAAAGAGCAGGAGGCTCAGGTGTCCCTGGCAATAGAGGAAGCCAACCTTTCTGCACACCCTGCCAGACCCAGGCCTCCACTTAAGGCTACAAAGTTTCAATTACATAAGATAAATAAATCCCAACAAAAATGGCAGCAGCCATGGAGCTGGAGAGAGCAGGAGGCATGAGTTGCCCCCAGCAATGGAAAAAAACAAGTTTGCACAGCCCTTGCTTGCCTTGGCCTCCACTTAAGCTACAAAGTTTCAATTATAGAAGATAAACAAATCCCAACAAAAATGGCTGTGCCCACTGAGCAAGCAGGAAGCTTGGCTCCACTCAAGGCTACAAAGTTTCAATTATAGAAGATAAATAAATCCCAGATACCAGGGCCTCCACTTGGGTTGCTGGGGGGCGTGGCCAACCTGCAAACCACCACAGGCCCCTCACTCAGGCCGCTGCACATCCCAAGGGGACTCCCACCCTAATCCAGGACACCCTTCAGGGCAACCAACCTGTCCCCACCTGTGCACCAGTCCTCTACCCTAATACAAGAATAATATGCAAACTGACAGTCAGTCCAACACACAAGATTGCTGCCCCCATGTGGTCAAAGATGACTGCCCCCATGTGAATACAAGATGGCTGCCACAATATGGCCAGCAGGGGAGGGCAGTTAGGGATGACCAGGCTGGCAGAGGAGGGAAGTTGGGGATGACCGGGCCTGCAGGGAAGGGCAGTTGGAGGGTTGTGGGCACCCAGGCCTGCAGGGGAGAGCAGTTAGGGATGACCAGGCCTACAGGGGAGGGCAGTTAGGGGCAAACAGGCTGGCAGAGGAGCAGTTAGGCATCAATCAGGCCAGCAGGGGAGTAGTTAGGGGTGATCAGGCTGACAGGCAGAAGTGGTTAGAGGCAATCAAGAAGGCAGGCAGGCGAGCTGTTGGGAGCCAGCAGTCCTAGGTTGTGGGAGGGATGTCCAACTGCCCATTTAGGCCCAATCCTACCTGAATCGGACAGTCAGACATTCCTCGATGGGTCCTAGATTGGAGAGGGTGCAGGCTGGGCTGAGGGACAACCCCCCCCCTCCATGCATGAATTTCATGCACCGGGCCTCTATTAGTATTATACTTTCTTATAGTATAGCAGTAGTATACTTTTTTACACTCAAAGTATCTTGGTGCTTAGACTGTGTTCCTCTAGAACAGCGTTTTTCAACCGCTGTTCCGCGGCACACGAGATGTTGCCTGGTGTGCCATAGGTGCAGACAAGACAAGAATTTTATAATTTTTCACTATTTTGTTTACTTAATATTTCATAATAAAGTAATTATAAAATACTTTCTTTGTGTTTATTTGATTCCTATTCAAGAGAATTACTTTATATATAGTCAATATAGGCACAGAGTTAAATTTTTTAACGTTTTCTAATGGTGGTGTGCCTCGTGATTTTTTTCATGAAACAAGTGTGCCTTTGCCCAAAAAAGGTTGAAAAACACTGCTCTAGAAGAGTCTCATTGTTGAGATTCCTCTTCTACCTGTCCCAGAAGAGACCCAGCATTTCCAATATATGTAGCCCTGGAATGTAGAATTCTATGATGGCTGAAAATTTTTTAAATCAGAAATTTGCCTCCAAATAGTTGCAAACAGTAACAATAATGTTTTAATGTGAATACACTGGGAGAAATTCTCAGCCTAAGCACAAATGCCTTGTTCCTAACAGTTGTTTGAAAGACTCAAAGGGCCCAGCTGGCCCTGGCAGTTTGGCTCAGTGTATAGAGCATCGGCCTGCAGACTGAAGGGTCCCAGGTTCGATTCTGCCAAGGGCACATGCTTGGGGTTGCAGGATCAATCCCCAGTGGGAGTTATGCAGGAGACAGCCAATCAATGATACTCTCTCATCATAAATGTTTCTTATCTTTCTCTCCATCTCCCTTCCTCTTTAAAAATCAATAAAAATATATACTTTAGCCCTGGCTGGCTCAGTGGATAGAGCATCGGCCTGTGGACTGAAGGGACGCAGGTTTGATTTAGGTCAAGGGCATGTACCTTGGTTGCGGGCAAATCCCTGTTGGGGGTGTGCAGGAGGCAGCTGATTGATGTTTCTCTCTCATCAATGTTTCTGACTCTCTATCCCTCTCCTTTCCTCTCTGTTAAAAAAAAAAAAAAAATCAATAAAATATATTAATAAAAAAATATATATATACACACACACACACTTTAAAAAAAAAAAAAAAAAAAGGAAAGGGGGCCGGCCCAGCTGGCTCTTCCCTTTCAGATTCTAAGTGCAACTTACAAATTCATTTAGCCCAGCACACTTCAGCTTTTATTAAAGGGAGCAAACAGAACTTAGAATTAAACGAAGACTTAAACAGGCATTTAAGCTTTATTTATAGGTACTCTGAATCCCCAGTTCTATCTGCCACCTAAGAAGTGATGTAATGGGCAAAGTAACTGATTTAAAGTAGGAATCTATGCTAGATGGTCTAAATACCGTCAGATAGCCTTGATATATTAGCTTTGACGAAGAACTTACTAAGTACTGCAGGTCTTACGTTACTTGTTACTGCAAATTTTTTATTAAAATGCTAATCAGAGCATAATATAAAAATGAAACTGAACTTTCTGGAGAACTAATACAACATGTTTTTGCTGTTACTGTTGTTTTAAACATATTTTTATTTATTTATTTATTTCAGAGAGTAAAAAAAGAGGGAGAGAGCCGAAACCGGTTTGGCTCAGTGGATCGAGTGTCGGCCTGCGGACTGAAAGGTCCCGGGTTCGATTCCGGTCAAGGGCATACACCTTGGTTGCGGGCACATCCCCAGTGGGGGGTGTGCAGGAGGCAGCTGATCGATGTTTCTCTCTCATCGACGTTTCTCTCTGTCTCTTTCTCTCTGTAAAAAATCAATAAATTAAAAAAAAAGAGGGAGAGAAACAGCAATGATGAGAATCATTGATCCACTGCCTCCTGCACACCCCCTACTAGGGATCAAGCTCAAAACCTAGGCATGTGCCCTTGACCAGAATCAAACCTAGGACCCTTCAGTACACAGGCTAACACTCTATCCACTGAGCCAAACTGGCTAGGGCACAATAGGTTTTTGATGGAAATCCAAAGTCCTCTCAAGAGATGTTGTAAGGAGAGAAAAGCAAATGGACAGTCCAAACCAACTCATCTCTTGCCTTTAAATCCTAAGTCAAAATTCAATAAATAAATGGATGGCTGACATTAACTGGTATTTAGAGGATTCAACACTGAGATTCAATGAAAGCTTTACAATTCATTGGAGCCCTCTGGTGGCTACTTTAATCTCCAACCCTAAACACAATTGACCTCATAAAAATTCTACAAAAACTGAAATAAAAGCAAGCCAATCACAATTTCAGTTTTGAGTTAGGTTCTGAAAAGCCAAACTCAAAGTAAGATTTCTGTTCATGACATGAATAGAACTAAAAATATTTTACTGGCACTAGCTAGTTTGGCTCATTGGATAGAGCATTGCATGCAGACTGAAGGGTCCCAGGATCGGTTCCAGTCAAGGGCCCATACCTGGGTTGCGGGCTTGATTCCCCAGTAGGGGATGTGCAGGAGGCAGCCAATCAATGACTCTCTCTCATCATTGATGTTTCTCTCTCTCTCTCTCTCTCTCTCTCTCTCTCTCTCTCTCTCTCTCTTTTCTCCCTTCCTCTTTCTGAAATTAATAAAAACATCTTTTTTAATAAAAACATTTTACCATATAATTTAGCAACAAAAACACAGTAGTCTCTTGTACTATACATCTTGAAGGGGCTACAAAAAGTTTACCATCAATTTTACCCGAAGAACTGTTCCAAACAACACAAAAAATTAATAATACCTTGGCTCCTGATTCAGTAGTCTAGAGATTGGCCTCTGATGTATATTCCAAGCTAAAAACAAACACTGAATTCTACTACAAAAATCTCACCTGCCCCCATTTCCTTGACAGTCCAGATGTTAAGTGACTCACCCAGGATTACATATCAGCAATGGGATCAGAACTGGACGCTATCTCTAGTGCTCTTTCTATGTAAAACTAGCCTTAACAAATTCAAGTCAGTACAAACATTTCTTCTCGAGCACAGATTTTTGTACAAATGAACATGAACTGCATGCCTGTTATCAATTAAAGGTACATGATTTGCATTGTTTAGCACTATAATTGGTGCTTTAGTTCTAAGGGGAAAAATAAAGACCCTTATGTCACAGCTATTTTGTCAATGCTTTGTGCTTTGTTCATGCTAAACATGACTGATAAAGGGGCTAAGAATGCACACCCATGCTTCTCGAGGAAGCCAAATCTTACTTGAGTACAAAAGCTTGATGTGGTCAAAATTACATATTTAAGTTTTAAATCAATATACTTAACTATTTTTTTAAGTTCTATTAACTAAATTCCTATGGGGGAAAATTACTGTTCTAAGTCTAAAACTCTCTAGCACACACTCCTTTTGTCCATTGAAATAACTGTTTCAATAACAGGATTTTGATGTAAGGTTTCTTAAAATGTACTATTTGTTTCAGTTAGACTATAGCAAAAAAAAAAAAAAAAAAAAAAAGGCTTCCCATAGGCAATTTCCTAGAAAGCCCTGGAAGTTCACTATTTGGCAAGGATTTGATTCGGTCTTCTTTCTCTCTTCCTCACCCCAACTTTCTACTCCCCTCCCCTTACCAACCACTCCATTCCTACCCACTGCACAACTCCCAAATCCAATACATATATCCTTCTTTTCTAAGCTCTAACCTTAGACGGAAATTAACCCAAACCTAATCTGAATCCTAGCAGCTTTCAGCATATAGCAAGCTGCAGACTGTTCTGCAGATCTAACTTATGGTTAGTCCCCAAATAGAAAAAAAAACAAGGAAAAGACATCCTCCCATACTCTTGGTACCAAACTCCCAAGCATAAAAGCCTGAGCTTTCATAAAAGTGTTCTAAAACGTCCTATTTTATTCAGGCCTCAGTATTACTATGAGCAGAAACCGGTTTGGCTCAGTGGATAGAGCGTCGGCCTGAGGACTGAAAGGTCCGGGTTCGATTCTGGTCAAGGGCATGTACCTTGGTTGCAGGCTCAATCTCCAGTGGGGGTTGTGCAGGAGGCAACTTATCAATGATTCTTTCTCGTCGATGTTTCTCTCTATCCCTATCCCTTCTTCTCTATAAACAATTGTGTGTGTGTGTGTGTGTGTGTGTGTGTGTGTGTGTGTGTATATATATATATATATATATATATATATATATATATATATTTTTTTTTTTTTTTTTTTTTAAGAGTAGGAAAACTGACTGTTAAACAAATGCAGTTCTAGCCACTAAGTCAGCTCTATGTTATGGGAAGGGACAAATTCCAGGGACCAGTGTAGAAAGGAGCAGCTTGGATAATTAACTTTTTCTGCCTAAAAAGTTCCAACTAACATTTATTGGTTTGTTTCAAGCTATCATTTAGTCAACCCATTCTAAAGGCACCCTATTTCAAACAAAAGATGGTGCCACTTTTTCATGAGAACAAAGTATAATTTATTCATTTGTTTATTTATTATTGATTTGAGAGAGAGAGGGGAAGGAAGGATAGAAATAGAAACATCAATGGGCTGCCTCCTGCACACTCCCTCCTGGGGATCAAGGCCAAAACCCGGGTATGTGCCCTGACTAGGAATCGATCCAGTGACCTTTTAGTTCATGGGTCAATGCTCAACCACTGAGCTACTCCAGCCATGTATAAAGTACATAAAAAGAACATAGTTCTGCCAGAAACAAATCAATTTGAAGACTTCTCTACAAATAAAGTTAGTTTATGTTATTTAAAAGACATGATTTCAAAGCAGAATCTTAATGTCCTAGGTTTCTGAATTGCCTCATTATTTATACAATATGCTACTATGCCCTTTACACCTTTTAGTTGTACACCCAGAGGCCACAGGAAACAATTATTCCTGCAGATTCAAGTAACCACATATACTCTGCTTGAATCTGCCACTTTGTACAGTGTAAGTTTTAACTTTGGTAGCGTCTCCTTCCCCTGAATTGCAGTAAATGCAGCTATCTTTGAAAGGGTTGGATGAGGCTCAGTGAATCCAAAGAGGCACTCTTCAAACACAGCTCAGGGTCTAAGTCTGAACTTGTAGAGGACATGTACAGATACACCAGTGGCTTCCGCACACCAGACACAAACAGATGGATGCTCACCTCTCAAGAAAGGCATATACTCAGTACACAACATGCCAAGAAGGGATGCCTCAAGATTTAATTAGTGCTCACAAGGAGCTCTGTGGCACACAATGAAAGGTACTATAGACACAGAAAACATTACAACAGTGTGGCAATACAATACCTCAAAAGCAAGAATCAGTTTGTGACCCTGATGTAATGAGGATTCCAGGGACCACTAACAATCTCCACTTACAAAGCAAAGCATGGAACAGACCCAAAGTATCAAATGCCTGGAACAAAGAGAAACTGACATGGTAAGTCCTGAGCTGTTCTCCCAGCTGACCCTCTACATGAGTATCACTGCAGTCAGGCACTGCTTTCACTGAAAGACTTTTTCCCATAATACTTACCTTCTGTCATTAAAACAGCTTACCTCCTGCCCTGTAGCTGCTTCCATATCAAGAAACAGATCCAGAAGAGATCTGACAAGACGAGCTGCTTTAGCCTTGCTTATGGAATTCAAGAAGGGTCGCACATACTTCAGGAGTCCTCCAAGCTCTGAATGAAGGCAATTCAGAAAGGAAAAAAGTAAACATTAATATAATATTAGGAACAAAATACCCATTTAAAAAATAACCCAAGATTATAAAATGAGTACTTATGTCACTGGAATCAGTCTAAATGAAACTTAGAAGGAATTTCAAGCATTCTTACAAGTAGGAGTAGCAAAAATAAGCTAACAACATATACCAAATTTGTACTGTTCTATTACCCACTCAACCTCTGGATTACTCTACGGGCCTTGGGAAACACTCATCTCTCTGCCTCATCCATTTTAATGAAAGATAAACAGCACAGAACTCATACTCTCAGAGACAAGTTTGCTAGAACACAGAATACACTGTGCCTCTGCCACCTTGGACAGGTTATAGGAGTTGTTTGTTTTTAATTTTCAAACCTGCCTTACAGTTCTCCCTGAACAGAGATTTCCAACTCCACGTTCTCCTTTTCCTCTCTTCCCAAAGTACTGCCCAGTTTAGCCTTTTAGCAACATCAGTTCCCAGGCACTCTTTTGAATAAACTTTTTACATAAAAGCTAGGGTGCTTTTCCCTTTTAATATTCCTCATTAATCTTCGAAACGTTAAGTCTTAAACTATGATCAAAAAAGGTGCCTGCCCACTATAAAGGTTTTCTCCCTCTTGTATAGAGAAAAAAAGTAATACGGTAATTCTAAAAATTACAGAATATTTCAATTGACAAATAAGGAAGTACTTCTGGAATATAGGTTAAAATTACTTTAGTGCCACTGCCTCTTTTTTACTCCAATTGTAGACTCACCCTCCTGAGAACTCTAAATCAGGGCAAGCAAACTTCACCCTCCTGAGAATGCTAATTCAGGGTCTTGAAATCTTCATCTGCCCAAAAAGTCACGGGATGCATGGGACTGTCAGGTTCCTTTTGTACACAGAGTGGAAAGATTCATCTTTCTCTTGCCAATACTGACCTTTGATTTCCACTAAGATTTTTTTTCCCCATTCACACTCCTGTTCTCATGCCTCACTCATGCTATGTTCCCATCTGGAATTTCTCCCCATCTTCTTAACCTCCTACTATGTGAATTAGATACCTTTTTAGGTCCAACTAAAGTCCTGGTAAGTCTTCCAAGCCAACTCCAGACTACACCGATTTCTCCCCCTCAAAATCACTCTGCATTTATGCAAATTCCAATTATATAATCATAGCTTTTAGTCTAATGCAATGTCTCTTCTCCCACAGCATTACCTACTATGCTTGAACAATTCTGAAAAATCTTGGGTGACAAGAAATGTTCAGAAAGCAGTCTATTCCAATGTTGGTCAAACTAACTTCTCTTTTGAAATATAAGTCTATACCCTCCTTCCAAGTGGCTTCAAAGATTTGAAGACAACTACGTTAATATCTCCCTAACTTCCCCTTTCTCCAAGCTAAACATCTTTACCTATTTCAACTGTTCCTCCAATGTCCTGGTTCCCAGATTCCTTATCACCTTAGTTCAGGGGTCTTCAAATTACGGCCCGCGGGCCACATGCGGCCCGCAGAGGAGTCTGATCCGGCCCGCCAGGTTTTTTGGGCAGTGAGCGCAGCCGAGGTGTTACAGTAGGAATTAGTAGTTCATATAGTCCGGCCCTCCAGCTCTCTGAGGGACCATGATCTGGCCCCCACTTTAAAAAGTTTGAGGACCCCTGCCTTAGTTGCTCTCTTCTGAATAAACTCATTTGTAGATATACCACTTGTAATACCCAGAACTGAAAACAGAACTCCAGGTAGGGTGTGACCAGTAGAATCGTGTCTTAATTCTTTTCACCTACGGTGTTTCCCCGAAAATAAGAGATCCTCCAAAAATAAGACCTACTTACAGGTTTCCTTCTGAGTGAAATATAAGGCATCCCCCTGAAAATAAGGCCCCCCTAGGCTAAACATGAGAGATTTGGTCCGCTGATTCTGAAAGAAATGGAGTCACAAGAAATTCACCAGGAAATTCAGGAATTGGATTGTTATGATGATGTTCCAGAAGATGATGACATGATTGTCATTGAATAAATGAGTAAATTCTTGATACTGTAGGATTCAGTTTGTCTGGTTTGTGTTGACAACTACCATACTACGTACCGTATACAGGTAATAAATTTCCTTTATTTTCATTTAACAATAAATGTGTACTGTATTCTTCTTCATGGAAAAATAAGACATCCCCTGAAAATAAGACCTAGCGCATCTTTGGGAGCAAAAATTAATATAAGACGGTCTTATTTTCGGGGATACAGGGTAGCCACCACATGTAACACAAAGAGCGTGCTTTGCTTTTTCTAACAGCACTCTCTTGGTTCAGTGAATCCATGAATGTCATTTTGCAGAGACAGGTAATTCCCCACCTTCCTCTGTTTTGATAAATATTTTAAGTATATAACTTGATTCTTAGCACATTGAATTTAATCTTGCTGGCTCTGGCAATAACTCTAAATCTTAATTCTGTCTTGTACTGAGTCATCTACAAAAGTAAGCACACCTTCAGATGCTGACCAGAAGAACAAGGACAGATTCCTATGACAGATGCTAGAGAGAGACTTTCCTTCAGGTTGACAAATGATCCATTTAGTTGCCAAAAGACTCAGTTCATCATAAATTCATACCTGTACCTGTTATTATGGCAAATCTTTAAACCCTCTGATATATCAAATATGCAGTCTTTATCATTCCGCTAACCTAGGCGTTGGCCAACTTTTTCTGTGAAGGGTCAGATAGTAAATATTTTCAGCTTTGGCTATAAGGTCTTAGGGGGAGGTAATCAACTCAGCCTAACTGTAGTGCAAAGCATTGATAGGTAATCCTATATAATAAAAGGCTAATATGCAAATTATCCCCTTGGGCGGGAGTGTGACTGACCAGAGTTGGACTAGGGGGCAGGGCCAGCCCCCCAATCGCCCGCTGGGCCAGGCCAGCTGTCCAACCTCCTGCATTCTCCCTGATGCTCCCTGGCCAGCCCAGCTTGATTGGGCTCTATCAGCCCACAATCGGGCGGGCAGGCTGGACCCCAACTGTGCAAGAATTCATGCACCAGGCCTCTGGTATGTAAATAAGTAGGTATGGCTATGTTCAACAAAACCTTATTTACAAAAGCAGCTGTCCAGTCACTGTCTGTGGAGAAGTCCTGCATATCCATGATCTAATAAGACTAACCGAGAAAACCAAGGGTGAATTTGGAAAAATCTTTTCTTAATAAACACAGTTCTAAGTGATTAAAATATACTTATCAGCCGAAACCGGTTTGGCTCAATGGATAGAGCGTCAGCTTGGGGACTGAAGGGTCCCGGGTTCGATTCCGGTCAGGGGCATGTACCTTGGTTGCGGGCATATCCCCAGCGGGGGGTGTGCAGGAGGCAGCTGATCGATGACTCTCTCTCATTGATGTTTCTATCTCTCTATCTCTCTCCCTTCCTCTGTACAAAATCAATAAAATAAAAAATTTTAAAAAAACAAACAAACAAAAAACATACTTATCAAATAATCCCAGAACTTTACTGATGATTACCAGTTTATCACGTCTAGTATTTTTTATTACCAGTTTGAAAAGTGGAATAATGTTCATCCATACTATTTTCTTATATCTCTCCATCCTCCATAATTTTTCTCAAAATATTAACAGTGGTTCTATAAATATATCTGCTAGAACTATTCTTTTGATACTAAAAGACAGAAAATGTCAGAGCCTAGAACTTATTTAAAGAGACTATCTGCTGCTGCTCTCTCCTCTTACTTTGGTTTTAATTCTTTCTGATATTATTTCTATCTTTTTATTTTTTGAAAATCATTTTCCTTCCTGGAAAAGGCAGAAACATGTGCTAAGCAGTGTGCCTTCTCTCTAACACCTGCTAGCATGACAGCATTTTCTCCAAGCACTGAGTGTGTTATTCTCTTCACACTCAGAGAAACAAATGACCTCTTAGTTGCCAAAAGACTCAGTTCATTTTTTATTTTAGCCTACTATTATTTGTTATTCATTCTTGGTTAAATTCCCTGTTTCTTTCCATTTTCACACATACAAAATTAAATTTTTTAATTTGCACAGAATCACATAATTCCTTCCTCCTATTCTGAGATTATTTGCAATTATATGATCAGAACTTCCCTTTTAAAACCTCACAGAACTCAACATAATTTCATAGTCTCAGGCTATGAAATCTGCAGACCCTGCACCTAGGCATCATGTCTGATAATATTCAGCAATACTTTCCATCATGACTTTGCACAGGACACCGTCTGATTCACTAAGTCCCAAAATGAGTGCTGTCAGTCAGGGACCCGATCTTAAACTTTATGAGTAGAGTACTTTAGCACAGTGTTAGACATGTATTAAATGCATAAAAATTGAAGATTCATGAAACAGACATATTTCCTGTTCTCAGAAAACTCCAAAGAAAACAACACAAACCTATCAATTATTCATAGCTAAATAAGGTAAATGAATGCAGGTCCCAAGACTTCCTTAGCGTTTCTATTGTATATAACCATATTCATCACCCTTCCTTAGAAAACAAGTTTTTAAAAGTTCTTATGATTCACCTGTTAAATTCCAATAGGATTAACAGTACACTTCTAAACTTCTCAGGTATGGATCACCAGGGAGGGCAAGGAATAAGAAGAAAGTAAAGCATAAAAAAGGAAATTTCAAATGAAACAATTAGCATGTGGGGTAAATTTTCTGAAGCACTGACTATATACTACACGGCGTTTACTGCAGGGAAAGACATTTGGATGTTTCAGAAACAGAAAAATCTTAAATCATTTCACTTGGTTCTATAACTCTTTCAAAAAAATGATCTTATTAATTATATTTTGTATGGACTAATTAACAAAACTGTTCTCTAACTGATGGGCAAAAAGAATCCATACCTGTGTTAAATAGGAGGAAAGTAACATAAATTAAAAAAACACACCACCCACCACTGATAATCCACAAGGGAATAACTATGGGAAGTAAAACCATTATACCATGAGGCCATGAACTCTGTAGTAGGACTCCATGGGCTCAAATCCTGGCTCTCTCACACACTAGCTGACAGACCTTAAATAAGACAGTAACTTTCCTGTGCTCCATTTCCTCAGGTATAAATAGATAATAGAACCTACCTTATGGAGTCATGTCAAGGATTCAATAAACTAAACCATGTTTGTGCTTAAAACACTAACTGGCCCCAGCTGGTTTGGCTCAGTGAACAGAGGGTTGGCCTGCGGACCAAAGGATCCCAGGTTCAATTCCAGTCAAGGGCATGTACCTCAGTTGCAAGCTCCTCCCGGGCCCAGCCCTGGTCAGGGAGCATGCAGGTGGCAAGCAATCTGTGTTTCTCTCACATCAATATTTCTGTCTTTTCCTCTCTCTTTCACTCTCTCTAAAATCAATGGAAAAATATCCTCAGGTGAGGATTAAAAACAAACTAATTAATTAATTAATTAATCAGTAACTAGGTCATAGTAAGTACTAAAAAACTGTTTTGTGTATGTTTTTTTAAAAAACTTTTTGTCATTTTCACTGTTTTTTCCTTTTTTCAATATATTTTTATTGATTTTAGAGAGAAAGGGAGAGGAAGGGAGAGATTGAAACATCAATGATTAGAGAGAATCACTGATCAGCAGCCCCCTGCACACCCCCTTCTGGGGATCAAACCCAGAACCTGTGGATGTGCCCTTGACCAGAATCGAACCTGGGACCCTTCAGTCTGCAGGCCGATGCTCTATCCACTGAGCAAAACTGGCTAAGGCTGTTTTTCTTTTTATAGATATTTTAAATAAGATAAAGACCCACAGAAACATATTCCCCCAATTTCACACAGCTTTCCATTAATTTTGCCTAATAATTTGTCATCTTTAACTGGGAAAGATCTTAGTTTTCAAGTTCAAGAAGTTTTGCTATCTTTTTTTTAAAATATATATTTTATTTATTTTTTACAGAGAGGAAGAGGGATAGAGAGTTGGAAACATCGATGAAAGAGAATCATCCATCAGCTGCCTCTTGCACACCCCTACTGGGGATGTGCCCGCAACCAAGGTACATGCCCTTGACTGGAATCAAACCTGGGTCCTTTCAGTCCACAGACCGACGCGCTATCCACTGAGCCAAACCAGTTTCAGCAAGTTTTGCTATCTTACACCTAACATTCTCTTGGATAATGTAATTTGGGGGAAAGTAATTCATAAGGTCACCTACCAGAGCTTAATCCATTCTAATCAGATACACTCTAAATTCACTGCAAGGTCACCAAAAATCATCCATTTTAAGTTTGAGCAGGCTTCTCTAAATACTATTACCAATTTACTAGTCAAAGGCCACTCATGGTCAACAAGAATCTTATTCTAAGGACATACCCATCACCATCTGAAGCCTAGAAAGTCAATGGTTCAATCACAACTAGAAAGTTTGGGCAGTAACATGCACAAAGACCTAGGTATCAATGAAGAAATCTTAGAAAGGCTCTTCCCATTTAATGTCTGACTCATCCTGTAGCAGGAAAAAAAGGACATTAAGTTACTTTCTTATATGCAAAACCCCTAGTCATTTCCACACTGGGAGCCTAAAGTCACTCCCCACCTTAAACACATCAGAGCAGCTCAGTGGAATCACTGAAGACTGCTGCTATTGCTGCTGTGTGTATGAATGGGAATACGGCTACAAAAAAAAAAAAAAAAAATCAAACCACAAACAAATCCCAGATCATTAAATCTAAGAGGAACAGCTTTCCCTGCAGCTGCAGAACAAAACTCTCCCATGAAAGAACTGAATTTAAAGGCCACTTAACCTCTTGCTGAAAAAGTGAAGCTCCTCTGTTCCTTCTCTCCAACAAAAAGTTGCAACTTTACCCAGCATTACAGGTAAAAAGAGAAAGCAATCCATCTGCAGCACTCACCTGCAGCCTGTCCAGTCTTCGCCAGGAGAGACCCCAGTTCCAGGATGCTCTGCTCTTTGACCTGCACTGCCTCCTCATCGTTCTCCTGAATGTCACGCTTCACTGGGAAAAGAAATTCAAAACCTCTTAAAATTCTGACAAAAAATGAAGACTAAAGGAAAGTTAACCCTCACAAGACCAATTACAAACTCAGTTAATCAAAGACAAATCGAAAGCTTACAAAAAAGTAGGAAAATCATGTACATCATAATAGACTCTTCTCTTTTATTTGAATGTGTCTTTCATTCTATCAGAATTTCCCTTGCCCACATACACTGAGATTTCTGTTGCAGTCATTTGGTTAAGACAAAATTCAAACAAAGCAAGTGGTGGTAAGCCCCAGGCTAGGGACTATTATGTGAAAATATTCAACATAGCTTTGCATTTACCTGCCACAAACTAAAATCAAATGACCACATTACTAATAACTATAAAATCAAAAGTCAAGAAACCAACCTGACCGGTGTGCTCAGTGGTTAGAGCATTAGCAGGCACATCAAAGAGGCTTTGGTTTCATTCCTGGTCAAGGGAACTTACCTGGGTTGCACGTTCGATCCCTAACCCAGGTTGGGACATGTGCAGAAAGCAACCAATCGATTTTTCTGTCTGTCTGTCTCCTCTCTCCCTCCCTTCCTTCCTCCCTCTCTCCCTCCCTTCTTCCCTTCCACTTTCAAAAAAAAAAATAAATTCAATGGAAACAATATCCTCAGGTGAGGGTAAATAAATAGTCTCCCAGTAAACTTTAGGCCAAGGAAAGCCTCCACTGACGGGTGCTAGGGGCAACCAGCTCTACAAAGCCATTCAGGAAAAACAAGATCCTTAGGAGGGACTGCTGCTTCCCAATGGGCTTGGGACCTGTTAAAATAACTTTGTGCTATCTGTTCCACGTTCGACTGTTAATAACTATTCTACATCTGGATCACTGAATAGCCTCTCCAAATGTGTAGAGGTAATTTGTGATCATCACTAGTTTTCACTTCTCTTTACGAAGCATCATGACTTGACAAAAGCCAAGACTTTGACACTCCCTAATGGAGTCCAGAAAAAGTAGGGCTGTCAACCATCGTGACTCAAGCTCTAACAGGAACACTTTCAGGGAACTCTCTCCCAGGGTAGCGGGCAAGCAAGAGATACTCTCCTTATAAAGTTTACCATAACTCCCACTTTATAAAAGACAAAATGCTAGGCACAAAACAAAAAAAATAGATAAATAAAGCCTATGCTTCTCATAGTAGTTCTAAATGTTAGTGCGTATTCACAGAATAGAAATACACATGCTCAGGGATTGCAAGGCTTCTGGTTGTGCCATTGTAACCAATAAGTCAAGACTTAACAAACTTATCAAACTTGACTTATCAGTTTCATCAAAATGAAACACCCTTCATTTACCAATCTCATCCATTCACAAGTGCACCTGAGCTCCCAGAAGGAGTCGTCCCCCCCCCCTTCTCCAGGACCCCCAAAGATAAAGACATCAAGATCTTGTCACCGTCCTTCCTCCATGCACGCTACGAATACCAAATTTCGGACCAGCCACCATAAAAGCCAACATCCTGGAGGTCCCCCATCCACGTGCTTTCTCATACTACTTGTTGATCCAAATCAAACCCGCCCCGGCTACGCTAAAAAGATCGCATTACTGCATGTGCAGAAGCTAGCTCATGCCCCGGTTGAACCCTTTCGGACTGAACATGAAAAGCATTCTCTGTCATCACAAGTTTGTCTCTGTTCACACCTGAATCCTAGCAGGAATCTGTCGGACGGGACTGGCGGGGGCTCCCACTGACGATTTCCTGTTGGGTGCGAAGTATGAGACAACTCTACCAGAGTTAAGGAATTTTTCTCCAATCCTCCCACCAGCTCCGGCAGCCGGCCGCTTGCAGAGTTTCCCTGAACTCCGCGGCTCGCTCACAACTAACTCTCCGAACTCACTTCCAACCTCTCCGGGGGAAGAGGAGGCCGATGAGTCACCTCCTCTGGCCCGACAGTCCCACCCCGACATCATCGCGCTCTTTACACCCTGCACGGGGGCAAAGGAACGCGGGGGCCACCTTCTCCAGCCAAAGGCCAGCCCGCGGGGTGCGCCCCCTCGGCACTTCCCAGCTCAGGAAGAGGCCCCCGTCCCGCGGAGCCGTCTGCCGTGGGTCCGGGGAGCAGCCGCAGCTCCCGGTCCCCAGGAAGGAAACTCCGAGAGCGGAGCGAGCCCGAGCGCTCCCGCTCCCGCCCGGACCGGGCGGCGCTGATAACGACGGCGGGAAATGCCTGTCCGCAGCGGGTCTCGCCCGGGCCCTTCCTTCCCCAGGAGGCTCGCCGGCCGGGTGGCAGCCCGCACGCCGCCCGCACGGCTGCGGGTCCCGGCGGCTCGCTCGCTCGCTCGCTCTCGGGCCGGAGCGGGAGACAAGTCCAGGGAGTGGTGCGGCCCCGGCTCGGCCCGCTCTCGCACCCCACGCGGAGCCCGCCGTGAGTCAGCAGCCCGCCAGCGGACGCCGGGGCTGCCTCGGGGCTCCCCGCCGAGGTGGGACCCCGGGGCTCCAGGGAGCCCCGAGCGGCCTGTGCCCCCGGCCCGGCCCCCCTCACACACACACATACACACACAGTGAGTCAGCAGCGCCAGGACCGGCTAGCCCGGCCCCGCGCCGCCGCCGCCGGCCCGCACAGGCCGCGCCGGGACGGCAGGGCCGGGGAGGGGGCGCGGCTGCCTTTACCTATGGAGTGGAGGATGTCGATGGAGGCCTCCCGGTCGGTGCTGAGTAGAGACTGGGCTCTCTGGAACTCTACCGCCGCCGCCGCCATCTTACAGCTCTCACACCGTCCGGGCCGCGGCCGACGCCGGAAACACACGCCCGGAAGGCCCGCCCCCGCGCCCCTCCCTCCCGTCCAACACCCCCCTCCCAGAGCACCACGGGAGTTGTAGTCTCTACGCCGGGCCAGAGGGGTGAAGGGCGAGGGTGAGAGCGGGGCTGCTCGCCGGTGGGCGGATAGCTCCCCGACACCGCCTAGCGGCCTGCCCGCGAACAAAAGAGGAAAGGACGCGCCTTGTGAATAGGAACTCAAGGCCAGTTAATCCCCATCCACCCCAAAAATGGTCTCTGCCCGGATTCCCCTCCATCGCGCTTGAGAGAGGGGTATTTGAGCACCGGGCTTGGTATTCATTGAAAGCTCTTTTCAGCTTTCTTTGCAGCTTCTAGGTTTAATCGTTCGCTCAGGGCCATAAACAATCTTACAAAGTGCTCACATGTGGCTCACAAAGAACAGCACCATTCAAATTCGTTCAAGGGTCTAACGACACTTGTGGGAGAGACACGCGAGTGCGCACACACACACACTTTGCGGGCTAGAATCCTACGGAATGCTAGCCAGCCTGTGGTTAAATCCACCCGTGTGGGAGAAAAGTGAAATTATCATGTTTGCCCCCATGCACCAAATAAATTCCTCGCGGGTGTCACACCGAAGCCTAACAGCTACCCAAATTCCCCAGCTCAAAAAAAAAAGAAAAAGAAAAAGAAAAGAAAACGGCCCTGGCTGGTGTGGCTCGATGGGTAGAGCGCCGCCCTCCCACACTCCCCCCAGCGCTCTGAAGGGTGAGCGTAGGATTCCCGGGTGAAGGGCTGTTACCCGAGTTGTAGGTTAGAGAACAGCCCCTGTCCCGGGCCCAAAGGATGTTTCACATCAATGCATTCTCTACATTCTCTCTCCCCTTCCCTCTCATCCACTCTCTCTAAATTTTAATCCAATTAATAGTTAGACATTAATTTTCACTAATTTATTTACTCACTATTTCTTCTTGTACCTCATTTTCTTTCATTACTCTTCTTGTTTTACCAAAGAAACCGACTAAAGACTGACCTACTCCATCGGTGCATCCTTCGCATGCACCTAGGTTGTTGGGGGCTTTCCTAGGGCTGGGCAGTTGTTTCACTTCTGGATAAAACAGACCCTGGACTCCTGTCCCCAGAAAAATATAACTAAAATAGCTAAAAAGCAGTTATTTCAGAGTGAGTCTATGGGTGGCAAATTTTCTAGGCTTCTGTGTGCCTCTAATTATTTATGTTTACTCCCCAAATTTGAGTAGTAGTTTAGCTGGAATAGAATTGCTAGTTGTCACATTTAGTTTTCTTTCAGCACTTTGAAGAAAGTGTTTGTAAAACTGGAAAGCATAATTCTGTCTTAAATAAGAGAGATGTGACACAAAAAAATATAAGTCTCTTGTTGAAGGAAGCAATCTGTGCACCTAAAAATACTTTGATTATACAGGATTTATAGCATGGTTTGCCATCCTCTGTAGCGATAAGAAATGCAAAGATATAGAATACATATTTGCAACTCAGCCAGCCAAAGAAAGAGCTTTGATCAACAGAGTAAAAAGTCTCAAATTAAATTTGACATGTTCTTTTGATACCATAACTTATAGCCCTCCATGCTCTGCTTCTTGGCAGAAATAGTATATCCTTGAGATATCAAAATATTTTATGTAATAATCTTTTTTTCTCAACATGTGAAATAAAATGCCCTTATCCCGTGTTAACTCCAAAGCTTATGAACCATGTTTTAAAGAATTGAATAAAATCAAAACATCAAAAGTAAGAAATATTGCTAAAGCCAGTTTGGCTCAGTGGATAGAGCTTCGGCCTTCGGACTGGGTGGTTCCAGGTTCAATTCCGGTGAAGGGCATGTACCTTGGTTGCGGGCACATCCCCAGTGGGGGGGTGTGCAGGAGGTGGCTGATCGATGTTTCTCTCTCGTCTATGTTTCTAACTCTCTATCACTCTCTCTTCCTCTCTGTAAAAAATCAATGAGAAAAAAAAAAAAAAAAAATATATATATATATATATATATATATATATATATATATATATTTTTTTTTTTTTTTTTTTTTTTTTTTTTTTTTTAAAGTAAGAGCTGAAACCGGTTTGGCTCAGTGGATAGGTCCCAGGTTTGATTCCGGTCAAGGGCATGTACCTTGGTTGCGGGCACATCCCCAGAAGGGGGTGTGCAAGAGGCAGCTGATTAATGATTCTCTCTCATTGATGTTTCTAACTCTCTATCCCTCTCTCTTCTTCTCTGTAAAAAATCAATAAAATATATTTTTTTTAAAAGAAAGAAATGGAACATTTAAAAAAATAAAAAAGTTTAAAAATAAAAAATAAAATAAAAAAGTAAGAGAGCATAGAGGGGAAAATGCTAATGAGGAAAATTTTAATTTAATTTAAATTTTAAAAAGAAATATTAGACCCTAACTGGTTTGGCTCAGTGGATAGAGCATCAGCCTATAGACTGAAGGGTCCCAGGTTCAATTCCAATCAAGGGCATGTATCTTGATTGCCGGCACATCCTCAGTAGGGGGTGTGCAGGAAGCAGCTGATTGATGTTTCTCTCTCATTGATGTCTTTAACTCTCTATCCCTCTCCCTTCGTCTCTGTAAAAAAAAAAAATCAAATAAAATATATTTTTTAAAAGAAATATTAGTTTATAACATATACTTATTACTACTCACTTAAATTATAAATGGTCTCATTTATGCATTTCCTCTGATTTTCCCTCCAATGTAGCGCCATCCTTTGGTATTGTTTAGGGACTAACGACAAGAAAAATAGTCTGTACATGTTCAGTACTGATGTAACCATTGTTGCTGACATGTACTATGTAGTTAGATGTAACCAGGCCTAACTACATAGTACATGTGAGCAACAATGTAAGTTCCCTCCCCCCCAAATATTTTCAATCTGTGATTGGTTGGGTTGGTTGAATCCCCAAATGTGACACATGTGGACACTTAGCAGAGGGACAACTGTATGGATAACTTGTAAAACGAGGTAAGGAGAACAGTTCAGTTTTCTGGTCTCCCTGAGGTATCAAGCTTGAGTTTAAAGATACATCCTGAAGTTTTCTGAAACCAGAACACACACTGATGCTCTGTTTTTTTCCGTATGTTCTACTGTTTCTCCAGTCTGATGTTGCTAGTGAAAGTCAGATGGCAATCTGATTCTTACCCTTATCTCAGTAATCTGCTTTTTTCTCTGATAACTTTAAGAATGTTTTTCTCTTTGATGCTCTGAACTGTCATTATTACATTATTTTGTTTTTTCTTTTTTAACATATGTTTTTATTGATTTGAGAGGGGGAGACATATCTATCAGTTGCCTCCCATACACTTCCCTACCAGGGATTGCACCCACAATCTGGCTATGTGCCCTGACCAGGAATCAAACTGGTGACCCCTAGGTGCACAGGATGATGCTCTACCAGTTGAGCCACACCAGCCAGGGCTGGTGTTGATTTGTTTGTTTGTTTGTTTTTCTTTCTTTCTTATTTATTCTGTTCAGCACTTGTCTCCAAATCTATAAGTGCAAACAAAATTCAAGTTTAAGAAAAAGAGTAAAAATACTCTAAAATGTATAATAAAGAAAATGAACGACTTACATAAGCTTAAAAAAAGAGTAATTGGATTCTATCTCTCTCTCTCCCAAAAAAGAGTAATTGGCCCTGGCCGGTGTGGGTCAGTGATTAGAGCATTGGCGCGAACTCCAGAGGGTCGTACGTTCCACTCCCGGGGTTGCAAGTTGGCCCTCGAGGAACCTACAGGAGGCAACCAATCAATGCGTCTCTCTCACATTGTTTCTCTCTCTTTCTCTCTTTCTCCTCTCCCTTCCTCCCTTCTAGTCTCTAAAAAATCAATGGGGAAAAAATATCACCAGGTGAGGATTAAAAAAAAAAAAAAAAAAAAAAAAAAAAAAAACAATTGGGGAAAGGAGGTTTGTTCTACTAGATATTGAGATATATTGCAAGGCCATAATTTACAAAAATAGAGAACTCTAAGGACCCATTTATACATAGGCACTTTCTATACAATAAAAGGAGCGTATCATATCAACAGGAATAGATAACTTCTTAAGTGAAGTAGGAAAAACTGGATCACTACACCTAACATTATCAATGAGTGAACTTCAGATGAGTTAAGAAACTAAATGTGAAAGGAAGACTACAAAGCTGACTGAATAAAACATAGGATGAACTTTGTGACCTAGAGTAGGAAAGAACTTACAACTCCAAAAACACAAACCAAACGGGAAAACAAACAAGATTTGATTGCATGAAAGTTATTTCTATCCCTGAAAGATACCACATAAACAGTTAATAGGTTATAGGATGGAAGGAGGTGTTTTCTTTTTAAAAATATTTTTATTGATTTTCTACAGAGAGGAAGGGAAAGAAGAGATAGAGAGTTAGAAACATCGGCTGAAACCGGTTTGGCCTAGTGGGTAGAGTGTCAGCCTGCAGACTGAAAGGTCCCAGTTTCTATTCCGGTCAAAGGCATGTACCTTGGTTGCGGGCATATGCCCAGTAGGGGGTGTGCAGGAGGCAGCTGGTCGATGTTTTTCATCGATGTTTCTAACTCTCTATCCCTCTCCCTTCCTCTCTACAAAAGATCATAAAATATATTTTTTAAAAAAGAGAAACATCGATAATGAGAGAGAAACATCAATCAGCTGCCTCCTGGACACCCCCTACTGGGCATATTCCCACAATCAAGGTACATGCCCCTGACCAGAATCGAACCCGGGACCTTTTAGTCTGCAGGCCAATGCTCTATCCACTGAGCCAAACCGGCTTTGGCAGGAGGTATTTTCATTGTCTAAAACATATAGGGGATTAACATGCAAACATACAAAGGCCTGACCTTCGTGGCTCAGTGGTTGAGTACCAGGGTGTCACAGTTGATTCCTGGTGAGGGCACATGCCCAGGTTGGGGGCTCGATCCCCAGTAAGGGGCATGCAAGGGTCATCTTTCTTTCAGCATTGCCATTGTCTCTTTGTGGTTGCAAGAGGGCCACTGCAGCTTCTGGGAGTTTCCCCTCACACAACTGCACAGGAAAGCAGTTGTTCCGTATGCATCTCTGGTATTGTGGAGAAATTCCTTTCTGCTAGGTCCTGTCAGGTCTCCATGATCAGGACTGGGTCACACACCCAGGTCCCAGCTGTGAGAGTGGCCGGAAAAGCAAGTTGTGAGCATATTCAGCCTCCATCGTGGGAGACAGCCTGGGCAACAGGAAGGAGGGTTGGAGAAGTGCAGTTGCTGAAATAACAGAGAACATTGCCATATCTGCCCTCCAGTTCTCCTCTTTCTCCTGTCACTGCTATCAGACTGATGTTAGCACTTCTTGCTCTACCTTCCATGGCTTTCATACTTCCATTTTCTTTTCTTTTCTCACTGCATCTGAGAGAATCTCTCCAGCCAGTCTTTCCAGTGCACTATTCACTCTTCAGTGTATCCATTCTGCCACTCGACCCATCTACTGAGTGTTTTACTTCAAACACTAGAGGCCCAGCCCACGATTAAGTCATGACGTGTAGGGTCCTCTAGACCTAGCCTGCCATCAGGGCCATGTTCACCGCCCCGTGATGCCTCACATACTCTGTGGGTGCTGCCAGCACCCTGCGACACTCCGCCGATACTGCCAGTGTCTTAGGGTGGGAGGTTGGGAGGAGGGCCTGAGAGGTCCTCCATGCACATCCTGGTGACTGGTTGTTTGGTTGTTACAGGGTTAAGGCCTCTGGCCTTTTATAATACAGATTATGTTTTAGATTATCAAGTTCTCCAATTTAATTCATCTTTACCAGTATAATACCTGTTCTTGCTTCATGGATGCAAAGCCTTGCATGCATCTCTCCGATTATATTAATAATGCTTATTCTAAGGGTTTGTTTCAATTCCATTAGCTATGTTCCCTCAAGTAAAGTTCTTCTGTTTGTTTATTTATTTTACTTTATTTCAAGGTGCTACTCAAGTATCTGGGAATTCTTTGCCATGAGCCTTTTTTTTTCTTTCTTCTCAGATCCCTACTAAACTGAAATTTTCTCAACTTGGGCGGGGGGGGGGGGGTGTAGTTGAGGGATGGATGGATGCAGATTGGATTGCTGGAGCTTTAAGCACTCCTCCTGTCTCCCAGTATTGAGCCACTGGAGACACTGCTCTAGTTCTGAGATACTTGCTCCTGCCAAGAGATAGAGGTTGCACTTATATGACCTCCAGAAAGGAGGATGGAGTGGGATGCAGGATAGGCTGGAGGCTGCCACTGTACTGCCCAGCTCCCACAGCGAGGCTTCCCCCGGCTCCCAGCTTCCCCCGCCCACCTCCCACAGGAGAATGCAACTCCTGCCTCGTGTGGGAGTAGCATAGATGGATTCCCACAGGCACATGGACTGTCACCATCCTCTTTATTATTGCCTAAGGCTGGGGCCTTTGGAGGAAAATGGGCTGTGACTGATCATGGTTACAGGGTTTCTGTTTTGCAATGATGAAAATAATCTAAAACTGATTGTGGTGATGGTTGTCCAACTCTGTAAATGTACTACAAATTATTGAACTTGACACTGTGGGTGAATTGTATGATATGTAAATTATCTATATAAAATCCCAAGTGACCAAATGACCAGTTGACCCATTGCTATGATGCTCACTGACCACCAGGGGACAGATCTCAATGAAGGAGCTGCCCCCTGGTGGTCAGTGCGTTCCCACAGCCAACCTCCTGTGGCCCCTTCTCGCCCGCTGGCTGGCCTCAATCGGCCCTGAATGGCACTGGATAAGATGGCCCTGATCAACCCTGATCACTGGCCAGGCTGAGGGACCCCACCCATGCACAAATTTGTGCACCAGGCCTCCAGTAATTCCATAAAACTGGTTGGGGTTTTTTGTTTATTTTTTTTAAATATACTTTTATTGACTTTTTACAGAGAGGAAGAGAGAGGGATAGAGAGAAATACCGATGAGAGAGAATCATCGATCAGCTGCCTTGTGCCCGCAACCAAGGTACATGCCCTTGACTGGAATCGAACCTGGGACCTTTCAGTCCACAGGCTGATGCTCCATCCACTGAGCCAAACCAGTTTCACCTGTTTTTGTTTTTTAAAGGAGGAGCTGGTGGCTTACACATTTGCTTCTTTGTGAGGAGTATCTCTCATCAGGCTTTCCCTGGGGTTCCTGAATTTATACTAGGAAGGCTTGTTTGGAAAACCATCCCATGCAAGAACGGGGGCATTTTTTAGCATCTCACCCTTTATAAATGGCTTTACAATGTCCACAGTTTGCTCCATTTGTTCTTCCTCCACTTTGGAGAAGTCAGATGATTGAAAATTAGGAACCACAAGTAAGAATAGGGCTTTAGGTGCTCTTGTGGTTGCTAGAGGCCAGCAGTGAAGCAGCTCGGTTCTGCCCATCCCCGGAAGGGCTCCTCAGCACAGGGAGCTTACCTAGTAGCTGAGAGTGACATGGTCACATATATATTACTTCACATGACCCTTGAAACAACCTTTAACAGCAGGTACTAGAGACCTGTGTTTTACAGTCGGGGAAACTGAGCCTAGCTTAGAGAAGCTAATGAACTCACCAAGAACCCACAATTAGGAAGTTGTGGAGTCACTATAGGGAATTAGAACAAGATCAAAGAGAGTGAAAAGACCTAAACTTACCTCCAAGAGAGCAATTCCAACAGACAAAGCCAGTCACTCAGAGGCCACCATTCAATGCCCATGTTCTTGGCAGCCAGATGCCGTACGCAGGCATTCGGTAGCTTTACTTTTTCTGGAAGTTACCATTTCTCTCTCTCTCTCTCTCTTTTTTTCAGAGACATTTTTTCCCCTTGACCTTTTTATTAACTGTATTCATCAGAAGAACATTCCACTGTCCTTTTTTGAAGATTCTTCTCAAATCATTTTCCCAATCTTCACCTTAGGGTCTGGCACAACCTAATAAATTGCAAGGACCTCTTACTTAGCCTGCCTTTCCTTCTTGGGACCTGACATTTATTCAGAATTACCAGCATATCTTTAGATCCGTGATGTCTAGTCAGGATATTATGTATTTTAGAAAGGGTCAGTCCAACCCATATTTCTTTCTTTTTTATTATATATCTATCTTTCTATCTCCTCACTTGAGGATATTTTTCTTCACTGATCCTTATAGAGAGAGTAGAATGGAGGAAAGGGAGAGAAACCTTGATGCAAGACATACGGATTGGTTTCCTCCCACACATGCCCAGCTGGGGCTGGGGATCCAACCTGCAACCGAGGTAGGCACTCCTGACCTGGAATCAAATCTGAGACCCTTCGGTTGGCAGGCTGACAGTCTAATCCACATGTGTCAAACACAAGGCCCGCGGGCCAAATCCGTCCCGCCAGGCCTTGCAATGTGGCCCGCACCGCGCTGTCATCACTGCATTCCGCTGCGTTTCCATCACAATGACAGTTTATGACTGTTCAGTAAACCATTCGGCCCGCGATTTAGGCTGGATTTTAGATTTTGGCCCCTTCTCTGATTGAGTTCGACACCCCTAGTCTAATCACTGAGCCAAACTGGCCAGAGCCCCACATATATTTTAAGGAATTACAGGAAGTGTACTTTTGTTTTTACAGATTAGATGTTACTACTCTAGTCAGTCTTAGCCTTTTTTAGTAACTCCAATACACTAATATACACAAAGTTGTAAGGGTTTGCTCTGCACGATGCTTCTGATCAGCCTGTATTTTACCACAGTCTTTGCTACAGTAACAAAACCTATAATAGAGACCCCTCCCCAGATAAAATCAGAACTTGAGTCCAGTTCTTCTGACGTCTAGTCCAACCTCACTTTGCATTAATCCACACTACATCTTTTTTTAAAAAATGTTTTTATTGATTTGAGAGAGGGGGAAAGGGAGAGGGAGAGAAACATCAATGAGAAAGAGAAGCATCAATCAGCTGCCTACTGCACGCCCTCTACCAGGCATCAAGCTGAAACCTGGATGTGCCCTGACTGGGAAAGAAATGAGTGACCTCTCAGTGTACGGGATGACAGTCAACCAATTAAGCCACACTGACCAGGGCCACAATACATCTTATATAGATGGTTGTGACATATTGTGTGTAAAATCTTGATAGAGCTACGCTGTTATAAGACAAGCAGTTCTCATTAAGTTAGGTAAACCACAAGCTACATTTTTATTTATTTTACTAGAGGCCCAATGCACAAAATTCTTGCAAGAGTAGGCCTTCCTGCCAAAACCGGTTTGGCTTAGTGGATAGAGCGTCGGCCTGCGGACTGAAGGGTTCCAGGTTCGAATCCGGTCAAGGGCATGTATGTACCTTGGTTGCAGGCACATCCCCATTGGGGTGTGTGCAAGAGGCAGCTGATCGATGTTTCTCTCTCATTGATGTTTCTAACTATCGCTCTTCCTCTCTGTAAAAAAAATCAATAAAATTTTTTTAAAAAAATTTGTGCATAGAAGGGGTTTCTCAGGGTGGCCTGTGGGTATTGGGCTGAAACCTGCAGTCCAACACTGCCTGCCACTCCTACTCATCCCAGCCCCACTGCATTTGCCATGGGCCTGTGCCCAGTAAGTCCTGATGGGGAAAGGCTCGAACAGACACAGCGGAGCTTGACAGCCATGAGCTCTGCATCTGGCACCCATCTCCAGGGGGATGGAGGAGGGACCAGGACATGATAGGCCCTCCAGGAGGGTGGTGGGGCGCCTTTACCAACCCGGGATCCAGATCAGTCCCATTTTAAGTTCATGCCAGTTATCAGGAGCCACTTTTATATAATTTCTTCCTTGTGAAGCATCTAGGGAGGGGAAGTGGCTGCAGTCCCCAAGGCCAGCCCCGCTGGCGGCGCCAGTCCATTGGTGCCTACCCTGTCCTCTGGAGATTGGACATTCAGGACTACTGAGGGAGGGAGTGGCTGCCATCAGGCTAGTGGGCCACCAGGTTGTCAGTTCTGTCAGCTGAGCGGCACTCCCACTGTGGGAACTCACCGATCACTAGGGGTCAGCTCTTGCATTGAGTGTCTGCCCCCTGGTGGTCAGTGCACATCATAGCGACCAGTCAACTGGTCATTTGGTTGCCTCGGCTTTTATATACATAGATTCTTTTTAATATATTTTTATTGATTTCAGAGAGCAAAGGAGAAGATAGAAACATCAATGATGAGAATCATTGAAAGCAGCCTCTTGCAGGCCCTCTACTGGGATCAAGTCCACAACCCAGGCATGTGCCCTTGATTGAAATCAAACTCAGGACCTTTTAGTCCACTAGCCAATGCTCTATTCATTGAGCCAAAACAGCTAAGGCAACAGCTACATTTTTAGAATGTCTTCTCTTCTCACATGCCTAATTCAGATATCTGCCTTAATGTGTGTGGGTGTTTTTTTGTTTGTTTGTTTTGTTTTTTAATTTCAGAGAGGAAGGGAGAGGGAGAGAGATAGAAACATCAATGATGAGAGAATCACTGGGGATCAAGCTTGCAATCCAGGCATGTGCCGTGACCTAGAATTGAATCGTGACCTCCTAATTCCTAGGTCAATGCTCAACCACTGAGGTACGTTGGCCAGGCATATCTGCCCAAATATTTTTAAAAAATGTTTTATTGATTTTTTACAGAGAGGAAGGGAGAGGGATAGAAAGTTAGGAACATCAATGAGAAAGAAACATCGATCAGCTGCCTCCTGCACACCCCCCACCAGGGATGTGCCCGCAACCAAGGTACATGCCCTTGACCAAAATCAAATCTGGGACCCTTCAGTCCGCAGGCTGATGCAATATCCACTGAACTAAACCAGTTTCGGGCATACCTGTACAAATTTTGAACAAGAGTTTTGTGTTATCAGAATGAATTTTCCAAGTAGAAATTGTTTCTAGTAGAAATGCATTTCCACTAAACAGGAGTGGGCAAAAGTAAGTTTACAGTTGTTATATAAATAACATGATAATAAATACAAGAATAAACACATTAATAAAAATAATACAAGAATAAACTGTTGCCAAACCCTGTTTGGCTCAATGGATAGAGCATCAACCTGTGGACTGAAGGGTCCCAGGCTCGATTCCGGTCAAGGGCATGTACGTTGGTTGTGGGCACATCCCCAGTAAGGAGTGGGCAGGAGACAGCTGAATTGATGTTTCTCTCTCATTGATGTTTCTAACTCTATATCCCTCTCCTTTACTCTCTGTAAAAGTCAATATATTTTAAATAATAATAAACTGTTTTGAGTACTCACAACTGTAAACCTACTTTGTCTACCTCTGTATAATGTATATCATAAATGTATTTATAACCTGAGTGACTGACAGCTTTTCCTGATAATACATAGTTTCTCTTTTGCTCATCAGTTTCATCAGATTAAAAGACAGAGACCTTAGCCCTGACCCGTTTGGCTCAGTGGATGAAGCGTGGCTGAGGGGTCCCGGGTTCAATTCCGGCCAAGGGCATGTACATTGGTTATGGAGGCAATCAGGCCTGCAGGGGAGCACAGTTAGTGGTGACTGGGTCAGCAGAGGAGGGTAGTTGGGGGTGACCAGGCCTCAGGGGAGGACAGCTGGGGGGCAGAGACCCAGACCTGCAGGGGAAGGCAGTTGGGGAGATCCAGGCCTTCAGGGGAGGGCCATTGGGGGGGGGGGGGAGATGACACATGGCCTGCAGGGTGGTTAGGGAGGACCAGGCCAGCAGGGGAGGGCAATTGGAGGGGGGAGACTAGGCCGGCAGGGGAGGGCAGTTAGGGGTGACTGGGCCGGCAGGGGAGGGCAGTTGGGGGGCAACTAGGTTGGCAGGGGAGCAGTTAGGTGTCAATCAGGCTGGCAGGCGAAGTGGTTAGAGGCAATCAGGCAGGCAGGCAGTAGGCAAGTGGTTGGGAGCCAGCAATCCTGGATTGTGAGAGGGATCCCAGATTGAAGAGGGTGCAGGCTGGGCTGCGAGACACATCCCCACATGCATGAATTTTGTGCACTGGGCCTCTTATATACTTTTTATTGGATTTCAGAGAAGAATGGAGAGAGAAAGAAACATAAATAATGAGAATCATTGATCAGCTGCCTGACCAGGAATTGAACTGTGTCCTCCTGGTTCATAGGTCAACACTCAAATCAACCACTGAGTCACACCGGCTGGGCAGAACTACTGCTTTTAAAATGTGATCCCCATTAGATTTTCTAAAGCAATATGCAATACTTAAATAGAAACTCACTTTTTAGAAAAGGAACTGTATAAACTTTACATACATTTCTAGGGACCAGTAAGATTATGTGCTTAGTAATTAGGAAATACTGGTTAAATTCTTTGCTTTTTTGTCTCACCACTACTTGCTGACTGAAAAACATAACTGAGATAATTGCTTTCTCAATTTCCTGGCAGTTATCACAGCCTTTTTTGGTTTACAGATAACAGAGGTTAACATACTATAACAAACATTTATTGCCCACTATGTGCCAGGCACTTTATTTTTTTATTTAAAAAAATATATATTTTATTGATTTTACACAGAGGAACTGAGAGGGATAGAGAGTTAGAAACATCGACAAGAGAAACATTGACCAGCTGCTTCTTGCACACCCCCCACTGGGGATGTGCCCGCAACCAAGGTACATGCCCTTGACCGGAATCGAACCCGGGACCTCTCAGTCCGCAGGCCGACGCTCTATCCACTGAGCCAAACCGGTTTTGGCTGTGCCAAACACTTTAAACCAGAGGTAGAATAACCTCTTTCAACACCAGAATAAACTTAGACACCTATTACTATTTCCAAGATAAGCCCTCTCCCACCCAAACATGTGCATTATGTTCTGAAGTTTTACCATTGCAATCCCACTCCTTCCAGAAACTGATATACTGATGGTGAAGACTAATTCTTGTTTTTTCTAACCTACCATTGTGATTGGATCACAGAAGCCAATTACTGGTTCACCTGCATCAGTCTGTTCACCTGACATCATGCTAAACCACACTGACAGATCATTTGCTTCTCTTATCAGCAAACCTCTCTCTCTCTGGTACTATCTGTGTTTTCTAGTATTGACAGCCACTAGAGAAAATTCCCACTAACACCAGCTTCCATCCAAGAAGTCCCTCACTGGCAACCCACAGGAGAATCGGCCTGCAGATACATTTGGCTCATAGTTTTGTGTTAATACTGTTTTTATTGATTTGTAGAGGAAGAGGAAGAGGAAGGAAGAGGGAGAGATAGAAACATCAATTGGCTGCCTCTTGCCTCCTACTGAGGATGAAGCCCCCAAGGCAGGCATGTGCCCTGACTGGGAACTGACAGGGTGACCTCCTGGTTCATGAGTTGACTCTCAACCACTGAGCCTCTGAGCCAGGTGAGTATGTCTTTTTAAAACAGAACTACCTTTTTACCAAATATGAAAAAAATGTCTAACTTCTCTAGAAAAATGAGATCTAGCAACCGTGAGCAAACATACACAGGGTCACGAGTTCACACTCTCCTTTGGCTTGTCTCACTCATTTCCATTATTTATTGAGTTCTTGGAGGTTTTTTAGTTTGCAATCCCTACTTTAGCCCACCTCCATTCTAAAATAGAGCTCATCTTTCACCATGTAGAAAACAGGAGCTTTTTATTCTGGCAGACATCCCATAGGAAAAGTTACTTCTCAAAAATCCTTCTCTTCCTGGAAAAACAAATTCTATTGTTTTTCGTAACAGTTCTGTCCACGAGACCTTTGCTGTCCAGAAGGGTTATTCTTTAGCCAATCAGTACCTTCTAAAGATCTTGCTCAAAAGAACAGCATGATTGAGTCAGATTTAAATTGCATAATGTTCAGCTGAAACTGGTTTGGCTCAGTGGATAGTGTCAGCCTGCGGACTGAAGGGTCCCGGGTTCGATTCCAGTCAAGGACATGTACTTTGGTTGCGGGCACATCCCCAGTAGGGAGTGTGCAGGAGGCAGCTGATCGATGATTCTCTCTCATAGATGTTTCTAACTCTCTATCCCTCTCCTTTCCTCTGTAAAAAAATCAATAAAAAATATTTTTAAAAACATCCCTTTAAAAAAATTAAAAAATTGCATAATGTTCAAATAAAAGCACCTCTATCTAGACCTTTAGTCTGTTATGATGAAATGAGTAAGCCCACAAATGCATGTTATTAGTTGAATTCAATAATTAAGTGCCTCTTTCTGAGTGCCATGCAGCATGCTAGGTTTTAGGAATGTAGTCTAGAAGACACAATCCTGCCTTCAATGAAGCTGCAGCCAAGTAAATAGGCAACATTAACAGCTAAGTAGCTGGTGCAATGAAAGCACATATGCATATCATTATGAAGGCTCACGGATGCATAAAAGGAAATAACCTCTAAACCAAATTTAAGTGTTTGGAGGCAACCAAGTCAGAGAGATAAGGAGATATGGTGTTCATGAAGAGATGACAGTTTGAGCCGAGTATCCCTTTCCACCTCTGCAGTCAGTTGGACATCCGAGGGCTCCCAGACTGCTAAAGGGTGCAGGCTGGGCTGAAGAGACCCTCCCTCCCACTAGTGCACAAATGTCATGCACTGGGCCTCTAGTGTAATTATAAATGGTTTGTTTTGGGTAATGAGTAACTCACTGACCATCTCAAGCTGTTACAAATAAACTGCAATGAAAAATAGCAGTCACTTCAGACTATTAGAAACTGTAACTTTGTGGAGAACCAATTATCAGGAAGGTTCTATGAAGAATACAGGTAGAGACCTACCCTGTTCTATCTACTGATAGAACACTGGCCAGACTGAAGGTTCCTGGGCTTGATTCTAGCCAAGGGCACATACCACAGTGGCAAGCTCTATCCCTAGCTCTGGTCAAGGTGCTTTTTGAGGCAACCAATCTATGTCTGTCTCTTCCTCTTCCTTTCTCTCTCTAAAAATAAATGGGAAAATATCCTTAAGTGAGGACTGACCTCCCTCCCCAAAAAAAGGTAAAAATAGGATTCAGTAAAATGAACACTTGTGTGCATTATCAATTTAGGGAAAGGAACATCTTACAACTGGGAGAAAATGGCAAAAATATTATTTACAGGAAGGTCACCAAGGAAAAAAAGGGTCAGAGGTATACTGGAATTTCCATAACATCTTAATGTAGCTTAGATGAATATAAAGAATTTATTGTAGTATTAATTTGACCAAGTCAGGGCCAATTATGGTTCTTGAATCCTACCATTCCACATCACCATGCCAAAAGTGATGAGAAAATGGTGACAGCCTCAGGTGATTTGCAGATTGTGGATGCTTCTGGAAATGGAGCACAAAGCCACAGCTCTAGTAATGCTATTTTATGCTAAAAACTAAAGGCACTCCAATTCCTACAGAAAAGGAGTATTGCTAATGTATACAGACCTTTATGTTAGCCTCAAATCACCCTATCCTATTCTCTGCAACTTTCATTTACACATGATGTAATACGCATATTGACCATAATTCCCAACACAAGATGGGACCAGATAAGGGCAGTTGTGGGGGACCAGGCAGGCAAGGGAACAGTTAGGCACTGATCAGGCTGGTAGCGGAGTGGTTAGGAGGCGATCAGGCAGGTGATCAGTTGGGAACCAGCAGTCCTGGATTGTGAGAGGGGTACCAGATTACAGAGGGTGTGGCTGGGCTGAGGGACACCCCCGCCCCCCCCCCCCTGCCAATTTATCCCAAGCCTAACAATGCCTCAAAACCTAGTTCAAAGCCCAACAAACAGCCCTTAGAGCAACTCAAAAAAACTTTAGTACCCTTTGTTTCAGTTTAATTATATGGTGCCATAAACTGAGGAACATCTTTTCTCCCCAAAGGCACAAGTAGACTAAAATTCAATATAAGTAAAACACTATTTTTCTTTTATACTACCTCCCAAATGCACTACATCAAAATGACAAAAGGAACTATTATTTGTTATAAGTTTTTATTAAAAAAAAAAGCCCACAAAATGCAATCGCCAGTTTGAATGTTAATTTTAAGCTAATAAGTCAACCTTTATATATATATATCAGTGATTTCATTTTCTTACATTAAAAATTATGCCACCATATCCTACCACTCCCACCAAAAACAAACAAAAAAACCCCACAAAAAAACCCCACAAAAAAACCCCGTAACGTTTTTGTTTAGCTAGACCACTTAATCACATACATGATCTAGCCATTCACCATCTTCCCTTTTGTTCAGGTCCCCCTTACCATCATGTCTCTTGTATGATTTGCTCTTCATTTCCCTCCATGCCAGTACAATACTGGCATGAAGCCTGGAGACTAAACTGAGGGAAGGGCCCTCCTTCCTACAATCCATTGGGATCTTGTGGCACTTCAAAAATTAATGGAATACTACCTTGGAAAGAAATGAGCATACTACTCAGAAATAAGTCACCTTCCTTGGTTGAAGCAATTACATTTAACTTCCATATACCATCCTTTTTGCCCTCAAGGAAAATTGGTTTTGGGGAGGAAGGAAGACAAAGAGATAGAGAGAACTGATATGAAATACATGGACTGGTTGCCTCCTAGATGCCCCCTGGCTGGGAATCAAACCCACGACCTCTGTGCAAGGGATGACGCTCCAGTCAACTTAGCCACACTGGCGAGGGCGTTCTTCTTTCTTTGCACACAGGTTTATTGTTCCACTTCATGGATTCATTGGTTGATTCCTGTATGTACCCTGACCCAGGAATGAACCTGCAACCTTGGCAGTTAACAATATTTTACTGCAATATATCGATTCCTACAAATATTCCACAAAGAGCACAAATAACCCTCCCCCCCCAGTTTTTATAATCAGCTGCCTATTTTTCATTTTTAATTGGAGCTAGAAAACAAATGTTTGTAAATTCAAAGTTGTCATTGGGTTTAAAAATAGGGACATCTGAATAATAGTTCTTGAAGATAACCTTGAAAAAAAGCTTTAAATATAAAATTAGTATTTTAAAGCACCATACAAAAGAAAAAAAATAACCAAACCAGACAAGGAGTAAGGTACATTCCAATTTAATCATTGTGAACACTAGTTTATAAAACTGCTGGCAAGACAGACAGACATTAGGTCGCAAAGGAGATCCAAGAATTCTTGTTCATGTCTACATATTATCTTAAAACTATGGAAATTTGGCTACTTTTTTTCATCACTATCACATGCATTTAAAGTTAAATACTTACCAAATTTTCAATGTCTGCTTATCCTTGCTAGGAAAGGACAGAGTTCCTTAGAAATTTACTTCAGTTTAAATCTTAAAGACATAAATTGAGGGTCCATACATTGTTTAGTACTTTATCTAGAAGAATGCATCACCATTATCACATACTCAGGTACCAATTTTCTGATTTTAGAAAACTATCATTGTTCATACTAAAAAGCATTAGGAGTTGATTTTTCATTATGAGTTTACAAAGATCAGCAGGAGATATAAATTAAAAACATCCTTAGTGTATATATATATATATATATATATATTTATGTGGCTCAAGTCTAGAGGGGAAGGTATTGAACGGGGTACAAATTAACGAAAAATATATAGAGGCTAATTTTCACTATTTACAGTCCCAGAAACCACTATTTCTAACTCAAGGTTAGCTATGTAAGAATGCACTGGAAATTTTGAAGTCGCAGTCAAAATTAATCAATTAGCCTCACTCAAAGAGAATTAACTAACCAACTTTACCATATTTCAGGCCTGCCTCCTTCAACCTTACCCTCCGCTTAATTGCTCACAAAACACTGGAACAACAGTTTCAAGAACAGACAGGAATTCTGGTATTTAAATTTTATATCTATACAAAGTGAGAACCAAAAGAAATTTTGGTTGTCAACTAAAAAGAAAATCTTAAGCTTAAAATCGTAAATGCTAGATAGTTTTGAATAAAACCCCCTTTTTCCATCTCACCAAAAGGAAATAATTTGTATAAAAAGTTTTTCTAGTTAGTCTGTTAAGTGAAAGTCAGAAGAAAAAAAAACCCCGAACCTATATTACTACAGAAATATCAAGAGGTAAAATAATCACCTTAACATTCTCAATTCAGATAATATCTAGAGTGCAGTCCTAGCCGGTTTGGCTCAGTGGATAGAGCATTGACCTGTGGACTGAATGGTCAGGGGTTTGATTCTGGTCAAGGGCACAGCCCGAGTTGCAGGCTCTAATCCCTAATGTGGGGCATGCAAGAGGCAGCCAATCAATGACTCAACACTGATGTTTCTATCTCTCCCTCTCCCTTCTTCTCTCAAATCAGTAACAAAATATATTTTAAACAATAATAAAGAGTGCAGAAATTTAGATTGCCCACTCTTTGAAGTTTCCACTTTCTGTTAAATTTAAAAGAAAAGCTGTGATATACAAAAGTATAAAATAGTACTCACCAGAATGGCAGCTTTAAAGAGATGGTTTTAAGGAAAACCATTTCCACTGCATCTACACCATTTCTTATACAGTTTAAACTGTGAAAGGCAATAAAACTTAAGCCCTTAGGTAATTTTATATTAAAAACCAAGTGGATACATTATGAAATATATCTTTGAGACTTTAAAAAAAATTTAACTGAACATTGATCATCATCCCACTTGCTTTTATGGGTGGACTGTCTCAATCAAATTAGACAACATTACATTTAGGTGTAAAAGAGGAAGCCATGAATCCATTATTGCTACAAACTGGAAGGATGGTTCAGGCTTTTATAAACTAAGTTGCATGCCTTATTCTTCACCCTGGTATTTTAAATTTTTATCAACATAAGAGTATAGTATTTAAAGTTAAAGGATATTTCTCATGTTTGGTTCAAGATAACAATAAACTATGGTAGACCAATGAAAACAATAATAAAAACTTGAACATCTTTTATAATCCATTACATCTCTGCTCCTCAAAAGAAATACATGGAGAATCCATCTAGATTTCTTGGTTGGTAGTCAGCTTTCATTTGAATATTTAAAGATAAGTTTTGTTATTTTTGGTTCAAAATAAACCCATCATTGGTGGTGCACCAACAGAATAGGTTCTAGTTTACAAAAAATGAACAAAATTATTTACAGCAAATTACTAAAACTTTTTACAAGCTAAGAAACCCCACTTATCATTGCTAAAGGTGAGGAAACTTTATGGGTTGATTCATTCTGTAAAAAGTTGAAAGGTAAAGAAAATACCACCACAGAAGTGACTTAAGTAAAAGACCTTGGATCCAAAGCCCTGCACTCCACAGGACATACCAAAATGAGCATAGAAACTTTCACTGTCTTTTCCTTTTATGTACAATATGTCTATTTAGGTTTAACCACAACCAAATAATAAAGGAGTAGTATTACCCTTTATTACAACGGAGATTAGCAAACCTGAAGCTAATAATTTGCCCAAGTACTGCTTTTTGAAAGTGTCCAATGGATCTATTATTAGTCATACTCACATTTAAGCAACTGCAGCTTTCTTCCTTGTGTGGGTTATGTGGATATGTTTGAAAAAAAATAGGAACATCAGGTACTTACAGATTAAACTAACCTGTACTGGCAGGGCTGTGGGGTTTTTCTTCTCTACCAGTAAGTAGCAAATGCTGAAATTCTGCTGCTAGTTAACAAAAACACAAATTGTATTAAACTGAGGAGTTCAATCCATACTTTAAAAGTCAATGTGCATTAAATTTCCTCAGACCCTGACATTATACATTAAAAAAAAAATTTCCCTGCATCTTACAAAAATTACCTTACATTGGCTACTAAATGTAGTGACCTTAATGGAATGAATTAATAACACTATATCTCTTGGACACAGCTCAATTTTAATAAAACATAATGTGTATTATGTGAAAATTTTTCTTATTCTAAAAGGGGGAGGGGAGAGTCCTATATCCAGGGTGGGGAAAAAAATCTCTTAAATGTTTTAATGTATATGTAGAGAGACACCCCACAGAGGCAATTTAATAGTTACTAATACTAATTCAATTTTTCAAAAAATTGATTTCACTTTCTTATGTTAAAGATTTAAAAAATATGGGCTGGAAAGTAAATTCTATTGCTTCTCCTAGAAGTACACAGAAATAATAGCTAAAAGGGAGGATTTGCTCACTACACGCCCCTTTATGTTTTTAATTCAAACTTACAGAACTTTAATAACTCTTCTGTTGGATCACTTGGGTAGTTAGCAGTGTTGTTTTATGAGTAGAGACTGGAAAATAATGCTGCAAATCTTTTCTCTTTGACTATTTATAAATAAAATGTTGAGAATGAGCTACATTATAACATGATTTGATGAAAGTATTAATAATAAATGCAAAATAAGAGAAATGCTGTTCCTTCATTATATTTAAAGTCCTTAAGTCTAGCAAAACTATACAATGGTCTCTCTCCCAAATAATCACTATTAGTCTATGTGTAGTACACTGGGGAGGACATATCTTCATTTTTATCAATGATGGGCATCAATGAATTTCATTGTCAGTTGCTAAAAATTAACCAAAGGTGAAAACATAGATTCTTTAAAATCCCAGACACATAAGAATGCCAAAGAGATTGGAGAATTCCAATAAAGGACTTCTCCTTTTTACAAACACAGCATTATACAAACCCTGACCAAATACACAGCATGCTATTGAAGCTGTGCCATATCACCACTTTACACATCATTACAGCACTTAGTATTAACCAATCATTACAAGTTTACTCATATGTATCTTCTATGTAGTTAATTTCATCAAAATAAAACATATACACAAACATACTCTCACAATATAGTTGGTGATCACATGCCTCCTAAAGAACCTAACATAAAAGTCTTAATTTATAATGTCCAATTTGCTTGAAATAGAAATAGTTCAAATTGGCTTCAAAGATCTCCTTCAGATCTCTAATTTCTGCTCAATATAACTCCTATTATCTTACTTATTGAAATATATTTTCCCCTGAGGATACATACTAATTGAATAGATCTAGAGATGGTTTAAAAATATGAAACTATTAGTTTTAAGCTATTATTTTCCCAGAGTTGGTAAAATGAGAAGCTTTTTCTTTTATCGCCAAATTATGCAAGCAAGAACGTATACAGCCCAGGGGAGAAAAACAATGTTAATAAAATACAATTATCTTTTGAGCCTTACTAAAGAAATTTTTTAAAAATTCTACTTTTAAAACTTATTTCCCAACAAAAATGTCAAGAATATGAAAACACTTGGAAAGGTTGAAGGTTAGGGAGGTTAAAGTCCTGCCTTTCCCTAGATCCTATGTATTATTTTTAAATAAATCCATAATAGGGGAAATCTAGAGCTAAGATATTAGTAGTTCTGAAAAGTCAGCATTACAAAATTGTGAATATTACCATGTTTACAACAGTATATACATCACTAAAGTACCTTCTTATTTTGCCAATAAATACCACACAGAAAACTTAAATAGTTTCTATGCTAGAAAAACAAAAGGTTATTTATTAAAATATGACAAAATACTAAGGGTTAAAAAAAAGCAGTATCTTTCACTAATATTCAAGCATGAGATAGCAAGCAGAAATATAATTGGGGAAATGTTTACTTACAAAAATCTGCTTTATAGTCAAGAGTTTTCGAACTGAACCCCTCCCTCATTTTAGAAGACTTTTCCATAGTTATAGTGAGATAAAACAGTTTTCATTTTGAAATTACAAACAGGTAAATACCACCTTTTAAAAAGACATGCCTATTTATACAAATTTTAGGGTACATGTTAAATTTTTTAGAATCTCCTAACCAATACAAGTATATATTTTATTTCAATGAAGAGGTTAACCTCAACATTTCCTTATATTTATCAAGTTTTCCCAGTGGCTGAAATAAACACTCGAAAGTTATGTAATTATTAAAATCGTATTTGAGTCACAGAACTATAGAGATATCAAAGAAACTGAATCTTAAATTAGATATTTTGTATCATCTTCAACAAATTATGCCACCCGTAAGAAAACCCCTCTTACCTCTGGTACAAGTAAGTAAGTAAAGCCTATTTGAATGATATTTATTTCAATGACCACTATTAGAAGCAGCAGCTTCGCTCTTAAAATATTTCAGTATATTGGGAAATGGTGATACAACAGAAAACAACTCCAAATATGGAGTCTTAAAATGTATAATTATTGAGTAGATTATAAAATATTTCAGTGGAATACTTCCAGGACAAAATTCTCCTATTCAAACATTTAAATATATTCTCCCATGATTCAGTTACAGAGAAAAGCATGAAAGTTAATTAACCAGGTGAAAACTTGGAATTCAATTAATGTATTTTTTTCTTTATGCTTCCAAGAATTAAAACCATATAGAAACACAATACCAGGTTTGTGAGAAATGTTGTACTATATGTTAATTGTTACTGTTCAGATGAAAATGCTATCTGGATAGAATGGTGACTCAAACACAGGAAGAAACAAAATCCAGCATTGCGTTTTGGCCTCTCTTCCAGTTCCCTTTTACCCCCTACAATATACAGGCATAAACACATCTTTTCTCGCCAATTTAAACTTTAGTTGGGAAACAAACATGGATACTTCTCACATATGTAGATTGTATAAGATATTGCTAAGACTGAAAATAAACCTCAAAATAACTGATTTGAATCCACAGTTCAATAGACTAATTTTACCTCATGGTACGACTTTCATTTGGCTACCTGAAAATTAGTAATCTAGCCATACTCACAGGTCTGTAATACCCAATGTGTAGTGTATACGCATACATACCACACATATACCACCTTCCCACTTTTCCCAGGGCTCTACATTAACATTTGCTCTAATGTGGTGAGGTTTGAAAAATATTAAAAATCACAAGCATTTCCAGATGACCTTTCAACCTTAATGTTCAATGCATAATGTTGGGGTTAAAAATGTGTACGGTATTTCAGTACTCAGTAATATTTCCAATAATCAATCTTATCCTTGAGTTTAAATTTAATAGTTTGAAGGGAAAGTAACCAGTAAGATTTCCCTAAAAATTGAAAGTGGGAAATTTGTTTGAAATATTTCATGCATCCAAATCAAAATGTCAAATTTTGTCAATTTATGAAACTGCAATATTGCAATACCAGCTTTACTGGGGCTGTTAGGTATAACATAACTCAAATTACTTATATTCAATGGTTCTTAATTATTTTTATTAACACCACAGTTAAATGTGAATATTAATATAGAGCCTTCTCTGCCAAAAGAGTATAAAAATCCTACGTTTAATTAAACATAGGGGCCTTCACCAAACTTGCTGCAAGTTTGGGGACATAAATATCCAACAGCCATCAAGCTGTGAAAGCCCCTATAAGGAATAAAATAAATCCCACTTGCCTCAGACTGAACAGGGCAACACTGAGACTCAGCCTCAGCCTGTCCTATGGCAGGGCTATAGGAAGAAGAAAATTTTAATTTTAGAAAAACATTACCCAATTAATTTAAAAGACATGCATTTTTAAAAGATCCCAATGATCTAGCAAGCAAAGGGGGGGAAAAGTAGCTCTTAAAAAAACAAAACAAAAAAACCTATTGCCCACTATAATTCTACTGAGACCATAGTTATTTTTGTTGGGCTCTCCCCCCACACACCTGTTTAATCAAGCTGAGTTTAAGTTCAGGATGTAACTTATCAGTGGAATGGAAGCACACTAAGATTATTTTCCCCAATCCTAATAGTAAATGTTTGAGATATTACTAAAAGTATTCAAGTCAAATAATGCCAGTAGCCACTCAAAAGTTGTTCAACTGCTGATCTTGTTACTGCTAGACAGTATTAATAAATATACAATAGAAACTAATGCCAGACAAATGTTTAAATCATTTTTGTTTTGTAAAAAAAAAAAAGCGATTAAGCGTGGATGCAAGGCAGAGCCAAAGCTGGCAGCCTCATTAATGTTGCAACTTCCTGAATTATGGCAATTATAATGCCTGTCTGAAAACATCAAGTCCCAAAAGTTGTTTCTTGTGAGGTAAGATGAATTTTACTTAAATTCAACTCTATTATTAAGGAAGCATGTTTCAAAAAAAGGTTAATTTAATGTAATTTGTTCCACTCATGATTTAACCACACCATGGACCCCAGAAGCAGTTAGGTAAAAGATATTTTCTAGAAACTAATTATGCTTTGATGCAAACACAAATTATACTTTGAATATATCAAGTGAGCACTATCTGAGCAATATACCTACAAAACACAAGAGATGGTGTGCTTAAGTTTTAAAAGTGTCATGCATAACACTTTACTAAGTTGACTTTTAATGAGAATTATACTACTTACTTTAAAGTATTATTTTCTCCCTTCAGACCTCAAAAAGCAATAGACAGTGACATAAAATATGTTCTCTTTGCATTAAATGCAAATAAAGTTTTGCATAATTTTGAAAGTTCAAGTCATTTTTACCTCAAAGATTTTTCAACACAAGTTTTTCTTTGGCAGTATAAATGATGTGCTACCAAATCCCAAAACTATTTCAGTAGGCAGGCACTGGAGGGGGAACAGTATATGAAGCTCAGCACAAAGTTGAAATGTATTCTTGGTGATATATACCTATACTTTCACATAAAGGTTAAAAGAAATGTTACCATTTTCTAAGAATTTTCAAACTTTATATTGAGGAAAGCCTCAACTTCAGTAATAAGGTCACTGATATTTAAATAAGCATAAACATACCCTTAAGTGATAACAACACTGGATGTAAAAAATGGTCAGTAGAAGCTATCATTATGAGACTTACAACAAAATAATACTAAATAGCAATCACTCTATATAATAGTTCTCCAAATAGTATAATGTAATAAAAAATTTCAAATTCTCCTGTTAACTATCCTAACAGGCATAGACTCTCAACATTACACTTAATATATACTAATCCATTAATAGCACAATAAGTAATTACTGCTTGCAGCCAACCTTCTAGAAGATTGCACCTGAAAAGCTTCTGAGGTCCATGCAGTGCTGCAGTCTCAAAAACAATCAGAAGGAAATGAGTGGTCTGGCACTAGGCTCTAAATATCATCAGCAGGAAATATTAAGGATTACATTTTAAATATTAAAGATGTCTAAGAAGTATTGACATCAAGGGGTAAAAAGGTGACACAATATAAAGATTTCATACCCATTATATAATGACTCATACTTATCTAAGGTTTTCTGTTAACTAAAGCACTAACATACAATTCTATATATACTGTCCAGTTCAAAACATGCAGCTAAGAACAGCCTATAATTCAAACACAGAATCCAATGATATATCAAAACTGCATTGGCAACTATGAATTTTATTATGTGGACATCTAATATGACATGCATCTGTACAAACCTTGCAGGCAGTGGTCCACAGCTGGGTTATGAATAAAAAGGCATAAATTTTTCTCTCATTTTATTACAATGAAGTTTTAACAGTACAGAAAAAGCCATATGACCTTAGTGGGTCAGATTTCGTAAACTCTGCAACATGAGGAACTCTAAACACATTAAATATTGTTACACATTCAGACTTCCAATGTACAGGTACTTGGAAATAGTTACAGCCCTCACCAAGCTAGGTTGGGGACATGAAGTCCAACAGCATCTGAAATGCTGTGAAGGCATAACTTTACAAATAGCAATGTAAGCTTACAGAACTTGCCTTTATTAAGGTGGTACGTTCATGAAATTCCAGCGCCTTCACAATATAACGAACCAAATTTACTATACTTCACTTCTAAAAACCTAGATGAAACATGAAAAAGAAGCCATACAATATAAATTGCAACTTCAGGAAAAGTTCCTGCTTTATTATTCCAAATAATTTTTTCCCATGTAAAATAAATGTCCAATAGTTCCTGGTATGTGGGAAGATAATGTTAAAGTCACAATGAAGCCTTATTGACGGAAGCTTGGCTATATAAACAGCACAAGTTGAGAAAAGGTTTAATCTCCAAACCTATTAGATTGGATGAAGCGAGATCAGTAACGGCCACCTTGCGACATTACAGGAGGTCTCATTCCCATCGGAGGTCGAGGAGGCCCACCTTGGTAAGGGGGCACCATTGGCGGTCCCTGCCCATATGGTGGCATAGCGCCAGGAAGATAACCTGGCATGCCTTGATGATGACCACCATACTGACCTAAAAAACACATTTAAAATACAAAAAATAGATTAAGTTGGTTTGTGCATTGTACTTTTAACAATAGTAACTTCTGCAGATATATTTATTTTATGTGTAGATTTAAAAAATCTGCTAAAAACAATAAACATAAAAAGAGGAATACCATGAGGCGGCATTGGGGGTCTCATTCCTTGTTGCTGTGGGATGCCTGGCTGTGGTGGCATCATAGCTCCAATTGGTCCAACTGGTGGATTACCAATGGGAGCCTGTCCTGGGCGAGGAAGATTACGCTGATATTTAGGTAACTGTGCCCTTCTTTCTTCCTAAAAATAAAAAACAAGCACGACATTAAACACACGAATACAGAGACTCGTTAAGCATAAAGGCAAGCATCTAAGACCTTATTTATAAAGTTTTAAAAAAGTATTCTTATTTTCCAATCAATTACTTTTGCCCCCAAACCAGTTCAACTACTTAAAATATTGATTCTTTAAGAACTAGCCATCTATTTTTGTATTTGAAGCACAGATAACCACTTTAGGATTTATAAATTGTTTCTGCAATAAAGTGTCTTGTGAAGAAGGTAATATGGTCTTCAAAGTATATGGTCTTCTACCTCACACTTCACTCTTTCTTCAATTAATTTACAAATCTATGTCTAACTAAAATGAATTTTAATAGTAAGAACTTACTGTCTTCTTTCAGAAATAATCTGGTGGGAGGAAATGCATCTAAGATCAAAACATGCACTATTTATTGCCCTGATTGGTTTGGCTCAATGGATAGAGCGCCGGCCTGCGGACTGAAGGGTCCCAGGTTTGATTCTGGTCAAGGGCATGTACCTTGGTTGTGGGCACATCTCCAGTAGGAGCTATGCAGGATTCAGCTGATCAATGTTTCTCTCTCATCGATGTTTCTGACTACCCCTCTCCCTTCTCTGCAAAAAAAAAATCAATAATGTCTATTCAAAAATAAAAAAATAAAAAAAAATACACTATTAATTTTACTCTGTGGTTTTAAAAAATCAGAACGGCCCAGCCAGTGTGGCCCAGTGGTTGAGCCAGGAGGTCCTGGTTTGATTCTGTCTGAACATATGCCCACGTCGCGGGATCAATCCCTAGGGAAGGGCATAGAGGAGGTAGCCAAGAAATGATTCTCCCATCACTGGTATTTCTCTGTCTCTCTTTCACTCCCTCTCCCTTCAATAAAGGAAATCAATAAAAATATATTTAAAAAGGCAAAAGAAAATTGCTTTAAGAAAAAATCAGAACAGCAGGCCCTGGTCGGTGTAGCTCAATGGATAGAGCATCTGCCCATGCACCAAAGGGTGGAGGGTTCAATCCCCATCCCTCGTGTGTGTGTGTGTGTGTGTGTGTGTGTGTGTGTGTGTGTGTGTATATATATATATATATATATATATGTGCGTGCGCGCATGCGCATCCATGTCTTCACCCTTCCACTGTCTCTAAAAATCAATGGGAAAAATATTTTCGGGTAAGGATAACAAAAATAAAAATTGGAATGGTAAAAACCACTTAGTAAGCATTATATCAGATTAGTAAGACCACCATTTTACAAATTAACACTTTTCAAATGGGACAGGCTGCTACAAAGATATTCAATCAAACTCTGCTAGTAAAAAAAAACTGTAAACAACTTACCAAAGAGATATCCTCATCTGGATGGATCAACTTACTGGTTGCACTGGTTGTCGTTAGAGTAGCAGGCTTACTTGTTATTGATGCCGCTGGTTTAGCTGCAGTGCTATTTGTTGTACTAGTGGTTGAAGCTGTAGACTGTGTATAAGCAGGGAATGTAGGCTTTGGGGGTTCTGTAGTTGTTGCAGGGGTACTACTTAAGGGCTTGAAATCTGTACCAACAGGTCCTTGAACAGCTGCCTGAGCCTGTAAAACACAAATTTTCATCAACAAAACCCAAAACTATCTACTACCAACTTAAAAATAAGACACCAACATTCATAAAGGACCAAACTCTAAATGAAATTAAAACAAAGTTAACATGATAAATGCTCCACAAAAATCAAGAAATACATATCAAGAAATAAGAATATCAAAATATGCTGGGTCAAGATCACATCTAAAACACAGCATTGGAACACCAAAAGGTAAGAATATTTAACTTCTCAGGTGTCATCTACCTTCTCAACCAAGTTCTTTCATTTACAAAACTTCGTATTTATTCCAGGTTGATGAAATATAGTAGTATTATCTAATGAGATAGCTAATGTTCTACTTTTACTATTATAAATTAGTTGTTTAATTAACATACCAAGCAACAACAACAAAAACCCCAAATGGTTAGAAATTACAAAATACAAATGCTTGGATAAATTTCAGTTACTAAGCATAATTAATATAAATCGTGGACACATTAAAAATGTCCTTCAGAGGTTATTAGTAATATAGTAATACAATGTCCTCCCAATTAACAATGGCTAGATGATTATCATGATCAAAATGGTTTAGAAGGATCTTTTTAAGTATAAAATTACCAATAATTAATGTTACTTTTTTGTAATATCCAACATCTTAAACACAACTTTAGAACCAAATTTCCTTACATTATTGATGCACTCGATTAAACAGCATAAATAAAAATAGCTTAATCATGCATCAGGCTAACCATTGGCTACTATAAGGCATTTACTGCTTACATGCTTTTAACCCTTTAGAACCATAGAAATTTGGGGTTCATTTTTTTTTCTGAGTTCAATTTTCAAATATGGTTGATTTGTACTCCATTAATCTTAATTAATAAAAATTACATAGTATATTTTTAGGGAAAAGATTTCGTTTAAAGGTAGGGTCCAAAGGGTTAAGTTATAAAGCCATTTTAACAACTTTAAACTGCAACTTCCTGCGTACTTGTGCTGTGCTAGGAAACAGAGCTTTAGAAGATGCAGACAGACTTTCTGAATTGGATGAAGCTGTACTTGAGCTTGTTACAGGTGTCCCCATCTGTAGCATAAAAGAAAGGAAACAATGAAAAGTCTCCAAACAAATGGGTAAAAATAAGCCATGTGGTAGACTTTTTTTTTTTTTTAGCACAGATTGCATATCTGTAAATGCAAAATATAATGCAATCAAATCTGATTTATTTAATGAGGCAGGCAGTTAATGCATTTATAATAAAGTAACAGTAGGAGCCTCAAAAAAGACTTAATTCTACACCAATAAACCTAGTTAACCAGTTTCTTTTCTAAACTAATGTTTTGCAATGAGATATTTCAAAAACACCTTAAAAGGAGAGTAAAGATTGACACTTTAATCCAATTCTCTATCAATGACACAACAAAATTTTTTTGCTAAGTTTAACATTTCTTAATAAAATACCTACTCACCTCAAAAGCGTAAATTAAGGTGCTTCAAAAGCATTTAAAAAGTAGTTTTTAATTTAGCAACTACAAATAGGAAAAAAAGTTTAAAAAAGAAACATCTAAGGGACAACCTTAAATTGAAAAAATAAAAAACACCCCAATTTTCTAAATTAAATACATCTGCTTAATTCTAAATGAAACTAGATAATTCTAAATAATATTACTATTATTAAAAGTAATAATCATTATAGGCACACCAAATATAACAGAAGCACCTTTTGCACTTCTGAGTTCTGGAGACAAAAATCTGTAAGAAAGTAAGTGCGACTAAGTCAAGAGCAATGAAATGTTGCCCTTTCAGCAAGTGTGCAGCATTGTAATTTGTCACTTTTGTAGGCTAGAAGAGCCCAACAAATGATTTATCAATGTCTTAGAATTTTCATCTTTGGCTTTGCTTTCATTCCACTCATAATTCAATAGGTAAAGGAGGACCACTAAATATAATCACATATTTAAGTCCCCAGAAATTAAACTTTCATTTCTAACTAAAGCTAGAATAACCAGAGTTCACAGCAATAATAAAAAAAAAATAACATACTATACTATCTCTGGCTCCAGTCAATCTTTTATTAGTCAACAAAATCAATGTATGCAAACATGAAAGACCACTTCTTAATATGCTTAATAAATTATACTAAAACCATCAACAAAAATTGACCTATGACAATTTCAGAGATTTCTGTAAACGATGACACTTTACCTTTAATATAAGTGGCATTCCTTTTTAGGAATTTCACCTTACCTGTCCGGCACTGGGGAAAAGAGGCTTAGTAACTGGAGGCTGTGGAGCAGGAACTGCTGCTGTTGGTGCAGGTGGTCTATTAAGAATACCTGGTGCTGAAACAGCCTGTGCTTGAGTCATTGGAGGAATTCCAGGACGTGGAACAGGAGGGGGCATACCTGTATAGAAGAAATGTTGGGAGGAGGCCTCAGTGTTGGAAGCATTTAGTTCAGTTTTTCCCAAAATTGCTATTACAATATACATATTAAAAATACTTTCATACTATAAAGTCACTAACAATTGACTTCTGAACTCGATGAAATTCAAAGAACTTGGGCATTTGTCCTTTGAAATAATCTTGCCTCAAAATTGTCTCCAGAATTTTGTGAAATGAAAGATACCACTAGAATAGAGTGTCGGTCTGCGGACTGAAGTGTCGCAGGTTCGATTCCGGTCAAGGGCATGTACATTGGTTGCGGGCACATCCCCAATGGGGAGTGTGCAGGAGGCAGCTGGTTTCACTCTCATCGATGTTTCTAACTCTCTGTCCCTCTCCCTTCCTTTCTGTGAAAAATCAATTAAAAATATATTAAAAAAAAAAAAAAAAAAAGATGCCACTAGAAACCCTGTATGTGAGCAAAGCAGCAATTAAGCTTAACTGATACTGATTTAGCAAACCAATTCTTTAAACATAGAGAATTGCACCAACTAGAATTCTCTTAACTATAATCCAAATTACAGTAAAAAGGTGATTAAGTCAAATACCCATGAATTTTCAAAAAACTAAGTTATTCCTTTAAATAACTTTCCCTAAAATGTATCACTAGTTCATTCTTTAAACTTCAACATAACTTAAAATATTCACTGCAGATTATCAAATGAACACTGGTTATTATTCTTTAATATTATTTTACTTTTAAAAAATACATCTTTATTTTTATTTATTTGAGAGAGGAAAGGAGAGTGAGAGGGAGAGAGAAATATCAATGATATGAGAATCATTAATGGGCTGCCTCCTGCATGCTCCAACACTGGGAATCAAACCCACAACCTGAGCATGTGCTCTGTGTGGGAAGCAAATATGCCCTTGATTGGAAATGTCTAACATTTCTTACCTGGTGGCATACCAGGCATCAGAGGTGGTATTCCTGGTCCAGGTGGCATCATTCCACCCATTGGCATCATTCTGTCAGAAAGCAAATTTCAAGAAACATCTAAAGTTAATTAACAGTATAAACCATAGAAAATATTTTGGCTAAATCCTGAAACAACAGATAAGACTTGAATTTGACCCCTAATATTGAAATCACGCTGAAAGAACACACAACACAATAAAAATAATCCTATCAAAATAATCCCCCTAAAAACCAGCAAACTCTTGGGTTTACCAGTAAGATGGGGTAGGAGTAAGTCAGTCTTTACAAAAAACAAAAACAAAAAACCACACACACAAAAAAACACCCACAAAACATTTTAATACATTTAAAGTCATCAGGAATAATATATTATATGCTATTCTCGATATATACAAGAAGGCCTCATCTAAAATATGTGCAACTGGGAAGCAAAATCACCTTTTATCTTACTTGAAAAATATCCACACAGAATATAAATAAAAAAGAAGAAATTTCTACTTTAGAGTCAACATATTTTTGAAAAGGGAAATACTGAATGTACATTGTGGGGATAAAATTATTTTGGAGGGCACAGAAAAACTATCACCAATATTAAAGATAGTCAAATGTAAACTCAGATTGCCTAATTTTTACTTTGCATGTAACACTATAGCATGACGTAAAAACCTCTATTTTTTTTTCTCTCCCCCTAAAAGAGCTCATCTTCAAATACCAATGTCCACTGCACTTAAAAAAATTTAAGTTTGTACATTCTTGATTTAGGACTTTTGTCAGAAGATTAACTTTTATAAATTGAGTTTGTTAGAAAAAGTTTGATTACCTCCTATAAACATAAAGCATATAATTTGGTAAAAGATTATATGGTCTTTCTTAAATACCAACCCTTTTTACTAAATCCCATTACTTTAAGCAGTTAGGAGAAAACAGCTCCATGTTTAGAAAATATTTGTTTTATATACGGATTTATTACTATTTCTTCAAAGATGTTTTATATCCCCTTTCAGAGACTTGTGTCAACCATTTTGCAAGTTGTAAGAAGTTTTAGTGAGGAAGGTTAGAAAATTTCTGAAGTCAATTGAATAGATCCCATTAAACACACAAGAAAATGACATTATGATTATACCTCCTGAATTACATCATGAATGAGATGCTTACATGTTTTCACCGCAAAATGACTGGGTGTATTTTCTCTGATGATGCAATCTGTGAAAATGTATGACAAAATCAAAATCTAACTGTGATTTTCAAAATACAGTGGGAAAGTGTATTGTTTACCTGTCACATCCAACAACATTTAAGTAAAAGTGATGGGCACAAGCACCTCATATTTACTTTTAGTTCTTGATGATTTGACAAATACTTAAATCATTTACAGAATTTGCTTGTCACAACCAACAGTGTCATGGACAGTTCTGAATCTCAGAAACTCACAACTCTACAGCCAACTACTTTAATTACACCAAATGCAATTGAAGCAGATGGCTGCCTACATACATCCTAAAACACAAAAATCTATTCTCATCAGAGACAGATTTATATTCCTCAAATTTATTGGTAGATCCAGTTATTAGAAATTTTAATATTTATAGAGCCCACACCTTTTAGGAGGAAAAAATGCAAAGTCACATTTAATTCATGTAACACTCAAGTTGAAAGATCATTACTAGGCACAAGTCCACAAGCCATTTAAAAAGTTTTCTTACCCAGGTGGCATGCCTGGCATAACTGGTGGCATTCCTGGCATCAGAGGAGGAACACCTGGCATTAATGGAGGTATGCCTATAAACAATTTTAACAACAAAAAAATCAAATTAATATTAAAGGGTTAGGATGAAGAATATAATACTTCTAACACTGTATCAATAATATCCTAAGAGCCGAGACCGGTTTGGCTCAATGGATAGAGCATCGGCTTGGGGACTGAAGGTTCCCGGGTTCGATTCCGGTCAAGGGCATGTGCCTTGGTTGCGGGCATATCCCCAGTGGGGGATGTGCAAGAGGCAGCTGATCGATGATTCTCTCATCGATGTTTCTAACTCTCTATCTCTCTCCCTTCCTTTCTGTACAAAATCAATAAAATATATATTAAAAAAATAATAATAAAATAAAATAATATCCTAAGAATGTTAAATTGTAAGAAACTCTATATGCTACCTGGAGGCATTCCTGGTGCTCCTGGAACTGGTGGTAGTCCTGGCTGTGCCATTGGGGGTATATAGCCTTGTTGGGGTTGAACAGGCTGTGGTTGAAATGAAGTTGAAGCTGCAGAGTCGTCATCATCGTATTCATCAGAATCATCTTGCTGCTTCTTTTTTTGACTCTCTGTTAGATAAGTTTTAATTAATTTTCCCATAGAGAAGGGGGGACAGGGAATCAAAGCAAGTTTAAGACATTCAACACTTTAAAAAATTATTTCACAATGGTGAGATATGTACACATATAATGCCTTAATAAAAAAATGAAAATAAAATAAAATTCTTTTAAGAGAGAAAAGAAAATTATTTCAGTGCTGATAAAATTTTTCTTCCAAAAATATTTCAGTTAATATTATTCTTTACTGTTCAAATGTGTTTTCAACTTATATTAAGCAACTACCCATTTTATGACAGGTAAAAATAATTCTAAGTCAGTTTTATTTAAAACAAAAACAAAACAAAACAACAACAAAAAAACAACAACAACACAGCTTTCTATTCCAGCCAAAATGGTAAACGACGAACCTCCGTGCAATATTTCAAAACTAAAAGTTCCATAGGTGACTAACAACAGCTATCAACTGGATAGTATGTGGCTGCAAAGTCAAATTAAAAAAAAATGTATACAATTAGTGGCTGCGTAAATCAAAACAAGCTACCTTTGCCAAGGCCGAGGATGCTCAGTTGGTTAGAGCATCATCCCAAAAGCCAAGGTTGAGGGTTCAATCCCTGGTTAAGGTATATAAAAATCAACCATTGAATGCATAAGTAGAACAACAAAATCAGTGTCTCTTTTGCTCTCAAATTAAGTAAAAACAAATACAAACTACCTTTATTTTCTAAGACCTCAGCATTTGTTAATTCCACTTGGAATTCAGTTTAGAATAAAATATTTGAAATTATCCAAACAGTATTATTTACACACACACACACACTCTCTCTCTCTCTAGAGGCCCACGCACGAAATTTGTGCAAGAGTAGGTCTTCCTTCCCCCAGCTGCAGGTAGGCACCCAGCTTTGTCTGGAAGGATGTTTGATCTAATTAGCATATTATGCTTTTATTGTTTAGACTAGAGGCCTGGAGCACAAATTCGTGCACAGGTGGGGGCCAATCAGACTGGGTGAGTGGGGAGAGGGGTACAGCACAGGGTGGTTGACAGGCCTCTCTGCCCCCCTGGTTGAATTCCAGGTCGAGGGAACAATTTGCATATTAGCCTTTTATTATAGGAAGATAATACATATAAAAATCAATACACAACTTCAAACATAAGACAAAGAAAAATATAACTCAAGCCTAAACCAGTTTGGCTCAGTGGATAGAGTGTCAGCCTGCAGACTGAAAGGTCCCAGGTTCGATTCTGGTCAAGGGCATGTACCTTGGTTGCCGGCACATCCCCCAGTAGAGGGTGTGCAGGAGGCAGTTGATCAATGTTTCTCTCTCATCGATGTTTTTAACACTCTCCCTCTCTCTCCCTTCCTCTCTATTAAAAAAAAAAAATCAATAAAATATATTAAAAATATATATACAACTCAAATTGGAATTCTGAATAAAAAATTTAACATCTACCATTAAATTTATACTTTAAAGTGGCAATACTCTCACTAGTGAAGCTATTTAAGAAAAAGTATACTTTAGCCGAAACCAGTTTGGCTCAGTGGATAGAGCGTTGGCCTATGGACTAAGGGGTCCTGGGTTCGATTCCAGTTAAGGGCATGTGTTTTGGTTTCGGGCATATCCTCAGTGGGGGGTGTGCAGGAGGCAGCTGGTTGAGGATTCTCTCTCATCGATGTTTCTAACTCGCTATCATTCTTCCTCTCTGTAAAAAATCAATAAAATATATATTAAAAAAATAAATAAATAAATAAAGAAAAAGTATACTTTAACCTTTACCCTGGGTTTTCTGCTCAAGAAGCCGTCTTCTTTCATCCATGTCTTTTTCTGGAATACCTTCCATACCATATATTTCCAACTCTATGTCTGTTCTCCCAGGTATTGCATTTGGTACAGCATCTATGGTCTCTTTATGCACCTAACATTAAAAAAACAAACAAAAACCTCCATCAGATAGGTAAAAGTATCTCATAAAAATATTTCAGAGAGTCATTTCAAATTACTTAGAGACCATTTAGTATGTTGGTTGAGTGACTGGGTCTAGCTAGCCCTAGCTGGTTTGGCTCAGTGGGTAGAATGTCAGCCTGAGGACCAGGTTCAATTCTGGTCAAGAGCACATGCTGAGGTTGTGAGCTTGATCCCCAGTTGGGGTTGTGCAGGAGGCAGATCAATGAGTCTCTCTCATCATTGATGTTTCTAGCTCTCTCCCTCTCCCTTCCTCACTGAAATAAAAATATATATTAAAAAAAAGAAATGCAATTACATTCTCAAGCACATTAACTAGTTTCACTACATTTCTAAGTGATAAGGGCAAGAATAAATATAATAATTAAAAGATGTTGGAAGAGAAAAATAACATGATTTACTTAGAATTTTGCATAGTATAAGTCAGTATGGTCTCGGTTGGATAGGAGCAAGAGTGACATAAGCCTTCTAAATTACTAATGTCCTAGGTTTATCTTCTATAAAATTGGAAGATGTCTGATTTAACTGACATACTCATCTCACAGGTTACTCTGAAATTACAGTAAGACTATGTATAAACAGAATCACTTAGTCAAAGATACTACTAATAATTTCTCAACTAATCTCCTTCCAACTTCCTCCATTTTATCTTCTCTATAGTACAACTCCTTGAAAGAATGCCTCTACTTTCCCATTTTCTTCTTTTTATAAACTAGGCAAAGAACAATTTGTATTAGTAAAAACTGAAAAGAGCTGTAGATTTTAACGCATGCATGAATAAAATTTGAAAAAGCAGTCATAATATAAAACAGTAGCATCACAGTATATTCAATAGTTTAATCTTTGTCAGAAGTTGACTCAATTCATTATGCTTCTTTCTTAGAAACCTCATCAAAATTCTCCACAAGATCTGAAACTTCATCTTTTTCTCTGGTAGAAAATGGTGCTTTTCCATCCAAATTGTCTGGGCAGAGTTCTTTAAACTAGTTGGAGGTCTGCATCCTGATGAATTAAGATGCTAGGTAGCATTGTATCAGCAATTTGTCTCAGCATGCCCTGTAATAGTGAAGTGTTCACTGCCTGATCTTTAATGCTGGTAAAATGGATTACTGTTCCTTGGTTTGTGAATACACTCACCTCCTCAATACCCTACCTTCTTTAAGAACTAAAGTCTTTTTATCATCTGCTATAGCTGTTCTGTAAACCGCCTTCTGCATACAGTTCCTTCCCCACCATGCACACCTTGTGCCTGCAGTTTGGCCAGTTTTTCCTGGTTCATGATAGTTTCTTTCCTCTTGTTGGAGAGGAAATGGGACTACAAGGGATACTAGAGTAGATGCTTAGGTCTTGAGCAGACCAGTTGAGAATAAGTGCACACACTCTAGGACGCAAGATGGCAGCTCTCATTTTCTCTCTTTTTTTTAGCCTACAGAACCCAGTATTCCCAGGCAGCTTCCCATCCAAGTACTAACCAGGCCCAACCCTGATTAGCTTAAGAGATCCGGGCATTCAGTGTAGTATGGCTGCAGACCTCATTTTCTTTTAAAATCACTCCTAACTTTCATCATCATTCTAGGAAATCATTCTCGGAAAGTGGAACAATGACCTTCCACTCTGATCAATCCAATCTTAGTCCTGTTCTTACTTGGCTTACCACCAGCATTTGACATAGTCAAATTAACTCACTCTTTGAAAACACTTTCATTTGTCTTCTAGGGTACTTACTGGGTTTTTTTTTGTTTGTTTTTTTAAAAAATATTTTATTGATTTACACAGAGAGGAATTGAGAGGGATAGAGAGTTAGAAACAATGATAGAGAAACATCAACCAGCTGCCTCTTGCACATCCCCTACTGGGGATGTGCCCGCAACCAAGGCACATGCCCTTGACCGGAATCAAACCCGGGACCTTTTGGTCCACAGGCAGATGCTCTATCCACTGAGCCAAACCGGTTTTGGCGGTACTTACTGTCTTGGTGTTCCTACCCTTTCACTCTCCTTGAATGACTTCTTTAAAACTTCTGACCTCTAAATGCTGGGAATGGCCCAACATGGGATCCTTGCATTTTTCTATCTATATTCTACTAGAGGACCAGATTATGAAAATTCAAAATTAATGCACTTGAGGGGCAGGTCCCCCCTCATCCTGGCCTGCACCCTCTCACAGTCAAGAAGCCCTCAGAGATGTCCTACTGATGGCTTAGACCCAGCCCCCACCCATTGTCCCTCCACAGCCACTGGTAGCTGCTACTTTCCTCCCACTCCATCACTATCCCCTCCCTCTGCCCACTGGCACAAGCTTGGCTGGCCCTGCCCCCTGCCAACTGGTCATTCCGCAGTTCAATTTGCATATTACATTTTTATTATATAGGATTCCCTAAGAAGAAAAGATATGGCTTCAAATAGCCATCCTTATACTGTGTCCTTCCAAATTTCTATTTCTACCTTCAACCCCTCTGCACTCAACTTGTAGATCCAACTGCTTATGTGACATCTTCACCTGGATAGTCATGAATCTTTTCAAAACTAACATACCCACATTCAAAATTAACATAAAAACAATATTGGGCCCTAGCCACTCTAGTGGCTCAATTGGTAAATATCATCCCATGCACTGAGAGGTCGCTGGTTTGATTCCCCATCAGGGCATATGCCCAGGTTGCAGGCTCAATCTCCAGTAGGAGGGGTGCAGGAGGCAGCCAATTTTTTCCCCCAAACATTGAAGTTTCTCTCCTTCCCTCTAAAATCAACAAAAACACATTGAAGTCCTAGCTAGTTTGGCTCAGTGGATAGAGTGTCGGCCTGCAGACTGAAGGGTCCCAGGTTTGATTCCAGTCAAGAGGGCACATGCCCAGGTGGATGATTCTCTCTCATCGCTGATGTTTCTATCTTTTCCCCCCTCTCTGAAATAAATAAAAATTCATTAAAAAAAAAAAAAATCTTGGTATCTTTATCCCTAAGCCTATACTTCCTGCAGCTTTCCAATCTTAGTTTGTAATAGCGTCATTTTTCACATTGCTCAAGTCAAAAACCTTCAGATCATCCTTCACCCCTCACTTTCTCTCATATTCCACATCAGCAAATTCTGGCTCTGTCACCATCATATTTCATCTAGAATACTCTTTGTCTCCTATGAGGCCTCACTGTACTGTGTGTGTAGACTATTCTCAACTTTGTAGCCAAAATGATCCATTAAAAAGGTGAAGCAGCCCTGGCTAGTGTGGTTCAGTTGATAAGAGCTTCACCTCATGCACCAGGTCAGCGTACGTATGGAGACAACAGATCAATGTTCCTCCCTCTCGTTTAAAAAAAAAAAAAAAAAGGCTATAATGCGGCAGGAATTTTTTTTTTTTAACCCTCATCCAAGGAGTAAGGATATTTTTTCCACTGATTTTTAGAAAAGGTGGGAGAGAAACATGACACACATCAACTGGTGTACTCTGGCCGCGACCGCTGGGGATTGAACCTGCAACCGTGACCGGAAATGCAACACTAGACCCTTCAGTCTGTGGGCCGATGCTCTTACCAGCCCGGGCAGATTGGGGAATTTTAATTTTCTTTTGAATAGCTACATGAGATTTAGTGACTGTCTAAGTATAGAGTAGGTTCTCAAATATTTCTGAATACATGTTAAATTGTTGTGGTGATGGAACTAGAGTGAAGGAGCTATATAAACTTATTTTTTTTAAGACTTGGGAGAGCAACATCTTGTTTTAACCCTTTGCACTCCGCTGTCCCCTCAGGGGACATCAAAATTCTAGCATATCACTCGGATGTCCCCTCTCAGGGGACATTGCAGTTTATTAGTGATTACGGGGAACTGAGTTAATTCAAGGCACGTTTCCGCCGTTAGCGTCGAGTAGCTGGTAGCCAATGTCCAGAATGGTTCGGAGTGCAAAGGGTTAATTTACCTCCCTGCTTCTACGAACAGTATTTTCCAATAGAGATTTGCTCATCTCAGAACTTTCTAAGGTCCAATTAGACAAAAATTCAGGCAGCTCTAAAATTGGCAATAGTAACACATAATGGTATTCATGAGCTCTTTAAAAATTACGAAGCTCTCCTTAACTAGTAGTAAAAAGATTTAAGAAATGAAGAAACTATTAAATGTAATAATACACCACTCCAAAAGAGACCTGGGAATAAATTATTAACATAAACCTAGCTGAGACCGGTTTGGCTCAATGGATAGAGCGTCGGCTTGGGGACTGAAAGGTCCCGGGTTCGATTTCTGTCAAGGGCATGTACCTTGGTTGCGGGCATATCCCCAGTAGGGGGTGTGCAAGAGGCAGCTGATCGATGACACTCTCTCATCGATGTTTCTAACTCTCTATCTCTCTTCCTTCCTCTCTGTACAAAATCAATAAAATATATTAAAAAAAAAAAATCCTTGTCCCTCTGGAGCTTACCTTCTAAAAAAAAAAAGTCTTAGCTGGTTTGCCTCGGTGGATAGAGAAGGGTCCCAGATTCGATTCTGACCAGGGGCACATGCCTGGGCTGCAGGCTCAATCCCCAGAAGGGGAGATGCTAGAAGTAGCAGAGCAATGATTCTCATCATTGATGTTTCTCTCTTTCCCTCGCCCATCATCTCTGAAATCAATAATATATTTTTAAGAGATAATTAAAATTTTAAAATGCCCTATCCTATAAAATAAAGATCTAATATGCAAATTAGACTGAATAGCTGAACAACAGTCCAGATGAAACCTGGGATGTGAGGGCCGAGTCCCTTGCACAAATTTCGTGCATCAGGCCTCTAGTCCTATATAATATTATATAATAAAAGGGTAATACGCAAATTGACCACAACAGTGGAATAATCAGCCGCTATTATGCATACAGACCACCAGGGGGCAGACACTCAATGCAGGAGCTGCCCTCTGGTGGCCAGCGCGCTTCCACAGGGGGGAGCACTGCCGCCTCTGTGGCAGTGCTAAAGATGCCCAACTAACGGCCCAAGCTGACAGGTGGACATCCTCCGAGGGTTCCCTGGCTGCCAGAGGGACATCTGACTGTCAGCTTAGACCCAATCCCCCACGGAGCGGACTTAAGCCAGCAGGTGGACACCCCCTGAGGGCTCCTGGACTGAGACAGGGAACAGGCCTGGCTGAGTGGGACACCCCCAAGTGCACAAATTTTCGTGCACCATGCCTCTAGTTTACCTATAAAACTCTAAACATAAAGAAATCATTTCTTTTCAATGACTAAACAGGTTTGCTGCCCTTGCTGGTTTGGCTCAGTGGAAGAGTGTCAGTCCTAGGTTCGATTCCCAGTCAGGGCACATGCCCAGGTTGCAAGCTCAATCCCCAGTGTGGGAGTCCAGGAGGCAATCAGTGATTCTTTATCACTGATATTTCTATCTCTCCTCTTCTCACTTCCTCTCCCTAAATCAATTAAAAAAAAAAACAAAAACATCTGTGTGTTTTCTTAAACTGGTCATTTAATCTGATCTTTTGCAATAAACAAAAATATCCTACAATTGTCAAAGAAATAAACATTCACAATTTCCCCCCAATATTGTTTCCATATCACAAGGAAGTAAAAATTAAATACAGGAGTAAAATCCTTACCTGCATGCAGTGTATAGCCAAGCCAGGTCCTGTGTACAACTTCTTATGACATATATGGCACTTAAAATGTTTTGCTTTTTGGTGCTGTATAAGGATCTTCTCATCATCAAAATCTCTATTACAGTACCTGATCAAGAGTGTTAAGGCACAAAACTAACACAATGATGCTGCCTCTTAAAAAATGCACCTGCCCTATAACATTAAATAGCAATACCATTAAAATATAGAAACAGCTAAAAGCAAAAAAGCACTTTACAGAAATTTTGTTTTTGATATTTATTACACAATTAGGGATTAACTTGCCATGGAATTTCCTGGAAGCCCATACTCTCTTCATCACCCCTAAACACAGTTGTTTTTTTTATTTTTTATTTTTGTGTTTAACAGAGGTTTATATGAAATTAACTCTTCTTTTGTTCACTATTTCAACATTTACAAATGGGTCTTGTGGATTAGAGGGATTCAAAATTAAAAAAAAAAAAAAAATCCCCGACTTTATGTCAAGACAGATTTACAAGTACGTAGAATTCATTCATTAGATAATGAAAAGTAATCGAGAAATGAAGATTTACCTAATATTTAGAACTTAAGTTTATCATCTAAAAATATTCAAAGTGAATGACTCAATTTAACCTATAAAGTTTTCAACTCCCTATGCACTTATGTTGCCAAGGATCGTATTTAAACTCAATGAGTTACATCCATAAAGCAGAATTACCTCAACAATAGTAAGATTTCCCTAAAAGAACATTACAAAATCCGTGACCGTTCAACTATTACAAAAATAAACGCAGTTCTGTAGCAGTTTTTAGGGATAATAGGCGTTCTTTTTTTTTTTTTTTTTTGGTCCTACCAAGCTTGCTAGCTAGCTACAAAAATCTCCACCCCAAAGAGAAGACTAAAGCGCCAGTTAGAGACGCGGAAGCTAGTTCTTTCCCCGCCACACACACCCCGCGCGCGCAAAAAAAAAAAAAAGGGGGGGGGGGGGAAGGAATATTTGAAACCCGAGTCGACTAATCCATCGATTCTTTTTAAAAATAAAAACACGGAAAAAAGTGGCAGACTGGCTCCGGAAGCTTTCCCCTCACCAGCCACAGCGCCAATCAGAGCATTTTACTTGAAGAAAATCCCTTTGTTGAACCGTCCCCCAAACCCCGGGGAACAGCCCAACAGTCCTCCGGGGACACTGTCCTTGACGGAGGGGTCCGAGCCGCCGCCCGGCGGGTCACCGCTCACTCCAAACCTGGAATCTCCTGAGTCACCGAGCCCAACGCCCCACAACCAGCAGAGCCTCCCACCCTAGAGACCCCATTTACCTGGAAGACTTCGCAAATCCGACTCCAGCCGCCAGGTTACCCCTCACCCCCCACCACAGGCCTCGATCCCAGACTCTCGCCGCCCTAGGCCAAAGCCAGGCCTCTCCCAGACCCCGTCACCAACCACCGGCGCCGCGGCGCGGCCGCGACTCCAAACGGACAAAGGATACCAGCACCACGGCTTCAGCTGCTTCTTCTTCTTACGGCCCATAACTGCGCCCCGCCGATAAAGCAAGAAAGGGAGGAGAAAATAAGCAGGAAAGTCGAGGCGAAAGCCGCTGGCTCTTCAGACCCAACGGCCACCGCCGCGTCCCACAGGAAACAGACACAAAATGGCCGACGCCCTCGCTCGCCGCTCTGCCTCCCGTCAGGCACTGCGGAAGGGGGCGGGGCCAGAGAGGGCGGGTCACGTGACGCAGCCCTCCGCCCTGAGTGGGTGGTGACGCGCAGCCTGAGGGCGGCCGCCATCTTGTCTGTGTCCATGGCCCTTCCCCCCGCAGTCGCCCGCTAGGCTCGTTTCTTTGCAAAGGAGCCGGCTTCTTAGGAATGCCCAGGAACTTGCGAATGGAAGGGGAAATCCGAGGGGAGGGGCTAAAAACATTACCGGCGTCGTTAAAGGCAGGCTGTCAATAAAGGTTCATTGAGACAGCGCCCAATGTTTCAATTCTGTGTCCATTGCCCGGATGAGTCCTTTCTGTAGGAAGTGTTGGGCATTTGCTTAAATGTTGAGTCAAAGAAGTCGCAGTCACAGTGTGGGGACAGAGGAGCGAGGCGCCGGGCAGTCAGCGCGGCGAGGAGGGAAACGAGGCGCGGCGAGGTCTCCGGAGAAAACCCTCCATCGTGGCGGTGGGTGGTTACCGGGAGGCTTCCAGGCCCTGCAGCCCGCGTGGCTGGTGGCTGACCACCGACCTTTGAACCTGGAGGTCACGGTTCTCGGTCAGAGGACCTACCTGGGGATCCCCAGCGTGGGGCGTGCAGGAGTCAGACAATCAATGATTCTCATCACTGATGTTTCTCTTCCCCCAACCCCACCCCCCTTTCTCCTTTCCTCTGAAATCAATAAAAAATATTTAAAAAAATAAAAAAGAGCCTTAGCTGGTTTGGCTTACTGGATAGGGCCATCAGCCTGGGGACTGAAGGGTCCCAGGTTTGATTCTGGTCAAGGGCATGCACCTGGTTGAGGGCACATCCCCAATAGGGAGTGTGCAGGAGCAGCTGATCCATGATTCTCTCTCATCGATGTTTCTAGCTCTTTATCCCTCTTCCTTCCTCTCTGTAAAAAATCAATAAAATATATTTATAAATAAATAAATAAATAAATAAATAAGAAAGAAAGAAAGAAAGAAAGAAAGAAAGAAAGAAAGAAAGAAAGAAAGGTTTCCTGAAGGGCAATGGGAACTAGTGAGGTGGAGGCCAGCGTCTCATTACGGGAGCAGAATGCGCCAGCCTTTGAGGCTGAGCTCTGCAGCTCCTAGGAAGGGGGCTGGTGGCCAGAGAACCCAGGGGGACTGGCTGCAAAGGCGACCTCTGCAGGCCCCAGGGGCAGTAGGAGCAGCCAGCGGGCTTCATGCTGAAGGCTTTACTTAGCGACTGGCGTTTTAAGAGGACAGAGAACAGTGCAAGATGAGAGAGAGAGAGAGAGAGAGAGAGAGAGAGAGAGAGAGAGGAAGAGAGAGTAGGTGGTTCAGAGTCCATGCGCCGATGCCTCCCTGCATGACTTGGGGCCAAGCAGGTAAGCTTCCTCTGCTGCACTTGGGAACAGCGTGTGGCCCTTAGACATAGCTATTGGTGTAAATTTTATGTTACTATTGAAAGGAAAACTAATAGCAGGCATCCCTGAAGCACTTACTGTGCACCAGGCATCCCGGTAAGTTGTACATAACTTGTCTCCATAAGCCTGGGATGGAGGTGCTGTTATTATTACTCTGTTACTAGAGACAAAAAAGAGGTTGGTTTGGCTCAGTGGATAGAGTGTCAGCCTGAGGACTGAAGGGTCCGGGGTTCGATTCTGGTCAAGGGCATGTACCTTGGATGCACGCACATCCCCAGTAGGGGATCAATAATATATATATTTAAAAGAGGCTTACCAGCGTTTAAGTCATTTACTCAAGATCACAGAAGTAAGTATGGAGCTGAATTAGATTTGAGTTTTAGAAAAAACACTGGATTGGTGGAGGCTAAGAGGCCAGACATAGAATGGGGCAGTAATCTGGGTGAGAGAAGAAACTGATCTGAAGTAGGATAGTGGGAGCAGGAAGTCCTTTATTCATTTCTCCTAAAGTAAGGAAGCAAGCAAATTAATTTTAGTGCTTGGTGCTTTACCAGAAACAAAAATGGAAAAAAAAAAAATGTAAGGGAACAAGAATGTCCACCCTAGTCTCTTCTGTATAACATTGTATTGGTGGTCTAGCCAGGATGATCAGGCAAGAAAAAGAAATAAAAGGAATCCAGATTGGAATGGAAGGAGTAAAACAGACAACCAGACAACCAGTGGGTCCTGGCTGCCTGTCATTGCTTGAGCCAATTCAGCAGAGACAGGGGTGAATCACATATAAGCATTTATTCCAATAATGCCAGCAGCATGGGAGAGCAGCAGGTCATCCATGAAAATCTACTCAGCGCCCCTCCATAGCCAGCTGCTTGTATTGGGTAGAAGCACAAAGATTACAAGGGGAAGAAGGCAAAAGGAATAAGAATGGGTCTGATGGTTACAGGTCGCACGCTGGGGCTTGCAAAGGGTCAGTGCTCTATTGTTCTAAGCTACAAAGTTGTTAATCTTTTTGTGATGATGGGCAGTTCTAGGAAAAGGAGGACGGACTGCATTCCCAGGTTAACTCCCTCTTCCTGGGGCGGACAGCTCTCAGCCACGTTGGAATGTCTTTCTCTAATCAGAGCAACAATTACAGTTTACAGAGCATGATTAATATTTCTGCCCCTAACAAAACCATCTCTATTCGCCGATGGCATGATCTTGTTAGGGGTAGAATTGGGTCATTGTGTCTCTCCACACACACACACAAGGAGAAATTGAATTGAAGTACAAATCTCCAGTACCTCAGAATATGACCTTATATGGTCATATTGATTACAGAAGTAATCATGCTAAGGTGAAGTCAATAGGGTCAATAGGTTTCAATATGACGGCTGCCTTGATTATTTATTTATTTATTTTAATATATTTTATTGATTTTTGACAGAGAGGAAGAGAGAGGGATAGAGAGAAACATCAATGAGAGAGAAACATCGATCAGCTGCCTCCTGCACACCCCCTACTGGGGATGTGCCCGCAACCAAGTTACATGCCCTTGACTGGAATCGAACCTCCTTTCTATCCACGGAGCCAAACCAGTTTTGGCATGAATGCTACCCTGATAAAAAGAAGAAATTTGCCCTAGTCGGTTTTGCTCAGTGGATAGAGCCCTCAGACTGAAGGGTCCTGGCTTTGATTCTGGTCAAGGGCATGTGCTCAGGCTTGATCCCTAGTAGGGGGCACGCAGGAGGCAACCAATCAATGATTCTCTCTCATTATTGATGTTTATATCTCTCCCCCTCCCTTCCTCTCTGAAATCAATAAAATTTTATTTTAAATAAATAAAAATTTGCCCTAGCCGGGTTTCTCAGTGGACAGAGCACTGGTCCTCAGACTGAAGAGTCATAGGTTCCATTCCAGTCAAGGGCACTTACCTCTGTTGTAGGCTTCAATAGCTGTGTCTCTCACATTGATGTTTCTCTCTGTCTCTTCCCATCTCTTCCACTCTCTAAAAATCAATGGGCTGGAACCAGTTTGGCTCAGTGGATAGGGCGTCGGCCTGCAGACTGAAAGGTCCCAGGTTTGATTCTGGTCAAGGACATGTACCTTGGTTGTGGGTACATCCCCAGTAGGGGGTGTGCAGGAGGCAGCTGATCAATGTTTCTAACTCTCATCGATGTTTCTAACTATCTCTCTCCCTTCCTCTGTAAAAAATCAATAAAATATATTTTAAAATGTTTTAAAAATCAATGGAAAAGCATCCTCAGGTGAGGATTAACAAACAAACAACAACAACAAAAAGGAAATTGGAACAGATAATGTATAAAAGGAAGACCACTATCTATCAAGGATAATCCTGCTGACACCTTGATTTTAGACTTCCAGCCTCTAGAATTGTGAGACAATACATTTTTTTGTTGCTTAAATTGCTCAGTCCATAGTACCGCCCTAACAAACAAATACAATTGTATTTAGGAAATCCTAAGGAATCCATAAAAAGAAATAAATCTTTTTAAAAAAATACATTTTATTGATTTTTTTACAGAGAGGAAAAGAGAGAGAGAGAGAGTTAGAAACATCAGACCCTTCAGTCCGCAGGCCAATGCTCTATCCATTGAGCCAAACCGGTTTGGCTCAGCAAGAAATAAATCTTGAGCTACTAAGCATTCAATAAGGTTTACAGTACAAGATAAAAATACAAAATTCAATTGTAGTTTTATACACTAGCAGTAAACAATCTGAAATTAAGAAAACATTTTCATTTATAATAGCTTCAAAAAGAATAAAATTTAGGAATAAATTTAACAAAATATTGTAAGAAATTAAATATCTAAATAAATGAAAACAAAACAGTTAATTGAAATTAACTGTTTGATTAAATGGCTACAAAACATAACTTTAGGTCAAGTCATCTTCAACTCAATTTAGTGGTATTAAAAGTTCTAGAATCTGGCCAATGTGGCTCAGTGGTTGAGCATCAACCTATGAACTGGGAGGTCACAGTTCGATTCCCAGTCAGGGAATGTGCCCAGGTTGTGGGCTCGATCCTCAGTGTGGGGCATGCAGGAGGCAGCCAATCAATGATTCTCATCATCAATGTTTCAATCTCTCCTTCTCCCTTCCCATCTGAAATCAATAAAGAAATAAAATAAAGAGTTGTAGTGCCAGAGTGGGTTTGAATGCACCTTTGCCATTTACTGTGGACAAAAGTAACTGGCTTACTACTCTGTAAAGTGGGATAATAATAATAATAATAATAATAATAATAATATCAACCTCGTGGGATTGTGAGAACTAAGTGAGTATCTGTAAAGCACTTAAAAGAGTCCTCATACACAGTAAACACGCTATGTTAACCATTATTTTTCTATAAAGTTAACATGGAATGTAGGTGTATTTTAATATCTTTAATATGGTGTAAGGTGAAACATGCAAGAAAATGATGCCGAGGGGTTGCAAAGCCTTCTAATTCAGCAAAGAGTTCTTGAGCACCGTAGGCCATGTGCTAGGATAGAAGATATATCAATGACTAAGCTGACATGCTAGTGGGGAGACAGACAATAAATACTGTCAGGAGTGGTAAGTGTGAGGAAGATAGGACATGGACTGATGGGACAGCAGTAGAGGTGTGTGTGGGATATCCTTTTGCAGAGGACAGCCAGAGGAGGTCTCTCTGAGGAGGTGACATTTGTGCAGAGACTTGAATGATGTAAAGAAAAAAGACAACTATCTGGGGGCATTCCAGGCAGAAGAGCAAATTAAAAGACTATTAAACTGGAACAAAAATTGGAGTGTTTGAGAAACACCAGAGTGAGCAAGAGGGATGGTGATGGGAAAGTCAGAGGGGGAGGCAGAAGCTAGATTATGAAGGCTCCTGTAGGCCACACATAGGAGCATGACTCTCAGGGTTGTTACTAAGACTAAAACAAGTGACTACAAAATAAAAAAACAGTTAAGAGTATGGATTAGAAAGCCAGAGAAACATAGTTTGATCACTTATATTGACTGAGCCTGTTTCTTCATCTATAAAATAGGAATAAATCTCTGTTACAGAGTTTGTCCAAGGGTAAATGAAATAAAATAGGTAAATATCTTGACCCCTGGTTACTGCTAAATAAATAGTAACTGTTAAACTATAAATGCTATATTATTCTTTTATTTTTTACAAATGCTATATTTTAAAATATTTATATATATATATATATATATATATATTTTACAGAGAGGAAGGGAGAAGGATAGAGAGTTAGAAACATCAATGAGAGAGAAACATTGATCAGCTGCCTCTTGCACACCCCTACTGGGAATGTGCCTGCAACCAAGATACATGCTCTTGACCGGAATCAAACCTGGGACCCTTCAGTCCGCAGGCTGACGCTCTATCCACTGAGCCAAACCTGTTTTGGCTCAAACTTTATTTTTAAATTAAATTTATTGGGTGACATTGGTCATCATGAACATACAGGTTTCAGGTATGGGTTTCTATGTTACAAGATGTGTGTATTGTACCATGTGCCCACTACCCAAAGTAAAATCTCCCGTCATCATATATTAGGACCTCCTTCTCTCTCCCAGCCCCTCACACTTATAGATTTCTGCTAATCTGCTGGGTGAAAAGTAGTACAATATACTATAAATTGTATTTGAAATTAAGCAGTTTATGTATTCTTTTTAAATACTTTTATGAACTGCTCATTGTCTTTTTTTATTTGGTTTGGTTCATTGACAAATGACAGCCCTTCTATTACATATATTGTAAATATTTTCCTAGTTTGTCATTTGTATTTTTGACTTTGGGCCACACAGAAATGTTTAGTTTTTACACGGTCAGATTTATTAATCTTCTCCTGCATGGCGGCTTCTTCTTCTTCTTCTTCTTCTTCTTCTTCTTCTTTTTAATATATTTTATTAATTTTTTACAGAGAGGGATAGAGAGCCAGAAACATCGATGAGAGAGACATCGATCAGCTGCCTCCCTCACACTCCCCACTGGGGACGTGCCAGCAACCAATGTACATGCCCCTGACAGGAAATGAACCTGGGACCCTTTAGTCTGCAGACCGGCGCTCTATCCACTGAGCCAAACTGGTTTCGGCTTGCATGGCTTCTAAGTGTTCTGCTATATTTTATTAACATAAGAAACTTTCAAACCTGTGAAGAATTTTTGTGAATTTATTTGAACCAAATTGTCAATAATTGCCAGAAAGCAGAATCTCAACATATTGAAATACTGCTCTAGAGAATGATGGGTTTTTCACTTGGTTTTATAAATTAAAGGAGGAGACTTAAGTGGATTACAGAAATCCATTGGTTATAGATTCAGGAAGTGGGAGAAAGCGAAATGGTGATACTGGATAGCTAACAGTCAACAATTAAAAGGATAGCAATCACACAATAACAATGAGGGAATTTGTGGTTGTGCCCTGAGGGATCTGGAAAAAGGTAAGTTATAAATTACCCCGACATTCTGAAGGTATATTATAATATCATAGATGCTAAAAGACTACAGGCTCAGTTACCGGTAATATCAAAGTTGGTCTCTGTCAGGGAAGATACTGGCCTGGGAATAAACAGCTTTTTAATTTAAAAAGTTTTAATTTCAGACCATCCTTTGTGGTTATTTTAGGTCCCTGAGCTTAGTTTGCCAGGCAGTCCTTCCCTGAGTTAGTCAGGGTAGCATGTGGCCCCTTGGAAGGACCTTCTTCAAACAGTTTAAAAATTCTCCCATAGTTTCACCTTTTATTTTTTTAAAGGGAGGAGCGTCATTTTAAATTTTGAAATCTTTTATCAAACTGATGTGTGTGTGTGTGTGTGTGTGTGTGTGTGTGTGTGTGTGTGTTAGCATACTTGCAGCTTTATCTTTTTCCATGTGTCCTGCTAGTTGGACTATCTTTATCACATGCGAAGTCTCCTAGACGTCTTAAACGGTTCACAGAGGTGAAAAAGGAGTTAAAACAGCCCTGACCAGTTTGGCTCAGTGGATAGAGCGACAATCTAGGGACTAAAAGGTCCCGGGTTCGATTCCGGTAAAGGGCATGTACCTTGGTTGCGGGCACATCCCTAGTAGGGGGTGTGCAGGAGGCAGCAGGCCGTTGATTCTCTCTCATGGATGTTTCTAGCTCTATTCCCTCTCTCTTCCTCTCTGTAAAAAATCAATAAAATATATTGAAGAAGAAGCGGGGGAAAAGGCGTTAAAATGGAACTAGTGGACTGCTTTCCCTATCGGTCCTCGTCCCTGCGGGGAGCAAGCCTTCCCGAAGGGCCAGCTCCCTCACCTGAGAACCCGGGGAAACAGGCGGAACTCAGGTGCGCGAGGGCGGGGAGCCGGCCGAGCCCGGCCGCCGAGGACTGTACGGCAGCGGGGGAGCGGTTTGGCGGGGACACCGGGCCGCTCGCAGCCGCCGCCGCGATGCTCCCCTCCTTGCAGGAGTCGCTGGATGGGGACGAGAAGGAGCTGGAGAGCAGCGAGGAAGGAGGCTCCGCGGAGGAGCGGAGACTCGAGCCTCCGCCCAGCAGCCACTACTGTCTCTACAGCTACCGCGGAAGCAGGTGCGGGGCCGGCCCTGGCCGCTCGCAAACGCCATCTTCTCTCCGGGCGGAGGGGGTCTGCCCGAAGGGCCCTCGGCGCCCGCCCCACGCCGTCCTTCCGGGCCCGCATCCGGGACGTCATTGCTCCCGCTGGCCCTGCCATTGCCCCGGTCCCTTCTCGTGGCCCACGTCCTTTGTTCAGCGCAATGCCCCCGCATGCATGTTCAACAATGTCTACGTCCACGCCCCGTCCTTCCTGTCATTATCGCCCCCACTTGCTTCCATTTCCCCCACACTTCCTTCTCCCTCCCCCTCTCCCCCTGTGGTTATCCCCTGCCCTTGCTGCCTCCTTCCCTTCGCCCGGCCGACTCTCCTGGGGCTGTCGCGGCCCTTTAGCGTCTGGTTTTTAGAGAGGATTTCCTTGGCCCTTCTGGATATTGCATTTCCTTCCCCTCAGGGGGCCTGGGGAGAAGGGGCCATCAGCGCTGTTTTGTGGAGTTGCCCTGGCATGGGGACAGGCACTTCTCCCTTGCAGCATGTTACTTGGTTGTTCGCCCCTCCCCTGTGTGCTGTGTGAGTCGGAGCCATCACTGACAGCTTTTTTATTGCTTTGGTGGGGTGTAGATCGGCGGCGCCGCCGAGAGGGGACAGTGATGATGGAAGCCCAAGTGGCACAAATGCAGACACTCCCTCTGGCGATGACTTCAGGTAAAAACAGCCTGACCCTAACTCATGCCTGTGCTTGACTCTTCCGTGCATCGTTGGCCTGGAGGTGTCAGTAGGGGCCCAGTTTCCACTCAGCTGTCCCTGAGTCAGACCATCAAGCCCGCCTGTGTCCCAGGAACCTCATGTTGATTTCCTCATTGGCTCATTCATTCCAGACTGGGACAGAGCCAAATACCGATAGCGCCCAAGGTGGTTGGTTAGCCAGAGACAAGGATTGTGAGTTTCATGAAAGGAACTCCAGTAAATAGTCAATATCGTATGGGTACCAAAACATTTAGAATCCTTTGTTTACTGGTACCCTTAGAATACCCATTTCATAGCGCCTCTGCTGCACACTAACTATAAACCCCAGGATAGTAGGGATTGCTCTCTTTTGTTCATGTAATACATATTTATTAAGTGAATGAATGAATGAATGAACTTAACACTTGATGCAAAGTAGAGATACCCTAGTGATAAATTTATCATTGAAATGATATGATGCCAGAGACCTTGCTTCAAAATAAATCTGGAAGGTGGAAGGGTACAGGCAAGCATGGGGGTACAGATGAAACAAAATTGGCCATGCCTGGCTGGTACGGCTCAGTGGTTGAGTGTTGACCCATGAGCCAAGAGGTCCCCAGTTTGATTCCAGGTCAGAGCACATGCCAGGATTGCAGGCTTGATCCCTGGTAGGGAGCGTGCAGGAGGCAGCCAATGGATGTTTCTCTCTCATCAGTGTTTTTATCTTTCTATCCCTCTGCCTCTCTCTCTAAAAATCAATGAAAATCAATAAAATTAAAAAAAAATTGGCCATAAGCTGATAATTGTTAAAACTGGGTGGTGGGTATATGTGAGTTCATTATAATGTTCTCCCTACTTTGTATATGTATTTTCCATAATATAAAACCAAAGAACCTTGAGAAGTATTGAGAAGTACTGAATTCATATTTTTTGAGAAGTGCGGTGACAGTAGACCTTATCTTCCTGCATATTCAAATTATAGACTTTATATTCTAACCTGGACCAAATTAAAATTCTTATTTTTAGCTTATGAGTGATTGCTAAGCTAGGGTATTTATTCTTGGATAAGAGATGGAGGATTGAGGGGAAAAGAGGAGGCGTGAAATAGTTACCTAGGAGAGTAGAAAAATGATTGAGTGAGCCAGGAAATGTAGTTAGAGCCGGGCCCACTTGAGCTAGTGATCATTAATTCAGTTTAGTCCAACTAGATTCGACTGCATATAATTATGTGCAGAGTAAGCAGAGAGCTGGACTAATCAGGTCTGAAGTTTTGCTAAGCAAGTACAGTGAGATGAAAATAAAGGGTTGAATGAGACTTGTGTGCGGGGGTCTGATGATAATGACTGGCCATGGACTATATGCTGGGCAGGGAAGTGAGATAAGAAACTTGAGGGACTATGGAATAAAGGTAAGGCCGGTGGATTGGGGGTCTCAGTAGAGTCATCACACTAGACAATGAGGTGAAAAGAGAGTATAATTTTAAACTCTTTGATGAGGTAGCTCATACTTGGTGACATGCACCCCTGCCAGCTGCACCAGTGGTCAGAAAGTTTTTTCAGGTCCTCAAAGGGACTCTGGCTTTTAGTAATAATCTGACCGACTTGTGGGGTGTGAATGCAGTAGGGCACTGATAAGCACCATGTGTCTTTCATTTGTCAAGCCTCTCCCTGGCGGACACTAATCTGCCATCTGAAGTGGAGCCAGAGCTGCGCAGTTTCATTGCTAAGCGTCTCTCTAAGGGAGCCGTCTTTGAAGGGCTGGGTAATGTTGCATCTGTGGAGCTGAGGTAAGTGTAAAATGTGCTGTGTCCCGAGTTTTTATTCCTGAGCTAAATATGAGAAGTGACGAGAAACTCCAAAAGATCAACTCCCACCCCATCTGCAAAACCCATCCTTGTTCTCTGCCTGCCTGAGCCCTGGGCCTTACACATAAACATTTGAGGAATGGGATTGATTGAGCAGCAGGGACTTTCCTGCCAAAGTGTATGGATTTAGTCTTGGATTTGGAAGAAAAGAGTTAATCACCAAAACCAAAATTGCACACTACAGTTTGTGAAGTGCTTTCACAAAGTATGATGCCCTTCTCTCGACAAAGGGGCAATAGAGCAGATACTGTTACTTACATTTTCAGATGAGGAAATAAATTCAGAGATGTTCATGTCACAAGGCTGGCCACATTCATGGAGGTCAGGCTCACATATAGGTGTCCTCAGTTGAATTTCAGCGTCTTTCTATCACACACCTTGATTGTAGTTCACTTCAGGCCACGATGTTGGCATCAAGTCCCCTCAGGAATGTGAGGCCACAGGTTACATATAAGGCCACGGGGTAAACATGTCATATCTGCCTGGAGCTCCAAGGATTCGTGAAGGTTTGGGGAGGAAGAGAAACATGCTTATATTTATGTAGACACGTGCTATGAACGAGAGTGAAACTTGCATGCATTTTTCCCATAAAACAGGTGAATTCAAAGAAATTCCATGTTTGTTAGGTGCTGCTTTAGCTGAAGCCCATCATGGTATACATTCATTTTCCTCTGCTGTTAGGAGTAAACCAAGGAGAAGTCTGGAAAGTTCTGACCTAGTGAGCAATATAACAGTATTGCCACATCAAGATGACCAGGGTTCAGAAGAGGCCATAAAATTAGATGCATGACTTATCAGAATAATACATAGAGCATTTTTCTTTCTTTTCTAGAATTCCAGGTTACCGGGTTGGTTGTTACTACTGCCTTTTCCAACAAGAAAAACTGCTTCCTGAGACAGCAGCAAAGGACTCTGAGCATACCCCTTCCGAGTACGTGGTCTGTTTTTTAGGAGGGTCTGAAAAAGGACTTGAGCTATATCCTTTCTTTGGTCTTTTAGGATATCAGGAGGGAAATCGTGGGGAGGCAAGAGAAGGGGTATTACTACTCTAAAAGGCTTTCCTACCCCTATGTATTTACTTGGATTCCATACCTTTATGTGACCAGTCTGTCTTGGCTTGTTTTAATGTACATTTTGTGTTATTTGCAAGACTTCATATTTCCTTTTGAGAGATAAAACACTTCTTGATTCATCCATTATTACTTCCTTAAGAATATACTTTCAGGCTTGAATTGGACAAATACATTCAAGGGCTGAAAAATAACATGAGCTCAGAGGTAAGATGATTGAGTCAATAGTTTTTTGAGACTGAGGTGATTAATATACTATAACTTTTAGACTTGTTAAATTATACAGGTAGACACAATGACATTTAAATTCTAAAAATGCCCTGCTTGGAGGGCCAGTTGAAAGGTATTTGTTAAGGGAAGCAGGGAACATAGTCCTGTAAGTGCTATAAATTTCACAATCTGCTTCTGATGATTTGTATCCATGAAAAATTCAGTCCATTAAATTCAATGGTATATGGTAACATGCTGAGTGAAGAAGAGGGTGCTCTTCTGATTTCTGGGCGCATAAGATTTACATTATGGTCAGAACTAATGGTCCATGAAGCCTCTGGCACCAGAGACGTGCTTTGCAATGGCAGGACTGCCCTTGAACTCCACATCAAAGATTTTTAGAAATGTTCTATTTTTCATTCATTGATTTCTTTTATGAATTATATATATCCACATCTATTAATTTATTTATACCTTTTAAAAAACTATCCATTCAGCTTGTAGCAGTTTTTAAAGCCATAACTCTTACAAATTTACTATCCATTACATAAGGTAATATCTCCTTTTACTTACCATGCACTTAAAAAGACTGCAGGAAAGGGTAGCATAGGAGTTAGCAGGGACTTGAGTTTGGGGGAGCTGCTCTCCTACTGGAGCGATTCCGTTGAACCCCAGAGAGCAGCTCAGCCCAGGAAGCTAGATGTGCTCTTGGCAGCATGTCCGAAAATTGGAGTGGACTTGAGCGTTTGGACAAGGTAACTTGTGTTCTTCCCAATTCTCAGTGTGAACTGCCTACGTTCCTTCAGACGTTCAATTGGCTCTTTAGAAGCTAATACGTACATATGTCAGACACTGTACCAGGAGCTGGGGAGACAGGATTACGTGGAGCGTATCTCCAATGAGTTTACCGTGGGGAGATGGACATGTAACGCACAACTCCTCCCAGTGAAGAGATAGCATAGAACCCGATCCAGCCTTTCATTTTGTATAATGCATTTCTCAGTGTGTTTTATATCATAATTCCTTTTTTTGAGTTGGTAGTTAGCTTAAAAAAAAAAAAAAAAAGAGGTGTTTGTCCTTAGTTTTTTCACTGTCAAGAATATCGTGAAGAAAGTGTTAAGTCCACCAAGGTGAAGGCTTATATTAAAGCAATGACATTCTCTCTTGATCTAGGAAAGGGGCCTGGAGAACCACGTCAAGTCCTACCTGAGTAGCTGGTTTGAGGATGTCGTGTGCCCGATCCAGAGGGTGGTTCTTCTCTTCCAGGAGAAACTTACCTTTTTGCTACATGCTGTAAGTGTGGCTCAAACGAAAGCATTTTCTCAACTGAGAATCAATAGAGCAGAGTTTGGATTATTTAAAGACTTATTCATTTTCTTTAACATTACTCCCCTCCCCCCCTCCCCCGAATATTACTCAAATAATGCTTGTACTCTATTTACTCGGATCTAGAAAGGTACTTTACTTAGGTGGAATTGCAAATAGTGGGTCTTCCTATTAGGATAAAACAATTAAAAATAATTACTTTTTCAAATGATCTGAGAGAGGTGTAATTTCCAAATAATTTGAGAAGGAAAACAGAAAGTGTTTTAACTATATGAAAATATCCAGGAAAAAAATGAAAATTCACTAAAATATCCAAACACTGGGGAAGGCTTGAGTAAATGCCCAGTTTTTTCATTTAAATTTGCAGTGGTAGATGCAACCGAGACTGGATGGCGCCATGCAACCAGGTGGGAAAGCCAGTTTCAGACTGAGCGAGAGCAGCTTACGAGGCTCAGGAGAGCTCCTGGGCAGTGCCATCACTGGGGGGAGGTGACACTTACAAGTAGCTGCTCAATAAGAAAAACTGGAGAACATGCGTCAATTAGGCTTTATTTTTCTCTTGTAGGCTCTGAGTTACACTCCTGTTGAGGTTAAAGAATCAGATGAAAAAACAAAGAGAGACATTAACAGGTAAAGAATAGTTTTGCAAAGAGAGAACCTTTTACACAGAAAATCTGATATTTATGTTTTAATATTTTTATTTTTTATATTTTTAAAGGACATTAATATTTTTTTGAGTGATGTTAGAGAGAAACAGCAATTTGTTGTCCCACTTATTTATGCATTCATTGGTTGCTTCTTGTACATGCCCTGACTGGGGATCGAACCTGCAACATTGGGATGAAGCTCCAACTGAGCTACCGGGCCAGGGCCTGATATGTTTTTAAGTCTCCTATAACGCAGAATGAATTTGCTTTCTCCCTCCCATCCTGCAATGTTATTTGTGGTAAAGGACAGTGTGTGTGTGTGGCAGGTTTCTGAGTGTGGCCAGTCTTCAGGGCCTTATTCACGAAGGCACCATGACATCTTTGTGCATGGCCATGACGGAGGAGCAGCACAAGTCTGTGGTTATTGACTGCAGTGCTTCCCAGCCTCAGTTCTACAACGCAGGTGAGTCACGGCCTTGAAGCAGCCCCTGTGGCCTTGTGAGTTGGGCTCTGTTTTTGTACTCTGAACAGTTAGTACAAACTTATCCTTCCTGCCCTGTGCAGCTTTACAAGTTTATCCCTGACTCACCACAAACAATAGCAATTCTAAAAACATGGAAAAATCACATCATGCCTAGCAAGTTTTATATAGAAAAATTCGTGTGTGTGTGTGTGTGTGTGTGTGTGTGTGTGTATATATCTTTATTTCAGAGAGGATAAGAGAGTGGGAGAGAGATAGAAATATTAATGATGAGAGAGAATCATTGATTAGTTGTGTCCTCCACCAGATATGCGCCCTGACTGGGAATTGAACGTGACCTCTAGGTTCATAGGTCAACATTCAACCACTGAGCCATGCCAGGTGGGCAAAAACTCTTGTATATTTATTTAAGGAGACAAATACAAAAAATATTCATAAAGGCATTGTTTGAAATAGCAAAGAATTGAAGGCAACTTAAATGCTTCCATCGACAGGAAAATTATCTGGTAAACTCCTATATTTATGCAATGGAATGTACCAGTGAAAATGTATGAACTAGAGCTACATGTCTCCATATAGCTCACAAACATAGTAAAACATCCATTAAAGAAAAATACATAGTAAATTTAAAGGGTGTATTAAAATGATCAGTTATCATAATGTGAATCTTAAATCTTAATTAAACTATTTTCCTTTCAAGAGGAAAAAAAAAAGAAAAATATGTAGACTGGGTGGAAGGGGGCTTTTGGGAGATTAGGGAACATCTGTAATATTGTCCACAATAAAAAAATTTTAAGAAGAAAAATACATAAAAGTTTTGACATATACAAAATACTACTTTATAGAGTTTATAGATACAAAAGTACATGACAATAGTTTAAAGGAATATTGGGAATAATATCCTTTTTAATGGGAAAGAAGGGGGAATGCAGTTGAGAAGTAGCACATGGGGGCTTCAGCTATTTTGGTATTTTTAACTAGGTAGTGAGTACAGTTTTCTTAGACCATTATAGAAGTCTTATATGATTCATTATAAGTGTTTTATTTAATAAGGAAATAAAGAATATCACAATGTGTACAAATATCAAATCATTATGTTGTACTCTTGAAACTAATGTAATGTTATATGCCAAGTATACCTCAATTTAAAGTAAATAAATAGAGTCTGGCCAGTGTTGTTCAATGGCTGAGTGTTGACTTATGGACCAGGAGGTCATGGTTTGATTACAATCAGGGCATGTGCCTGGGTTGCTTGGCTTGATCCCCAGTATGAGGCATGCAGAAAGCAATCAATGGATGATTCTCTCTCATCATTGAAGTTTCTATCTCCCTCACTATCTCCCTTCCTCTCTCTGAAATCAATAAACCCCCCAAATTAAAAAAAAATTTAAATTAAAAACCAATATTTTAAAGTAAATAAACAGAAAGAAAGAAAAAAGAATAGTTTGCACTTTGTAGAATTTCATTTTTATTTAATTTTTCTAAATATTTTAAAGGAAGCAACCGATTTTGTGAGGATTGGATGCAGGCTTTTTTGAATGGTGCTGAAGGAGGTAACCCTTTTCTTTTCCGACAAGTACTGGAGAACTTTAAACTAAAGGTAATTAATTAATTGTGTGCCAAGCACCACATATAACTTTTGTCTGATTTTAATTAGATCCAGGGACAGAGGAATAAATCTGCTTTCTAGCTGTGATGTCTATTAAATGGGACCTTCTCAAAGCTAGAATCTTCAGGAGGCATTTACTTTGTTTTCAGTGGCTTCTGCATACATATCATTGCATTTCCAGTTAATTGGATTGAATGCTTGCTTATATCTCCGGTATATCAACCTTATAATTTGTGACATGTCTTAGTTGGAAAGCACAAAAAAAGTGGCTTAGTGCCTAAGAATTCAAAATTCTGGTTGGGAGGAGCATTGTCACCTTTTAAAAGCATGTTTAAGATTGAAAAAATATTTTTACTTTATATAAGGGATTTTATTGTACCAAGGGTACAGCATATTAGTGATAACAATGATAGAACTATTTAAAATAAAAAGTAAACATGTGCAACATATGAAATGTTTTCAGCTGGATATGAAGTTTTTTTTAGGTATTTTTATCTCATGAAACACATATTTAACTGGGTAATCTTTTTTCTAGGCCATTCAAGACACAAATAATTTGAAGAGATTTATCCGACAGGCAGAAATGAATCATTATGCTTTGTTTAAATGTTACATGTTCCTAAAGAACTGTGGTAGTGGAGATATCCTTTTGAAGATCGTTAAAGTGGAACATGAAGAAATGCCCGAAGCCAAAAATGTGGTAGCTGTCCTCGAAGAGTTTATGAAAGAAGCTCCTGCCCAAAGTTTTTGATCCAATTTTGAGATAACTGGATTGTGAAACTGTATATTCCAGAGTTGGTGTTTGAAATTACAGTTGTTATAAATTGTCATAGGATTGCTATTTAAGTTGATTTGAAATGCATTCTATGTTTTTTCATTTTGTATTTTTAAAATTTAACATAATTCAACATGAAAATCTGAGGAATGTCTTCATTGAATCCTAGATAGATGTGTGTTCAGAGTTGTGAACTTTAGTACATTGCTAGTCCCATAAATTCTAGACTTTAGGGAGTTGTTGCTTAAAAAACATCAGAGGTGATTTTGTGCTTCTCTCAGGAGTGTGCTGCAGTATTTGGCAACCTTTGCTCTCAGAAAAATCATAATATTTCTTTCTCAAAATGTACTCCTTTTCTTAGGACAGATTTCAAAGAGATCTGTGCATCCTGTGGGTACTTGATAGTGTTTTTGTCTGCTTGGTAATGGCATGGATGAGGAAGCCAGCTTTTAAGTCGATATGCAAATAAATTATAAATGTGTAAAAAATTAAATGAGCTTTAAAAACAGATACACTAGCTTCAAGATCAAACATTATCTCTGATGGAAAGCTACTAGAGAGGTGGCCTCAACACTTTTCTTCATTTGTTCACAGGTATTAGCCAAGAGCCTGTATTTTCTTTTACATGAAAATGCTGAAGTTTTTAAACAGGGTGTTAACAAAGAAACAAAGTACATACATTTTACAAACAAACTATAACAAAGAACACAGATTCTTAATATCAGAGTTACCCACTGCTTTTAGCTTTTTGTAGTTTGTTTTCAAGCCTCATTGTTTTACTCTGAATCAGTTAAAAATGCCCTCAGCTAGAATCATTCATAATTCCCATGGAAGCCAACTGTAGCTACACACACGATTGCCTTTGTTCTGCAGAGCTCTTTAATAAATCCATTTGATAATGATTTTTTGTTTAGATGATCGGAAGTCTTGTGTTCTTACTGCCCTCAGGATGCTTGGAGGGACACAAGTTCGTAAAAATCATCTCCTAAACTCATATAAATTCACATTATGTGCTGAGCGTTAGCTTTCAGAATGACTGGCATTGGCCCGTTGCGTCTTCTGCAGAAGTCGAGGGACATGACTCACACAGCCGCTTCTTTTCCTTTAATGAGAAATACAGTTCAGGACCTTCATAAAGGCTTTCATAGGGTTTTAAACTTTAATAACTTGGATTGTAGGCAGTGCAGAAAAAAAAAAAAAAATCCGAGTAGCATTTTTATAGCATTAAATTCAGAATGACTATGGGAAGTAAGCAGTTTTATGGCACTTCCCTGGAACCCAACTTTTTCTAATGTTCTTGGCTGTCCACTTGGAAATTATCAACATTTTGAGTCCGGAAAACATTTTTCATTTTCAAATCCACATGTCATTTAAGAATTCATGCTGTAAATGGCACTTAAAAGCAAATATATTGTCTGCTTCAAGTCACTTAAGAATAGCCAAGGTATAAGTATATATTCTTTCTATTACTTTGTTATTGTTAAACCTTACCCGAAGATATTTTTTCCATTGATTTCTACAGACAGTGGAAGGAAGGAAAGGAGGGAGGGGGAGAAGGAGAGAAACATCGTTATGAGAGACATTAAGATGATGTGTGTTTCCCTCACATGCCCAGAGCTGGGGATTGAACCTGCAACCCAGGGACTGCCTTTGACCAGGAATCAAATCTGAGACCCCCTTTTTTGTGTGTGTGTGTGTGGGGGGAGGTGGGGAACTCTAACCACTGATCCCACCAGCCAAGTGCTATGTGTACTTTTATATATAATTTGTGATGTAGGCTCATTATATTACACAGTTGTAAACAATAGTCTTATTTTAAAATAGGCAGTCTGTGACAAACTGTTTATCACTACTGTAGACAAGGAAAATGGTGATATTGAATTGAATGTCTTGGCCATGAGAAGAAACTCAAAGAACTCATGACCAGAAACCTGTACTGTATCCAAATCTTAATAAGCTAATGTATTAATTTTTAAAGTTTTAAAAAGGATTTGTTCAGTATGGAATACAGTTAAGTATTGTGTGCCATAGACACACAGAGGAAATATATGTCATGTATCAAAAAATGGTTTCAGTTTACCTGTAATTATTTTTTTCTTTCTTTTTCTGTTGTAATTATATTTGTAATAATAATAATAATAATAATAATAAAACAACTTAGCTTCTCACCAACATAGTCATTTTTATTTAATGAGCTCGATTCTCAGGCCTGACATTTTTGTTAACTCACAAAAAGTTTATGGGGAAACTGTAATTGTTATGCTAAAGAATTTGTTGAAGAAAATTGAATCACCTGCTGGAACACACCTTTCTGCATCTTGCAAGAGGGAGGCATCAGGCAGGATGTAAGAAATTTCCACGCAATACTCACCGTCCAGTAATGTCACCTGTAGAACTCCATCACCTGGGCCCCTTCCCTTTCCTCTCATTCATTCTTAACCCTGACAGGTGCCTGTCCTTCACCAGAGGATCCCTTAGACCAGATGCCAGAAAAGCCTGCAGGCATCTGGAAAATAAGATTCCGTTACTACGGCTACACTTTCCTAATCATGTCTTCTCAGTAACAAAAGCTCTGCTGGCTTCCTCCAAGTCTTGGAGGTCTAGGAGGACAGCTCCTGTCCTATAGGGCTGAACTTCCTAAATGGGGCTCTCAGACTTTAAATCTTTGAGTTGGCGTAATGCTAGATTCTGGAAATTGGGGAAGGCGGTTGATAGGGAGCAGTCATGAATGGATAGCTGTGCGTTTTCTTGTAAACTACTTGGAAGAGGGAGATTCTGTTAGAACACGGAGAATATGTTCCAAGGTTCACTGCTGTTCCTGGATGGCCCTAATCCAGTGAGACAATCTAGACACAAACACCCTGACTCTTCTACACGTTTAGTGTAGAGCAGTGGTCGGCAAACTCATTAGTCAACAGAGCCAAGTATCAACAGTACAATGATTGAAATTTCTTTTGAGAGCCAATTTTAAAAAATTAAACTTCTAATGCCACTTCTTCAAAACAGACTCGCCCAGGCCGTGGTATTTTGTGGAAGAGCCGCACTCAAGGGGCCAAAGAGCCGCATGTGGCTTGTAAGCCTGTTTGCCAACCACTGGTGTAGAAGTCCTATGTGAGCAAGGGAGGGCTGAGAGCATGAATTCTGCAATCAGGCAGTTAGTTCTGGGAATGAATGCAGCCAGGCCATGTGCTTCAGGAAGTTACTAAATTTCCCTGTCTTCCCCTCATGTGTAACTGGGGACATTTATATCCACGTCACACCAAATAGCTGTGCAATGAAAGAGAATGATATATTGAAAATGTTTCATCCAGTGCCTAGCACCTAAGTACCGTACTCAGTAAATTGTGTTCATATCAGCAGCAAACATTAAGTTATTGGAAGAAGGAGAATCTGGTAGAAGGAGGAACGAGGGAAGTGAGAGGAGGCGAGGCAAAGCTAACGAGACAGCTTTTGTCTGTGCAGGGAGCTTGCTTTTAAATGCCTCCGACACCTTGTGGGAGCCCCAAACTGACCCAGGGGAACACGGGTGCTCACACAGGGTCCCAACTTCCCTTACGGAGAAGTCAGTTCACACTCCAAACAGAGGAGGGTTCTTAGACCTTAGGCCTGAACTGTGTTCTACAGTTTGTTCTGGGATGACTTTGGCAGCATTTAGAAATAGTTTCAAATGACACACAGGAAACTGTTGGGAAAGAGCATTACGGGAAACTCCCATGCTGAACTGAACAGGGTACTTATATCCTCAAACAAAATTTAACAGTTATGAACAGCAAACGACATGCATTGCCAATGGCTTAGAAAAACCTGGGGGAAACCTTTCACTTTCTCAGGCTGCATCCACTCAAAGCCCGCTGGGTCCTTAAACTTACCAAGCATAGGCCTTTACCTTTACATTTAGGCTCGTATTTTCCCCTTTTACTCTGAGAACATTCCCATCCCTTCCAAAGGATCAGGGTGTTGACAATCCTCAGAAAGACCTAAAGACTAATCTCCTAGGGAAAGAAGGAAATGCCTAAGAAATTTCAAAGAAGACTTCCAATGATATCAGTCAAAATATTAATCTCTCATCAGGGTGTAGAGTAAGAGTGGAAGGGGAAGGCGGGACACCCACTACAAACCTGGCACAGAGGTTCTTGACCCGAAGCCATGGATCGGTTTCCTTATACACAGCCAGCCCCACCCAAATTATACACAAAATTGTCTGTGGCCCGACCGGTGTGGATCGTGGTTGATCTTTTCACCCTACAAACGAAGAGGTCACAGTTCCATTCCCCTGTCAGGCTCCATCCCCAGTGGGGGCGCAGGCAGGAGGCAGCTGATCAATGATTCTCTCTCATCATTGCTGTTTCTCTCTCTCTCTCCCTCTCCCTTCCTCTTTCTGAAACAAATTAAAAAATGTTTTTAAAAATGGTCTTTCTGTGCTATTTTTAAAAAAATATATATTTTATTGATTTTTTACAGAGAGGAAGAGAGAGGGAGAGTTAGAAACATCAATGAGAGTCACTAATCAGCTGCCTTTTGCACACCTCCTACTGGGGATGTGCCTGCAACCAAGGTACATGCCCTTGACGGGAATCGAACCTGGGACCTTTCAGTCCGCAGGCTGATGCTCTATCCACTGAGCCAAACCGGTCTCGGCTGTGCTATTTTCATAGAAAGAAAAATCATAGCTTTCATTTACTGCTCAAAAAAAAGAGTTCAGTAGCCGAAACCGATTTGGCTCAGTGGATAGAGCATCAGCCTGCGGACTGAAGGGTCCTGGGTTCGATTCCGGTCAAGGGCACATACCTTGGTTGTGGGCATATCCCCAGTAGATTTAAAAGATTTCAAAGAATCTTTGAAATTTCTTAGGCATTTCCTTCTTTCCCTAGGAGCTTAGTCTTTCTGAGGATTGTCAACACCCTGAACCCAGTAGGAGGTGTGCAAGAGGCAGCTGATCAGTGATTCTCTCTCATCAATGTTTCTAACTCTCTATCCCTCTCTCTTCCTCTCTGTAAAAAATCAATAAAATATATTAAAAAAAAAAAAGAGTTCAGTAATTCAAGAAAGGTTAAGAACCACCAAGCCAGAAACCCTAGCACCAAGAAACAACCCCCAGCCCTAGCCGATTTAGCTCAGTGGACAGAGCGTTGGTCTGTGGTCTCAAGGGTCCCAAGTTCGATTCTGGTCAAGGGCATGTACCTTGGTTGTAGGCACATCCCCAGTAGGGGGCATACAGGAGGCAGCTGATCGATGTTTCTCTCTCATTGATGTTTTTGACTCTCTCTCTCCCCTCTCCCTTACTCTCTGTAAAAAATCAATATATTAAATCACAGCCCAAACCGGTTTTACTCAGTGGATAGAGTGTCAGTCTGCAGACTGAAAGGTCCCAGGTTCGATTCCCGTCAGGGGTATGTACCTTTGTTGCGGGCACATCCCCAGTGTGGGGTGCTCAGGAGGCAGCCAATCAATGATTCTCTTTCATCATTTAAAAAAATATATATATTTTATTGATTTTTTACAGAGAGGAAGGGAGAGGGATAGAGAGCTAGAAACGTCGATGAGAGAGAAACACCGACCAGCTGCCTCTTGCACAACCCCAACCGGGGATGTGCCCGCAACCAACATAAATGCCCCTGACCGGAATCGAACCTGCGACCCTTCAGTCCGCAGACTGACGCTCTACCACTGAGCCAAACCGGTTTCGGCTCTCTCTCATCATTGATGCTTCTATCTCTCTCTTCTCCCTTCCTCTCTGTAAAAAATCAATAAGATATATTAAAACACACACCCACAAACCTCCCATTTGTAGTATATAAATCACAGACCCACCACCATGGCTACACACCCCCCACCCCCACCCCCGGCCCGCACGCCATGACCCAGGCCGAGATGAAACAGGCCAGCCCCTTCAGGCCACTTTCGGAATAACGGATGGCTTAAAAAAAACAAATCTTTAATGGAATCTGTGGTCAAATAATATGTTACAACAAAAATATACAGAATGTACACAATACAAAAATATTTAGAAACAAACATTGCAGCTTGGTTTCTTGTTTGTTTTCCACTTACTTCCTTGGGGGGAGTGGGGAGGGCAGAGCTGAGCGTTGGGCAGTTTTTTAAGGCAGAGGAGTGAGTATCTGTGCTTTCCAGCCAGCCCTGGGAGCACGGTGCCAGGAAGGGGCTTCCGGCCACCTGGGGAACCTGCATTATTTGCAAATGAAATTGGACGCAGGGGAAAGGCTGGGCCTGGTGAGCAATGACTCTCCTAATCCCCCCGGGCAGGAGCGGTTCTCATGGAAATGGAGAGTCCTATTACGCCTCATTAGGGAGCTTTTCCTAATTAAAAAACGAATGACTAATGGTGTCATTAAAGCGAAATTTCTCCTTTGAAAGTTTGTTCCCTGCCCCCCCCCCCCCCCCCCCCCCCCGCCGCTTCTGTGATTCCTCTTCCGGAGGAGTGAGTGGGTCTGTGGCTGCTGCTGAGAGAGTCCCCAGGTTTCAATTTCTGCCTCATGCAGGTGCAAACCCGGCTTCGCTCCGTGGCCGGGAGATCCACACCACCCTCACGTGTCGGCCGCACTGGCCTGGAGGCCAACGGTGGTGGAGGAAGGAGGGAAACATGCTGCTGGCAGGGTGCTGGGAGCCGGGGACAAAGGGACTTGCTGAGGAGAAAGCCCTGCCCCTGGGTTAGAGACCTGGGTAGCGGGGAAGTGACAGTCACCACTGGATGGCCCTGCGGAGAAGGGATGGCTGGGAGAGGCTGGAGGAGACGGCTGTTAAGCAGACCAGAGAACTTCTGAGTTGCCCTTCGACACTCAGCAGACAGGGAGCAGCTGACACTGGCTGGGCTGGGGCCTACGGTGAGGATCCGGGGGTGGGGACAGGGGCTGAATGGGGGGTGAGGATGGAGGGTGAGGATGGGGCAATCTGAGCTGCTCCAGGCCTCAGAGGATGTGGGTGGGACTCCCACCGAGGGCAGTCCTCCCAAACAGCTTCCATCCTAAGCCCCAGGGAACTGGATGCCCCTGGAGGGCTTTGTAGAATCTAGTTCATGGTCTTGTCACTTCTGCGAGAGGAAGGCCCCTCTCCACGCCACACCAGACAAAGGCAGAGGGAGGGGGAGCTCTCTGCTCCCTCAAACTACAACCCAGAACCTCCAGGGGCTGGGAGAGGGCCTGGCAGAAAGCCCTGCTCCCCAGCAGGCGACAGCTGCCTCTGCCGCTCCAGGAGGGTCAGCTCCATGCACGCACAGTTAGCAGTAGCCATAGCCCCCTCTGCCATCCTCACCCATCTCCTCATCCCCGGCTCTAGCTCCGTCTCTTCTCCCCAAGACCGACCCTTCCAGCTACACCTTTCCCTCCGGAGGCAGAGGGGCTGGCAGGGCACAGACAAGGTCCCTCAGGGCAACGCAGCCCAGCCGCCTGGGCGGGCCGTCCTCAGCAGAGTTGGCGCAAGTGCAGCCTGAGCTTTTGCGCCATGCGGACAGCCTCGTTAGCAGTGGGCGAAGGCGGAGACGGGCTGGGTGTGGGTGACCTGGGTGGAGAGACCGTGCCCATTTGTGTGTGATGACTGGGGACGGAAGCCACTGTGGCCCAAGACGCCCAAATGTCCGGCCCGGCTGACTTCGAGCCTCGGGGTGGCTCTCATGGGCCAGTGGCTGGCAGAGGCAGTCCCTACACTCCTGCGCTTGTTCCTGCAGGAACCCAAGCCTGGCTTCTTCCTCCTGCGGGGCTGTCAGTGGTTGGGAGTCTCGAGAGCAGTATAAAGAGAGGACATTTTGTCAAAAGCCCTCCTCCCACCTTCCCTGGGGCCTGCACCAGCTCCTGCCGCCCGGAGGCCATTCCCTTGTGAAAGGGGTGTGGGGATGGACGTGAACACCTCCCAGCTCCCTCCTCGCTCTGAGAACCCGCGCTACAGCTGCCTCACCTCTGACGCACATCCACGCCCCCAACAATTCCTCTCTAGGTCTCCACCTAAACTGGAATTCCTTTTGCTGCAGCCTCCCGTCCCCCTGAACTCAAAAGTCACGTGGCCTCCATATTCCTGCCAGCCTCTGTTGCACCCCAAGCTCCTCCTTCCACAGGGAGACAGGACAGAATCTTCTCAGTATGAAGGCCACTCCAGAGGGAGCCCGAGCAGGAGCTGGCAAAGGCGAGGAAACCTCAGCATCCTGAGGGGCCGTCCTCCCTCCACAGACCCCTCCCCCAGCCTCAGTGATCCCCAGGGGGACGCCTGGGAGGCCCGGGGAGTGGAAAAGCAGAGGCAGGCTTTGCTAAACGCCAGGATCCTTAGGAACCACAACACCCTACCTCTCAGCCCCTTCCTTCCTCTCATGCAGACGCGTCCACAGGCGCCCACTGCCCCTCACAGCCTTCCTCTGGGGACTCCAACTCGCCCCATTGTTTTTCCCATCACACGGGCACCTCCACCCACCACACCACGTGCTCACCATCAGAACAGTCTCCACAACCAAAGGAGAGGCCCGATGTGCGGTCAGGGCAACGGAAGGGCAGGGCTCCAGAGACAAGGCAGGGCATGGGATGGGATGTGGGCCCTGGTGTGAGAGGCCAGCATGCAGGGGGAGAGGGAGGGAGAAGTCCCAAGCAGGGCCTTCCCCAAGGGGGAACGAGGGATGAATTCCCTCTTGCTGGGGTTCCTCTTGCTGGGTACCCCCATGGCAAGGGTAGGGAGTTATAGGATCTCCCTCCTCTGCCCCCCCAGGCGTTAGAGGCCACACCCCAGTGCCCACCTATAGGCACAGGAAGTCACCGGGGCTTCCTGGCCTCGTCCACACGTCCGACACCAGGCCCCCTTCCCCTCCTAGAGCTCCAGAGGGAACACTTTCTGGCCCGCCATTACCTCTGGGCTGGACAAGGGCCTGCCTGGCCACTGCCCCTCAGGCCTTCCTTACATTCTATGGCAGGGGTGGGGAATGTCCGGCCCGAGGGCCACATAAGGCCTGGGAAAACATTTCGTCCGGCCCTGCCAAGGCATTACGGATGAGTCAAATGTTTGACCAAACGCAGCAGGCTGATGTTTACGTTGATGATTTTGTGTGGCCCGTGAATGATGTTATAAATACCCAGATGGCCGTTGGCAGTAAGGAGGTTCCCCACCCCTGCTCCATGGTCTCTCAGGGTGGAGGATGAGGCTGCTCTCGGCCCACCCAAAAGGGACAGCCCCTCTCAGCCCACGCCAGGCCTCTGCTGGCCCGATGTCTTTGGAAGAGTCTAGAAAAACAGCAGCAGCCAATCCAACTCCTCCAGCAGGCGCCTTTCAGAACAGAGCCTCCACCGTCCGCCCAGCATGTCTCATCCTCTTCCTCCTGGCCTCCCTGAGCTGGTGATGAGAAAACGGAATCCAGATGCTCCTTTCCGATGCCACGTCTCCCTCCCCTCCCCGATCTCCGTCCTCCAGCCCTTAGGGGGGCGGGGGCAGCTTCAGGTCCAGCAGGGTGTAGGCAAAGATATTCCAGAAGACAGCGAACAGCACGAAGATGGTGTACATGGCCACAAAAATCCACCACAGCGACTGGTCCTGCAGCCTCTGCTCGTAGTTCCTCAGGACCACCACGCCCAGGGTGATGCCCACGGCCACGCCACCCAAGTGTGCCACGAAGCTCGGGTGCGGGCACGGGGGATAGGCCGACGGGTGGAACCGGAGCCACACGGCCCGCCCGAACTCCATGCTCACTGCGAGGGGAGGAAGCACAGAGAAGTCACGGCAGGCCCCAGGCAGGGGCTGAGCAAGAGGCCTTGGAAGCCCCCCACCCAGCCCCCACCCACTCTGCCATCCACCTGTTACCCCACGCGCCACAGATCAAGCTCTGTTTGTTCTGCGCGCTGGGGACACAGTAGCAAAGCAGACAGACAAGTCTCTGTTCTCCCAGGGCTTATAGGACCTGGCAACCCACCAGCATTACATACACGAGGTCAGTTCAGTAAGAGGAACTCTATGGGAAACAAATATAAGTGACTCAAAGCCAACGCTGGGCCCTTGCTGGTTTGGCTCAGTGGATAGAGCGTTGGCCAGTGGACTAAAGGGTCTCAGGTTCGATTCCAGCGAAGGACACATGCCTGGATTGTGGGCTCGACACCCTTCCGCCCCCAGTATGGGGCGGGCAGGAGGCAGCCAATCAATGATTCTCATCATTGATGTTTCTATCTCTCTATCCTTCTCCCTTCCTCTCGGAAATAAATAAAAATATTAAAAAAAAAATAAAGCTAGGTATAAGGAGGGGGATTCTTTAGTTTGGAGAATCAGTCAAGATCTCCCTAAAGAGGTGATGTTTGCTTGGCCAGACTGGCTCAGTGGTTGAGCGTCGACCTATGAACCAGGAATTCACGATTCAATTCCTGGTCAGGGCACATGCACGGATTGTGGACTTGATCCTGCGTGGGGCATGCAGGAGGCAGCAGATCGTTTTATTCTCTCTCATAATTGATGTTTCTATCTCTCTCTTCCTCTCTGAAATCAATTTAAAAATATTCTTTTGCCCTAGCTGGTTTAGCTCAGTGGATAGAGCATTGGCCTGCAGACTGAAGGGTCAAGGGCATGTACCTCGGTTGCAGACTCCCAGCCCTGATTAGGGGGAGGCAACCAATCAATGTGTCTCTCTCACATCAGTGTTTTTTTCTCTCCTTTCCACTCTAAAATAAATAAAAAATAGATTTTTAAGAGAGGTGGCATTTGAGCCGAGATGTGACTATTGATCGAAGAGCACTCCTGGCAGAGGGGACAGCTGATGCTGAAGCTCTCGATCCGTGCTGTCACATGTCCCAGAGGCTCAGCCTCCACGTTGGTACAAAGTCTCAGCCTCCGTGTACCAGGCTACCCTGCCGGAACTTTAATAACAAGCAACATGTGCTAGCGCTTTCCAGTTTATAAAGTGTTTGTATGTATCGTTTCAAAACCCTCAGAAAACCCTCAGAACCAGTGTTCTGTGCTTGGAAGGAAGAGATGAAGGGGGAGAAGGGCAAAGAAGGAATGGAAATAAATGGCCCCAGCAAGGTGCTGGGATTTCTAACAGATTCTGAAATGCCCTCCCTCACTCTCCAATCCATCCTTCTTGCATGAACTTGGGTTGGTCAATTCAATGGGGGTGTCCTCTCTTGAAGTAATAGTTGCTGGGAAATTGCCATTTTGTTAACCCACCATTCAAAGACACTTAGGGCAGGTACGCTTACCTCATTTTACAGATGAGGAAACCAAGGCGAATTTGACAGATTGAAAGACAACCATGTGAGGGGAATTGTGTCCTTGCACAGGTACCATTTAATGCACCAGTGAGCCTCTCTCCACCCTAGCCACTCAGGGGTGCCAGCACCTCCTGGGGATTGCCTCACCTTCAGGCATGAGCCTGCAACTCCAAGGATGGCCGACAGATGGCGGAAAAGGTGCAGCCAGGGACAGGCACTGTGTCCTCCCCACTCCTCCCCAGGCCCTGGGGCATCTTCCTGCCTTTGCTTAGCAGGCCCTGGGATCCACAGGGCAGGTTTGAAAGACGTGGTCCCCGACTCCAAAATAGCATTTCAGTTCTGCTGATCTTTAGAGTTTTTTTTTTTTTTAATTTTATTAAAAAAAATATTTTTATTGATTTCAAAGAGGGAGAAAGAGATAGAAACGTGAATCATCAATCAGCTGCCTCCTGCATGCCCCACAATGGGATCAAGTCCACAACCCAGGCATGTGCCCTTGATAGGAATTGAACCTGAGACCCTGTAGTCTGCAGGCTGACACTCTATCCACTGAGTCAAACCAGCTAGGGCTGTTATTTTCTAAATAGCAAGAGTCATACTTCTCTTCCCTTCCTTGCAAACAGACAAGCTGAGTCTGAGCAGACAGGGAAGCTGTGCTCACCCCTGCCCTGCCCCCTCCTCTTCCCCCACTGCCCTGGCTCAGAGTCTGTGCTTTAGGGCTGGAAGTTCCTCTGGAAGTGGAGATCCTCCAACTGGCAACTGAGACCAGAGAGTCCTGAAAGACAGGAATCAAGTGGAGCCCACACAGGCCCCTCCGCGCCATGATTTTTCTGGCCCCGTCTTCCTCTTCCCCACCAGGTGGGTGGCTGACCCAGGCAGAGACCGTCCTGGTGCTCCTGCCCAGCCTGGCTAAAGTGTGGGCATTAGAAAAGGCACAGGCTGGCTCTGACTTCGGCTCTACCATCTCTAGCTGGGTGGCCCAGGGCGAGGAACTCTGAGCCTCGGTGCACCCCTGAAAATTAAGCCTAAAAATATCCTCTTCACAGCGGTGGTCTGAGGACTGAATGAGAGACTGTGTTCCCGTTGCTTTCTTGCTACCCCCTTCATTTCTGTTCAGACTATTCTCTTTCTTTCTCAGAATGAGCCTCCTGGCCTCTGGTCCCATCTCTCTGACACTCAACTCCTCCACAATGCAGCCTGACTGGTCTCCTAAACCTGAATGTGTCAGTAACTCTTTTTTTTTCTTTTCTTTTTTCTAAAAACGTCATATGGGATTTTCATTTTAATAACACTTAGAAATTTCAGCAAGCCATCAATACTAGTTATAGTAAAGCTTTAAAATTAGCTTGTGTCTTATGAAAATTGCTTATTAAAACTTCTTATGGCTATTTTCAGGGGCCTTAATGTCTTCGATGTCTTTAAGGCTCATAACATGGCTTTACTATTGCCAGCTTTCTCTAAATTTCCTAACACATTCAGGTAAGCAGACTTATTGGCTGGCTTTGTTGGTAACTCTTGTTTAAAACCTTCCAAGGGCCGAAACCTGTTTGGCTCAGTGGTAGAGCGTCAGTCTGCGGACTGAAAGGTCCCGGGTTCGATTCTGGTCAAGGGTATGTACCTTGGTTGCAGGCACATCCCTGGTAGGGGGTGTGCAAGAGGCAGCTGGTCGATGTTTCTCTCTCATCGACGTTTCTAGCTTTCTATCTCTTTCCTTTCCTCTCTGTAAAAAAATCAATAAAAATATTAAAAAAAATAAAGCCTTCCAAGGACTTCCTAGTGTTTGCAGATGAAGTCCAATCTTCCTCTTTGCATTTATTTATTTATTAAAAAAATATTTTATTGATTTTTTACAGAGAGGAAGAGCAAGAGATGGAGAGTTAGAAACATCGATGAGAGAGAATCTTTGCATTTAAAGTCGTTCATGAGCTGACTATTATCTCTTATCACAATCACACAGTATCAAACCTCATAGGTCGAATTTGCAACTGACTTGCAGGCCATGACCCTTCACCCACCTGAGTCTTGGTTCAGGTTATTCTTTTTACTCCCTGTACCCGCAATGCCCTCTTACACCCTGGCTACACAGTGGCCCTCCTGCCTGTCCTGGTCAACATGACCCTTGCAGGTAGAATGGACTAGGGCCCACAGCCTGCTCCTAGGGGTTCATGGGTTACAGTTTGTAAACCTGCTAAAATTACTAGTTTCAGTGCACATGTACACACACATATGTGTGTTTTTCCAGGAATGGGGTCTCTAGCTTCCAATAGGAGATCTCAAAGGATCGACTCTGTGACCCAAAAGGTTATTAAGAAGTTATTTTCCTTGACCTGGATGCCGGTCATTGAGCTGGATGCTCACTCTGGGTGCATTTTCCCATCTGCATATCACATGTCAATAAAAAGTTTAAGGTTAAGAAATAGCAGAGTGGCCCAGACTTCTCTCATAACACTCCTCGTTGTTGCACATTATTGACAGCTCCTCCCTCTTTTTCTTGACCATAAGCCCCTGAAGGGCAGGGACTGTGCTGTCTTTATATCCCCAGGCCCAGGGCAGGGCTCCCTCCCTCCAGCGGGCTGGTCAGTACTTACTACAGATCAAGGCCACACCCATCCGCAGCAGCTTGAATTGGCACTTCATGCCTGACCAGTTCTAGGAAAAGAGGAGAGCATTCCATTAGTTCCAGACTGGACCACTTCTCTGCAGAAGCATCTCACTTAAGAAAACCCAACACTTAAAAAAAAGTAATCTTCCCTTAGCCGGTGTGGCTCAGTGGCTGAGCATAGACCTATGAACCAGGCAGTCACGGTTCGATTCCCAGTTAGGACACATGCCCAGGTTTCCAGTTCTATCCCCAACTGGGGGCACGAAGGAGGCAGCCAATCAATGATTCTCTCTCTTCAGTGATGTTTCTATCCCTCTCTCCCTCTCCCTTCTCCCCTGAAATCAATAACAATATATTTAAAGAGAAATAAAATAAATAAGTCTTCTCCATTAAGTTCTGAGTGAGGGGTTGTGACTTAAGATTTTAAGACACCGACGTGGCTTTAAGATGTTAGACAATGGTAAGCTTATTACTGTCGGAAAGCTCTGGAGCCGCACCAGCAGGGCAAGAGAATCTAGAGGGAAATGAGAGTCCCTGTCTCCTCTAGGCACACAGACGCCACCTGAGAGTTGCATCAATTGCTGGGTCTGTGGCAGGCAGTTAGGCAGACAAGAGCAGAGCGAGGACGGATGACGGGTGATGGGCCAGGTACAGAAGGTCACCAGAATGGCAAGCCCCAGGTGCCCAGCAATGGAAATCAGTTGTAGGGTGGGACCTTGCCCCCAGGATGACGTTTCCTCCCCTGGCACATCCATGGTCACGAGGTTTGGACCCCCTGACTTTTCCTCCCTAGAGATAACAGGTAGGCCTCAGTTGTATTTCAACTCCAGGCCCAGACAAGCAACAAAACCAGCGATGGCTGACTGAACGACAGCTGCCCTGAATAACGACCCCTGTCCTGGTGCCGGCCGATCAAGCAGAGACCATAACCCTAAAGGTCACCTCTGGAAAACTGCTGAATGTTCTAGTGAGATATTTCCCTGGAATCTCCCCTAACATCTCCGCCCTTAAACCCTGCATCTCCCTCCAAGGAGCATGCAGGTGCCTCCTTTCCTCTCCCGCTTCTGTCCCGAAACAGGCACGGAACTATTAGCCTCCTCAGTCCCAAGCTCCAAGGGCTCTTTCTTAACCTCCATGTCTCATTTCTTAAGCCCATTGCTTCAAGGAATTACATTTTCTACCTCTGTAATTTACCCAGTACGTGTTCTCTTACAGTTTGGGTCTTGGCTCTGAATGCTTCCCTAGCCAGAACCCAAGTACCGAGGTTGCTGAGCCCAGGTTTGGTCTGACCCCCTGGTCGTACAACTAGTGGCTGCTCCTTCTGCCTACAACAAACAGGTCCAGGATTGCAAAGGGATGCAGGACAGTGACCCAAGCAGAGTCCAAGCAGAACCATCAAGATGATTAGAGAACTCAAAATCCTGCATAGGAGGGATGACTGAAGAGAAGATGCAGGGGTTGAGTTCACTGTTGTCAAGTGAGTCAACACAAGGAAGGCGCACATTCAGTGTAACCTGCAAGCAGAAGACTCAGTGGATGAAAACTTTGGAGAGTTTTTTTTTCCCCCCCAAGAGAAAATAACCAAATTTGATACATATGTACGGGAACCCAGCATACATGAGAGTTAGAGAACCCACATGCACGAGAGGTTCAGAGATAGAAAAGGAACATGGGTGTGCAAGATGTCTTGAGCCAGGATGAGGTCAGGTGGCTTGGGGGCTTCAAAGAGTCATGGCAAGTGATAAACAGATGTTTGTCCTGCCCTATAGATAGATCAAAAGAGGTTATCTCTGGTGATCTCTTATTATGGGCAAGGCCCCTAATTCAAGTTCTTCTAGGCAGTTAAGGGAGGAACATAGGTTTCTCTTCAGCCTTTAGCTCAAAGCACTCTGCATACCTCAGGGGCCCATCTTGGGGCGACTCATTCTGAACACTCCTAGTTCCCTCCTCTGAGACTTCCCTGAAAGTTCCATATTCAGGAGGTTGAGAAAGAGGAGAGAGTTCCATTAGTTCCAGATCAGACCACTCTTCTGCTGTGCTCTGAGGACGGAACGAGAACAAAGTGGTCCCTTCGCTCTCCTCCTGCCCCAGGGCAGACTGTTCTGTAGCTCATTAAACCAGTCTCAGTCTGGGGGAGGTAGTTCCATTAAACCCCTGTTCCCATTCCAGCAGGCGGAGATGCGGGTGGGCTCCCAAAGGCAGGCCCACAGTGCCAGCTACCGGGCAGGTAACGAGGGGCATCTCTATGGAGGCAGAAGCAAAGCAGAGGTTAGTGCTCAGAGCAGACTAGGCCCTTCGTTTCCGAGTCAGGAAGGCGGGCAGTCAAGAAGACTTCTAGATGGAGTGAAGGCAGGCAGTGACTGTCTGATTGATTCACACGAAGATTTTTTTTTTTAAGTTTCCATTTAAAAAAAAAAACGTATTTTATTGATTTTCCGCAGAGAGGAAGGGAGAAGGATAGAGAGGTAGAATGTGCCCGCAACCAACGTACATGCCCCTGACCGGAATCAAACCTGGGACCCTTCAGTCTGCAGACCGACGCTCTACCACTGAGCCAAACCGGCTTTGGCTCTTTTTTTTCTTTTAAAAAAAATATTTTGAGAGATGCAAATCAAAACGACAATGCAGTACCATCTCACACCTGTCAGAATGGCCAACATCAACAAATCAACAAACGACAAGTGTTGGCGAGGTTGCGGAGAAAAAGGAACCCTCGTGCACTGCTGGTGGGAATGCACACTGGTGCAACCACTGTGGAGAACAGTGTGGAGTTTCCTCAAAAAAGAAAAGAAAATGGAACTCCCATTTGACCCAGTAATCCCACTCCTAGGATTATATCCCAAGAAACTATTGATAGAAACATCAATCAGAAAGGATATATGCACCCCTATGTTCATAGCAGCACAATCTACAATAGCTAGAATTTGGAAACAGCCTAGGTGCCCATCAGCAGATGATTAGATAAAAAAACTATGGTACATCTACACAATGGAATACTATGCTGCCATAAAAAGAAGGAATTCTTATCATTTGCAGCAACTTGGATGGAATTGGAGAACATCATGCTGAGTGAAATAAGCCAGTCAATGAAAGAGAAATACCACATGACCTCACTCATTTATGGATAATAAAGAACATTATAAACTGATGAACCAAAAGATAGATATAGAGACAGTAAAGCGACAAGCAGTCTGTCAAATTATAGCGGGGAGGGTAGGGAGATCTGGGGGAGATAAGAGATCAACCGAAGGAATTGTATACATGCATATAAGTACAACCAATGGACACAAAACTCTGGGGAGGGAGGGTATGTATGGGGGGCAATGTTAAAATATGTACACAGATAATAATTTAATTAAAAATGTAAAAAAAATTCACAAATAATAAAAAAATATATATTTTATTGATTTTTTGCAGAGAGGAAGGGAGAGGGATAGAGAGGTAGAAATGTCGATGAGAGAAAAACATTGACCAGCTGCCTCCTGCACACCCCCTACCAGGGATGTGCCCGCAACCAATGTACATGACGCTCTATCCACTGAGCCAAATTGGTTTCGGCAAAGTTTCCATTTCCAATAAGCAGAGCTGCCCAAAGATGGATTGATCCATCTCGGGGGAGGGTGAGTTTCCCATCCTGAGGGGTTCACACGGGGCTCCCCCTCACTGGGACGGGATGCTCTAGCCCTGGGCGTCGGGGAGAGGTGGGCCAGATGGCCTTCACACAAACCCCTCTCTCCCGAGCATCTCCGAACGCTCTGAACCTCCACAGGCGAGGGACAGAGGACAATTATCCACCTCACAAAAGGGTTTTCCACTTTACAAAGCACTTCGCCACGGGGTCCCTCGGAGGGGCACTCCTGTGGTGCATTCAGAGCTCCACGCCATTTACCACAGCGTGACGTGCAGACGCCGCGAGGAGCCCGGGGTCTTCGGGAAAACACATCAGACCCGGGGAAGGCGGCACCTGGGGACAGCCAGGGGCTTCTGTCCCCTCCCCACCCGCCCTGCCTCCTTTGCTGCCTGGCCCGGGCCCAGCGGAGGGGCGCTCCTCTGACAGTGGGGGGCACGTGTTACACTTCACAGAGGCCCTGACGCCGGCGCACACAATAGTGTCTATGGAGCTTCAGGGGAGGAAGCGGGATGCAGGGAAGCTGCCAAGAAGAGGGAGGAATCCCTGGGCATTGGGCTTCTTGCCCATCACCCGCCTCCCCCCCCCATTATCCCTCGCTGACCGGCAAGCCCTGCCTCACAAAAGGCAACACACGGCCCCTCTTTAGATGGGAAGTCTAATCTTCACTCACCGACAAGTTCTATGCCAGGAAGCAGATGGCAGGACAACAGCGTTCCCTCCGGGTGTCTGCCCACAGGGAAGCATCCCCAGGAGACAGGGAACGAAACCAATTGGTGCCCTCCGCTGAGCTGGCAACCCGTGTGGAACTAGCTCTGTTAGCCGATGGTGGGCCGCCCTCAGCTTCTCTCCAGGATGGGCAGGGCCTAGGGAGTCACTCGATGAATCATCTTCTCCTAAATGACGTCCCAATTTTTAACAATTTGTCCCGTGTTCCGCGGCGTTTTATTTTATTATTATTTTAAAAAATATATATTTTATTGATTTTTCACAGAGAGGAAGAGAGAGGGATAGAGAGTTAGAAACATTGATGAGAAAGAATCATAACCAGCTGCCTCTTGCACACCCCGTACTGGGGATGTGCCCGCAACCAAGGTACATGCCCTTGACCAGAATCGAACCCGGGACCTTTCAGTCCACAGGCCGACTCTCTATCCACTGAGCTAAACCAGTCCTGGCAGTTCCGCGGCGTTTTAAAGAAGTCCCGATTCTTTCCAAAAATTGGGACTTCTTTAAAACGCCAAGGGACGCAGGACAAATTATTAGAGATCGGGACTGTCCCGCCAAAAGCGAGACGTCTGGTCACCTTATCTAAATGGCACACACACACCTGCTGCCAACAAAATGGCCTGTGACAGGGAGCTCACTGCCCCCCCTCCCCCTCCCCAGCAGCCTGTGAGCTAATCACTGGAAAGTTCTTCCTGTGATTGTCTGGCCAGGCTTTGCCTCTCTGTGATAACCACCCCGCAAAGGGTCTTAATTCTCCCTCAGAAGTGACACTCATGTTCACAGCAGCATTATTCACAACAGCCCAATGTCCATCAACAGGTAAACGGAGAAACAAAACGTGGCAGGTCTATACAAGTGGCGTATTATTCAGCCTTAAAAAAGGAAGAAAATTCTGATTCATACTATACACTTCAATGGATCATGAGCAGATTATGCTAAATGAAAGAAGCCAGTCACAAAAAAGACAAATATTGTATGGTTCCATTTGTATGAGGCACCTAGAAGAGTCAAATTTATAGAAACAGAAATATAATGAGGGTTGCCATGGGCTGGGAGGAGGGAGGAGTGGGGGGTGTTTCATGGTTATGGAGTATCAGGTTTGCAGGATGAAAAGAGTTTTGTGGATGGATGGTGGTGATGGTTGCATCATGATGGGAATGTGCTTAGCACCACTGAATGCACACTTCAAAAATGGTGAAGATGGTACATTGTAATTTATGTATATTTACCACAGTTAAAACACAAAAGTGAGCCCAACAGGAGTGGCTCAATGGTTGACTGTGGGCCCATGACCCAGGAGTTCAAGGTTCGATTCCTACAAGTCAGGGTACATGACCTGGTTATGGGCTCAATCCCAAGTAGGGGGTGTGCAAGAGGCAGCTGATCAATGATTCTCATCATTGATGTTTCCCTATCTCTCTCCCTATCCCTTCCTCTCTGAAATCAATAAAAATGTTTTTAAAAAAACCACAAAATAAAACAAAAGTGATACGGAACACTTCTAGCATCCCTTTTCCTCATAAAACCCTCTGATATCTTACCTGAACACAGTGTCTCTCTCACTGAGTTCCGAGTGATAACGTCAAGCAAAGTAAGTCTAGTATTAGCTGCTCTCTGGGTCCGCTCGGGTCCCTGCCCCATCTCACCATCTGGGGTGTGTCCTGGGAAGCACCATTCATCTTTGGGGTCTGGGAAGACCATGGGGGGAGGGGTGGCTCAGAACTCCTTTTTTTGCTAGCATCCCTCGTTCGTAAATTTGCAAAAAACAGTAACCATAGTGCCCATGTCAATTACCAAACTCACTGGGTTGTTGTGAAGGTGAAGACATGCCTGGCACATGGTACACACCACTGCCTGATGCTAGCATCTAGATCTGAGGCAGAGATGGTGAGTTTGCCCTGCACAATGGCATTAGAGCTTCTGAGCTGAAACCGGCTTGGCTCAGTGGATAGAGCATTGGCCTGCGGACTGAAGGGCCCCAGGTTCCATTCCAGTCAGGGGCATGTACCTTGGTTGCGGGCACATATCCAGTGGGGAGTGTGCAGGAGGCAGCTGATCGATGTTTCTCTCTCATCGATGTTTCTAGCTCTCTATCCCTCTCCCTTCCTCTCTGTAAAAAAAAAAATCAATAAAATTTAAAAAAAAAAAAAAAAAGCTTCTGAACCTCAATGACCTTGAGTGGAAAGCCCTGGAGCCCCGGTTTTGGTACAGCGCTCCCCAGGCCAGCCTCATGTACAATACCTGCCTGGTCCCCGAAGGCTCTGGGGTTTGTCACGCTGATCCAGTCACACTACCTGTCCTGCACTTCAACGAAGAAGAGACTGAGGGTCCACAAGGGCTAGTTCAAGGTCACACACAGTGAGTTAATGGCCGGATTGAAAGGATTCCCGGTCCAGCGCTCTGTCTGCCCACACTTCTGGGCCATGTTCGGTCTGTCCCTGCTGGCTGCCTCAGTTTACCCCACAGCTGACGGCTTACACTAGAAAGCCACCCCTTCCACCAGCTGCCTCATTTCCCCGACCCATTACTCCCTCTAATAAAACGAGTGCAGTTAAAACAACGGGAGAGAAGAAAAACCATCTCACAAATACACAGCCAGCACTGCTGCTGAGATAAATGCTGAAGAGCCTGCGGGCTCCTGGGGAACACAAACCTTTTAATTTCACCCTCTCTGAGCCCTGTAGGCGAGATGGTGACTCACCCAGGGCACCCACGGCAGACACCAGTACCCTGGGCGCCTTGCTCACCCACCCAGTTAAGAGCTCAGAGGCTGACACCCAGGCAGGGAGCTTCTGTTCCCTATCCCAGGTAGAAACAGTTTCTTGTTAAATGCTTCAAGAAAAACCAACACAGGAGACGGGAGAGCATGACACAGATGCAGTAGGGACTGAGTATTTGTCCAACAATAGGAGCCTGACGACACAGAACTCGTTGGTGACATTTTGACAACCAACTTGCCTCATGCTTTGACAATACGGTTCAGTTCGTGAAAATTCAGACCTCCAACGTTCAGGGAAAACTTCTATCCTATGGAGCAAAGTGTGAGCAAGTATCTGGCATATCCAAAAACGGAAACCTGGCCGAGAGCCCTCAGCAAAAGGCAATTAATAAATTATTCACTTATGTGCATCTCCATGCTTCCGGTGTTTAAAAGGAGGAGTCTCTTTATTGTGGCATCCAGGTCCTTTGTGGAAACAGTCTCTGAGTTTAATCCGTGGGTGTAAACTGCAAGCTTTTTGAAACTCAGCGTGTTTTTATGGAAAGCAAGACAGACTTTGATTTAAGGCGAAACCTCTTATTCAAACAGGTAAGACCTGAGAACACAAGTGTCAAACATTTTTCTATAATGTACCTAGAGCCAAAGGGACACATTTTCTGATTTCCCTTTGTGCAGCTAGAGGCAGAATTTATACAGATAAAAGATTGGCCTCAGTTGGTGTGGCTCATTTGGTTGAGGGTCATCCTGTGCACCAGGAGGTCACTGGTTCGATTCCTGATCAGGGCCCAGGCCCAGGTTTCAGGTGTGGTCTCCAGTCTGGGTGTATACTGGAAGCAATCAATCATGTTTCTCTTTCACATCGATGTTTCTCTCTCTCTCTCTCCCCCCTTTCTGTTTAAATTGTATGTGTATACATATATATAAACACACACACACACACACACACACACACACACACACACACAGGACCTTCCAGCTATGTGGTGACTTGCCAGAGGAAAGCATTTTCTCATGTCTTCACCTTGTGAAGAAGGGATTTCAGGTAAGAAAACGAAGGCCCCAAAAAGTTAAGGAACTCCCTGCTATCACAACGGCGATGCTCATACTCAAATCCAGATTTTGTCCGCTTTTTCTCCTTTCTGTTTTGACGAGGTGTTTTACTGTGTGTGCACACACAGACCTATCTTCATTTTGGGATTAAAACCAATGGTATGTTTATTCGGTCGAACCACAGGAAATTGCCGATGTTTGAGTGCTTCTGACCCACTGAAATGGCAACTTCATAGAGTTGGACCCAACGCATCTCTGAAATGCTGGGCCCTGAGCTAATTTGGGTACAGGTGGCCTATGGAACAACCTTTTTTTTTTTTTTTTTTTTAATATATATTTTATTGATTTTTTACAGAGAGGAAGAGAGAGGGATAGAGAGTTAGAAACATCGATGAGAAAGAATCATCGATCAGCTGCCTCTTGCACACCCCGTACCAGGGATGTGCCTGCAACCAAGGTACATGCCCTTGACCGGAATCGAACCTGGGACCTTTCAGTCCGCAGGCCGACACTCTATCCACTGAGCCAAACCAGTTTCTTCTGGAACAACTTTTTTAAATGAGAAAATGAGGTGTGTTTTTTTCACTGTCAAATAAGCACCACACAACGTTCTGGGGAGAGGCCACTGCGTGTCATGCTCTGGGGACTGCGAAGCTCCCTGTGGGCTGGGCCGAGCCGTGTCCTTCTGGAAGGGCAACGGGCTCTGGGCCCCGGCTGCTCATCATGGCCACAGGCACGGGCTCCCGGCCAGAGAGAAGCGTGAACTGGAACAAAACTGCTTTCACGCCTCCCTCCTCAACCCCGCGCCCCAGCCCTCTGGGCTCAGGGTGGTCTGCCCTCAGCGTGGGAACTCCCGGCCATCAGGGCTGTTTCCCAGGCCATGGGGAAGGGGCAGGGGCCGGCATCTTTAGGAACTCCTGTCTGTCTCTTCTCTCCCGTGTTCTCTTAGTGGCGCTTGTTCATCCCCTTTCACACAGACATATCTTGGGGGGGAAAGGAGGGGGTGGTTAGCATTTCCTTCCCCGACAGAGGAATTGGGGCAGGAGGAGGGGGGAGTGGATGAGGCGGGACTCAGAGGAAAAGCTGTGTCTGGGGAAAGCGGTGGCACTGATACAGCATGGCCCATTTAAGAGGGGCCAGTGACGCGGCACCGTGCTCCAGGTTCGTAGCAGGCCAAGCCACCTGTGCATGTGTGCACGCCTGTGTGGGTAAGTAAACATACGTGCACACACAAACACACTCACACAGGCTTTTCCAAGCCTGCTGTAGTTCTCCAAGTGCTCACTTGCAGTTGCCAAAATTCAGGCAAGTAGCAAGTAGAGTCAGTATCTGTCTGTGTGTCTCTCTTCTCCTCTCTCTTCCTTTCTTTCTTCTTCCCTCTCCCACTCTCTCTCAATGTGCAAAGGGGACTTCGGTGAAAAGTACAGGGATGGTGCTGAGGAGTGGGGCCGATGAGAGTGGCAATGACAAAGATGAAAGGGGAGAATTGGGAAACTCCAAAAACGACTGTTCACTTCAAAAACTGAGTATTCACACCTGCCATGTAGTGGAGATGGTGCTGGAGGAGGGGGGCAAGGGTAGGAGGACCCCAAAGAGAAGCTATGCCTTTTCTGGACACCGTTGGTTTGTTTGTTCGTTCGTTCATTCATTCATTCATTCATTCATCCATTCCTCATTCAGCAAAATTAGTAGCATTATCTACCATGTGTCCAGCTCCGCCCCAGGCACCGGGGAAACAGATGGGTAAGATCTGGGACCTGCCCGGAGTCTCCCAGGCCAGCAGGGGCATTAGCCAGGCCGGGCCAAGCACTGTCAGTGACGCCTCCTTCAGCCTCCCAACTTCAGACTCCTTCCAGAACATGGGCGCAGTCTTCCATGACCTCCTATCATGAAACTCTCACATGAATTCTTATTTCTACGCTGGTGTCTTTTCTGAGGATCAGGGAATTAGGTTAACGCTTATACTGAGCGGTTATTTTCACTTTAACCATTTACTTTTATTTTTTTTAAAGTATATTTTTATTGATTTCAGAGAGGAAGGGCGAGGGAGAGAGAGCTAGAAACATCAATGATGAGAGAGATTCACTGATTGGCTGTCTCCTGTATGGCCCCTGCTGGGGATTGAGCCCGAAACTCAGGCATGTGCCCTTGACCAGAATCGAACCCGGGACCCTTCAGTCCAAAGGCCTATGCTCTATTCTCTGAGCCAAACCAGCTAGTGCTCATTTTATTCCATATCATCCCATTTCACAGATGTAGAAACTGAGGCAGTGAAGTCATATGCCCAAGTCACTATTTAGGAAGTGAGTGGGATTCGGATCTAGGCTGCCTGGCTCCATAGCCCATGCTGTTAACCATTAAACAATATGACAATTCAGGAAAAGGCAAAGCAGAGAGTGGGAAATGGAATGGCAATGTTCTACCGTGACAGGCGGATGGAGAGCACACTTGAATGGTTTTCAGGAGATGTGGTTTCAGGCCCCGATTCTGCCACAAAGCTGCCTTTTTTTGTTTTAATCCTCACCTGAGGATTTTTCCCCCTTAAATACTATATTTTTATTGACTTCAGAGAGGGAGAGGGAGAGGGAGAGGGAGAAAATCCATGATGAAAGAGAATAATTTATTGGTTGCCTCTGCACACCACACACTGGGGATTCAGCCTGCAACCTGGGCATGTGCCTTGACTGGGAATTGAAGCATGACCTCCAGGTTCTTAGGTCAAAGCTCAACCGCTGAGCCACGAGGTCAGGGTGAGGATATTTTTTTCCATTGCTTTTCAGAGAGAGTAAAAGGGAGGGATGAAGTGGGGGTGGGGGGGGGAAAGGGGGAAGGGAGAGGGAAACATTGATGTGAGAGAGGTACAGAGACGGGTTGCCTCCCACTCATGCCTCGACCTAGGGTGGGGAGCGAATCCACAACCGAGGTACATGCCCTTGACTTGGAATTGAACCTGCAACCCCCCGGTGCCCAGACTGATGTCTAACCACTTAGGCACACCCGCCAGGACTCAGAGCCTTCTTTTTAATTTGAGAATTTTGTTGTGATGACCTCTAAGATCCCTTTATTTTTAGCAATCTATGACAAACAACGAATTACAATTAGGATGTGTGCTAGTGGTCAAGAATTTGAACGCTTTTTAAAGTCACCGAGTGGGAAAGAGGCGGAAGAGGGAGACGGCCGGTTCCTAGGCAAAGCCATAACCGGAGTAGATATGAATCGTACACTGAGGGGCCCCGTTTGCAACAGGCCTGCGGAGGGTGAGGAGTGTCCGGGGACTTTGCTACCAGCCAGGTCTGCCTGGCACTTGATGAGTCTGGGCTGAGGCCCGGATGAGGATCCCAAACCCGGCCCCGCCCCGTTCACACCTGGGCCTGGAGACAGGTACAGGAGGCCACAGAAGGCATGCTGGGGTGCTCACCATCACGATGTTGGCCAGATGGGCAGAGACAAGCGCGTACACCCCTCCAGAGGAGCCCACGACGGGCGCGGTCATGTCAGCCACAGACACCGCCAAGGATCCTGGGGCAGAGAGCGAGCGAGAATTCAAGAACGCTGGCGGCGGCTCCTCACCCCACTTCAGACCCTCAGATGCCTCAGCCTTGGGGGTAAGACCCCAGAGCAAAGGGCTCATTCTCTCCTCCCTCGATCCCATGTAGCCTTGTAGCTCCCTAATGATTAATTTGGGGCTGAAAGAACCATTTGGTTCCCGCTTTTCCTATGTTGAACCAGGGAAACAAAGGCTCAACAAAGGAAAGCGAACATCTGCCTCTCAATCCAGCCTCTGCGCTCCGATGTGCCATCTCAGGGTTCTGGAGCAACAACAAAAACGACAGGGGCATTCCGAGCTGGTTTGCTCAGTGGACAGAGCGTCAGCCTGCGGACTGCAGGGCACATGCCCAGGTTGTGGGCCCAATCCCCGGGAGGGGGCGTGCAGGAGGCAGCCGATCCGTGATTCTCTCTCTTCATTGATGTTTCTAACTCTCTCTCCCTCTCCAAAATCAATAAAAATATATTTTTTTAAAAATTGCAGAGGTAGTGACTGCAGAAACAGGTACCCACCTACGGAGCACCGTGTGCCAAACACCGGCCAAGCATTTTGCATACATTCATTCTCCCCTTGAGCCCAAAGCCTGCCCTTTGAGAAAGGTGCCGGTAGCCTCATGGCTCACCTGGTGGGAAGAACTGGAACCTGCATTTGAGTCCAGGTCTTGCCCTTGACAGTGGCCACTCCCCACAGTGGTCTAGAACTTGACCTCCACTCTCTACCATCACTCTCTCTGCTCCATGGCATCTAGAAACCTGCTTAGCTCACCTCCAACCTCCCTCCAGCCGAGGATATCACAGAAGGCCAACAAGTTTCCATAGCAAACGGGGCATCTTTGGAGGGGGAAAAAATGCCCTTGAGAAGTCCTCAGGAAGAGAGAGATGAGGTCACAGCCTCTGGGGGAAAGGCAGGCATGGACTCTTGGTCTGGGGGATGACTAACTTGTCCTGGGAGGAAAGCTGAGAGAGGAGAGCTGGGAAATGTATTGTTCTGGTCTCATTTCAGCATGATCAATGCTTTGGCTTCGAGGGAAGGACATGGAGCCTAAAAATAACTGGGAGGTAGAGCCCAGGGCGCGGAGGATGAGCGGTAGCTGGCCTGGGAACGTGTGCAGAAATCACCACTGGAAAATGCCTGCAGGCTCATGAGCCAATTAGCTGGTGCCAGGGCGGAGAGAGGAGGGACGGGCAGAAGGCCAACTTCTGCAGGTTCCATACAAGGTGGAGGGCCCGCTGCTTAGGAGGTGGCTGAGCCCAGCCGGAACTGGGAACAGGAGCACCTGACACCTTGGGCTCGGAGAGCCCCTGTAACATCATCTCTTTCTCCCCAGGTACCTGCTCACCCCCTCAGGGCTCCCAGGCTCACTGAGATCCTTCAGAGAAGGGATCCCCACGACTGGTTCTGGGTCTCAAGGGGGATGTAATTTCCCAGGAAAACACAAACTATAAACCGAGAACTCCCAAGTCCTTCTGCCCTGCCAGGGCAGCTATAAATCTCTCCTCTCCTCTTTCATGCCTTCCCTCAGGCTTTAATGAGGTATTGATCTATTGTCAGATAACTCCCCCCCCTCCCCCCCTCCCCCCCTCCCCCCCCCTCCTGCATAGCCACAGGGTCAACCATACAGAACAGGGAGGAAAAATCTCAGGGTGGCAAACAGACAGGCAGCAGGATCTGCATGACAAAGGATTCCCACGCTCTCCTGCCGGGCTGGCTGACAAGGCTGCATTGCAGGGCGGCGAGGGCTGGCTGTCCGAGCCACCGGCTCTTCAGCTTGCTCCTCATTAATTACCGCGGGGACAGAGAGAGCCTCCCCGGGCTGGCTGGCCTCTTCCCTCAGCACAAGTCCCGCCCGCTCCTGCTCCCTCGGCCTCCCCAGTGTGGTCTATCAGGGACAGAGACATCAGCAGGAGGGCCCCAGGCAGCCCCTCACTGACCTTTCCCTCACCCTACCCGTGGATCAGAGTCCTGACCCCAGGGCCAGGGGTCATCCTGAGATGGTGGAAGGAGCATGGAGTGGGGGTGTGGCTGGCTGACTGTGACTTGGACACAGCCCCGGAATCCTTTGGGCTTCATTTTTCACCTCACAAATATGTGTTGAAATGAGGAGGTCTCGGGCTTTCCAACTTTTGAGCAGTGAAAACCCTTTTTTTTCAAAGGAAACCTTACCCACATCCTACACCAAGGAGCAGAGCTCAGATGGCAGCTGAAGGGGGGTGGGGCCTGAGGAGCAAAGTTTGCCGCCCACTGGAGGGGCCTTAAAGGTTCCTTTCAGATGAGAAATTCAGTAATTTGAGTCTCAGACCCTGGTTCTAGTGTACTTTTAAATATATATATATATATATATATATATATATATATATATATATATTTTTTTTTTTTTTTTTAATTTTTTAATTTTTTATTTTTAAAATTAATTTCAGAGGAAGGAAGAGAGGAAGAGGGAGACAGGGAGGGGAAAGGGGGAGAGAGAGAGGGAGGGAGGGAGGGAGGGAGGGAGGGAGGGAGGGAGGGAGAGAGAGAGAGAGAGAGAGAGAGAGAGAGATATCGATGAGAGAGAATCACTGATGAGCTGCCCCCCCTGCACATCCCACACTGGGGATCGAGCCCACAACCCGGGCATGTGCCCTGACCAGGAATCAAACCATGAGCTCCTGGTTCATAGGCTGCTGCTCAACCACTGAGCCACACCAACTGGGAGGTTCTAGCATCTTGAAGGTAACAATCTGGACCCACCCTCCCTCCCTTTGTGGCACTGACTTTCCTGCAGGGACTGTGATTAGCCCTGGACAGAAAGGACTGGGAGAGACCAAATTCAAACAGGGACACACCTGCATATCAGCACAGAACCAGAGCCACCTCAGAGCAGGAAGCCTGGGCAAGGCGGGGTTCCACCAAGGAACACGTGGTTCAATAAGGCCAGTATTAATTCCATGGAGGTCATTAATTACACGGGGTTACGGGATGGGGAGAGTGTGGCAAGCCACACCTTGGTACAGCAGCAGACAAAAGTCTAGTCGGGGCTGTGAATTCCGCCCTTCCCAACCCCCCAAATTCTGGGTCCATGCCAGTACACAGATAAGTTGGTGACTCTGCCATAATGCACAGCTTGAATTATATTAGCAAGGAAAATTTAAAGCAGGTGTTCTCCCACTTCTCCCTTGGCCCTAAAAGAATCCAAATAAAAATGGGCAGAATACCTCCCTTTAAATAATGTAACCTTATTTATGTATGTCCTCTTTCATTTATTCCACAAGTATTAGTTGCTTAATATGTGCCAATCCCTGTGTTGGGCTCGGGGGATGCACACGTGATTTTATAATCTATATAATCTATAATAAAAGCTTGGTGGAACATTGGAGATATTAGTTTCTTTCTTTTTTTTTTTTAATATACTTTATTGATTTTCTTTACAGAGAGGAAGGGAGAGGGATAGAGAGTTAGAAACATCAATGAGAGAGGAACCTTGATCAGCTGCCTCCTGCATGCGCCCTACTGGGGATGTGCCTACAACCAAGGTACATGCCCTTGACCAGAATCGAACCTGGGACCCTTCAGTCCACAGGCCGATGCTCTATCCACTGAACCAAACAGGTTAGGGCAAGGAGATACTAGGTTCTAAAGTGTTTAAAGGGTTGGCCATTTAATTGTTAACCAGAGTGAAATACACATGGGCCTCCAGCACTGGCAGGAAGCTCTGGGCAGAGAAGAATCTACCCCAGGTTCTTAGCTTAGCAAATTGCACAAGTCACTCCACGGTTCTGAAGTGCCTGCCACAAGTGGGTGGGAGATACAGGGCCCCCCCTCTGGATGGTTGTGATGGATACAGCGAGGAGCACGTGTGAACCCTTCGGCGCATGCCCGTGGTACCGGACGTGCTCAGCAGAGGTAAGCTCTCCTTGTAACAGACTGGGCCGGCCGTGGATTTGGGATGCGTTCATTGGGCAGGAAAGAAAGAGCAGGGCCCGAGGTCTATGAAGACCTCCTGTGGATCCTGACAACTAAATTATCGGCACAAAGAAGGCCTGCCTTGTGGTTCTTGTAAGATGACCCTGGTTTTGAGCACAGCTTTTGGGGTTAGACCACGTGGGTGGGGGGGGAGAGCCCAGCTCCGCCACTGCCTACTGTGTCTTCCTGGGTAAGTCACTTAGGCTTCCTAAGCCTCGGTTTACGGGTCCATAACAGGCGAAGAGTCACAGTACCTGCCTCACGGAGCTTCTGTGAGGATTGAATAAAATATGGCCTGTGGGGCAGGCACCTGATTTACTGGCTGTCCCGTCGGGGTCTAGCTGTCTGTGAATGGGTCGCCTTTCTGAGCGGAGAGGAAGGGAGGGGTGCAGGCAGATCAGTCAACTCCGTCTAGGAGATAAATAGCATGACGTGCTGTGACGGGAGTGCCCTTGAGCCTGAGCGATGACTCACACAGTGCAGCGCACATCACCGCTTGGTGACAGCCCCACATCCCCCGTAGTTAGCCCTGCGAGCTCCCCCTCTGTCTGCGCACCCTCCCGCTCTGCACTGTCTCCCCGCTGTGCGTCGTCTGATCTGGGTGGGGCCTGAGTCATCTGGAACCTTATTTCTGTCTTCTGGGTTACTGGCTCTCCCATCTCCTCGACTCCTGGCTGCAAGTGTCTGAGTGTCTTTCCTGTTCCTCACCATTAACCATCTGGGTCTCTGAGCATTAGGTCTGGAAAGTGTGGCTATAAATCCCCAGATGTCAAGCGACTGGGGGCGGGAGTGGGGGGGGGGTGGTGTGCGTGGGTGGCTGAGTGAGTCTAGCACACTGAGATGCTCATTAGACCTTCGCACAAGGATGTGGGAGGTGCCGGATTCTGGGACAAGGGGGCGTGGGTGCTGTCCAAGGTACTCACGCTTTAACCTTAGCCCGCCATCCAGGCTGAGGGTTCAGGAACCAGCAGACCGGCCCAGCCCGGCAGGCGTGAGACCCTTCCCCCTTCGATGCCTGAAGCCACTTGGGTTATTCCCGGGGTCCCTGCCTGCCTGTTGTTTACAAGGCTGACGGTGCCCCGCTCTCCTGGTGACAAGCTTAGTGCTCCTCAGGAAGGATTAAGGTCTTACTTAAACACACACACACTCACAAAGCTCCCTTGGGCTCAGCTGTCAAGGTGAAGAGCTGAGGCAGCAAACCTTGTTATAAAAAATCCGGCAATGGAGTTGGAAACATCACAGGAGAGATTCCTCTGTTCGGAGACCTGGCTGGTGCAGACTCTTCCTGCACAGCCTGCTCTGCTCTCCCCAGCTTACCCCGGCCCCCCTTGCCCCTCACCGCGGAGGGAAGGGGGCGTTCAGGCTGCCCTGTGCTCAAGGCCATGATCACCTGCCACGTGAGCCAAGTCAGCTGGGGCCCAGACTCCTCTGGCTGGGCTGGCACGGATACTTATCCCCTTTCAGGCCAGATTGACTCTCCTGTCAGTGGTGAGTCAATCAAAGGGACAGTGGCCAGCTGGGCAGAGGCAAGATCTCCCTTTGGGGACAGGGATTGGCCTGGCCAGGGAGGCACTTGGCTTCCCGCAGCCTTAGATGCCCCTCCAGGGATCTCACTGTGTGTGCCCTGGCACAATTTATGTAATGCTGTCACTCCATGTGTCACCTCGCTCCACCATCCTAACGCCCTGCAGGCAGATCTTATTAGTTCACGGTTAATGCTTAATGGGGCCAGAGAGGTGAAGGAATGTCTCCAAGCTCACACAGCTGCAACACGGTGCTCCACATCCTGTGCTCTCCTCTCCTTTGCCATCACATGCCTCCTTGTCTGGGAGGCAGTCCCCTTTCCAGATTCCCCAAGGAAGTGAGGGGGATTTGCCTGGAGAACAAGCCTAATAGTCAGGAGCTTTGGTGATGAGAGTCCTGGGCCAACTGAGAACCTGGGGCTTGCCTGGCCCCATGGGGAGTCAGTCCCAGCTGCCCTGGGGACGTTTATCCTATAGACAGAGGGCCCCCCTGCCTACCTGCCACCACACCAGCCACGTAGACCAGCCCGATGCGGGTCGCTCCATGCACCATCTCCAAGGGCACCCCCACCAGGAGCTGCAGCACCACATTGAGGCCCAGGTGTTCTATTCTGTATGGAGAGACCACACGCCATTCATGAATCCAGTCATCCATCCGTTTATTTGATAAACACCGTGTTGCCAAGGTGCTGGGGGTCCAGTAGTGATCAAGACCCTCTGCCTTTGAGGAACTCATGGTCTGGGACAGTGTGGGCAGGAATCACAAGAGAGACAGATCGTCTTGCAAAGAGCATTCCTTCCACACCTTTCCCGCCACCAGAGACGAGAACACGTGCAGGGCCTGGGCGGTAACTGTCCATGTCTGCTCTGGCCACAGTGAAAGGCTGTGGTCAAGACCCAGCAACTCCGTTGGCTGACACGTGAAAAGCCAAGGCTCAGAGAAGGGCACTGACCAGCTTAGGGTCAGGCTGGTAGCACAACCAAGATCTGTGATGTGCAGGCCCTGCTCCATTCACCAGGTCCCAAGGGCAGCTGGCTTGCTATTGTATAATATCTGTAAGAGCTACTGATATTTAAAGAGACAGATGTGGCCCGGCCAGCATGGTTCAGTGATTGAGCGTCGACTTATGAACCAGGAGGTCACAGTTCGATTCCCAGTCAGGGCACATGCCTGGGTTTCGGGCTCGATCCCCAGTGTGGGGCAGGCAGGAGACAGCCGATCAATGATTCTCTCTCATTATTGATGTTTCTCTCTCTTCCTCTTCCTTCCTCTCTGAAATCAATAAAAATACATTAAAAAATTTATTGATTTTTTACAGAGAGGAAGGGAGAGGGATAGAGAGTTAGAAACATCGATGAGATGAGAGAGAAACATCGATCAGCTGCCTCCTGTACACCTCTTACTGCAACCAAGGTACATGCCTTTGACTGGAATTGAACCTGGGACCCTTGAGTCTGCAGGCAGATGCTCTATCCACTGAGCCAAACCAGTTAGGGCAATAAAAATATATTAAAAAAAAATAAAAATAGATGTTTTCAAAACAAGTGCCAGTGTTAGAGATGCGTCTCAGAGCTTACTCATTCAGTTGTCACTTCACATCTCACGGGTGAGGCCTCTCCCTCCTGGTGTGCAGGGACCCATTCTGCCTGAAACTCTCAGGGTTGGGGTTTCTTGCCCTGAGAAGGCCTTCTTTTCTTACGCTATCATGTGACCAGATCTTGTTGCTAAATGGTGTGTAGCTGAGTGCATGTTACTAGAAAATATCGTAGCATTACTATTATTACATTGGTGTGTGCTTTCAAGTTTACAAAGCACTTTCACATCCATTATCTCATATAAACTGAGCAGCTGGACAGCTCCCTGGGGAAGCGTAGGTTATAGGGTAACAGAGCATGTAACCAGGGGTCTGGATGCTGGCCTGGCAGGCAGGGCTCGGGTACCTGCTGATCCAGGAGAGTGCCTGTGAGGTCGCACATGACTCAGGTCAGGCTCTGTCCCCAATTCCCACCATCCCTGCAATCCTCTGGCTCCCCACCCCAACACCCCGACTGTGCCAGCCGAAGGATCCTAGATTAGAAATGCCAGAAACATTTACTGAAAAGGAGCTGGGTGGTGGCCTCAGACTCATAGGGAGACCTCAGAGGTTTTCTACTCTCGTCTCCTTTGTTTATAGCCTAGAACTTGAGACTAGAAGAGGCTAGGTGAGGGGAAATCACAGCTCCTGCCTCCCAATTCAACCTCCTTCTTCTCAACCACAGTGATTTCTTTTTTAAAAAGTGGAGAGATGCCAAAACCGGTTTGGCTCAGTGAATAGAGCGTCGGCCTGCGGACTGAAAGGTCCCAGGTTCAATTCTGGTCAAAGGCATGTACTTTGCTTACGGGCACATCCTCCCTTCCTCTCTGTAAAAAAATCAATAAAATATATATTTTTAAAAAGTGGAGAGAGGAAGGGAGGGAGAGAGAGAGAGAGCATCAATGATAAGAAAGTCATTGATCTGCTCCTGAATGCCCCACACTGGGAATCAAGCCTGCAACCCGGGCATGTACCCTGACCAAGAATCAAACAGTTGACCTTCTGGTTCATAGGTCAAGGCTCAACTCCTGAGCCATGCCAGCCAGACTCAACCACGGCGACTTCTGAATTCACTGGCCTAGAGTCCCTGAATAGTGTGTCACCCTGCGGGCTTTCCCTAGATGCTAGCCAGCTCTTCCTATCTCCTGTCTACTGTGGCCCCAGCCAGGAGCCCCTCCCTCAAGGTCACAGATCTGGAGAATCCTCCCAGGGCTCTTCCTGTCAGGCGAAGCTCCAGGAGAAGCAATGGCCAGAGAAAGGCTCGAGGCCACCCCTGTGCCTCCGGGGAGAGCATCTCTGCTCTGGCCACTCTGGGAGGCAAAGAATGGACAAGGAGGCCTAGAGACATTGTCCATTCTCCCTCCTTACCTCAGGGATCAGGGAAGGCCAGAGGGAGGTCCTGCAAATAAGGCAGAGAGTCTCAATCCATGTGCACCTGCGGGCTTGGGCATCCTGGCCAGGGAAGTTCCTGCTTCCTGTTGCCTCCTAATCTTGACTGAGAAGACTGATACATGACACGCCTCCCTCCCTCTGCTCATTAGCCCTGTGAGATCAAAGCCTGGGACAGCAGGCAAGGCAAACAGCCCGGGGCACAGTCCCCTCTGGCTCAGCATGGAGGCATCCACCAGAACCATCAGAATGTCTCCTCACCCAAGCCCTCTCCAGCAGGTGCATCCAATTAGAGGTTGGCGTTTGTGCCATTTATAGGCTCAACAGGAAGGGAGGCTCACAGCGGGGCTCTCTCTTGGCCACTATAGGTCTTTCTGCCAAGGAATCAGCATGATGGCACCTCCGAGGGCCAGAGTGATCCTCTTCCCATGTCCCACCCCAGGGACAGGCACTCCCAGGGCTGCCCCAGACTAACAGCGAGCCCCTGTGCTTCTCCCCTGGAGAGGCTGTAGAAGACACCACTGAGGTTGGGGGTCCAGGGACTCCGCTTTTCCAACTCAGCACTTTTACTACGTAAAAATGGTCTCCAGCCAAGGCAGGGCTTTTCAAAGGAATTGGGCCTGGGTAGTCACCTGGCCTGATCCTGGGTAAGAGGCACTGGTGAGAACTGACTGCACCCCAGCCCTAAACAAGGCCGCAAGGCCCTGAAAACAGAACAGTAAGTATTGCCAGATTCCTCCAGAAGACCCTCACCATGTACGGAGAGCACTTTGGGAAGAAGGCAGCTTCAAGAAATCTGACCTTTATTTCACTGCTGGGGGCACTCACATACAACAGTTTGTGGACAATGGACTTGGTAGCTGACCGTATTTCCCTCTTTGCTTTGGCCACTGGGAAGCTCAGAAGTTTATAACCTACCTCTAGCAAGTACACAGATTCACATGCTTATGGATGTTTGTGCTGATTTCACTGTGGGGTGTGAGCATTTTACTCCCTTTATTTTCCCTTTCCCAAACACTCCCAATAACTCATATTTTGGTATGAGATGAGTTTCAAGAAGTCACCTCAAATCCTGTTTCCAGGGAGACAAACTAAAAAAATATATATATTTCCATCCATGCTGTTGGGGCTACTTGTTTTTTCATAGGGACTTTTTTTTTTTTTTTTTTTTTAATCTTTGGCTCACATTTATTTTCCGTGGTATACATTTAAAAAATATTTAAAAAAATATTTTATTGATTTTTTTTTTTTTTTTTTTTGCAGAGAGGGATAAAGAGTAAGAAACATCCACCAACTGCCTCCTGCACACCCCCTACTGGGGATGTACCCACAACCAAGGTATGTGCCCTTGACCAGAATCGAACCTGGGACCTTTCGGTCCAAAGGCCAACGCTCTAGCCACTGAGCCAAACCGGTTAGGGCTCCACAGGGACTCTTGGTAGAGGGGAAGAAGACAGGCACTCACCCCGCGTGCATGAAGATGTACGTCAGGTAGCGCCACGCCTGGGCTCGGAGCTGCGGGTGGTACACCAGTGCGTTCTGCAGGTACCGTGGGTGGGTCACCTGCAGCACAAACTGATCCAGCGACACTCCATTGTAGAGGAAGAAGGCCACCTGGGTGAAAGCACAGGACGGAAGGGCCCATTACTAAGTACAAAACTGCCAGGAACCCCCTGTGCTAACACCCGGAATCCTTGCTGGAAGTTGTCGTCTTTCCTTCTCAGAGAACGAGGAGGGCCAGTGCTCAGCCTCATCTTCGCCCATCGCTACCCCTCTGTTGGGTTATTTTGCGTTAGCTAGTCACAACATGGTCATATGATCTGTGCCCACACTTCCTTGGGGCTAAGTAGGAAGGGTTTGGAGGATTTTAAACTTTAACCCCAATAAAAGAACATACCCATTTAGGGGATAAGGCAATGCCACATAAGTTGATTTAAAAAAACACACACAACAACCTATGGTAAAATACACAGAAATACATGCTATCATCTAAATCAGTTGTAAGTGTGCAACTCGGTGGCATAAAGTTCATTTAAATTGTTAGGCAACCATCACCACCACAGAAGTCTTTTCACTTGCAACACCGAAACTCTATAGCCATGCAACGTTAGCTTTCCATTCTCCTTCCCCATCTCTGGCAACCACCATTGTACTTTCTGTCTCTATGACTTCGGCTACTCTAGGTAACTCGCCTTCTGCTTATTTCACTTAGTATAATGTCACCAAGGTTCATCCATGTTGTTGATTAGGCCAAAATGTCCTTCCTTTTCTAAGCATGAATAACATTCCCATTGTATGTATAAGCCACGTTTTGTTTACCATTCATCTGTTTGTTTGTTTTTTCTCTCTTATTTTATTGATTTTTTTACAGAGAGGAAGAGAGAGGGATAGAGAGTCAGAAACACCGATGAGAGAGAATCATCGATCAGCTGCCTCCTGCACACCCCCCACTGCGGATGTGCCCGCAACCAAGGTACATGCCCTTGACCAGAATCGAACCCGGGGCCCTTCAGTCCGCAGGCCGACACTCTATCCACTGAGCCAAACCGGTTTCGGCACCATTCATCTGTTGATGAACATTTGGGTTGCTTCACTGCTGTGAATAATGCTGTTATGATCATGGGTGTACAAATATCTCCTTGAGTCCCTGCTTTCAATTTATTTTGGGTATATGCACAGAAGTGGAATTGCTGGATCATGTGGTAATTCTACGTTTAATTTTCTGAGTAATCGCCATACTATGTCCCATAGAGCTGCACCATTTTCTACTTCCGCCAACAGGGCACAAGGGTCCCAATCTCTCTGCATCCTCACCACCACCCCACATAAGCAGACTATGCAAATGACTAACGCACACTAATTTAAGCCCTGAAAGGTAAACTACTTTTTTTCTGGAACTCTTTCTAAAATGCATCATTCATGTCCCTAGGTTCTTAATCAGGTATGTGCATAATCTCTCAGAGATGCCTCAGGTACTGAGCTGGGCACCGGGAGTGATGTCTTCTCCAGCAATCGATGGGGCTTCCCTCCTACAACGAAATGGCCCCAAATTCTTGTGTTTGAAGCTCAGGTCTAGACCTAGCCGGTTTTGCTCAGTGGATAGAGTGTCAGCCTGCAGACCAAAGGGTCCTGGGTTTGATTCCTCACTGGCCCTGGTTGGGGCTCATGCAGGAGATCAATCGATGTCCCTCACATTGATGTTTCTCTCTGTCTTTCCCTCTCTCTTCCACTCTCCCTAAAAATAGATGGACAAATATTCTCAGGTGAGGATTAACAAAAAACAAATGAACAACACCCCCTCAGGTTTCCTTTTAAATTGATTTCAGAGAGAGAAAGGGAGACAGAGAGAGGAATAGAAACATCAATGTGAGAGAATCATTGATCAGCTGCCTCCTGCACACCCCTTATTATGGATTGAGCCCACAACCTGGGGATGTGCCCTTGACTGGAATGGAACCTGGGACCCTTCAGTCCCCAGGCTGACCCTCTATCCACTGAGCCAAACCAGCCAGGTCAGGCCCTTACTTTTTATTGCTGGTTAATAGTGGGTCCCTGCTATTTTCTCTATTATGGAATCAGAAAGCTGGGTATCTATTATAGAACCGTATTTTAAAAACAAAAAGCCTTGGGCTTTTGTACAAGGACTTTGAAACAGTTATTTCAACATTTTCTTCTAGGATGGTGGTTTGAGTTTACATAGCTGAGGCTTATGGAAATTTGAAACCAATCTGGACCCAAAATCTGGCTTCTCTGGATAACCTTGGACAGACGACTTGAATTTTCTTGTTCTCGATGTCCTGACCTGGAAATGGGAATAGGAATGCCTACACTTGCAGGATAGTGATGAGCTAAAATACAGGGGGCCCCGCCGGGTGCCTGGCATGGGATTCGGGAAGGCAGCCGTAATTAGCATTGGGTTAGGGCTTCCTGGGTGGAGCCTGGACTGGCTTGGGCTGGATTCCCCTGGGCTCTCTGGGGAGCCTTTCCGTCCACCTAACAGGATGCGGGTGGCCTGGCAACAAATATAGCTTCCAAGCCAGTTCGTTATTATTGCTCCTCAAATAGAAGTTAATAAATAGACCAACACCGTAAGCATTTGGAAGAGTCCAAGCATATCTCAGAAAAATTGCCATTTCAACGTGAACTTGGAAGAAGCCTTGGGCCTGCAGACCAGCTATTCTCATTCAGCGGAAAAAAAAAGAATGCCATGAAGCTTAACAACCCTGCCGTCTGATCAGGAACTTTGCAAGAACATATGCAGGGGTGGTAATGAGGCCCGTGGCTCTGGGAGAGAAACCTGGGAAGGTTATAAAACGCCCAGGGGGAGCCGAGCATCCGTTTAGGGGTGGAGGGGCCCACGGGTTCTTAGGCGGAACGGCCCACAGAATGCAGAGCTCCTCACGCGTGGGCCCTGGTTCAGAAAGGGGTACCACTGGATTCTGTTGATATTGAAGCAGGAGACTCTTAGAATAACAATGGGTCTGGATGATTCCCTGAGGGGAGAATGTTCTTTCAAAACGTGTGAAGTCCACGTTTACCTGTTCAGAAACACTCCCTCCCATATGCACTGTGGGAGGCTTTTGTGTTCCATTCTCTGGCTAAGGTGGGGGGGGGGGGGGAGAGGGGAGGGAGCTATGGGAGAAGGAGGGCTGGCCTGCTTATCCCTGCTTCCCAGGCGGAGGATGGAGTTGGGGTGAGGGGTGGGGGAGAGGGGGGGTTTGCAAATGACCTGTCCACATTACTCACTCAGGGAGGAACTAAAATAAATTGGTCTTAGTGAGTTAGCCTGACTTAACTCTCCCATTGTTTTTGTTGTTATGTTTAGGTGGGGTGTCCCATGGGGATTTTGCTGCAGTGACTATTGCCTGAAGTAAGAATCTTTGGGATATCTTTGGGGTCTAGGAGAGAGGACAACACTGCCTGGCCTGTACTGGGGCTGGATTGCCATGACAACTGCCACTGGCTCCTCCCTCGGCCATCGCTCTTTTGGTGGAAAAGACGCTGCCCTGCCCCTCACGCTCTCTTGCCCTGGCTGTGCCGAGGCCGGCCGGCCCTGCCCCACCCTGGTCCTTGCCTCCAGCAGGGTGACGGTGATCATGAACCAGGGCGGGGGGCAGCAGGTGTAGCTGTCGTAGTACCACTTCCGGTCGATCTCCCGGGGCAGGGTCTCGTAGGCCACGTGGCGGATGAGGCGCTGGGAGAGGTTCAGCCCTTTCTCCTCCAGCAGGGCCTTGCTGCAGAGCCGGCGGTTCCCCTGCAGGATGGCCTGGCGGAAGCTGTTGGACCGCTTGTTGCTCATCTGCACAGGTAAGGGGGGGGGGGGGAGGGAGGAAGAGGGGAAGGAAGAGGGAGAGGGGGGCAGGGTCAGAACCAGGATCTCGGGAACCCCGACCCATTTCCCAGACAGCACAATCCTTAGACTTAACCAGGCCTAGATCCCACCTTTCTTATTGTTCTACAATAGCTCACCAGAAGCAATATTCACTGAGCTCTCACACAATCAGGGCTGTTCTAAGCACTACATAATTTGTTGGTTCATTTGCTACCACCAGTCTACCGGTTTCATAAGGCCTATGGCTACCCCCATTTTGCTCGATGTGGAAACCAAAGCACAGAGAGTTTTAAGGACCATCAAGTTCAAATCCCGTAAGCCTCCTGCGCCTGTATTCATCTATTCACAGTACCTTCCTTCCGTCCACCCATCCATCACAATTCCCTGAGCAACTACTACATGTCAGGCACATGGCCAGGCACAGGGATTGAGTGGTGCTCGATGAGTAACCAGCAATCACAATGCAGAGTCAAGGCTGCTGCAAGAGCACACGGGAGGGAGTCCAATCTGGTCTCGAGGTGGTCAGGGAGTCCTTCCTGGAGGAGGCAGTATCTGAGTGAGAGCTGGAGGGTGAGCAGGACTCAGCATCCTCACAAACGTTAGCGTGGGAAGGGTTGGGCAGTCCTGGCTGACTTTCCCAGAACCCAGAGCTGTGCCTGTGGAAGGCCACCACTCCCGAGTTCCTTCAAGTGACTGGCCACAGAACCCTGCCTCGGCGCTGACCCTGCCTTGGCAGCCTGAGGCTGCCCGACACAGCAGAGCCCTGGCTGTTCACCCAGCAGTCAGCCTGGCTCCCAGAGATCAGAGCAGCCTGCTGACTGCCAGCCACGGGGCCTCCGTCGCCTCCCACCTGCCCTCCACGACCACATTCTAGACCTTGACTATGGGGAGATGTCCTAGAGACTGAGTCCTCCCAACCCCAGAGCCCACAGTGCCGCCTGGGTGGCTGATCCACAGAAGCTGGGGTGGGGGTTATCAGCGTATTCCTGGGACAGTGGGCTCAGCGGTGGGCAAGAGGCTAAACCCGGAGGCAGGAGGCCAGAGAGGGCTGGCCAGGAGCACCGGGGAGACCAAGGCACAGGGGTTTGGAGTCCTGTCGGGGGGAAGGTAGCTGCGGGGGAGGATCTGCATTCAGACCAAATGGGATGAGCCTCCCTCTGCAGCCTTTCCCCTCCTGGATTCTGCTGTCTCTCACCTTTAAAATCCGGCTGAAGCTCTAGCCAGTTTGGCTCAGTGGATAGAGCATCAGCCTGCAGACTCAAAGGTCCCGGGTTCGATTCCGGTCAAGGGCATGTGCCTTGGTGGCATGTGCCTTGGTGGCGGGCACATCCCCGGTGGGGGGTGTGCAGGAGGCAGCTGATGGATGTTTCTCTCTCTCATCGATGTTTCTGACTCTCCCTCTCCTCTCCCTTCCTCTCTGTGGAAAAATCAATAAAAAATATACATATTTTTTAAAAATATATATTTTATTGATTTTTTATAGAGAGGAAAGAGAGGGATAGAGAGTCAGAAACATCGATGAGAGAGAATCATCGAACAGCTGCCTCCTGCACACCCCCTACTGGGAATGTGCCCGCAACCAAGTACATGCCCTTGACCGGAATCAAACCCGGGACCTTTCAGTCCGCAGGCTGACGCTCTATCCATTGAGCCAAACAGGTTTTGGCAATAAAATATATTTTTTAAAAATAAAATAAAATCTGGCTTAAAGCCCTAGCAGGCCTTCCCAAAGGAAGCCCTTCCAATGATTCCCTCTTCTCCTCTGCTCCACACCTACAAAGCTTGGGTCTGGTCCTTCCTCCGGGCTCAGGCAGGGCTTGGTGCTCAGGCACACGGTAAGCCCAAGACAGGATCCCAGCATGAGGTACTTTGTAGCCACACTTACCATCCTCTTCTAATCTCTGAGTGTGAATATGCACACTGGCGTGCCCTGCATGCACACTCACAAACACACCCGCAGTCATCCCCTGACGACCCGTGTGGGGTCGGGCTCAGCATTGAGGACAGAAGCACAGTGAGCACATACTCACCACTCACCTGCACGCTTGGTGTGCCTAGCACTGTGCTGGGCGCAGGAGAAACCATGGTCTTGGGCCTCACGGAACTTATAAGGAGAGACAGGTGTATAAACAGCAGCAAAAGAGGGTGTCATCTTCGTTATTTGGTGCCTAGGGTTATCCCCACGCCATAAAGATGGGGACCAGAGCTTGGAGAGTAATTTCTCAGAGACCCATCGTTAGGAACTCAGGGTCAGGATTCACATCCAGATCTGCCTGCCTCTGGAAGCCAGCTAATGGGCACTTTCCTGCCAAGTAGATAGGGATCCTCTCCCTCCAGGTGGATGCACCCCTTCCGGGCCTGGGGAATAAAGCCCATGCCAGATTCCAGTCCCCACTCCCGCCTCTGCCAGGCATCCCGTACAGAACACAACCTGCAGGCCCTCACGTGACAACCTTAGCCTCTCTGCTGTAACGTCATGTGGTCTGTGCTAGAAGAGAAGTCTGGCGCCCTGGCCGGGTAGGTTACTTGGTTGGAGCATCGTCCCCATAAGCTAAGGTTGCGGGTTCAATCCCCAGACAGGGCACATACAAGAATCAACGAATGAATGCATAGATATGTGGAACAGCAGGTCCATGTTTCTCTCTCTTCAATCAATCAATCAATATCAATCAAGAAAGACCTGGTTGCCCTAACCGGTTTGGCTCAGTGAATAGAGCTTCAGCCTATAGACTGAAAGGTCCCAGGTTCGATTCTGGTCAAGGACAAATCCCTAGTAGGAGGTGTGCAGGAGGCAGCTGATGGATGTTTCTCTCTCATCGATGTTTCTAACTCTCTATCCCTTTCCCTTCCTCTCTGTAAAAAATCAATAAAATATATTTTTTTAAAGAGAGAGAGAGAGGGGGGGGGCGGGGAGAGACCTGGCAAAGCACTGCGGGGGTTGGGATGAGGAAGGGCTCACGAAGGTGGCAGAGTTTACCTGCTGGAAGAATACTACAGACAACAAAGTCTTCCATGTATTTCACCTTGTTGAATGCTTGCAACGACCCCAAGGAGGTAAAGTCCAGGCCCAGAAGATCTTCCTCACTGAGTGGCACGGGCAGAGCCAGAAGAGGGACCCAGGTCTGCCTGACTCCAGGCTCTGAGCCCCCTGCTCTCCCCAGGGCTTCCCTGCTGGTGACCTCCTCTTAGTCCTGGTCCCCAGGGCAGCCCCGCTCACATGAATCCAGGCTCCAGCTGGCCGCTCCAGCTCCGAACTGACAGAAATCCCCACAGCGACAAGTCCCCTGCAGCTGGGAGTTCACAGAGGACCCCGCGGGCCCTTGCTGGAGAGAAGCACCTGCCGTTCATGTAGAGTCTACTGATATTCCAGCTGGGCCCTCCCGCTGCCCGGGCCTGAGCAGGGGCTGTGCAGACGTGCTTGCACTGGGCAGTGGAGGAGCCTGTGCCGGCTCAAGCCCGTGGCCTGGTCTTCGGTGTCCCAGCTGGACTCAGTCCCAGGGCTCACCGCCCCCGCCTGCCCCATAAATCCCGGCGGCCCCTCCCCCTGTAGCCCAGCTCTGACCCATGCCCTCTATAAGGCCTGCTCCCTGGGTCCATTCTGAACAGCAGGAGAACCCCAAAGCCCGACTGCTGCTCCCTGAAACCACTGGGCAAAGGCAGGCCCTCTGCCGAGAGGCAATTCAAGCAAGTCCGAAGCCGGGCACCCACATCGAGAGCCCACCTGGCACAGGACTGGCTCCCCCAGCACTGACACCAGCGGGTGACAGAGAGAGGACACAGTCTCACCCCTCCCTGCGTGACAGAAGAGAGGTGACTGTCCCCACCCATTTCAATAGGGAAACCAAGGTCAGACTCCAGCCTTGGATTCATCCTGATGGTTCATGTAGAGCCTACTGATATTCCAACCATCCCGTGGCAGGTAACATGCTTCCTGCTTAATCACACTGAACCCCATTTCAATCTCACCCCAGTAGGAACAGAGCAGTGACCCGCCGTGAGTCCTTACTCTTAGTCAGAGCAGTGGGCAGGATTCGTGGGCTCCCTGTCCCCAGTCCCCGCAACAAGCCAAGGTGTCTGCCAGCGGGTCTGATGAGCTCCTGTGCCCCACTGTTCCTGGAGAGCTCTGGCCTGACCCTCCCCACACCTGCTCCCCAGCTTCTCTCCTGCCAATGGCCTCCTGCCTCCCTCTCCCAGCACTTGGTTTCGGTGGCATGGAGCCCTCGTCCAGCCCCAGAGGTGGGCCCTGATTGGCTGGAGTCAGTCAACACATCCCCACTGACCCAGTCTGGGCCAGTGGAAGGGAGGAAATAAATCCCTTCTGTGGGAGCTATCACCAGGCGTCCCTCTCCTCTCCTGCATGGTGAGGCTGAGGGTGTGAGGGCTGGAACGCTGGCAGCCACTTCGCTGCCACAACAGGAGGGGCTGGAATTGCCAGTGGCTTCTCAGAGGATGAGAAGGCGGAGCTGAGAGGCAAAGAGAAACCAGGTCCTTGATACCCGGCTGAAGCCTGGACTCTTTCAAGGCTCTGGGCCAGGAGATCCCTTTCATTGTCCAAAAGGGTCGGCTAAACCACAACCCCTGGACAGGCCCCTCCCAACAGCAAGGGCCCCAGAGCGCTCACCAGGTTGGCAAAGTCCTGGTAGCAGATCTGCCCATCGGCGTGGCTGTCGGCCAGGGCCAGGAGCACCTCCCGTTTGTGCGGGTCCAGCTGGGCGCTGTGGCTCTCCAAGAGGCTGCGGAACTTGCCGGAGCTGATGTAGCCGGTGTTCCCGGGGTCACACTACAGGAGAAGCACAGACAAGCCAAGGGGAGGGGCGTGTGAGTGGGCTCTCGCCCCCTCTCGGCTCTATCTTCATCAACACGAGGCCGGGGCGGTGCTGGGATGTCTCCCAGGCCCCCGAGGGAAACATCCAAACAAAGCGTGGACAGTCGTCACGTAAAATCCTGGAAGGCCCTGGAGACCTTCGAGGTCCACTAACCCGAGTGTCTGGTGTGTGGATAAGGAATCTGAGGCTCAGAGAGGTTAAATCTCCTTCTTTCTGCCTTACGTCTGACTCTAGGCAAGAGGAAAGCAGGAATGAAAAGAAGACGAGCAGAGGAAGAGGAGGAATTTCTGGGGCCCGGGCCAGAGGGACTCCCGTGGGGAATGCTGAGGCCTAGGAGCAGGGAGCACAGCCTGCCAATCCTGCGTGTGGCTGCTGGCTCCCTCCATGTCAAACTACCCCTCCCCCTACTTCTTCTCTCCCCCCCCCTCCACCCCACAGGCCAGAGCAGGGCTCCCCAAAGACACTAGGCTCCCTGTGCTCTGTCTGTTTGTTGGCATCACCCTTTTGCCCTCTGTAGCACAGGGATCCCTCCGCCCAGGATTCCTTGCTCCCTCATCTCCCTGAGAGCCTCCGCCTCACCCTTCCCAGCTCATTGGACGTCCCCGCTCCATACAGGCTCCTCTTAGACATGTCTGCCCCTCGGACAGACCTCCAGCCCCCGCCCCGCACAGCTCTGTAATCATCTACTTTCAACTCCTTAGTGGTCCCCCCACAGCAGCATCACCACAGATCCCCTTGCTTAGCATCAAGCCCGTGGAGGCACTTAATAAAGTTTTGTTTAGTGAATGCACAGGGGAGCCCCGGATGAAGAGGTGGGTGCTAATTTTCCAAGGACGGTCTCATCAGTTCAGTTAGAAAAGGATTTTATTCATCTCTCCTGGAGAAATCCACAACCTGTCTGCCCCTCTTCCACAGCCCCCCTTTCCTCGAAGAACCCATCCAGTGTCCCCCCAGATGCCCCCCCCCCCCTAGCACCCACCCTGCTAGGAACTGAGGCCAAGCCTGCTGAGAGCTTGCCTGCTCACAAGCACTTCCCCACACGAGCTCACTGCATCCTGGAGATGCTGCATGGGTTACTGAGGTTGTTGAAGGCAATCAGACTCTGCAATGTGTGTGTGGAGAGAGAGAGAGAGAGAGAGAGAGAGAGAGAGAGAGAGAGAGAGAGAGAGAGAGAGAGAGAGAGAACACCCAGAAGACCAGATCCATGTTTCTCCCTTTTCTAGATAAGGTCAATGGAGACCATCTTAGGGAGGCTGGTTCTCGGGGCAGCATTTCTCAGGCAATCCAGGAGGAACAGCCAAGAGCCACAGACATGGGCTAGTTCAGTCCCCCCAGAACTCAGCGAGAGGATCTGCCTGAGGAGGCCTACCTAACGGCGTGGGTCCCCACCCTCAGCCCCAAACACCAGCTTTCAGAGCTGACACCAAAGTGGTTCACACGATAGAGCATGTCAGAAAACTCCGCTACCCCAGCCCCGTAAAGACCTTTAAGAATAAAAATATCTAGCCGAAACCGGTTTGGCTCAGTGGATAGAGCGTCGGCCTGCAGACTGAAAGGTCCCAGGTTTGATTCCAGTCAAGGGCATGTACATTGGTTGCGGGCACATGCCCAGTAGGGGGTGTGCAGGAGGCAGCTGGTCGATGTTTCTCTCTCACTGATGTTTCTAGCTCTCTCTTCCTCTCTGTAAAAAATCAATAAAATATATTAAAAATATATATATATTGGTCCCATCTGTAACTGCGAAATGAGACAACAAAAGAGATCACAAATGAAAGAAATGGAGGACAAAAAGCGTCTGGATATAGAGTTCAAATCTACGCTTACAAGGTTTTTCAAGAATTTCCTAGAAAAGATGGATAAGGCCTATGAGGATATGAAAAGAGATCAACTAGAATTAATAAGGAGTCAACAAGAAATAAAGAATACATTGTCTGAAATAAAAAATATTTTACAGAGTCCTAAAAACAGAAGGGAAGATCGCAAGATTCAAGTCAAAGATTTGGAACATAAAGAGCCAGAAGACACTCCTCCACAGAAGCTAGAAGGCAAGAGAATCCAGAAAATTGAAGATAATGTAAGAAACCTCTGGGACAACTTCAAGCGAACCAACATCAGAATTATGGGGGTCCCAGAAGATGAGAGAGAGCAAGATATCGAAAACATACTGAAAGAAATAGTGATAGAAAACTTCCCCCATCTGGTGAAAGAATTAGACTTACAAGTCCAGGAAGTGCACAGAACTCCAAACAAAAGGAATCCAAAGAGGACCACACCGAGACACATCATTATTAAAATTCCAAGAGCAAAAGACAAAGAGAGAATATTAAAAGAAGCAAGAGCAAAGAAGGTAGTAACCTATAAAGGAGCACCTATACGATTGTCAGCTGACTTCTCAACAGAAACCATGCAGGCCAGAAGGGAATGGCAAGAAATATTCAAGGTGATGAATAGTGAGAACCTACAGCCAAAAATAATCTACCCAGCAAAGCTATCACTCAGAATCGAAGGCCAGATAAAGAGCTTCACTAATAAAAAAAAGCTAATGGAGTTCATCACCGCCAAACCAGAATTATATGAATTGCTGAAGGGGGTTCTTTCAGAAGAGAAGGTAAACAAAGATAAAAATTATGAACAACAAATACGTAACTATCAACAAGTGAATCTAAAAACCAAGGAAATTAAAAAAAAATCTGATGAACAATATTAACTGTTGAATATAATAGAATCAGAGGTATGGAAGGGGAGTGAACTGACGATTCTTGGGGAAAAGGGGAGAGGGGGGCGTGGGAAGAGACTGAACATAAACTGTGCACCTATGGATGAGGACAATGGGGAGAGGGGAAAGGGCAGAGGGTGGGGTGGGAACCTGGTGGAGGAGAGCAATGGTGGGGGGGGAAAAAAAGGAACATTTGTAATAATATGAACAATAAAAACTTATTAAAAAAAAAAAAAAAAAAAAAAAAAAGTAGCTGCCACTTAAAAAAAAAAAAAAAAAAAAAAAAATATATATATATATATATATTTCTAGGTCCTGGCCACATCACTCAATAGGTTAGACTGAATGCCGAGGTGGCGGGTCCAGTCTCCTGGTCAGGGCACATTCAACAAACAACCAATGAATGTCTAAGTGAGTGGAACAACAAATAGATGCTTTTCTCTCTAAAATCAATCTAAAAGAAAAGAGTACACATACTTACTATGTGTTGAGTGATTCCATGGGGTCAAATGCAGTTGTAAGCACGTTATACATATATAATTTCTTGGACTTCCTACAACAACTGTATAAAATGGGTCCTCCCATTATCCCCGTATTACAGATGAGGGAACAGAGGCACAGGGAAATGAGCACAGGGCCAGCAGCCAGCAGGGCCAGGGGTCCACACCCAGGCAGCTTAGTGCTGCCTCTATTCACCACTGGCCGCCAATGACCTTCAACCCCCCCAACTCCACCCCACCATCCCCAGAGCTGCCCTGCTGCTCAGAAGCAAAATTAAGGATCATAGAGGTGAGCGCTGAACGAGGAGGGAGGGGCCCTAGGAGTCTCACAGGTCCGCTCTAAACAGACTTTTAAGGCAGGAAGGAGCCTCAAAAAGCAACAGGCCTGCCAGCCTGGCGTGGCTCAGTGCTTGAGCATGGGCCTATGAACCAGGAGGCCATGGTTCGATTCCAGGTGAGGGCACATGCCTGGGCTGTGGGCTTGATCCCTGGGGGTGAGGGTGGGGGTGGGGGTGGGAGGATGTGGAGGAGGCAGCTGATTAATGATTCTCTCATCATTGATGTTTCTCTTTCTCTCTCTCTCTCTCTCCCTCGCCCTTCCTCTCTGAAATCAATAACAAAATATATTTTTTTAAAAATTAACAGTTCTGCAGAAACTGGTTTGGCTCAATGGATAGAGCGTCGGCTTGGGGACTGAAAGGTCCCGAGTTTGATTCTGGTCAAGGGCATGTACATTGGTTGCGGGCATATCCCCAGTAGGGGGTGTGCAAGAGGCAGCTGGTCGATGCTTCTCTCTCATCGACGTTCCTAGCACTCTATCTCTCTCCCTTCCTCTCTGTAAAATATCAATAAAATATATTAAAAAAAAAAAATTAACAGTTCTGACTTTCGTATTGCTCAGGCAGGAAAGTAAAGCTTGGAGAGGCAAAGTGGCAGTGTGGCCAGGGAGGGCCTCCTTGGCCAGCCTGGGGTCTCACTGGCCGGCCCGGTCTGGCTCCACATGGCTCCCAAGCGGGATGGGCTGATGGGGGGTGGGGGGTGGAGGGAGGCAGTGGGATGGAGCGGCTGAGGTCAGACAAGGGCTTTTCTTCTTCATTCCAGCTCCAGACAAAGGACCACCTGCTCCCTCCTCTCCCCCCTCCAGGGAGGGCTCCCTGCTGTTGTCCTAGTGACAGGGGCTGCCCTAGGGCTCCCCAAGCCCCCGCCCCCCACGAGGCCTGCCAGGCCTGCCCCAAGCACATTACAGGCTCCAGACTGCAGAGGATGAGCTGGAATCAGGCCCAGCCTCCCTTCTCTGCCAAAACCCTACCTTTCAGTGCCAGGGCCAGACAGGCCAGACAATGGGGTCATCACTAACCTAATAATGAGGCCTCAGGGATGCAGGGGGCTGACTAGTGGGGAGGGAGAGGCAAGGGTGGGGTGGCTGCCTGGGCCCCACAAATGTACATAGAGCACCTTCCAATTCCCCTCTCTCCCCCTCCTTACCAAGAACCAGAGACGACGAGAACAAGAGCAGAGACTGACCATGGGCATGGGGCACAGGGCAGGTGGGAGGCAGAGAGAGGGAGACGAAGGGAGGAGAGGCACAGAGAAAGCCTGGGAGAGGATGTGTAAAGGAAGGAGGTGGGTCCCGTTGCCCAGGAAGGCAGCTCAGAGCTTCTTAAGAGGCTGCAAGGAGCAAAGCAAAATCTCACTCTTGTCGCTGCCACTAACCGCTTTGTGTGCTTTCGGGTAGCCTGCTGGAGCCACGACCACCTGTCTGTCAGGCAGGGCCACATCGCCTCGGGTCATGGCGGGCTGGCACAACACAGGCCAACGCTCTCCGGGACCCAGGGCCACACGGACTCGATGTCCAGCTCCCACTGCCCCATTCACGGCAAAGCAGGGAGCACTCCTCCTGCCAGGCCAGCTATGGGTGACGAGGACGTACCAGCCCCGTGGCTTGGGGGGAGCGTTTGGGGATACAAACCCTGAAATTAAACTTCTTGGTTGACAGTGCACTCCAGGCCCCAAAGCTCTCTGTCCCGGGAGTCCCAGGCCCTGCATTCGCCCACTTCTGGCATCGGGGACGCTCTTGGGGATGAGTCTGGGCTGAGGGCTGGAGGCAGCCTGAGGGGCTGGTGAATGAGGCTGTGAATGGACCTCAGGCAAGGGCCCAGCGGGGAGTCAGGAGTGGGGGGGAGCTGGCAGCTGCCTCCTGAATGGGGCTCAGTGCTGTGGAGTGGGGGGGAGGCCAAGCCCACATTCAGCCAGAGCAGGTGGGAGAAGGGGGGAAATGCTGGCCCGGCAGAGGGGGAGACAGTGCGGGGCCACCCCCACCGCTCCCACCCACCTACCTCAACCTTGGAAAGAGCTGCTGTGGGGAGAGGCTCCAGGGGACTTTAATCTGCCAGCACCCAGCCCTCTGCCCCCTTAATCCTCTCAGTCGCCAGTTTTCCCAGCCTGGGGCCTCACACAGTCTGTGCCTGCATCCCGACTCCCACCCGGACCCCTTCCTAGTGCACGTCTGACCTAGGCTGGGGAAAGGACCCACCGAATTCCCTCTGTATTATTGTCATTAGTGACTTCCGAGAGTTAGGCAGAGGGAGAGAGAGAGCTAGAAACATCAATGATGAGAATCATTGGTGGGCTGCCTCCTACAGGCCCCCTTTTGGGGATCCAGCCCATAACCCAGGCATATGCCCTTGTCTGGAATCGAACCTGGGACCCTTCCGTCTGCAGGCTGACACTCTATCCACTAACCAGTGTTTCCCAAAGTGTGGTACGTGTACCCCCAGGGGTACGGGAAGAGTTTGGTGGGGGTACGCGTTGCACCGGAGTTGGGTGGGGATATGCACTGCACCGTGCTTGCTGTGCCTAATTCTACGTTCTCATGAGTACGAGGAGTACTCAGCGTTACGAAAATTATAGAAGGGGTACACATATGTCAAAAGTTTGGGAGACACTGCACTAAGCCAAACCGGCTAGGGCTCCCTCTGAACTACTGCCCCTTTGGGCTCTTTCGCCTTCTTTGGGGCAAGGGGTGGGGGAGCCCCAGAAGGAGCCCCTCCTCCCGCGCTGTGCCATCTCAGGCAGATCCCTAGGCACACTGCCTCCGCTTCCCCATCGACTGTGTGGTAGAAGCTCTGCCTTCTCCAGGGAGTGTAGGGGGCCCATCCACCCACAGGGGTTGGCTAATCTATTCTGTATCCTTGCTCAGGCAGGGGTGATGGGAAATTTGGAATTAGGACCAGGCAGCTCTACATGGTGGGGGCCCAGTGAGGTCTGTGCTGTCACCTGGTGACCCTGGTGACCCTAAGCCCTGGTCCGGGAGGGCTGAAAGGAACCATCCTGTGTGTGATCTGCACACACTGCATGTCCAGGACTACTCCGTGTCTGCACGTGAAGTTCCTTCTGTCTCCCAGGAGGACCCTCCTCATCCCCAACCCAGGGAGTTTTCGAGCCACTCTGCAGGGTTCTGGGGGCTGCGGGACCTCTGAGGCGCAGAGGAGTGGAGAAGGGGTCTGAGCAGCCCCTTCCCAGCAAGGGCAGCCCCACTGTGAGTGTTCTGTGTGCTGGCCTCCTGCATGCCATCTGGTTGGACAGCACAGGTGGCGCTGGACGTACGGAACCCCCGCTAGACAACAGGCACCGCCTCATCGCACCCTCACCTCACCCTGCGTTCCGGTGGGCCTGGGACGGTCCTGGCTCGTCCCTCCTGTCTGAGTGCGATTATTCACAGGGACCCTATCCTGCTCAAAATGGCCCCAATCTGGATGGTACATTATAGAGTCCCTCCATTCAACACCCTCAACAGTCCTATGAGGTAGATGCTATGGTGGGCTCCATCTTGAAGGGGAGAAAAACGGGGCATGGAGAGCCGAGGTGGCCAAGTGTGGACAGGGGGACATACAGATGGGACGGACACCCAGGTGCAGGGGCCCAGGGCGCTGCAGCTAAAAAGCTCGGGGGACCCCAGTTCAATCCTTTCGTTCGTTCATGTCACAGATACTTCCTAGGAACCGACTACACGCCAGGCATCACACTCCTGCTATGGGTGGACACACAAGAGCAGAAGGCAAAAGAAACCAGCTCAACGTTAGTCACAAAGCAAGTCACTGCTCAAAATGAAGGCAGCTCAAGGTTCCTCCTTGGGGGTTGGGGTTCCAGCCTCGCTCTTCCTTGTTTTCCTCTGCCCTGATCAGTTATATGAAGTACAACTGGCGCAGTGTTTCCCAATGTGTGTTTTGTGGAACACCAGTCTCAAGAAGGTGCAAGAAATAAGGGTTGTGTGGCTCCGTAAGTTTGGGAAACCCTCTTGGAAGGGCATGATGCAGAAACCAAACCAAGGGCCCTGGAAGGTTTGCAATGGAGAAACCTGTCTGATTTTGCTCAGCCCAGCATTTCCCAAACGCATTGGATCACAGTGTTTTTTTCAAACTCCATGAGCACTCTGGGGAAACGCAGGTGTCCACTGTAGAGGCGTTTCCCCCACCCGTGGCTGGTGGTTCCAAACCAGCCTCCGTCTCCGATTCCCGAGTGGCTCAGGCCTCACGACAGCTGACACTGTCTGGGCTCCTCCGGCAAAGTTAGACCCCAACTCCAGCAAAGTGAGGTCCCAGCCAGAGGGTGGAGGGGAATGCCAGCCCAGGAGAGGCCGAGGAATCAGCGACTGCCCTGCCCCACTCCCTGGACTGGCCGAATGGGCCGCTGATCGGCTCCCAGGGAACAGCCCGCACCGGCTGGGATCTGCCTGCTCAGCACCCAGGACAGCGCACCATCTCCTCTCCCGCCACAGGCCAGCCAGCCCGGCCAAGCAGAGAAGCCGGAGAGAAAGAAACACATCTGTTTTATGTCTCTCCTGCCTGTGGGATGTACTCAAACTGCACTTCCAGGACAACGACACATCTGGTCCCAGCTCCCAACACTTGAATCCTCCCCTCTCTCCTGGGAGGACCCTCTCCCTGTCCCTCGTCTAGAGAGGCCCTCGATCTGAATGAGGGGTATGGGCACTTACAAGGACCCCAAACACAGACCCCATCGTGGGAAAGGAGTCTTGGGTCTGGAAAGGCTGGGACCTAGAGCCTCAGAAGTCTCCGGTCTGCAGCCACACTCTCTCTCCTCTGTCCATCGGGCCAGAACCAGAACCAGAACCAGAACCAGAACGAGCCTTAGGAAATGCCCGCAGGGCATGTGTGCTGGGACAGGGCAAGGTGCAGGCAGCTGCCCTCCCCACTTAGGGTGGGGGGTCCCTGAGCCTCATCTGCTGGCTCCTGGCCTCATTAGCCGGCTTCTGAGCAGAGCAGCATTAACGAGGCTGCCCAGGGGTTTATGGCTCAGCAGAGCGTCCCACCCAACAGCCAGAGCCCACCAGGGAACTCCGGCCCATTCACGGATATTTACAGCCCCACAAACAGCGTCCAGGCCTGCAGCTGCCGGGGTCAGGAGGCGAGGTTAGGGGACAAGCCCTTCTCTCTTCCCATTTTCCTTCCCTGCCAATGAGGATGGTAATTCACCTCTGAGAGAAAACCACTTCCCTGACTTTCCCTCTCATTCAGAAATACATTCACAAGTATTTTTATTTTTTAAAATCCTCACCCAAGGATATTTTTCCATTAATTTTTATTTTAGAAAAAAAAATTATTTATTTTTAAAATATGGAACGTGCCGAAACCGGTTTGGCTCAGTGGTAGAGCGTCGGTCTGCGGACTGAAGGGTCCCGGGTTCGATTCCGGTCAAGGGCATGTACCTTGGTTGCGGGCACATCCCCGGTAGGGGGCATGCCAAGAGGTAGCTGGTCGATGTTACTCTCTCATCGACGTTTCTAGCTCTCTATCTCTCTCCCTTCTTCTCTGTAAAAAATCAATAAAATATATTTTAAAAATAAAATAAAATAAAATATGGAACGCTTCACAAATTTGCGTGTTATCCTTGCGCAGGGGCCATGCTAATCTTCTCTGAATCATTCCAATTTTAGTATATGTGCTGCGGAAGTGAGCACTCCATTAATTTTTAGAGAGAGTGGAAGAGAGAGGGAAAGACAGAGAGAAACATTGATGTGAGAGAAACACTGATGTGAGGAAGGAGCCTGCAACAGAGGGACTGGAATTGAATCTGGGACCCTTTGGTCCACAGGCCGACGCTCTGTCCACTGCGCCAAACCTGTCCACTGAGCCAACCCGGCTAGGGCGTGTATTGTATCACTTCTACTCTCACACCAATCCTACAGTAAATGTGATTAGTCCCATTTAACAGATACAAAAACTGAGGTGGGCAGAGATCGGTGACTTGCCCAAAGGCACTCCCGGAGAGTAGAACGGGGCACCACCTGGCCTGTTCCCAGCTGCATTATTTCTGTTCTTCCAGCCACGTGGAGAGTCCGCAGGGAGGCAGGTCATCCCTCTCAAGGGGCTTCTCCCAGAAGGGGAGAGGCGAGAACCCCCTTCCTTCAGCAGAGAATCAAGCATCCTGACCCGAATTCAGGCTGAGCAGCTGGACACTCGGGCTCCCCAGCTCTTTCCACACCTGGGCCTCCGGGGGGAAGAAGAGCTCAGACTTCCCCGAGAATACAGGAAGTTGGGGTTGGGTGGGCAATGGGGGAGAGGGCCACCTTTCCACCTGGCTGTCCCTCCCCACCCTGCTTCTCCTCCTTCGGAGTCCTGTCCTCACAGAAGCCCTTGGAGGTTTGGACTCTGAGATGACAGCTGGGGGCTGTGACTCAAAGCCAGGCCTCTGGGGTCTCGGAGAGCAGCAGTAATAATGCCCATGCTGACTCACCCAGGGCCAGCTGTCACATGTCCCGGCTGCCTGGGGACTGAAGGCGAGTCACAGCCATGACGCAGGAGTCCCAGGGGAGCAGCAGGCAGGGAGAGGGGGAAGTGGGTGTGCGGGGCTGACTGCTGGTTATCAGGCACTGGGAAGAGAGTTTCAGCTTTCTCTCAATTCCCAGTCACCCCTTGAGTGAAAGATGATCGTCTCCATGTAAGGGGAGGAAATTGGGGCTCAGAGAGCTGATGTCATTTGCTCCCCATCACAAAGTCAGGAAGGCCTGAACTCAGGTCTACCTGACTCCAAATCCAGGCTTCTGTCCCGGACAGCCCATCTAAGCAGCACCATGCTCTGGTAGTTACACATTTATAATTCGCACTAGGGGCCCAGTGCATGAGTTTGTGCACCTTGGAAGGAACTGTGGGCCGAGAGGCTGCAGTGGGTACAGGGGTGGGTCTTGGCCCATCCTCTGCACTGGCCCTGCCAAGGTCCTCCCATGTCCCCTCCCCAGACCCTGTCTGCCAACAGCCCTGCTCCTGCTGCCACCACTCCCACACGCTGATGGCGCCGGCCCCACTCACACCTACTGACCAGGAGCAGGGGGAGGTAGAGAAGCCCTGAGGGGTGACGGGGGCTGGCAGCCACCGCTCGCACCTGCTGGTGGTACTGAGTGATCAGGGCCTGCGCCGGGCGCCAGCAGTGGGTGTGAGTGGTGCTGGCGCAGGCAGCAGGTGCAAGTGCTTGGCAGGACCTCAGCGCGCAGGAGCAAAGAATTTTCAGTAACCACCAGAGGCTCGAGCCCCAATGACAGGACTGTGCCCTGCCGTGGTCTGGTGCCCCTGCTCACCTGCTCCACCATCCTGCCAGGGCCCCCGCCCGCCATATTCCGCATGCGCACCCCTGGTGGTCAACATACGTCATAGCGACCAATTGTTTGGCTGTTCTCCTGTTTGGTCTATTTGCATATATATATTGTGGTGGCATAATTAATACCGCCCACTTTCCTTCTGGGAGATCAGCAAAGTTGGGGGTCTCTTTGAGGTGTCTGGGAAATGCATGCTCCCCATGGGAAGGAAAAAAAGAGAGAGACACAATCAAGTCACTTTCAATTCTCCCTTTTCCCTCTTGCTTGTTTGAGCCTGAAAGCAATTGTGTTGTGTAAATTAACAGAGCTCTGCTACCAAACCTTCTGTTCATTAAACATTTGCAGATCTTGAAAGCCTTTTTAAGGGTAACCTGGAAATGGTTTTCCAGTCCCAGAAGCCCTTTAGGGATTAACCGGGCTCTGGTCTCACATCTGCCCCTGCCCAGCTATTTGACCTTGGATCCTTGAGGGCACCTCCCTAGAGTTCAGGAAGTGACTGGAGTAAAACTATCAAAGAATAACCTTAAAAGGAGGAGCTCAGAGGAAAGCTACGGGGCACATATTGTATAAAGCAATAACTAAAGGGTACATTACCTGAGTGAAATGGTAAATATCAGTGGAACAGAGAAAAACCTGAAATATTGCCAACCACCTAAAGAAATTTTCCAAATGATAACACTTCTCAAACAATGTATAAAGGAAGTGTTTCTTCCTTTTTAAAAAATTCTAACCTGAGAATATTTTTTTTCCCATTGATTTTTAGAGAGTGGAAGGGAGGGAGGTAAGGAAACGGGGAGAGAGAGAAATGTCAGTGTGAAAGAGACACATCAATTGGTTTCTTCCTGAACTGGGCTTGAACCTGCAGCCCAGGTATATGCCCTTGACCAGAAATCAAACCTGAAACCCTTCAGTGATTGGGCTGACACTCTAACCCACATGTGTCAAACACAAGGCCCGCGGGCCAAATCCGTCCCACCAGGCCTTGCAATGTGGCCCACACCACGCTGTCATCACTGCACTCCGCTGCGTTTCCATCACAATGACAGTTTATGACTGTTCAGTAAACCATTCGGCCCGCGATTTAGGCTGGATTTTAGATTTTGGCCCCTTCTCTGATTGAGTTCGAAACCCCTACTCTAACCACTTAGCAACACTGGCCAGGGCAGGAAGTTTTTTTAAATTATATTTTTAATGATTTCAGAGGAGAAGGGAGGAAGGAGGGAGGGAAGAAGGGAGGGAGGGAAGGAGAGACACAGAGAGAGAGACATCAAGGGATGAGAGAGAATCATTGATCAGCTGCCTCCTGCATGCCCCTCACTGGGGATCAAGCCCACAACCTGGGCATATGCCCTGACTGGGAACTGAACCCTGACCTCCTGGTTCATAGGTTGACACTCAACCACTGAGCCATGCCAGCCGGGCCAGAAAGTGTTTCTTTCTTTCTTTTTTTTTTTTCCCCCTAATATATTTTATTGATTTTTTACAGAGAGGAAGGGAGAGAGACAGAGAGCTAGAAACATCGATGAGAGAAACATCGACCAGATGCCTCTTGCACACCCCCCACCGGGGATGTGCCCGCAATCAATGTACATGCCCCTGACCGGAATCAAACCTGGAACCTTTCAGTCTGCAGACCGACACTCTATCACTGAGCCAAACCGGCTTCGGCCAGAAAGTGTTTCTTAATAGGTGATGTTGGTGTAACTGAACAGGAATAAGATCTGGATAGGGTAAAGGGTTAGATAATATTTTTTTCTAAATCATAGTAGTAAGAAATAGCAGCATATATTTATGAAATCTGAAAAGGGATAAAAACTGTCTTAGGCCCGAAGCAACAGAAGGAATTGTGAAGCAAAAGCCCAACAGATTCAACTTTAGAAAACTAAGACATTTTTTTAATCATCCTATATAATAAAACCCTTAATTGCAAATTGAACAGTGGAACCACCAGTCGCTATGATACTCACTGACCCCCAGGAGGCAGACACTCAATGCAGGAACTGCCCCCTAGTGGCCAGTGTGCTCCCACAGGGGGAGTGTTGCTTAGCCGGAGGCTAGGCTCATGGCTGGTAAGCACAGTTGTGGTGGCGGGAGCCTCTCCCACATCCACTGCAGGTGGGCTGTAAGAAGCCAGGGGTCCTGGGCCACAAGAGCTTTGGACTGCAAGAGGGCGCAGCAGGAGTGGAAGGACACCCTTACCCCCCCTCAGTGCACGAATCCGTGCACTGGGCCTCTAGTGATACTATAACAACAGATCAATAAATCTGTTAAAATAAATCATTAAAAATCTAGTATTTAAGAGAATCATTAAGATCCCAAGGATATGAGAAGACAATTCTTTCAAGCAGAAGTTAAAATAGGAAACAAACAAACAAACAAACAAAAGGGACATGTAGGAGGTAGTGGGGAGGAGATGATGATCTTCAGGCTTCCTGACTCCTGTAACTTCCGGGATCAATGGGAAAAACTGAGGAAGGAGTGAGGATGGATATCATGCAGTAAGCCAGCTTGGGCAGGCAAGACAAATGCCCAGAATGCAGGGGTGGGGGGCAACTGGATAAACTCCCAAGGGTCTGTGCTCACTTGTTTCCTTCACCTTCAGCTCCCACAAAAGGCATTCTGGCCATCTAGTGGATGGGTGACCTCATAAGATCAAAAAGGCCAAGGTCAGGGTTTCCAGCCTTTAAGACCAGAGGGCCAAGGTCATGGCTTGCAGCCTTTGAGGTCCAATTAGTTTCATGCTGAGTCAAAGCTACTCTATGTGCTGCAGAACGAGACAGCATAGAGAGCTGGTCCAACTCCATTCCTAACACCTGGATGAAGGTCCCAGCAGATCCTCGTTTGAAACCAGCTGACCACTGGTATCCCCTTGATCCAGGAGGGAAGGAGAACTGACTGGTCAGCCTCCCATCCCACTGACCTCTGAGACATGAACTGTAGGGCCACATCAGCTTGCAGGAACTCAGACAGGTGTGGTGTGAGCCCACCCCTCCTCCACACTCACCAGAGGTTGACCTGCTGGGGCTGTCTATGAGACGGCAATCCCCAGCCAACGTTCTTTCCTAAGGGCACCTAGTGCACCCTCACCAAACCCTACCTTTCAGCAGGCCCCAAGGAAGAGGCAGGAAGGACAAAACGCGACAGCGCTCTGAGTGACCTGGCGTCCTTCTGAAGCCGGTGTCCGTTTGTGAGGCTTCAGACCTGCTCTTCACTTAGCCCTACCAGGGGGGTGGCCCAGGGTTGGCTTTGCAAAGCAAGGGGACAAACGCAGAGGGACTGCGTATGTGCCAGAGGTCAAACCCTGTCCTTTCACTCAAAGCACTGACAGGCCCAGCTGGCATGGCTCAGCATTGACCTATGAACCAGGAGTCATGTGGATTCCAGGTCAGGGCACATGCCCAGGTTGTGGGCTCGATTCTCAGCGTGAGGTGTGCAAGAGGCAGCCCATCAGTGATTCTCTCTCATCATTGATGTTTCTATCTCCTTCCTTCTCCCTTCCTCTTTGAAATCAATAAAAATATATTTTTAAAAATGTAAAAAAAAGCACCGTTAGGAAGGACAACAAACATTGGCCCCCAGTGCCACGTGAGGGATGGGAGTAGACAGGCAGAACTTGTGAGGAAACAATTGTTTGCCCAGAGTTATGTTTTGGGACTCTCTTTCCTAGGATAACGGTGCCTGTCCAGGATGGTTCCTGGGTGGGCCTTCCCGGAAGCAGGGGGATGGTCTTTCTGACACTCAGGACCTCCCTCCAGTGGCAGAAACGGAATTGCATGGACCACCCACTAATATCAGGTACGACCCATTCCCCCTGCTCCCTCCAGTTCCAAAGTCCTTCTTCTAAAAGATTTCCCCCATCCATCCAAATAAGTTTGCTTTCAAGTGTAAACACACACCCAGGGACCAGCAAAGGACATTCATCAAATGAGAAAGACACACACAGAGCCGAACAGAATGATACGCGGTGTTCCAGGTTCTGATTCTAAATCTGACAAGAAGTGTGAAGGGCTGGCAGCTTGCTGGTCGGGGACGAGTGGCAGCAAGCGTCTCTCTCCTGCCTCAGGGCATCAGGCCAGCAGCTGCTGTGCTCTTAGGAGCCGGAGGGAGAGCGGGTGGCACGTAGGAGCGGAGGGAGACACGTGCTCCCCCACAGGAACAGGAGCTACTACACGCTCCCCGAACCACAGCCAGGCCTCGTGTTAACGTGGATGACACCCCCTACCCCCCCACCAGGCCCGCCACGTCTTTCAAGCTGCAATTTCATGTCTTTGCTCCCACCTGGGCATCTGCATTGAGCCGGCTCTTCCAACTGAACTTGTCCGAAACCAAAAGTGTCCTTTGTGCCAACCCACTCCTCCCAATCCCAACCCTGACTTTCCCTTTCCCCAGGGATTCAGAATGTCAGGTATATATGTGGTTCACCTCATCTATTCAGTCTAGTGAGATCTGCCGAGTCTCTTATGGCCATGTCCCTCTTCCCTTCCATTCTTTTTTTTTTTTTTTTAAATATACTTTATTGATTTTTTATACAGAGAGGAAGAGAGAGGGACAGAGAGTTAGAAACATTGATGAGAGAGAATCATCGATCAGCTGTCTCTTGCACACCCCCTACTGGGGATGTGCCCGCAACCAAGGTACATGCCCTGGACTGGAATCGAACCCGGGACCTTTCATTCCACAGGGCGACGCTCCATCCACTGAGCCAAACAGGTTTCGGCTTCCCTTCCATTCCTACTGTCTTCCTCCAAGTCAGTGCCTGGGTCCATGCACAGCAGCAGGCTCCTTGTAGTGTCACTCACCCCTGCAGTCCCCCCGCCTCCCCACCTCCACTGTCACGCAGAATCTTCCCAACCCATGGCTTGGATCCCATAACAAACCTGCTAGAAAAACGTTCAGAGGCTTCCCCTGCCTCCAACAGGACATGGTCTGGTCCGAGCTACCTTTACAGCTCTATCTCCCTTGCCGACAAAACATGTTCCCGCACAAAGTTCATGGCACAGTCACCGTCACCCCAGGACTGCGGTGCTCACTGTTCCCCCAACACGGGGACAGCCTCGGCCTCCTCTCCTGCTGCTTCATGGGACGAAGCGGGAGGAGGACAGTCATAACAGCACCCAACACGAGTACCAAGCCAAGAGAACCATCTCCTGGCTGGAGGTCAGCTGTCCATCGCTGGGTTTCCAAGTTGGCATCCCCAACCCCATTCCATTCCCACGCCTCGACTCCAGGCATTGTAAGCAATCACATACTATCTCCCCTACACCCTCCCTCCGTTCCTGCCGGGAAATCAGTCAGCTTTCCAAAGAGCCCGTGCTGTGACTCACGCTCCAAGGATGGCAGGGATTGGACCTCACTGGTGGCCACAGAGCTTGGATAGTGGGTGAGGGAAGAAGGAGGGACTTCTCCTAAGGCTTTCCCCCGCCTCCCCAGGCCCAACTACAATACAGACACCACCCCTGACTTCCAATAGGTACTGTCCAGTCTCTACCGAGTGCAGACCCAGCTCTGATGGAGTGAGCTGAGAGGAGGACCGAGGGGAGGGGAGGATGTCTCAGGGGAGCCCCCACCTCCAAAAACCGGGGGAGCAGTGTCTTCAGCCTCAGCGATGCATTAGGCCACACCCCCACCCCACATCACCACCCTCAGTTCTCTGATTTGGGGGAGGGTTGGAAGGAAGAGGGGGGAATGTAACTGCTCACATACCTGATCAAACAGGACTTTCCAGTGCTGGCAGAGAGGAAGGCCATGCAGGAGAGGAGGAAGAGGAGAGAAAGAAACACACTTATCACCAAGGCTCCTGTAGCCCCCTCATATTTCTGACAGCCTCCCAGCTGCCCCCCAGGCTCAGGGGCCCACCACGAGGGACCAGTGAAAACCTGGGAAGAGCTTCCCAGGTGAGCCGGTACTGAGCAAAGGGAGGGAGCTGGGGGGGGAGGGAGGGAGGAAGGATTGTCCCTCTTTCCCAGGCGGCCAGGCAGAGGGATGCGCAGAACAAGGGGATTCGCAAGGATGACTCAATAAAGGCGTGGGACTCTGCCCAAGGGCCTCCAACAACTTCTAGAAACTGGGACTCTTGCATCCCCTTCTGCTCCCCAGCCCGGGAATGCATACTCAGGTGCCCTCCATCAGACCAGTGGCAGAGGCCTCCACCTGCTGGGGGCAGAGACCCGCTCCCCCCACCCCCCACCCCCCAGCCGCTGCGGGTTGGAAGGGGCTCCCCAGGTGCTGAAATTGACCCAGTCCCTTCCAGGCTGAGTCCGGGGTGAGTATGTGGGATTCTACCAGGGCTTTGGGGCCAAAAGCAATGAGAGGTTTAACTACAGGAGCCAAAGGGAGGGGAGGTGTTACGCTTCCCCCCCCCCCCCATCCAGACTTTCTGCTTAGGTTTGGTAGGTTGGAGGGGGACCTGGCTTCACTTCCGTATCCCCCACCCTGAGAGACGGGGCAGGGCCAAAGGTCTGCCTCTCTAGGTGTAGGTTAACGTCGGAGGGAGAAGCTTAGGGAACCCCAGTTCCCAGGACCCCGTCCCCCCCGCCCCCCGGGACCCAGGGGAGGGGGGCTCGAGCTGCAGATGGGGGGAAGCCGTTGGGGAAGCCCCTCCGCAACCCCGCCGCCGGGGACCGTCCTGGTCCGACGCGCCCCGGACTCCGGGGGCCCCCTTCTGGAGCGCCGGGCTCCCGCACTCCTCCCCTCCTCCCGGCGCGGGGCCGGGGCCGGCTTGCATTTCAATCAGACACCGCAGGTGCCGGCGGGGGCTGATCCGAGGGCGAACCAGGGGGTCCTCCGACCGGCCGGCGGAGCCGGGTTCCGGGGACCCTGCGGCGCCCCCCCTCCCCGGGCCCGGAGAACCCGCAGGTCGCGAGTGGGAGGGGAGGGGGGGAGTCACCGCCGTGACGCGGCCGCCTCTGCGGGAAAACGCCGCGTCCCGGGCACTGCACCAGCCGCGGGGAAGGGCTGCGTCCCGCAGGGAAGCCGCGGGAGCCCGGGGGTTTGGGGTGGGGGTGGGGGTGAGAGTGGCGCTCTCGCTTTTGGGGAGACCGGTCCCCCCGCCCCCTGCTGCAAGTTGCCCCGTGGAGGGGAGCCGGGGCAGCTCTCCTCCGAGCGCCCCCCAGAAAGTTTGCCCGCGCAGGCAGGGGAGGGGGCACTCACGTCCTCGGGCGCCGCCGGCGGCCGCGCGTCGGCCTCGGGTCCCAGCTCCTCGATGCGCTCCGCCTCGGCGCCGGCGGCCACCGCGGGGCCCGGGCTGGGGTGCTCGCCCATGCCGGAGCGGGGCCCCCCGGGGGCGGCGGCGGCTGCGGCTCCGTCCGGGCGCCGGGCTAACTTTGCGCCGCGGCGGCCGCGCCGCTCCGGGGGCTCGGTGCGCGCCGCGCCGCCTCCGCGCCCGCCCCCGCCCGCATGGCCCCCGCGCCGCTCGGAGCGCCCGCCGCGGCCGCAAACTTCTCCGCCGCCTCCGCTCGGCCCCGCTCCGGGCTCCGAAGCGAGGGCGCCCTTGGGCCGGCCCAGCGCCCGGCTCCCCGCGCTCTCTGCCCGGCTCCCGCGCCCCCGCTCCGCGCCCGAGTCTCCTCCTCCCCGCGGGCGGGGGCGGGGCTGCCCGGGGGCCGCGGCGCCCACTCCCCCCTCCCGGGCCGCCGCCGCCCGGGCCGAACGGGTGAGAGCGCCGCGGCGCGGGAGGGCGGAGGGCTGCGGCGGGCTTGGCTGGCCGTGGCTGCACCTCCCGGGGCGGGGATGGGGCTGCGCCGTCCCTGGGCCCCTCACCGCCCGCCTCCACCCCTCCCTCTTCCCCGGGTCCGGTTCCCCTCTGCACCGAGCCGGGCCGAGTCCCAGTGCGGGGCCCGCTGCCCTAGACCCACCGGGCTAACGGTTCGTTGGAGGCAGTGGATGCGGGAAGAGAGGCAGGACGTTTCACTAAGTTGGCAACGCCAGGGTTAACGGAAAGTGACCTGGGGGACGGATGCTGAGAGGGGGCGATCCCCTCACCCCGACTCTCTCCACTGAGGGCGCAGACTTTGGGAGGCCAAGGGAGGCCCAGCATTTAGGGATGGGAGAAGTCAGATGGGGAAGCTCCGGCCCGGACCCCCACCCTGAGCCTTGCCCTCCCTCCATCCAGGGCTACAGGACAGTACCCTGGCCTCATTGGACCAGGTGGCCAAAGGGGAGCACCGGAAATGCTCCATCTGGGGAAGGGGGGGTTGTTAAATTAGAGCAAGCAGGAACGAAGTTAGAGCAAAGGAATAGGGGGTATTTTAAAGAAGAAAAAAATGGGTGCTGTTTCCTCTGCAGGAGAGACCTGCCAGAAGGGACTGTCTCCCCCCAAGCAGAGGCTCCGCCTGGAAACCGCGCCAGGGCCAGTGCTGGCGGGGACCGGCCGTGCCCACTTCCCCAGGAGGACTCATTCCTGGTGATGTCTCACAGTCACCCCCAGCCCCCCACGGAGGCTGTCTCCTGCCACTCCTCTTCCTTCTTCTCACTCACCACCCACCCAGCCACCCACTCGCGCCGGCCCTTGCTCCCTCTCAGAAACAGGCTCTTCTCCAATAATGAGAATTGCAATTAACGTGCTCATATGTCCCCGAAGCAAACACATGGCCCCGGCAGCCCCACATCCAACCTGTGGCCATCTCCCTGACAATGGCTGCTCCCCCTTCAACGCCGAAAAGGAAATTAACTTCGCTCTAATTAGGTGAGTTTGCGGCAGACACCCATATTCATCTCGGCTTCAGCAAGTGTGATCATCTCAACTATTTTTGCTTCTCACCACCCTCCCCCATCTCTACTCCACTAACAAGTCAAGATCCTGCCAAGATTTTCCTTGTAAATAAAACTGTCTGCTTAGGGTGTGATTTTGAAAACAGCCTTCGGGGGACAGGAGAGAGGCTGACTCCTTTGCGGAGTGAAGACCCAAAAGAGGAGAGGGGGCTTGGGGCCCCGGGTCCTGTCACTGCCTCCCCCCACTTCCTGATATCCTGGGCCTGACTCCTGGGGCGCTGGCTGGAGACGGGGCAGGGAGCAGGTGGTTGCAGGGGAGGGGAAGAAGCATTCTGAGAGGGGTTGGGCACTCTTGTGTTCCAACCCCAGCTGTCCTTTATTTTATTTTTTAAAACAGATTTTAATTGATTTCAGAGAGGAAAGGAGAGGGAGAGATAGAAACATCACTGGTGAGAGAGAATCATTGATTGGCTGTCTCCTGCATGCCCCCTACTGGGGATGGAGCCCGTAACCCAGGCATGTGCTCTTGACCGGAATCGAACCCGGGACCCTTCAGTCCACAGGCTGATGCGCTATCCACTGAGCCAAACCAGCTAGGGCCCGAGCTTCCCTTTAGAGCACATGTGTCAAACACAAGGCCCGCGGGCCAAATCCGTCCCGCCAGGCCTTGCAATGTGGCCCGCACCGCGCTGTCATCACTGCACTCCGCTGCGTTTCCATCACAATGACAGTTTATGACTGTTCAGTAAACCATTCGGCCCGCGATTTAGGCTGGATTTTAGATTTTGGCCCCTTCTCTGATTGAGTTCGACACCCCTACTTTAGAGTCTGCCTCTTCTCCAGCCCAGGGACAGCTCTTATGCACACCTTCCCTTCTGCCATCCCTCTGGTGGGGGGAACCTCAGCAGGCTCAGCTCAGTCCCCGAACATGGACTGTGCTCCTCCGAAGTCCCAGTGCCAGAGCTTTGGGAATGCAGAGGCTGATAAGGCCCGCACCCCGCCCTGCAGACACTGTGTAACTGGGGTTGACAGCCAGGAAAGCCCAGGCATAGAGAAACCCGAAGGAGGGAGTCCCTGCAGGTCCAAGAGAGCTTCCTAAGGATATGCCCCAGAACCAGGCAACGTGGGGAAGCTGGGGGGTTGGGGGGGGAGGCATTCCAGGTAGAGGGAATGGCATAGGCAGAGGCTGGGCAATGGGGAGCCATCGAAGGATTGTGAGCAAGAGAGCAAGAGAGTAACGTTTAAGAAGATCCCTTGGGCTGCAGTGCAGAAGAGAGAGAGGAGGGAAGGGGGCCTGACTATAGGGAGATGGAGATGCCATCCAGGTAAGAGATCACCAAGGCAGCAGCAGTTGGAATCAAGGAGTGAGGGAGGATCTGAAAAGCTTCCAGAAGGCTATCTCGTTCTCCATCTGCCCTCGGAATAGCTCACCGCACCTTGGCAGACAGCGTTTCCACAGGTCTCCTCGGACAGAATTTCCGGCCTCTCGCCGAAGCCTCTGTGCAGGAGACCACGTCCCTTTCTCCGGCTCCTGCTGGGAGGAGGAGGCCACCGGGACTTGGAGACCGTTGTGCCAGCCAGCATCCTCCGTGACCCGGAGGCCACTCTGTCCCCTTCTGCTTTCAGTGTCGCCTCAGCCTCTGTCCACCCTTGGGGCCCCTGGGGAATTTGCAGCACAACCCACTCCCAGCAGGCAGTGGGACCGGGGCCTGACCCCCTAGCCCCGAAGCCTCTGGGGGGATACAGTGGCCAGGCTGTCGGATAGCTTTGGTCCCCCTCCAACCTGCGGACCAGCGTCCTGTGCCATATCAGAGACAGAGGACAGAGGAGGGAACGGGCATGGAGCCTCCTCCCCCTCCCTTGTGGGGCCCCGGGGTGACTGTCCACAGGCTGTGCCTTCAGAGAACCCTGGTCTGGTGAGAGGGACAGCCAGCGAGGGCTGATCGGCATTTATACCCGCTCTTCATTATGTAGGCGCTCTCTCCCTTGACCTCTTTGAAAGTTCCTGTCAAGACACTCTTCTCAATCAAGGCGGAGCAGGCCGACAGCCTGGGGGAGCAGTTCAAACTCCGAAGGGCCAAACGCAGTCAGTAGGGGTTCAGGAGCATGAATCTTAAAAGACAGGAGCGGCGTGGACAGTGTGGAGGGACAGTTCTGGGCGGAGGGAAACCCCGCAGCAAGGGCACCAAGACAGGACGGCGTGGCTGGGGTGGGCACAGCGGGGAGGGAGCCAAAGCGGAGATGGCCTAGTGGATAAGGACCATGTCACCAAAGTCCTTGAGTTCCTGCCGCAGGGAGATTGGACCTCACTCGGTGGGCGATGAAGGAGCGGCATTTTAGGAAGATTAAGTTGGCAGTGGCTCAGGAGTGCAATTTAACTAACACGCTGCAAGGGCCCATTATGTGCCAGCCCCTGGCGGAGGGGCTGAGAATACAAAGGCAGTGAGACCCAGGCCCTGGCCTCTGGGGAGAAAATGAGATAATCCTCTAATTCCAGTCGAAGGAGGGAGGGAAGGAGGGAGAGAGGGGCCCGCTGTGTGGGGCTGAGTCTCTAAGATGCACCCACCACAGCACAGAGTGGGTTTTGTGTTGCTGTGTTTTCAGGATCTGATGTTCTGGACCTGGGGGCTGCCACTGGTGAGCCAGGAAAAGGAAAGCCAGAAGGAGCCTCCGGGAGAGGGAGGGGGCGGTGAGGGGAGCGGAGGAGTTTGTTTGTGGACAATGTGAGCTAATGAGAAGCCGGGGAAGAAACATTAAGGGCTGTAATTATGACTCCCTAAACAGTGGTGAGTGTGTGTGTGAGTGTGTGTGTATGAGAGAGAGAGAGAGAGAGAGAGAGAGAGAGAGAGAGAGAGATTCCTCCAGAACCTCTCCCTTTGGTCCTTTTTCAACAAGAGTATCCCATTCTGATGTCTCCCTCAGCCTGGCCCACACCCTCCAGGGCTCTTTCCCAGAAGCAAACCCTAAACTGACCCTGACAGTCCCCTCTCCCCACGCGGAGCCCCAGTCTCTGAGAAACCTGCAAACACCCCTGAGAAGCCTGCAAACAACCCCAAGCTGCCGCCTCGCCTGCCTGAGATGAAGACATGAGCTATTTTTGACTGAGATCCAAGCCTCGGCCCTGAATTCTTTTGTCTTCCAGGAATCCCCAGTCATGTTTGAAGTCTGCAAGTCCAAACAGCAGAGGAGACGGTGCTTGGAATCCAACCAGCCTCCATGCCCGGCCCCGGCATTCCTCCATTCTCCCCACCGTCCTCAGGATCAAACGGCACACGCGGCTGAACAGAACGTCCCCCCTTCCTTTCGTCTCTTCCTTTGTCACCCCAGGGCCCCCACTTTTCTGAGTGACTTAAATCATGGCTGAGAGACATCTAGGTTCACAGACACCAAGCCTTTTCAAAGAGAGGGGCGGGAACCCAAAAAAGCAGCTCAGGAAAGCAGAGGAAACTGTCCCAGGTTCAGTGTGGAGCCAGTCACATGTTCAGGGGAACGATCAGCTGCTCTGTGGGGTCTCATCTTCCTTCCTTGTCATCTCCCTGGGGCTTGGCTGGTCCCAGGGTTTCATGTTTGCATCCTCCAACACTCTGCGATCTTGGGTTATGCTACAGGTAGGTCTGGTCTCCAGGGTAAACAGTCTGTTAGATCGTGTGCATCACTTTGCTAAACCCTACTCCTCCACCAAACCTTCCCTCAGCTTTCCACTCCAAAGAGACCACGCCTACCTCTGATCACTATTTTCACTTGACCTTGCATTATTAACGTTTTAGATTCCTTAAATGAGAATGTATATGCCTACAAGGAGAGATATTGCATATATATATATATATATATATATATTTTTTTTTTTGGTTAATCCTCACCTGAGGATATTTTCCCATTGATTTTTAGAGAGAGTGGAAGGGATAGGGAGAGGTAGAAACATTGATGTGAGAGAGACACATCGATTGGTTGCCTCCCCCAAGGGCCAACCAGGGCTGGGGATAGAGCCTGCAACCCAGGTACATGCCCTAGACTGGAATCAAACCCGCGACCCTTTAGTCTGCGGGCTGATGCTCTATCCACTGAGCCAAACCGGCCAGGGCTGGCCTGTTCGATTTTGCATCCACGGTAATGCACACAGGAGCTGAACAAATGTCTGTTTCATGAAAAACAGAGCATTGTCTCTTGATCCGACATGGTCTAATTACCTAGTTATTACTCTTGGCCCCTTGCAAGAAACAAGTTTCGAGTTACGGAGAAAGGGTTCTTCTACGTAATAAAAATACAGCCGTGCACCTGCTGTCTTCATTACAAAGCTCTTCCGCGCGTCATTGCAGCTCAGCCTCAAAAAGCAGGCCTGTGTGAGGCACGCCGAATAGGTACAATAGCCTTCATGTTACAAATGGGGACCCTAAGCTCCCTGGGCTGGGAGTGACTCCATTGCTGTCATCAAATTTCTTATCCTAAGGGTCAAAGTCAACAGTCCCTGATGCCTGAGTGCCCGTGGCCCTGAGCTCGGCCTGCAGCGGCTTTCTCCCCGGGCCACCAGCAGGCTCACCCAGAGCCCCCAAGCGGGGCTTGCCCGCTGCAGGCTGGTGTGAGCCAGAAGGCGGGGGCTGTCTCTGGCGTAAGTCTGTTTATTTGCTTTGTTTCTCATAAGCTACCTGTGCAATCAGTGACCCTAGAAGGAGGGTGAACAGTGAGCTTCCACCCACCACGTAGGGGCCCTGCACGAGGGTGTTCACAAAGCCGTGTGGAATGAGAGAACCGAAGGGCGTCTGGGAGGGCCACGGGCAACTTGCCACGAGGCTCTCGGTCAACTTCTCCTCTAGAATGGACGCTCCACGAGGGCCCTGCCTTGGTTTTGCTTGCTTAGAGCAGTGCCTTGGACTCCTAGGACCGTTCTCGGCACGTGAAGGTCCCCAAAAAGCGGCTGCTCCGTGAACAGACCTGTTCCATTTCTCCTCTCCAGGCCCAGGGAAGGCCTCCCAGAGATCAGAATCCCTGGGAAGCCTGCCCGGCATCTTGCCAGATAGGGCTTCCTTAGGACCGCCTTTTAGGAAGAATATCAGCTAACCCAGCACCTGCTCCGTGAGGGCTATGGGGAAGAATGCCTGGGGGTCCCCGAGGCAGGCTTTCAGAGGAGGACATACAGCAGCAGCAGCAGCAAGCATCCTGGAGCTCCACTTCCAGTGTGGCAAGTGGCAACCAGCGCCAGGGGCCCGCCCTGAGCAGAGATGTGGCAGCAGGAGCAGCGGCAGCAGGAGCCGCTGGGGAGCGCCAGGCTGAGGAGTGAGGCAGCGGGCACTCGAATCTGCCACCTCCACCTCCCAGCCACACAGCCCGAGCGAGGCGGTGAGAACTTCTGGGTGCGCATTGTAAATACCATCTGTCACCCGCCGGCCCAGATGCGGCTTTCCTCCCGGGGAGGGAAACACGCTTTATTATCGATGCAGAAGGCACCCTACTTAGGCGCCATCAGAAAAGGGAAAGAGGAGCCCGGAAGAGCCAGGACTCCAGAGACCTGCTCCTCTGATAGCAGCTGGTCCGGAGGCCATGGCCATCACCTTCCTGGGGAGTGAGGAGGCCTCATTCTGTCCCCTCCCCTCGCCCCCTTCCCTCTCTGCTTGCTGTGTGACCTTGGGCAAAGTATCTCATCCCTCTGGGCCTCCGTTTTCTTATCTGCAAACGCAGAGGTTGGACTAGATGGCCGAGGCATCGCCTCCAGCTCTAACACCCCCTCGGCATGGCTCAGACCCTTCTCCTTCCTGCCACTGGCCCAGAGCCCATTCGCTTCCCATCAGCCCTTCCACTGAGGCTGGACCGGGGAACCAGACCTGGATGGCAGACCTGGGTTCCTGTCCAAGCTCCGGCACCATTTAGCCGTGTGATCCTGGGCAAGGCCCTCTTTCCTGACCCCGGTCCTATCTTGTGGGAAACTAGGTGGGACTAGGAGATTCCAGTAGGAGACCCATCTCCATATCCCACGATCTCCAATCTTCCCTTCCAAAACACTGCCGATAAATATCGGAACGAGCTGAGATGAATGAGACACAGTCTCTGCCCTCGCTGAGCTCTGAGTCGGGTGGAGACATGCTTGAAAAACCTGCAGGTCGCCCAGCCGGCGTGGCTCAGTGGTTGAGCATTGACCTATGAACCAGGAGGTCACGGTTCGATTCCCGGTCAGGGCACAGGCCTGAGTTGTGGGCTCGATCCCCAGTGTGGGGTGTGCAGGAGGCGGCCAATCAATGATTCCCTCTCATGGTTGATGTTTCTATCTCTTCCTCTCCTTTCCTCTCTGAAATCAATAAAAAATAAATAAAAAAAAACCCTGCAGGTACAATATGCTAGGCTCTGAGTTGAGTAGAGATGTATGCAAAGCGTGCGGCATAGAGGGGGGTCCACGTAGTTGGTGCTGGAACTGAATCCTAAAGGACCAAGTAGGAGTCCACCAGGTGGATGAGGCTTCATGTGTTCAAGTCAGAGGGAGCTGCATGGACTTAGGGAAGTAGAAACTGTGTGAAGCTGCAGAGAAACTGCCTGTGCCTTGTTAGGGCGACGGTGACATTTGGGGGTCCTTGCACTGACTGCTTCCTCTCCCTCCCCTTAGGAGCCATCCAGCTCTCCCTGGATGGAGGTAAGGGAGCTGAGGGTTGATGGCTCTTCCTGGCTTCCCTGTCCATAAAGCAAATCACCAAACAGAGAAGAGACTAACAGGTGTCTCCCTCCCCATCTCCTGCTTTTATCTGTTCTCTGAGTTAATGTCAGTGAAGCAGTCTGGAAATGGAGGGCTGTCTCAGGTCACCCCAAGGTGACCCCAAATTCCCCAGCCTTGTACATCTTCAGGCTGAGTCAAAGGAGGAACATGGCTTTGTGCAGGGTGGGGCCCAGCGGCCGGCTGGCCGGCTGGCATGGGCAGTCTGGGTTTGCTGGGCATCCTCCTGTGTGTGGTCAGACACGTGGTCTCGCCTACAGCTGTGGCAGCCCGTGTGGCTCCTCGGGGAGCTGTCCAAGTCCTCTGCAGAGAAGTGGGGTTAGCCTGTCCCTTCTCCGTGAAGGACATCCTGCAACGGAAATGTGCTTTCCCCCGGCCTCTCGGTGCGGTTGCTGCAGCTCTGGTCTGCAGCCCACACGCCTGCTCTGCATACTCCAATGTACACGTGAACAGGAGAGAGGAGAAACGCATGCATCCAAGACATCCATTAGCTGAGAGCAGTCTCACAGGCTGAGAACCCTGGGGTTAGCCAGGCTCGGGGAAGGCCTGCGAAGTGCCGGTAGCTTTCTGCTGGCTTGGCTTGCTGCAACAATTTATATCCCGGAAAACGGGGCTGCGAGTCAGGAAAATACCAGAAATGCTGAAAGGACAGTCACATTTGTCAGATGGCTCTCGGGGCATGACTGCATTTGCAGAGGGATGGGTCTGCAGGGGGAGGGCCTCTCACTGGAGAGCAAAGCGGTCCCCTGAAGGCTCATTCATTATCCTGGGCTGTGTCAGGAGGAGGGTGGGGGCTTGAAGCACACCCACCCACGCCTGTCCTCTTCCCAGAACTGTGAGGCTGTGATTGCCTGAGGTTGAAGTGGCGTTTGGGATCGGATCTCCCGCAACATGCCGAGCTTTGCTTCTTTAGACACCTGCTACCTGTGTCTTCTTTCCCAGCTGAGGCTGATGGGTCTGTCCTCCCAGCTGCCAGCTGTCGTCCCCTCTCCCGAATGTAACTGACCGCACTCAGTCCATTATACGGTGTGGGCTCTTGTGTGCACGCTATTGTGTCCCCAGGGCTGAGCTGGGAGGCAGTAGGAAGGAGGCTGGGAGTGGGCAAGTGGGTTTGAAAATATAAATAACTGGAAGGGCATTTAAAGTGATTTGCTACAGAATGTTCAAGAACTCATTGTTTTTGCCCGGCAACCAATGCTTCTGCCTTTGTCTTCCTCCTGGAAACCACAGATCGCCAGTGGTGGGGGCCATGTCCGGCTTGGCTCTGCCATGGACTGCAGGTGGATTGGAGGTCCTGGCCTGAGCCACCCAGATGCCCCGAAAAGCCTTGGTCACAGGGCAGGCAGGCTGAGGGGGGGTAGGGGTGGGCAGTCAACATAAAGATACGGCTCCTGCAGGCCCTGTGATGCCCTGTTACCAGTGGTCAGTGCCCTCTGCCCTGCCGAGGGACAGCATCCCCATGGCAGCAGCAGGCTGTGGTCCTGAGAGTGCCCACACATTAGAGGCCTGTAATTATTTGTCCGTTTGTTGAAACTTCTGTGTCATGTCATGACCTCCATAAGGATAGGATGCCTCTGTAATCGTCTCACTTTCTCTCTTTCCTAAGACCGTGCTGTCAGTGCGGCAACGAGGGTTTAGTGGAAAACACACATATTTACTCTTGCAGACCTCCGTTTGCAGCTGGCAAGATAACCTTCAGTCCACTTAGGCTCACGGAGACTCGTCTCCTTGGATTTAAGTGAGGCTAATTGTGACACATCTTGCTAGGAAGTGGGTGAAAGGATGGGATAGTGCCTGGCAGAGAGTAGCTCTGGGTAATATCAGTTCCCCTTCCTTTTCCCCGGATACTCAGTACAGTGTTGAATAAATGAATAAATTATTTCAGAAATGAATACACTTTGGCATCTTTCTTGGATACATTTACATTCCAAAAGGCCCATATATTGCAGCCTTTTTTTTTTTTTTTTTTTTAATCTAACACCAAATAACCAAATTGGCCGTTTACAGCAAGAGGCTAACGTGGTTTCCAACAGTTGGAGGAGAGCCTCTGTTGATTTTTAAAGGAAAATACAAAGAAACTCCCTTGGGAAGCAATGGCGGCACAGGACTTTGTATTTGACCTGTTCCATCGTTCCCCTCCATGTAAGAGGCACACAGTTGGCGCCTTAGTGCACAAGGAAGGCTTGGCCTTCTGAGTGGCCTTGGAGTTGCAGGACTGGCTGGGAACCACATGAAGTCCTGGAGCCACAGTGGCCTCTAGTGGTCAATAACCGCCACAACACCTCGCAGCGCTGCCAGACACACAAAGCCCAGGGGGAACAGGTTCCCTGAAGTGCCCTGGACCAGCTCAGGGTACAGCCGCCAGGGCAGACTTCCGGGGCTGTGGTCATGTCTGGGAAATAACAAACAATACACTTTTCAAGGAATGCTTTTCTGAACGTGTTAGCCATTGCAGCCACATTTGTTTCTTAAAATTCAGTAGGCATCAGTCAATTAATGGGGTCTAGGGCGGCAATGATCTCAGGCCGCTAATGTCACAAAGAGAAACCAGGCATTCACCACCTCCGAGGGAAGTACACAGCACCCGCGATGAAATGTTTTTGTCAAAGTCTTGAAACTGAGTCCGATTAAGTCTCTGGATCTAACCACCAATTTACAGGACACAAATTGGTACTGGTTAACAGAAATAAATTCAGAGAGGAATTATGTTGAACAACACTGCAGGCAGGGATGCGATTAGAAAAATCCAGACTGTGGAAAACTCTACTAGACAAATGACCAGTTTCTTCAGGGATAAATTGCCAAGGAGAGAGGAGAAGAGATCAACTTTCTTTTGGATCTTGATTTAAATGAAGAGAGAGAGAGAGAGAGAGAGAGAGAGAGAGAGAGAGAGAGAGAGAGAGAGAGAGAAAACAAACAACCTTGTCTAGACAGTTAGAAAAATCTGAACACTGTATATTTGACCTTAAGAATTTTTTTTTTTTTACTGTGAAGATGATATTATGGTTGTTAATTTTCTAAAGATCCCCCCTATTTTAGAGGCATGCACTAAAATACTTTAAAACAAAATGATGTGCTAAGATTTCAAAATAATTTGTGTGGGTGGGGGAGCAGATGGAACAGGACTGACCATGTGGGTCACTGCTGGAGCTGGGTGATGGGCATATGAGGACTAAGAGCTTTACTTTTGTTTATTAGAGAGAGCCCACAGCTGACTCCGTTGAAAGCTTTATTCTGCCTTGGCTGGTGTGCTCAATGGTTAGAGCATCGGCCCGGGAGCCAAAGGGTCTTGGGTTCCATTCCTGTACCTGGGTTGCAGGTTCAATCCCCCATCCCCAGCTGCAGGGCATGGGTGAGGCAACCAATCAATGTGTCTCTCTCACTTTGATGTTTCTCTCTCTCTCTCCCCTTGTCTCTCTATCCCCCAGTCTCTCTAAAAATCAGTGGAAAAAATATCCTCAAGTGGGGATTAACAAAAAACAAACAAACAAACAAATTCTGTTGCCTTTATGAGAAAACGGGATCTTATTATTTGACAACTTCTGTAGTACCGTAAGGTGTGTCAGAGATTGCTTCCACTGGCACACCTGAGCAATAAGGCCAAATCAGATGATTATGCTTAAAATATATATATATATATATATATATATAATTAATATTTTACAGAGAGGAGGAAGGGAGAGAGATAGAGAGCTAGAAATGTCGATGAGAGAGAAACATTGACCAGCTGCCTCTTACACACCCCCTACTGGGGATGTGCCCGCAACCAATGTACATGCCCTTGACTGGAATCGAACCTGGGACCTTTCAGTCCGCAGACCGAGGCTCTACCACTGAGCCGAACCGGTTTCGGCGATGACTATGCTTTATAGCAGTACCATTTGAACGAGCTTGTGTGCTTTTCTTTTCTCTTTGGTAGTAGGGTGGAAGAGGCTGAGAACTAGTGGGCAAATCTCCTAAGGCAGATTTTCCTAAATTTTTGACATATGTGTACCCCTTCTATAATTTTTGTAACGCTGAGTTACCCCTCATACTCATGAGAACGTAGAATTAGGCGCAGCTAAGCATGGTGCAGTGCATATCCCCACCAAACTCCGGTGCAACGCGTACCCCCACCAAACTCTTCCCGTACCCCTGGGGGTACTCGTACCACACTTTGGGAAACACTGTCTTAAGGGACCGCTTTGACTCGGGGGACTCCGTTGCTCCCATGCTCTCTGCAATCTCCACACTATCTTCACGATCTCTCTCCTTAGCCATACTGCTGACTCACAACTGCCCAACAGAAGCCTTTGGACATCAGAGAGCATCAGCAAGTGCATAGGTGGGCTCAGCACCTTTCCTCCTTTCTCACCTCATGCTCTCCCCTGCCACCCGCTTACATAAGCACAGCTGTATCAGCAGCCCGCCAGCTGCCAGCTCTCCGAGAAGACACATGGTGCTTTTCTCTTTCTGGCTAAAAATAAGTCCCAGGCTCTCCTGGGTATCTGCAGGTGGTGTGCTCGAGTTTTCTTAGGATGCTCCAACTCAGAAATGCGGGGTTGCTTGCACCGAGTCTGTGGCAGAAGCTCCGCTCCGTCCCTGGGGAAATGGTCATAAGCAAAATCAAAGCGGAAAGGAGCTTAAGGTTGGTCCCTTAAGGCTGTTGCTGACTGGGTACTAACCTCAATCATGGCATCTGGCAGAGGGCGTGGGTTCAAGTCTCACTCCTGCTACTTAGCTGGGTCTGTGGCTGGTTATTCAAACTCCTTTAGCCATAGTTGCTATATTTAAAATGGAAATGATGGTCATACCACACATTGGTTATGATCATTAAATATGTGAAAGGGCCTTAGCCGGTTTGGCTCAGTGGGTAGAGCATCAGCCTGCGGACTCAAGGGTCCTAGGTTCAATTCTGGTCAAGGGCATGTACCTTGGTTGAGGGCACATCACCAATCGGGGGTGTGCAGGAGGCAGCTGATCAATGTTTCTCTCTCATGGATGTTTCTAACTCTTTCCCTCTCCCTTCCTCTCTGTTAAAAAATCAATAAAATATATTTTAAAAAACATGTGAAAGAAACTTTGGAAATGGCTCTATAAAATGTGATGATTCCCTCCCCCCACTGTTTTTTTTATTATACTCTCCCACCTACCAACAGGCTCTTACTTATGCATTCCCTCAACAAATATCTGAGCAGTTACCATGTGCCAGGTACTCTGCTAAGAGCTAAGAGTAAAGCAGTGAGAAAGAACAGACCAAAATTCTGCCCTCATAGAGCTTACAGTGTTGAAGAGACAAAGGACAACAAAATTATATAAAAGAATAGCATATGTAAGATGGTGATAAGTGCTGTAGAGAAAATTAAAGCAAGAACACAGGATAGGAAGTACCTGTATGAGGCGAGATGGAAGTTTTGAATGCGGTAAAAGGGAAGACCTCATTGAGAAGGTGACATTGGATTAAGACCCTGAAGGAGATAGGGGGTAAGGCATGTGAATATGTGGGAGATGAGCATTTCTGGCAGCGTTAAAAGCAAGTGCAAAGGCCCTGGGGTGGAAGCATACCGCATACATTCCAGGAACTGAAGGATATCACAGTAGATAGAGAAAAGTGAGGGGAGGAGATAAAACCAGAGAAGTAATGGATGAAGTCATGCAGGGCCTTGTCAGTCTTTTTTTTTTTTTAAACTATGGCTTTTATCTAAATGAGATGAGAAGCCACTGGGAAGTTCTGAGCCGGGGAACAGCAAGTGACATTTTAATAGAACCAGCTGGGCTGTGTTGAGAAAAGCCTCAACAAGGGCAAGATGAAAGAAGGAAGGCTTTGAAGACATATATATATATATATACACACACATCCTGAATTTAATTTCTAGGGACAAAAACTACAATGTCTAGATGAGCAATATACTGGGTAGTATTAATGGAAGAAAAAGAAAAAAAGTTACTGAACTTGAAGACAGTAATAGGAGCTCAAATGAAATACAGAGGGGAAAATGAAAATATTAATAAGAGTATCAGTGAGCAGTGGAAAAACATCAAGCATATATAGTCTCAGAAAAAGGTGGGGAACAGAAAAAATATTGGAAGGCATAATGGTTAAAATTCTGAATTTGCTGAAAACTGTAAATGCACAAGAACCTCAATAAATCCTAAGTGCAAAAATATGAAGAAAAAGACACAAAGGTACTTCCTAATTAGATAAATTAAAACCAGTTATAAAGATAAAACCATAAAAGCAGCCTGTGGGAAAAGACACATTATGTACATTGAAATAAAAATAAGACAGCAGTTATAAACAGAAATAGTGCAAACCAGGAGGTGGTGGAGCAAGATCTTTACAATGCTGAGAAACACACACACTGTGACACTCGAACAGAAGGCGACATAAAGACTTTCGAGATACACAAAAGCTGAAAGAATTCATCACCAGCGGCCCTGCACCCTGGGACATGTTTAAAGAAGACATTCAGACAGAAGGAGAATGATACCAAATAGAAATCTGGCTCTTATATAAAGGAACAGAGAACACCAGGAGTAACAGATGGGTACTTAAGTATGGGTCTTTTTTCTTACTTAAACACCTTTAAAAGATAATCAATTTCTTAAAACAAAAATAATAATAGTGAACCATGTGATTCATAATAATTATCACATGTGAAAGTAAAATATATGATGACAATAGCCCAAAAGCTGAGAGGAGAGAAATGGAAGTATACAGTTGTAAGAACCTTATCTGATATAATAAAAGCCCAATATGCAAAATGACTAAAACGGAGGAACGACTGACAGAACGACTGGTCACTATGACATGCACTGACCACCAGGGGGCAGACACTCAATGCAGGAGCTGCCCTAGCCCACAGGCCTCAGACCAGCCAAGGCGGGTACCCCCCCCCCCCCCCCCCCCGCCTGATTGCCCAGTTGGTTGCTCCATGGAGGGAGGCAACTGGCAGTAATGGCAGGGGGTGGGGCCAGAAAGCGGGTGATGCCAGGCTGGCTAAGGTGGGTGTCAGTGGGGGGCCCAGATTGCCGTGCCAGTCACCCCACAGATCGGCCCTGATCGCCAGCCAGGCCTAGGGACCCTACCCGCGCATGAATTTCGTGCACTGGGCCTCTAGTATAATATAATATGTGAAATATATAATATCACTTGAAGACAGATGCAAATAAGCTAAATATATATATCATAAAGCTTAAAGCAACCAGTAAAATAAAGCAAAGAGATATTGTTAGATTTGATAAAAAAAAAAAAACCTACAACCCTCTTATATGAAATTTATAAGAAATTTATTTCAAATATAAGTGCGGGCTAAAAGTAAATTTCAATTCTACATATTTTATTTTTAGATAATTGAAGAGGAGGGAACACATTTTCAACTAATTCTAAGAGCTCAGCATTACCCTGACCAAAATCAGAAAAAGAAGTTGTAAGAATATTATACCCCAATATTCTTCATGAATATAGGTTCGCACATTTTTGTTGTTGCTGTCAATCCTCACCAGAGGACATTTTTCCATTGCTCTTCAGAGAAGTGGAGGGGAAAGAAGGAAAGAGAGAGAGAGAGAGAGAGAGAGAGAGAGAGAGAGAGAGAGAGAGAGAGAGAGAGAAACACTGATGTGAAAGAGACACATCAACTGGTTGCCTCTAGCATGTGCTCCAACCAGGGCCAGGGATCGAACCTGCAACCTTTCCGTGTGTAGATCAATGCTCTAACCATTGAATACACTGCCAGGGCAGGTTGGCCGATTCTTAAAATGTTGGCAAATCTACTCCAACATATAGGAGAAGGATAATGCATCATGACCAAACGAGGTTAATCCCAGGAAGACAAAGCAGGTCTAACATTTGAAAATCAATGTCATTTTACCACATTACCAGACAAAAAACAAAAACAAAAACAAAAATAAATAATCTCAAATAGATGCAGAAAATCATCTGACAAAATGCAACATCTGTGCACGACAAAACTCTCAGGTGGTTGCTGCGTTGAGAACGCACCGAAGCTAGGCAAAGGGGGAGAGGCAGGGAGATCAGTCAGAAGCTGTTACAACAATCCCAGCTGGAGGAAGGCCAAGGAATGGGGAGGGAGGGAGAGAAAGAAAGGAGCCAACAAGGATGACTCCAAGATTTTTGGTCTGAGCAACTGGAAGGATACAGTTGCAGTTAATAGTGACGAGGAAGATTGTGCGAGCACCAGGTTTTGGTGGGGCAGATCCAAAGTTGGCTTTTGGACATGTTAAGTTTGAGATGTGGATCCAACATCCATGTGACGTTGTCCAGTAGACAGTAGACATATGAATCCAGAGACAGAGAGAATTCAAATTGAAAGTATTCAGCGTATAGATGGTGTTTAAATTCAGGGAAGCAAATGATTATCACCAAAAAGTCTGAGAAAAGGTAGGAAAAATATCAAGGACGAAAATCTGGAGCCCTCTGTTATTAAATGATTGGGTAGAGGAGGAGAATACAGCAAAGGAGAGGGTGGCCAGTGAGGCAGAAAGAAAATTAAAGAGGGGAGGAGCCATGAAGAGAGTGTGTTTCAAGAAGGAAGCAAATGTGCCAAATGCTCCTGATGAGTGGAAAATGATGGCCAAGTTGCCCCGGCTGCTGTGGGTCAGGTGGTTGAGTGTTGTCCTGTGCACTGAAGGGTTGCCGGTTGGATTCCATTCGGGGCACCTGCCCAGGTTTTGGGCTCAGTTCTGGGTGGGAGGTATTTGGGAGGCAGCCGATGGATGATTCACTCTCATCATTGATGTTCTATCTCTCTCCCTCTCCCCTCCTCTTTGAAAATAAAAAAAAAATAAAAAAATAGGTGAAGTTTGATTTTCTCCCCTTTAAGTATGGACTGGATTTAGTGACTCATTCCCCCCTCCCCCTTAATCTTCATCTGAGAATATGTTTTTATTGATTTTATTTTTAAAAATATATTTTATTGATTTTCTTACAGAGATGAAGGGAGAGGGATAAAGCTAGAAACATCAATGGGAGAGAAACATCACTAGCTGCCTCCTGCACACCCCCCACTGGGGATGTACCCGGAACCAAGGTACATACCCTTGACCGGAATCGAACCTGGGACCTTTCAGTCCGCAGGTTGACGCTCTAGCCACTGAGCCAAACTGGTTTCGGCTGTTTTTATTGATTTTAGAGAGAAGGGAAGAAGTTTCTAACTCTCTATCCCTTTCTCTTTCTCTCTGTAAAAAAAATGGTTTCAGCTGTTTTTATTGATTTTAGAAGAGAATGGAGAGAGAGAGAGAGAGAGAGAGAGAGAGAGAGAGAGAGAGAGAGAGAGAGAGAAACATCGACCAGTTCCTTCCCATAAGCTCCCCGACTCGGAACCAAACCCGCAACCTTTTGGTGCAAGGGACCACACTCCAACCATCTGAGCCATGCAGCGAGGGCGTGACTCACTTCTAACCAATTGGATATAGCAGAAGCAATGTGTGTCCTCTGAGATTAGGACATAAAAGACAATGCGGCTTCCTCCTTGTCCTCCATCTCTGGGTGAAGGGAACTGCCCTGCCACTCAAGCAGCCCGATGGGGAGAGGCCTCTGTGGGGAGAACCCCGGCCTCCCGCCAACAGGCCATGGGAGCGGACATCTTGGAGAGGGACCCCTCAATCCCCGGTCAAGTTTTCAGACGACTGCAGCCATGGCTGGCAGTTTGGCTGCAACCTAATGAGAGACCCTGAACCAGAACCACCCAACTAAACTGCCCCCCAATTTATAACCCACCGAAACCCTGAGATAATACACCTGTATAAGACAAACGTGTCCTATCCCCCCATCTTCCCATTTCTTTAAAAAAAAGTATATATTTTTATTGATTTCAGAGAGGAAGAGAGATAGAAACATCAATGATGAGAGAATCATTGATCGGCTGCCTCCCACAGGCCCCTACTGGGGATTGAGCCCGCAACCTGGGCATGTGCCCTGACCAGGAAATGAACTGTGACCTCCTGGTTCATAGGTCGATGCTTAACCACTGAGCAACACTCATGTCATTATGAAGAGTCCCCATCTTCCCATTACATTATGAAAAGTGCCCTGCCAAACACAACGCACCCCATGAATATACAGTACAGCGCCTCCCTGTCCCAGTATCTCTCCCTGCCTGCCAGAGGTGGTCAGCGCACACATCTGAATTTGCTCGGACCGCACGCTGCTCTGCAGTAAGAGTGCGGCATGCGGGCTCTGAACCGTCTGTGCTGGCCCAGCTCCTGGGACGACTCCTCCAGAGAAATCCTCGGGGCTCCCAGCTGGTCAGTGTGAGAGTCCTATCCTTTCTCGTTTCTGAAATGTTTCCACTTGGGAAAGTGAAGTCAGCTAAGAAGCAAATCTGGCTCTCAGGGCTTTCCCATCTCTGCTCCTGATCGGGGCAGGCCTGCAGGAGGAGAGGACCTGTCAGCGGGCGAAAGCTGAGAAACAAGAGTCCTTTCCCTGGAGTGAGGAGGCAGCTAATAGCATTCAGATATTTTGAGATGAAACTGTTACCATGGGAATGTTTCTCTATTGCTCCCTTAATAATGATGGGTAGAAACAGTGAACAGCGCAGCGCGCAGGATTCTAGAAATAGAGGGAGGGAAGGAAAATGGAGCTGGAAGAACAGGTCCCAAAGAAAGGATTGATTCGCTTAATCAAAGCTGCATTCCGGGAGGATGGGCGTAGTTGCAGGTCAGCAGTTTTTCTCCGAGGGTCAGGATTCCCATAGAGGCTGCAGGTGGGTGATCCTGAGGTGAGTGTGTTTTGGGGGTGTTCTTCAGTATTGCTGGCAGGGGCTAATTCAGTTGCTCTTTCCTTCTAGGGCTTTGTGTATGGGGCAGGGAACCCTGACACCTAACAAATCTTGGTGCTTCTAAACACTTCTCCATTGTCCTGGCAACAGGTCAAAAGGCTGGAGGACCCCCATCCCCCGGGGCCTCAGACTGCACCCTAAAGGGAAAACACATGGGCACACAAACCTTTCATCTCGCAAACCAGGATTTCCTGTGCTTACTGCCCTCCACAAGGGCTCTGAATCACTTATCTTTTTCTTTCTTTCTTTCTTTCTTTCTTTCTTTCTTTCTTTCTTTCTTTCTTTCTTTCTTTCTTTCTTTCTTTCTTAAAAATATATTTTATTGTTTGTTTTTTTACAAAGAGGAAGAGAGAGAGATAGAGAGCTAGAAATGTCAATGAGAGAGAAACATTGACCAGCTGCCTCTTGCACGCCCCCCACCAGGGATGTGCTCGCAACCAAGGTACATGCCCTTGACCGGAATCGAACCCGGGACCTTTCAGTCTGCAGACCGACGCTCTACCACTGAGCCAAACCGGTTTCGGCTATTTTCTTTTCTTTCTTCCTCTCTCTCAGGCTCCTTGTTGTGGGCTCTCCACGGCCCTGGCTACATAGAAAGGCTCTCGCTGGCCAGTAACATGTTTCTCCTCATTCTTTTTCACCAATTGCTGGGCAGGCAGAGCTTCTTAATTTGGGCTTTGAAAGTCACTTCTGGCAAATAGGAACCCTCACTCCCAAAATGTGAATCCCAAAATGTTACAGGGTTCCAGATTGTGATAGAAGACGCTACATCTGCCTTCGACTTATAATTGGGCACATGTTTCCACGGCCAAGTCTACTGAACAGGTGAACACAGCTTTCATGCTGCTTGAGATGAACCCCTGTTCTAAGTCCATTTCAAATTCAGCTGCTATTTTGACATTTAAAAAAATATTTTTATTGATTTCAAAGAGGAAGGGAAAGGGAGAGACATCAATGATGAGAGAGAATAATTGATCAGCTGCCTCCTGCATGCCCCCTACTGGGGACTGAGCCCTCAACCTGGGCATGTGCCCTTGATCAGAATTGAACCCAGGTCCCTTTAGTCCTCAGGTGGACACTCTATCCACTGAGCCAAATGAGGAAATTCCTTCAAAGAGGTGATTGCTGATCTCCAACAATAGTAGTACAAGGCACACAGGCACCTGAATTCCTTCAAGGGAAACTAACTAAATACTTGTTTATGGATTGTTCGAGGTCCAAGTTGAGCAGAACCTCTTCCATATAGCTTTTTGGGAGTTCCTTAATCTGAGAAAACTGCCCTTTGGTTGATTTCCCATTATATTTGATTTCACCTCTTATAGCTCTTATCTTTTCCCACCTAAAGAGTAGATGCTTATTTACATATTACCTCTTAGAAGATAAAAATCTTCCTATATAGCACACCCCCACCATAATTATTTCATTTTTATTTCTCATGACACCCAGAGCCCAGCACTTTATACATAGGAGCTTCCAAATACGTGTTTCTGAATGACCAAGCATTATAGAATCTTTCTTGGTGTACCACAAGCATGTCAAACTCACAGCTGGCTGGCCATATGCCTCGAGGCTGTGAATTTGACATGTTTGGTGTAGCAGGAGAGATAATTGACTTCCCACCAAAGAGTCTTGTCGACCAGATGACTAGACGAAAAGTTCAGAGGCCTATGATCACTGGATCAGAGTCACCTTAGTCCCTGTCATTCTGTAGTTGATTTTGCTGAGGCCAGCGCTCAGCTGTCAAGAGGTATCTCATTACGGAGTATTTGGGTTTCACTTGAGTTTTATATCCTCACTCAGTCCAATAAGCTGCACTGGTTTCCAGAGAGTTTCAAGACAAATAACCTTAAGTTCATTTATTTGCCTGTTCATTCATTCATTCAATAAATATTTATTGCGCACTGACCATCTGCCAAGCATTGCTCTAGGCTAGGGGTGTCGAACTCAATCAGAGAAGGGGCCAAAATCTAAAATCCAGCCTAAATCGCGGGCCGAATGGTTTACTGAACAGTCATAAACTGTCATTGTGATGGAAACGCAGCGGAGTGCAGTGATGACAGCGCGGTGCGGGCCACATTGCAAGGCCTGGCGGGACATATTTGGCCCGCGGGCCTTGTGTTTGACACATGTGCTCTAGGCACTGAGTACAGAAGAACGAATAAGATACAAACTCTACAGAGAAAGGATGGTGGTTACCAGAAGCAGGGTGGGTGGTGAGTGAAATGGGTGAAGGGGTCAAAAGGTATAAACTTCCAGTGATAAATGGATCATGGGAATGTAATGTGCAACATGGTGATTATAGTTAGTATCATATTGCATACTTGAAGGTGGAATAGATTTTTTCCCCTTCCAATTAGTCATTCCGCAAACTTTCTATAGTTTCTAGATAGCCTGAGATCCAAGGAAATCAACTCCCTCTACAAGGTGCTCATGTACTTCCAATGGGCTGAGGCTACTTCAGTGGGCTTTTGATGGAATTCACATGCCCAATAATAATAACTTTACCTATTAAATATGCATTGTGCTACCAAGATATTCTAAAATGTTCACAAACAGCCCTATGTGGTAGATTCCATTATTCCCACTTTACAGATGAAAACCCGAGGCTCAGCAAAACTAAATCTATTTCCCAAAGTCATAACAGTTTGTATCAGAAATTTCTTGACTTCTGATCTAGTATTCTTTCCCCTCCTTCCTATTGAATTTATTGGGGGGGGGGGGAAATATATAGGATTCAGGTGTGCAATTCTACAACACATCATCTGCACCCTGTATTGTGTGTTCACCACCCCAAGTCAAGTCTAAAAGAGTATATCTTAAAAGTCCTCATCACAAGAAAAAAACTTTGTAATATGTATGGTGACATATGTTAACTAGATTTATTGTGATCATTTAATAATATATACAAATATTGAATCATTATATTTTAAACCTAATGTTATATGTCAATTATAAGGAGACAACTGGAATACTTTGAACAATAAAGATAAATTTCAAAAAATGGTACTATGTATTCAACTAAGTGAGGAAATCATGAGTTTTTAGTAAACTATGTTTTTAAATAATATTACTATTTTTCTATGCAAAAAAAAAAAAAAAGAGAGACAGATAAGCTTCTACTTTCACAAAGCTTACATGCAAGTAGGAAAGAAACATCAACAAATAAAGGAATATCCAAGAGAGAGAAAAAAGAAACACAGGTGGTGAGATGCTAAAAATTCAGGGTGAAGTTTCTGTGAGCTTTTTAAATTAGATAGTCCGAAATGTTCCTCTCTGTGGAGTTGTCTTTAGACTGAGATGTGAATGACAAGAATGAGGCAGTTTTGCCAAAATCCAAAGGGAGGGTTTTGCCAAAATCCAAACCGAGAACAGCGGTGCAAGGCTCTGAAGCAGGCACATGCTAGGCTTAGATGTGGTAAGGGGAGGAAAGCAGGCAAGGAGCAGCTCAGATAGGCTTTTGAGGCAGGACAAGGATCCTGGGTTTTCCTTGTGAGAAGACACTGGAACAGTTGAAGCACAGTCGTGATGAGAGGGCTGCTGCAGAGAATGGGTTTTGGAAGAGAAAGAGTAGAAGTGGGAAATCAATAGTTAGGAAGTTAACTTGCATTCAGTACAGGAAAGAAGTGGTAGTGGCCTGGCCTTAGGTGTTAACAGGGGAGATGAAGATAATTGGGACAGGTTTGGAGCTTTTAAGCAAATTATTATTATTATTTTTATTGATTTCAGAGAGGAAGAGAGAGATAGAGAGTGATAGAAACATCAATGAGAGAGAATCATTGATTGGCTGTCTCCTGCACGCTCCCTACTGGAGATTGAGCCTACAGCCTAGGCATGTCCCCTGATGGGGAACTGAACTGAGAATTCCTGGTTCATGGTTGATGCTCAACTGCTGAGCCATACCAGCAGGGCTGGGTACATGTTTTGGAAGTAGAGTCAACAGGGCTTGTAGACAGTCTGAGTAGGCGGTAAGAAGATAACTTCCAGATTTTTGCCTTGAGCAAGATGTAGATGATGATATACTCTGCTAATGTGGGAAAACTGGGAGGGAGCAGTTAGAGTGGATATTAAGGGTTCTGTTTATGGTGCCTCAAGGCAGCCAAGAGGAAATAATAGGCAGAAAACTGGGAACAGGAGTGTGGACTTCAGGAAGGAGGTTAGGGCTGGTGATACTATAATAATTTGGTAGTCCTTGGCGATCTGACTTTAAAGTCAAGGGCCTGTTAGTAACAATGAACTAACTCTGGTGCCAAGATCTTAGGTTCTGAATACCACTCTCCAATAAAAGGAAGCAGGGTTCCTTGGGAGAAAAGGTTGATGTCAGGACTAGGACAGGGAAAGTAAAGGGTGATGCCTGGGAGGTGCACAGCTGTCCGGAACATCTGGGGTGGGAAACAAAGAAGTGCTCAGAAAATACAGGGACATGTGGAAAGGCACAGGCCCAAGTTAAAGGAGCTCCCCATGGCTAAATCTGGGACAACAACAGATGAGCAACACAATAAATGACAGTAATGGATTATGACCCATAGACTACAGTAAATATCCACAAGTCCATTGTGATATACATAAATAATGGAACAAATAAATGGGGGGGGGAATGCACTGTTCTCCCTTATAGTAGAATTCCAATTAATACATGTAGGAGAAATTAAAAAAATTTGGCAAATAACTATTCTGAGCAAGACCAGTAATAGTCAAAATCACAATACCATTTCACACTCACTAGAATTGTTACAACTAAAAAAAGACATATACCGACAAGTGTTGGCAAGGACATGAAAAGACTAAAATCCTCATATTGCTGATGAGAACATAAAATGGTGCAGCCACTTTGGAAAACAGTTTGGCAGTTACTCAAAATATTAAAAGAGAGTTACCAAATGATACAGCAGTTCCACTCCTTGGTGTAGAGAATGAAAACATATGTCCACATAAAACCTTGTATATAAATTTTCATAGATGCACTATTCATACTAGTAAAAAATTAGAAGCAATCCACCCTGGCTGGGTAGCTCGGTTGGTTAGAGTGTCATCCCGATATGCCAAGGTTATGGGTTTGATCCCTGGGGCACATACAAGATTCAACCAAAGAATGCATAAATAAGTGGAATAACAAATGGATGTGTCTTTCTTTCAAATCAAAATTAAAAGAAATTTTAAAGTAGAAACATTCCAACTGTCCATCAACTGATGATTAAACAAAATGTGGTATACTCATACAATATTTCATATTATTCAGCCAAAGAAGGAATGAATGATACATGCTGGGAAGTGAATGACCATTGAAAACATTATGCTAAATGAAAGAAGCCAGTCACAAAAGATCACATGGCTCCAATTATATGAAATGACCAGATTAGACAAATCCTATTATTTTTATAACTTTTAAAATGTTTCAAATTATTTCAAAATAAAAACTATAAATATAACCAAGGTGCTCAATGAGATCACCTAGTAGATAGATTATAATGAAAATAAGGGCATGGTTGTCATAGCTCAGTGATTGAGTGTTGACCTATGAACCAGGAGGTCACGGTTCAATTCCCGGTCAGGGTACATGCCGGGATTGCAGGCTTGATACACAGTGTGGGATGTGCTGAAGGCAACTCATCAATGACTCTCTCATCACTGATGTTTCTGTCTACCCCCCTTCCTATCTGAAATCAATAAAAATAAAAATAAAAAGAGGATAAGGAAACTCAGGACAGAGTTGAGCGGAGGTAGAACAGCCAGGAAGAGACTGAGAAAGCAGGCAGCAGGACAGGAAATTCAGCGACTTATGCTGCCTGCCAAGACAATGGGGTGAGGGACATTTTATTGGCCCTAATACTCAAGACAGCTTAATCAGGGCATTTTTCAAACACCCGGGGGAAAGAAAACCCTGGCTGTCACCCATGCCTCCGCAGCTTGCCCAGATGCAATGGTGCAGCTCTGCTCAAGTGTAGAAGGGGCAGAAGCGTGCCACGCTGTGTGCTTGCGGTGGGACAAAGATTTCCTATTCTGGGGAAGGAGGAAGGTGAAATAACGCCCACCAAGGACATAGCTCAGTGAATGTGCACAATGATCCTACTCTTCATTCTATAAAGAGGAAAAGAGAGCCAGAAAAATCGAGTAATTTGCACAGCGAATGTGGCCACGTTGGGATTCAAACTTGGGTTTTAGCTCCTAAGTGGATGTGTTTCTACTCTACCTGTAACCCAGTGAACTCCCAGTACGGCTAAGAGATCACTTGGTTTTCAGGACGGCTAGCCAGTGTTTCCACAATGGCTGCAGTGACTGAATCCAGTTGCTTCTCAAGAAAGGGTTGCATAAATCAAGAAAATCAAGTTAGACACAGCAAGATAGCTATTGACACCCTCCCCCCCCCGCCCCACCTGGGTCCTTGAGGCAGGAGTGTGGCAGGTGGGGCAAAGATCTGAGCCTCAGTAAGGCACAGCATGGCAGGATGGAGACTGGTCAACTACCCTAGTTTCAGGGCAATTTGCCAAGACCTGCCTTGTACGTCATTCTTCTATTTACAAACCTTCAATGGAATCTCTCAAGTCAAGAAGATGGTCTCTGGACAAAGCACAGGTGAGGGCAGGAATGCCATGCTGAGAACAGGGGCATGAAGTGGACAGGTGCAGCCTAAACACCAAGATGCAACTCCTGGACACTGGCAGCCTGGCCTTGGTCTCCTGAGACCCAGAGGAGAGGAGTTAGGAGGAGAGGGTTTAAGACCAAGGGAGCATCTACAAGGTGCTCAACAGAGTGAACAAGGTGCATCTTTAGGGCCAAAAGACTTGACTAGAGGGTAGTACATGGGAGAGAGATTTGGCAACAAATGAATTCTGGGGCCAGTCTGCAGGGTCCTGTAAACCACCTTAAGATTTAAGTTTTGGTGCTCGCTTTGGCAGTACATATCATAAAATTGAAAGATTTATAAGTGGAGAGGGAAAACATTAGTTAAAAAAAAATTCTACTTATGGCCCAGCTATGTAACTCAGTGGTTGAGTGTTGACCTATGAACCAGGAGGTCACAGTTCCATTCCTGGTCAGGGAACATGCCCGGGCTGTAGAATTGATCCCCAGTAGGGGGTGTGCAGGAGGCAGCTGATCAATGACTTTCTCTAATCATTGATGTTTCTCTTGCTCCCTTCTCCTCTGAAATCAACAAAAATGTATTTCAAAAATATCAAAATAAGACTATACTGTGACAAGTGGAAATTACATGACATTCAAATGTCAGTGCTTACAATAAGTAAAGTTTTATTGACATGCAGTCAGGCACTGGTATGGCTCAGTTGGTTGGGTGTCGTCCTGTGCACTGAAATGTTGCCGGTTTGATTCCCAGTCAGGTACATGCCCAGGATGCAGGGCATGCAGGAGGCAGCTGACTGATGTTTCACTCACCCTTTCCCTTCCTCTTTCTCTAAAAATCAATTAAAAAGGGGTGGTCTGGAGGAGGTTAATAGGGGCAGGGGGGAAGGAGGGGACATATGCAATACTTTCAACAATAAAAGAATTATTAAAAAATAATTTTAAAAATCAATTGCTTACATGGTGTCTGTGACTCCTTTCTCACGGACAGAATTGAGTGGCTGCAAGTCTCTAATGTTTTTATCTGACCCTTTACAGAGAAAGTCTGCAAACTGTAAGTTACTACATTACAGCGTATATACCCCATCATTCCAATAAACATTTGCAAGGATTATTTGGTTATAAAAGACTTGTATGTAAACTAGGAATAGGAAAATGCTGAAAGAGGAAAAATGTGTTCTTGTGGCATTTGGGCTTTTTCAGTGCATGAAGACAACCTGGCAATTCCTCTTGGGTGTGCATCAATAGGCAGCTTCCAAACCCAGAAGGAATGACAATGTCTGTTTCTCTGTCTGACTTCTGCAAGTGTCTCTGTTAAAAGGAGAAAAGGAAATCAACAGACCAAACACTATCATTGGAAAATACAGCTAGGAACCAGACGGCCCTATAGTTAGTGTTCCCTAAGGATGTCAACATCTCGCCTTCTCATAAGTGCCCACACTTTTGGAATAAAAAAAATAACTGAAACAAATGGTCTGACAAGTGTGAGTGTGCCATGGGGGCCAAGGGGCCAGTTTTTGAATTTGGGACCTACTAGAGAAATCTGACATACACTACTGTGATACTCACAGGGGAGACTTCCATAGAGCGGAGGGCCAGACAGGTTAACAGACACTTGCTCTCACTGATGGAGTCTTTTGATAATGTTATAAGAATTACTTGCAAGCTTAGATGTTTTAATAAGTGGGCTACTGGGGCTGTGAATCTGGGGGTCAAGTTTTTTGGAGCGAGGCTACCTGTGTGGAGCATTCTCATACTCTAACATAAATAAATTTAGCCTCTTGACAAGTGATATTTCTCAAAAAGTATCTAGCCCCCAATCAACTTCCTAAAAACACATGGGACTATTAATAATTAAAGGATGGGCCCTAGCTGGTTTTACTCAGTGGATAGAGCGTCAGTCTGCGGACTGAAGGGCCCTGCGTTCTATTTCAGTCAAGAGTATATGCCTGGGTTGTGGGCTTAATCCCCAATAGAGCGTGTGCAGGAGGCAGCCAATCAATGATTCTCTCTCATCATGGATATTTCCAGCTCTTTCTCCCTTCCTCTCTGAAATCAATAAAAATATATATTTAAAAAAAATTTAAAGGATGAAAACCAACCAATGTATGCATTAATAAGTGGAACAAAAATCCATGTTTCTATCTTCCTAAAATCAACCAATAAAAAAATGAAAGAATGATGCCAAATAAATGTTATTGAAAACTAGGTCACATACTCATTTTGAAGAGTTGTGCATATTTTTATATTGACTATTATTAGGTCAAATCAAACAAAAGGGCATCAAAGCTAACACCAGGTTCATTCTGAGGGCCTATTTAAGGAAGATTTATGCTCCACCCAGAGCCTGAGCCCTTACCCGCTTCCCCCCCTGCTATTTATTGTTCAGTTGCCTTCCCTGAGGTCAGAAAACTGGCCCCTCAGTCCACTGTCCATTTGGTGCATGCCCGACAGGTGATGCACACACGTGCACAGAGAAACCCACAGCCCTCCTGCTGCTCCTTCAGAGGCCATGTCAGAATGGTTATGTGCTCCCCAAGTCCCTGACAGCAGAACCTACTCCCACTGCAGCATGTCTAAGCCCCACAATGTGGGCTATTGCTGTTTTTGGTCAAATGTGAAAGAGAAAGCTATATGAATGGAAAGTAACGGCAGACATTTGATGTGCTCAGTAAGGCTAAGCTATTCCATTATGCCACAGGACTGCAAACCTTCAAAGCGATGTTTCTTCACATGACTGCCTCGCTATTCAGGAAAATGTTATGGCAAACAGCCTCAGAATTGTCCACTTAAAAGCTAATGTAATTGGTGCAAAGTGAAAGATCTCCTATCTTCAGGTTTCCATTTCCTTAGTACTCCTACAGCTTGCATACTCAGAGTAAATGTTAAAGCTGGAAGAATCCTATTACTGTATTTATTCACGCAACTCCCTGCATTACCGAGTCTCTAAGTGGATGTGAAATGAAAAATATCCGCATGAGCCTGTAGGTTAAAGAGGAGACACCGGCGAGCATCCCTCTGCAAACCTGCCCGGTCTGGCCTAACTGAAGCAGAGGAGGCTGCTAGGCTGAGCTGGGTAGACCTGTCAGGAGCTGCAGGGGAGACCTAGGGCACTGCCTGCCTATCTTCTGTGAATTGGACACTTAAACTTTCAAATAAAAAGACTAAGAGAGAAAAATCTAAATAAGTAATACAACACTCTATACCTCTTGGCAAACTACATTTTTGCTCCTGCTTCTCACAAATGCAACAATTTATAAGGAATATTCATAGTTTAGTCCAAACAGGGAAGAACTTGGAAGGGAAGAATTAACTGTCTTTGGAAGCTGTGTAACTAACAAATTTATTTGGTAAATGGACTTCTCTCAGAAAATAATGCAAATGAGGAGTTGCCAGATTTTACTTAATTTTACTTTTCCTCAAGTTGGGAATAAAATGGGGGAGGGAAGACAGAGTATAATAACCTTATTATTTACAAGGTTCCAGCCAGTAAATTATGCTGCTAGTAGCTGCTCAAGAAGTGTGTCCTTCAGAGGGAAGGCAGGAGAGGGTGAGTGGGAAGAGATGAATGAACTCGTGTGCATATATGCATTACTTGTGGACACAAAGGGGTGGTGAGGGCTAGGGAAAGCTAATGGGAGAAAAAGGAGGACCCAGACCTATGTGATACTTTCAATAATAAAGATTAAAAAAAAAGAAAGAAATGTGATCTATTAAGAAAACATTTCTCAGAAGAGCAAAGGGTGAAAGTCCATGATACAGGAGAAAATAAACATGTGAATCATAGTACAAACAACGCTAGTGAAGTATGTGCAGAGGAAAACAACAACCTAGTCTTTGATTTCCTATTATATATACAAACCATACTTGTCTTCTTTCCTACTGAGTATTATATTTTTGTATAAAAATAACAGGAATATTTACTTTGTAAGACACAAAAACCCAGGATCACAGTACACAGTGGTTATTTATTTAAATACTTGAAAAGGTCAATGATGGAAAAAATAGGTTTATCATGAGAGTTTATATTCATTAGACTTATTTTACCATTTAAAAAAAGTGCTGCTTCTAGGTTATTTCAGCCAGACATAGAACACTTCATGATACATGCAGCTGCTGAAATCACTAGGACAGACACAGCCCTTGTAGAATGATTTACACTTTGGGAGGAAATTCAATTGTTGTAGTGGTGCCGGTTTATTTTAACGAAAAACATTGATAATATACAAATCTTTTTTCTCATTTGATTGAAAGGGCTATAAAATTCAACATCCTGACAAAGGAGGCAACATAATCCCGTAGGTAACACCTCTGATTGCCTTTAGCTCTTCCTTTCTTAAAGGAGAGCCTCACACTCAGCTGTACAGTTGTCTAGCTGGCACGGCAGCTTCAAGGCTGGCCTATCCCAGTGACTGGAAGAAGGTTGTGCGGGTAAGCTGACAATGACTTGTTTGCTTTTAGAAACGAAGAGAAAGTGGTCAATTGTGCCTTGGGTACCTGAAGGACCCAAAGATCGTTCTGAGTAAATGTGAAATAAATAAGTGATCCATGAGTAAATACAACCTCTGGCTGACGCAAGCCTAGGAGAGTGAGCCAACTGAGCACTAACAATACCATGTAGAAACATCTAGAAATATCATTTCTAGAACTCAGTTTGGGAGACAATATCTTGCCTGAATATGTACATTATTTACAAAACATTCCCTTTTGGCCTCTGGAATTTAGCCACTTTAGTCTGGCTGTTAAGCTGCTTCTTTCCATATGCTAGCCAATACTGCAGTTACAACTATCGTTAAAATACTCTTATGCACGACTTACAAATAATTAATAAAGTAACTCTGCATGTACAAATATGCCAATATTTCTAGCAGAATTTAAAGCATTCAGAATGTACATAAAAGTATTTGTTTTTGGTAGGGGCCAGTATTTTTTTGTTTTAAATCATCGCTGTTTCAATAATGCTTTGTACATGGCAAAGCCCAAAACGGCAAAAACAGTAGCACCAAAACTTGCTCGAAGCCAAAACGTGGAGCTCTTGAGGTCAGCTTGTGTCACGTGCCTGTAGTCAGAAAATATAATTAATGTTTAAAATATGACTAATATGAAAACACCAGTATTAACAGTCTACTTTTAGGGAAGTATTAGCACACTTGTCAGGCTAATTGCATACAGTAATGTTTAACCAAAAACATTTATCAGTGTAGTCACATGTACAATGCTTAGATGATCATTATCTTACAATGTGGGCATCAATAAAAATAACTGTCTTTACAATGAACTACGATTTGAGAGTAAACAACATTTAAATTTTTATACATTTTTTTCACATGGGAAATGGAGAACTTAAGACAAATCATGAACCACTTTTTAATACCACCATGGTCCTCCAAAATGAAAGGGAAGACTGGGATCTCACAATTTTGAGAGTTAATTTCAAGAAACTTAATGTGCAATCTTGAGTCCCCAGGAATTGAAAGCTATCTTGTAAGCAGTTAAGCGACAAGTGACAATACTTTTCTAAGAGCAATGCTTTAAGTCAACTTTGGAAATATTGAGCCCCATAAAAATTTACCCAAAAAATAGCAAAGGGGGCAGGGAAGATTTACCAGTTTGCATTAATTTGGTTAATGCTGATTAAAGAAAGGAAAACAAACAAACAAACAAACAAACCTTGGTATTAGTTAGACAGGCAGTGACAATGGTATCAACTAAAGGACAGTGTAACATGATGGAATGAGAAGTAAATGATGTAAAAAAAAAAAAAAAAAAAGCCACATTATGCGTGACAAGAACAGGGGCAGCCTGTACCACAAACTGAGTTTGTGAGCATGCTCAGTTAATAACACTGCTAAGCACCCTCCAGAGTCTCAAGTATGACAGCTTACCATGAAGAGGATAAAGCTTTAAAGCAAAGGTTGGATCATTTTATTCAAGCATCTCTGAAGTTTTAGTTAAGTGATCACAATTGAGGTGATGTAGAATTAAGAGCTCAGAGAGAGACTGTCTAGTGCAGGTTATTTTACAACTAAGTTAAACATACAGATTTGAAGGAAAAATCATACATCATTAAAAGACCAAGACACTGACTGACACATGCAGAAGAGTTAAGAGCCAAGAATAGAAATTGTATAAAACTACTGTGCCTCAGTAATAGTCAAAGAGTGATCAGATTAGTTATCACAAAGTGCAATCTGTGCATTCCTGGAAGCAAGACTAGACTACGATCCAGAGTGCTCCATGCTTGGCACCCTGGCAAAACAACACTCCGCACTCTGGTTTCTTATCCTCCCCAGTTTCTATTAAAAAAAAAAAAAAAAGTCACTCCTCACATAATTATTATTTTACAAAGCAACGTGATAACACAGATTCATTCCACCTTTCGAATTAGTCCTTTCAACAGGCAGTGTTTTATTTACTGATTTGTTTGTTTAAAATTAGGGAGGAGACTACTTAGGTTTGAGTTTTTCCAGCTGGAAAAACCCCAACAAGGCCAACAGCCCACTGCTTGTGGGAAATGTTACCTGGCTTCAAGAAAAAGTGGACCATGAGATGACTCCATGAAGATGGAATCTTCAACAGAGCTGACGGCGTGCACCTGGTGAGTAATACTGCCTTCGTCGTCTGCTAACAGCATGGCACCCCACTCAGCTACCCGGGCTCTTAACCTTTTATACACATGCACACAGTTTGCAGTTCACAGCAGAGCTCACAAAAGGGGACTGAAAATAACGTCTCTCAATTAAACAGCCCACACAGAAATTGAGTTGCCACCCTATATGATAAATCTTATGCTTTCTATATTTAAAGTAAATGTACTCTATAGCAAATTGCAAAACTTAAAAAAAAAATCTATATGCACTCTTTAAAACACTCGCATAATAGGCAAGGAAACCTAAGGCTATAATATACATTCTTTTCATATCCCTCAGAGGCTGGTCTTAGTATATCCAAAGCACTAAGGGAAGCCCTTTAAACCAATACCCTAAGCCAGTGGTCACCAACTAGTGGTCCGTGAGGTCCAAAGGTTGGCAACTGCTGCCCTCAGCAGTACCTGACAGCATGTGGTGACCATAAGTATTCATTCAAAATGAGGCTAACAATTATTAATCAGAAGGTTTATAGATGTTTCTAATTTCAGACTACCAAAACCTACAAAATACATCTGTGAAAAATTGAGTCCAACATCCCAAATTCATAGACTGTTATGATCTTACGATGAGGGTTTCAAAGTTTACAATTCCAAGTCAATAGAGATGAATAGAATTTAAAATGAGAACACAGGTTAAACGTGCACTAGAGATTTTGCTTTGGTATCTGTGTGATTTTTGTGCATTTTCACTGATGGAGGATTTTTCTAAAAATTTTTAAATTTATTTTTTAATTTAGGGAGAGAAGGGGACTAGGATTAAAGCTACCTACAATCACGTTAAAATCAGTCAAAATAATTTCTCATAAATATTCAAGTATGGAAGGTTATGCACACAGCTCCTTTTATTGTATTTTAAGAAGGTAATACCATTAAAAAAAATAATGTATTCTGACTGACTTTATTGCTTGGTTTTCTTTTGCATTTTCAGATAGTAATTCTTTTCCCCAAGCTGTAGTATAACCATCAATAGGCAAAACAGTTCATATTTATACACAAACAACATAGATTCATGCTCAAGATATAGCTAGTTAAAAACTGATGGCAACTATTAACTCCAAATATATTTTAATGATTCCATTAATGTTACAGTAGTTGTTTCAGGCACTTTTAGTCATGGAAAACTACACTTCTAGACACAGAAAGCTACTTGGAGAACTATTTCATGCCTTTGCCATGTGCATTTAAAAGCAGCACCAACTAGGCTCTATTTACAGAACAGAAAGTATTTCTAATGGATGGCACATTTGTTGTTGCTTAGGTAACTAAAACATCTGAATGAAGAATAGTGAATGCCATCTTGCGCTGGCTAGCATGCTAAGTGGTTAGTGTCATCCTGTGAACCAAAGGGTCTCAGGCTCAATCCCTGGTCGAGGTGTACGTGAAGCAATCATGGACGATTTTTCTCTCACATTGATGATTCTCATTCTCTCTCTCTCTCTCTCTCTCTCTCTCTCTCTCTCTCTCTCTCTCTCTCTCTCTCTCATCATCATCATTGAAAAATATATCCTTAGGTGAGGATTAACATGAAAAAACAAACAAAAAAAGAAGAGTGCCATCTTAATTGTATTTCTAAGTATTAAGAACTGAGTCATGCTTCTCATTTTAGGTCTCAAGTAGAAGCAGAATAAGTTTCATAAAGCTGCCTCCCAATTCATTTCTAAATTCAAGCAAAAATAATTCTTTCATAATTCCAAAGTATAATTCTTTCAAAATGACTCACATAAAATATCATCTTAGAATTATAACATATAGTATCTTATTGCATATTTTTTCTTTCTTCTTAAAGTATTTTAGTATTAAAAAGGCAATATATGTGCAAAATAAAGTAGGGGGGGGGGGAAATCACCAACAGTCCTATCACCTAAGGTAGGGGTGTCGAACTCAATCAGAGAAGGGGCCTAAATCTAAAATCCAGCCTAAATCGCAGGCCGAATGGTTTACTGAACAGTCATAAACTGTCATTGTGATGGGAACGCATTGGAGTGCAGTGATGACAGCGCGGTGCTGGCCACATTGCAAGGCCTGGCGGGACGGATTTGGCCCGAGGGCCTTGTGTTTGACACATGTGACCTAAGGCAACTAATTAAAATTTGGGGCATTTCTTTTTAGACTTTTCCTATGTATTTATTTAAAAAAGTATTTTTATTGACTTCAGAGAGGAAGGGAGAGGGAGAGAGAGAAACAACGATGAAAGAGAATTATTGATAAGCTGCCTCCTGCACACCCCACACTGGGGAATCGAGCTTGCAACCTGGCATATGCTCTGTCCGGGAATCGAACTGTGACCTCCTGGTTCATAGATCGAGACTCACCACTGGGCCACGCAGGCCAGGCTCTATGTGTTTCTTACACAGCTGCAAACACAATGTGCACAATTTATATAATTTTATATCCTTTTAAAAACTATTATATAGTTTTCTCATACATTATAGGAACATAATTTTAAAAAACTACATTATATTCTATTATCCTAATGGTAGCTATTCTTGATTTACTGGTGACTATAACTAAAGTGATGAATAACTTTCTATAGAAGATTTCTCTCTATATTTAGAATAGTTTCCTTCAGATAGTTTCCCAAGATGAATATTACAGCGTTAAAAAATGTGTGTGTGCTAGTGTGTGTATAAAGGTTTTTTTAAAAAAAATCTATTGCTATGCCAGAATCATTACATTTTCCTACTCTATTTGGAATAAGATAATTTATTATTCAGCAGTATCTTTTTCATAACTTAAGAAGTGATGACTAACTGCTGAAGTATAACTGGAATCAATCAATTGAAGCTTATTAGAGCTTTCAGGTTCGTAGGCGGATGCTGGCTTTGTATCTGAGAAGTGCTGAAGGCACATATGTCCATCAGATGACAAACACTTCTTGACACAGATGTGGGAGCCGATCACTATATGTGAGCTTGGGTATTATTAAAGCTGCTACTTAATAAGGCAGAGAGAAGAAAATGTTCCAAAATTCAGGCAATAAAGAGTTAAACTAAGAATTTTCTTTGTTGCCTTAGTAGGTTTGGCTCAGTGGGCAGAGTGTCGGCCTGGGGACCAAAGGGTCCTGGTTTGATTCCGGTCAAGGGCATGTACCTTGATTGAAGGCTCCTCTCTAGCCCAGGCCCTGGTTGGGGCACTTGCAGGAGGCAACCAACTGATGTGTATCTCTCACATGGATGTTTCTCTGTCTTTCCCTTTTTCTCCCACTCTATCTAAAAGATCAATGGAAAAAATATCCTTGAGTAAGGATTAAAAAAGAAAAAGAAAAATAATTCTCTTTGTGAATCACATCAGGCATATAACAGTGACCAAAATTCCCAAGTACCTCTGCACAGAATTCCTTAAAGCGGGCATACAAGATGCTTTTGATTAATTCTGCAATTTATGGTAAATATAAGAATATGACTCAAAATCTTTATTGGTTAAATGTATTAAACAAATAATAAAAAAAGAGAATGTTATCAACTGTAATATTTCAAAACATAAAACAATCAAATCCCAAAGGGTTCAATGGCATTAAGTCCATTTTAGCTATTCTCAAATAGGATATTTTTAATTTTTTTATTAGGTGTCACAGGACTATATATCTGGGATATGGAAACTATATTAAAGAGATCTAAAAATCTGCAAAAATTAGAATGTGTGGAAGGGGGAGTATTCAGTGAGATCCAGATATTGATTGTAATCATGTCCTGTGTTGCAAGCTATTAAGCAGAGGACAGAAAAGTATAGAACATACGGAGAAGCGACAAAGCTAAGAGACTATGCATCAATGTAAAAAAATGCTTTACCAAGCCTTAGAATAAAAATTTAGGAAGAGTAGTTCTACCCAGATTTTTTATCAGGCCTCCCCTAAAGCTTGTCAGAAACAAATTTGAATTTCCTATTTTTAATTTTTGTCACTCATCATTTTATCCTTTCCAAACACAACTCAGAGGTGTACAAATGCACTAATGTGAATGATCTTCTAATTTTATAATTCTATCCATCTATGTATCTCAGTTATGAAGTTTTAAGTTAATACTTTGAAACAGCCTATATAATGGTTATGCATGTAACCTAAAGTTACTAGGGCTGATACGTATCATATATAGCTTTTTGCTATTTCAATTACCTAGCCCAAGTTAAAAACTGTATTGAGGTCACCAAAACTATAAGTTTTGTTTTTAATAAGTCACATAAAAAAAAAATCCAAACCTCCCTGCTTTTATTCCTCTCAATGCTTCTTCCTGATGAAGTAATTTTTAAAAGTATTTATTTCTAATAAAAATGCTTGTATTGTTAATAATCATTTTAATAATGACAATTTTCCTAATTGAATTAGTAGGCATGAATATTCTTTTTAAAAAAATATATATTTTATTGATTTTTCACAGAGAGGAAGAGAGAGAGAGAGAGAGCTAGAAACATCTGAGAGAGAAACATTGACCAGCTGCCTCTTGCACACCCCCTACCGGGGATGTGTCCGCAACCAATGTACATGCCCTTGACTGGAATCGAGCCTGGGACCCTTCAGTCCGCAGACCGCTCTACCGGTTTTGGCAGCATGAATATTTTAATAAGATATTTCTCAAAATAGGTTAAAAAGTCAAAATATAGTATGTATTCAATGAAGATGAAGTACAACACAAAAGTCATAAGAAAACTGTTAACTGAGCATGCCTAAATAGTAACACACTTTGGAAAAGGACATAGGTATGCATCAATGTAAAATAATGCTTTACCAAGCATTAGAATAAAAATTTAGATGATCATAGGTACATGGGAATATGCCATGGGAAACATAATATATATGATATCTACTGATACTTAAAGATTAGCTTAGGCAAACACCACCTTGTGTGCCATTTAATACACTAACCAAAAGGCAAAAATATTTTAAAATATATGCAGTAGCAGCTTACTTCATGAGAATCTATAACACGATCTCCTGTATAATTTTAAACTATGATAAGTATCCAAATCCAAAGAAAAGCCTTGTAAGGACTTTCATACAAAGGAATATGGAAGTTTCATATAAAACTAAATGCAGGACAGACTTCCTTTCATACAATATGTTACTATAACATAACATCCTAAGAATTCTTATAGTCCCAACAGAATCTCTACAATGTTAAGATTTTTAGGAACCTATCCTCTTCATAAAGGAATCCTGTGAAAAGGTACGGTAGTTCATTTTGGTTTGATGAAAGTAAAATTATGATCTGGGGGAGATAAGAGATCAACCGAAGGACTTATATACATGCATATCAGTACAACCAATGAACACAAAACTCTGGGGAGGGAGGGCATGTATTGGGGGGGGAGGCAATGGTATATGTACAAATATAATAATTTAATTTAAAAAATTAAAAAAAGGAAGTAAAATTATTTTTTTAAAAGGGGGTGTTATTACATTAAATAACATGATTTAAAATTATGTAAAGGAGGAAATTAGGTGATTATTAAACCAATATGGGTAAATGAAGTAAGTCATTAACGAATGGCTTAAGTGTCAAATACATCCAATTTTAAAAATAGGGCAAAAAATACAATGGATATGACTGTCCATGTTATCTTTGAGTCTCTGGAAATACTCAGTGTAAACTATCTATCCTCTTGGCTGCTAAAGTAAAATGCTGCTACTGAGCCCTAGCCGGTTTGGCTCAGTGAATAGAGAGCATTGGCCTGTGAATTAAAGGGTCCCTGGTTCGATTCCAGTCAAGGACACATGCCTGGATTTTGGGCTCGATCCCCAGTAGGGGGCGTGCAGAAGGAGGCAGCCGATCGATGGTCCTCTCTCATCACTGATGTTTCTATCTCTTTCTCCCTCTCCCTTCCTCTTTGAAATCAATAAAAAAAAATACATATTTTAAAAAGAAGTAACATGAACAAATAATTTAGATGGCTGGTGCAAATAATAAAATGGAATAAAAGAAATCCTAAATCCAAAGTAAATATAAAAGAAAATCTCACCAAAATAATAAACTGTAAAATAAACCATTTTGGTTGAATTATAGGTTAATATGAGTGGGTATACACAGAAAATTAGCTTGGAAAAGGACTGAAAGTAGTTAAAAAAATGACTAAATGGCAACGACAAACAAATGAAAATGAACACCTAAGGAAGGGACAAATTAAAGTTCAGAGCACTATATAGTATAGTAACATCTTCATACAAAGTAGGAGTGTCTGAAACCAGAAAAATAACAAACTAAAATCCTGGGTAGTTCAAACCAACAATCAAGCTCACTCCTAAACATTTTAATACTTAAAAAGGTATTTAAAAATAAAAATATATTCAAAAGACATATTCTCTCAGTAACATGATTTACACTGATATGAAAGCATTACCAAAGATCAAAATAATCTGACCACATTAATCATACTCCAAATGTATTTAAATCAAAATAATTCTAGTTATTCATAAATTATTCTAAAGAAAACCATAAATTTATCCACATCTGAAGGATGAGCCTGTAATTACCCAAATTACATGTCAAACACATAGTTTAACACTTGTCTCAAATGTTGAAATCACTATACATTCAATTAAATTGGTAAAAAAAAAAATTACTATTTTCTACTTAAATCTGTACTGCAGTTAATAAGATCCAAAAAAGACAATCTTTACTGGTGAAAAACAGATAGCTAGTGAAGAGATGGACAATTTTAGAAATGAATCTATTAAACTTGCCTACGTATAAAATAATTAATAGGCTTAAATCCTTTCATGGTGAGGTTCTAGCGCTTCCTTTTTTGGCATGGGACTACGTAACCAAAGTTTAAAGAAAAAAAATTTTGAACAACATAATACTTAGAAAGGTACTTAAGGATAGGTCTATTATTTTCTTCATCTTCGTATTTTGCCCCAGCTCACAGCAGATCCTATCCAAAGCAGGTACTTAAATTAAGTATTTACGTAAATAAATCAAAAGGAGGGGTTTGAGATAAAGGGAATATGTGGTCTCGAACATGAGTTATCTCTGGAAGTTATTTCTACTTCAGGGATCAAAAATTTTATATGCACAATAAAACTGTGCTAACTTGAGATCAACCTATATGTACCAATATTTGTCTACCAATTTCTTTGCAGAAATTTGATGAAACTTTTTGCTTAAATCAAAAATTTAAAACTATTATTTTCAAGTTCTAAAAAAAACAAAAACAAAAAAAACTAGGCAAAGGAGAGTTATAAAACCAAAGACTTAAGAGTTAGTATTGAGTGAGAATCCCTACTAAATTACAGTGAAAAATTTTTAAATGACTTGTATTCAATGAATCATTATGTAACAACATTAAGATATACCTAGCCCAGCAAACCAATGGTGACCAACCACCAAAGATGCCAAAACCTGAGAAATACTAGGATAAGTATTTCTCACCCCATTGCCCTGCAACTTTCTCAATTTTTTTCACGAGAAAGGAGTAAATCAGGAAAGGAGCAGAAGGGTTAAAAGACATTTTCATTTCTCAGGCGTACTTTGTTGTGTGTATGCCTACATTTTTACAACTGTTAAGTCCTATCTTAAAACTGAGGTTGCAAACTGATGGCCTATAAACAAGTTTTGGTTTTTCTGATTTGTACTTTTAAAATTTACTATTTAAATAACAGAAAACTTCACATAAAAACCCTGATTTCTAGTCTCACAGAATCAGAACACCTGGCAACACCAAGTCTGTGCAATAACTAAAGTCCAGAGCTGAGTTGTGGGGGCCTCTTTTAGACAGGGGCTCTCACAGTCCCCACCTCTCTTATTTCTGAAACTTAGCAACCTACATTCATTTATATTTTCTATCCAGATCCTGTAGGCATTCAATTTGAGCCTCCACTCCCACCAACTTGAGTTACATCCTTTTGTAAACTAGAAGAAACTTTAATATACAACTTTTAAATTTCCACTGTACTTCTATGAAATAAGTTATTGAAATATTACCAGGAATCAGGAAGGAGTTCTTTAAAGGTTTTTCTCCTCTTCTTTTCCATTCCTTCCCTTCTTGATTATCAGATATCAGTGATATATCTTAACATTACCATTAAATTATTTCTAGTTTATAAATAAATATAACAAAATGTACTGATTTCTGCTCGAGAATCACTGTATAGAGTAATATATTATGAGCAAGCTGATCCAATAATGCACACCCAATCTATTTCATTTGGAAGCTGACTAAACTGATCTAAGAATAAAATTGTCATTAGGTACAGACAATAAATTAATCTGCAATTCTGGACAATCAAGGATTTCTAGAATAAATAAAATAGATGGTTTGTGATCAGCAATTACTAGGTGCCAAGGTGGTTCACCAAGAAATTACTATGCTGGTAAATGAGAGGAATGTGGTAGAGAGTGTCTGTTTATTTTTAAAAAGCCCTCCATGAAATCTCTCATAAGATAAAGTATAGATTGGATAATAAAATATTTTTAACTCCAAAATAATATTTCCCCAAGAATTCTGAACCCATGTCACTGAGAAGAGTCCTCCAGTAGAGTGCTATAGGGCTAGTACGCTTTTTCTTTAGCTCTCTCTCCAATCTCTGGGTATTGGACATTATTTTTTTTTTTATCAACAACTGGAAAGATAATGAAGACTTATCTACAAAATTTGCAAATAACACAATGTTGAGAGAGATATATATAATGGACAAATGACAAAATAATGTTTGAAATGACTGAGCTAGACCAAATGGATAAAAAAGAATATGACATTTAATAGCAATTCATATGTATCTGCAATTAGATTCAAAGAGTCAATTAAAAATGGCAAATACACAATTAGAGAGGAGGGGACACTGCCTTAATAGCACACCATATGAAAAAAAAAAATCTGATTTCAATTAACCCCAAGATTAAAATGCATCAACAGTGGGATGGGGCTGCTAAAACGTTAATTCATGCAATAGACAGGTGCTGTCCTAACCATGGAACATGACTGGCCACTGTTCTGGACTAGTCAGGTCACACCTGAGCGCTGGTCTCCATCCCAGCGGCACCTTTTAGGAGGTTCTCTAAAAAAACCTAAGGGGCTTTGAGATGAGAACAACCAGGAATGATGAAGTCACTAAACCATCTAATTTAAGAAAAGGCTGAAAGAAATGGGGATGTTCTACCTGGAGAAGAGAAAATTAGGGGAGACATGATGGCCGTCTTCAAATGTCTGAAGGATTGCTATGTTGAAGAGGGAGTAGAATAGTCGTGTGTTGTTCTAAAGGGCAGAACTAAAACTAAAGGAAAGAAAGTTATAGGGAAATCATTTTAGTTAAAAGTAAAATAAAATAAAATAAAATAAAAAGCAAAAATCCCCTCTCCAACGAGGAAAGCCACCAGCAGACAAATAGCACTCTCTCCGGAAGACTTGCAGAAAGGCATCCTAATGGGAGGTTAGGTCAGAAGAATCTTAGAATCCCTTCCAACTCTAGCATGTCCAAATCAGAGCTCCTGAACGTTGTGGTTTGAACTAGCCTGCAGTTTCTCAGACAGGCGCCATGTGAGAATCTGCACTGCTACCTTAGAGGTGTCATTCACGGGACAGAGGCAGAACGTGACCACCAAACGGTGTGGATCCCTTCAAAGCAGGCACCTGAGATGGCTGCATTCTTATTCCAGAGCTGCTAGTGCTCAAAGCCTCCCCAACGCTCATTTTGAAAGATTTCAGTCTGTTTCTGGCTCACATAAGCTACAGTCTCCCTGTTTCATAGCCACACCTACTATATTGCTGGTAGACACAAACTATCCTGCTCATCTGGTACAGTCAGAGCTGAGCCCTCAGCGAGAGTCCAATGGTAAACAAAATAACTGACCCATTTCTCATCAAGTCTACTGAGCTTGATCATCTGTCTTAATCAAGGCCAGTTTTCCAATGACATTTGAATGAGTTCAAAATCCTAATTCATCCTCAGACATATAAAAATTTAACATTATATACAAATTAATATTACATAGGCTCTTAAATGCTCACAAAATGTAAAATAAATCTAAACAAAGGTAGCATGACCAGAATAAGAATATAACCTCCCAAGTTCATTGCTTTGAGGAAATGTAATATCCTATTTTTCTTTTGTTTTTCAAAGCATGCTACTTTCTAGGCATATGTCATGTTTTGAACTCAATTATAAAGACCTGAAAAACTAGTACTATAAATCTTTTTCTTTTCCATATTCCTTTGAATCCTTAAAGTTGGTTACTATCCTCATTTCCAAAAATGATGCTTTTTCAAATAAACATTCCAGGCACTTAAAATAGATAATTTGTTCAAACCCAAGAAATTGTTATTGGTATGGATTTAATAAATTGTATTATTTGAATGTATGCTAAACACATTATAACATTTGGTATCAATGTGTCCTTTCCTTACTACGAATGTCCTAATCTATTTCTACAACTCTCAGCCAAAAGCTTTTAATCTCCTCATACATATTATCCTTATAATAGGAAACAATCTTTAGCTTCCTTAATGAAACCCCCCCCCCAAAAAAACCCTAAAATTTTATAGTCCCCTAAATATATCTATGAATTTAGAGACATTACTAAGAATGATTCCAAATCTAAATACTGTCACCACAGTGAGAATTTTAATGAAAGTTAGCTGGGCATCAGTCAGCTCATTGTCTTTGTAAGTAAGTATCAGCGTAATAAATAGTTATCCACTATTTCCTTTTGTATTTTAACAGAATGCCTGGTACCCAGTAAATAAAATTAAGAACCTGTTAAGAATTGCAGTGAAGATTTTGTTCTTTATAGACTGCAGCAAGTCTGAGTTGAGGAAGTTCTGACAGATGCAAAACGTGCACCTGTTGCAGGTGCACATACAGCGTAACCGGGCATGGCTGTGAAAACACACAGAAGGACAGGCGTTGAGTTCTTACTTACAGATATGGCACAAGTCAGGGTGTGCCAACTTAAAAAAATTTAGGCATAAGCAACACTAAGGAAAAGAATAGTGTGGGGCATGCTAAAGTTGTGCAGAATTCCACGTATATAAAAAGTATAGTAAACAGCTATAGCTCCCTCCTCCCTCCCTATAGAAAATCTAAGGACAAGGGAGATGGACTTATTATCGCAGGAGTTTTAGTGGAATAAATATGCACAGCAATAGCTGGCACCCTCATCTAAATTAAAAAGAAAAAAACTGAGTAAGCCATAGCACCCACTAAACGGACAAAATTTACTAACATTTAAATAACCATCCCCTCCTCCTCCTCCTCCTCTTCCCTCAGCATACACACATGCCTGAAAACCAGGAAGAAGAAGAGTGACAAATACACACAAAAATTGAAAGATGAGTATTTTCAAACCTTGAGGAGATATGAACATCATCTTTGAAATATCAAGCACCTTGATTCCCAAAGGAAATCAAAGAGCTTCATCTTGAACAAAATATAGGGTTAATTTCATCTGCTACTATGAAATTCTGGGTAAGGATATAAAAATCAACAATGATCCAACTGGTATTAGATATGAAATTTGGGGAGGCTTTCTGATTCCTTTCTGGTTGAGTGGAATTGCACTAGTTGGTACAGGCACATGGGGCAACCATTTCACCTCCGTCCTAACAACCAAAGTAGGGGGTCTCCAATGACTGCTCAGTGTCAGAGCCATCAGACACACCAAGCCTGAATCACACTACCCTGGAGAGCAGAACTGGTGCAGAACCCCCACAGAAGAGCACCGCCTGGTGAATCAATGCCATCGCTTCCTGTAACACCTGAACATTTTTGAAAGGCTTCTCAGTCAAAGGACTGGCCCAATCTGAGTTGGCTTAGCTTGTGAGATCGGATGAGACCACAGGGCACAGTGGCATGGTTGTGAAGATTTAGCAGCATCCCAATAATGCCTAATTCCCAACATGAAGAAAAACAAGAATTAATTCAAAACTTGACTTGTGATGATGAACATATCACTGCTACTAAGTCGCTGCCAGCTGTCATACTGGAATCCGTCTCTTACTTTATAAATACTGAGTCAGACTGTTCAACATACACCGGCTCCACCCACCAAAAAGGAAGGGTGCAAAGTATGCTTAGCAACAGGGAGATACTTCATGAGAAGGAGTTTGGGATTAACCATATAAACAAGTGTCCAAGTATGTACATTTATCATACACACACACACACACACACACACAAAGTGCAGTAAAATATTAAAAGGTACAGGTCTAAAAGGTGCAGTTATTTGCAAGATTAAAATAGTGCATTTACACAGTAAACAAAGGACACCATAATACACAGTTAGGCAGTAAGCCTGACCAAGCAGTGCGTTTCTGGATAATCACTAAGTCTTAATTATGGCAAGAAAGAAGACTTGCTCATCTATAAGAAAATGTCAACAAAATCCCACAGAAGCCATAAAGAAAAAGTAACTTACAAAGCTGTTTTTAGAAAGACCCAGACTTTTCTCAAATTCTCTATTCTATCAGTGTTGCCCGTGTCTCGCGAGAGTTTGTCTCTGTAATGATCCTCTCTGTAGATACATATATGAGAGTTTTAAAGCAAAGGTAAAACATAAATAAGGCTGTGCTTATCTTATAGTAATAGAAATGACTTGTCTTCCAACATAAATAGAACTGCAAGGGTTTACTGCATTTTTTAGAAAGTATTAATTAGTTAATGGGGGAATAGCAGTCAAGTTAACTCTGACTTGAAAAATCTGTAACAAACAACTTTCTGAAAAAAAAACTCAGCTTACAGCAATGTTTGATTACTCTTTCATACTGTAGTTTTCATAATAATAATAATTTAGAGAATAACAATTATAAATAAACTATAAAGTCCCGAGAAACGCACTGCCTGAAAACTATCTTGTTACAAAACAGAATTTATACATAGTGCTCGAGGAGAATGCCATTAAGAACCATGCAATTTTAAGGCAGTTAGTAAACTATGAAGATGACCGGTTATGTGCTTGTGCATGTGCATGTATAGATATACAATAAATGTACATAAATGTGATATAACACAATGTAAAACATTTATATAGCAGGAATTCCAATTACAACTACTTGTTACCGCACTTAAAAAAGACATCATATTCTGAACTCAAATATACCCATAATTTAACTTTATGAAAGATTTTAGTATCCCTCACACACTCAAGGTCAATTAATCAACAGAAAAATATAAAAATGAACTTTGTTCATATGGAAATACCTTACAAGCATAAAGCAACATGTGCCAACCCCACTTTATTGCAGTAAAGACTGTTTTTTTTTTTTTTTAATGCTGGGTGAGGAGCTTAGTTTTATTATACTATCCTATTAAGATAGTTATAGCATGCTCAAATACATTCAAATACTGTCAGCACTGTTTAAATAAATTTATTATGGCACCCAAACCAAATGTGCATTTTTCTCAAATTTGTACCTTCTCATTATAATCTCTTTCTGTTGCTGAACAACTTCTATGGACAAAGGTTCCACCCTCATGGCTAATAATGGCATGCAATGTCGTTGTGAACCATGCAACATGAAAATGATGGCAGAGTGAGTACTTACGGGTACATGGCCATTGTTGTCAATTTAACAAAGATATCTTTACTGGGTGCCTCAGTGGTATTGCAAGTGAAGGCTTGTGGTGGAGGCATTTTGTGTTTTCTGCAGAAATCAGCAGGTGAAATACTATATTCTTGTTTAACTTCATGCAGGTCTGACTTTGCAGCTATGATTAAGCAAGGTATTCTGCTATCCATAAAGTGTTGCTGTGGAATAAAAATGAAACAAAAATCTGATGACAAGTTCAAGAATTACTCTGTTTAATTAAATGTATACTAAAATTTTTCTCTGGATAGGCAAAGCAACAATAGTGGTCCAGGTCAGTCTCATAATACGACCAGGGCCACTTTTCTAATGCTGGTAACAATATAAACCTGTAATGCTTCCTCAGATTCATCGAATTTGAAAATTTTTTTAATGAAAAAGACATATTTTGAAATAAAAAAAATTCCATAAAGTCTTCTATTCTAAAGCACACTATTTTCTTTTTTCATATTGCCTTCAGTCTTAAAAAAAAAAAAATTTTTTTTTTTTTTATTGACTTCAAAGAGGAAGGGAGAGGGAGAGATAGAAACATCAATGATGAGAGAGAATCATTGATTGACTGCTTCCTGCATGCCTCACACTGGGGATTGAGCTTGCAACCTGGGCATGTGCCCTTGGCTGAAATCGAACCCAGGTCCCTTCAATCCAAAGGTCAGTGCTCTACCCACTGAGCCAAACAGGTGAGGGCTACCTTCAGTCCTTAAGCACATGCATTTATATACTACATTTTATATAGTGTCCGTCATGCTGGATATAAACATTAAAAAATATATAATACCGAATCTCCCATGTTTTCAGAATTCAAAACCATTGTTTTTAATGGCTGTTTAATAGACCACTGGATTATTTTATCTTAATTTGGTAAAATATCTTCTCCTATTCTTAGACATCTAAATTATTTCTAGTTTTTTGCTATTAAAAATAATGCTAGAATAAATTCCTTTGTACATATAGTTTTATGTACAAAAGAATCAAATCTTGTTAAAATCTCAAAGTGACTAATAACTTTTTAAGCCTCTGGTTTTCCCCCTTGCTCTGTTATTCATGACGGACCTGGCAATACACAACCCATGTGCATCCCTAACAGCCAAGAAGACCTTCCTTTGATACAGGGGGTCTTAACCAGGAATGCACATCAGAGCCATGCCTGGAAAAAAAATGTTTTTAAAAATACAGATGTCTGAGACCTTACACCTTAGAACAAAACCAGAACCTTTAGGGACAGGACACAGATGTATACACTTTTTAAAAGTTCCACAAATGATTTTCTTGGTTAGAAACCACCACATTACAGTTCCATTAAACTGCATAGAAAGTTAAACTTAGTTATACACCAAAAGAGCAACAAACCTTAAAAATCCTGGCACAGTATTCAAAGGATTTGGGATTACTGACATCGTATACGAGGCATACAACATCACAAATGATCTCAGCCTCAGTTAGAAATTCCGATTCTGAGATATCATGCAACTTGTAAAAGGAAAAAAAAAAAAGAGAAACATAAATATCATAAAATCAATGAATAATTAAAGTCACGATGTTTTACTATTTGTTTAACTTAACTTCCTAATTAAAAGATACTAGTTAAGCATACATTTTCAGACCATTTTTAGAAGTGGGAAGTGCGAATAAGTATCTTCTCATTTTGTGAATTAAAAATGGTGATCGGGATTTATAAGAGCTAACATTTATTGAGTGACTAAAGTGTACTGGGCAGACCCTTTATCTGCATTCTCTACATTCTATAGATAAGATGACAGGCTATGAAATTAAGTCAACTGCTTAAAATAACACTTCTAACAAATCATTGCACCAAAATTTCAACATAGATATGATTCAAAGTCTATTTTCATTCTATCATACTACCTTTTCTCCCCACCAATCAAAACCACAAAGAACTTTTCACACTATGCTCCACTTGTTCTTCTTTATTGCCTGCACTTTTTAAATGTTAACTGTAAAACTTCTAAAGAAATATCTCATCTATGATATGATAATAATCCAACAAAGTAAAATCTGGGACTGAGTTATATAAGATAGTGCCTCTTTGTTGAAGAGAAGAAAGGGGAAGTGTAGAGTCAGAAGTGACTCAATATTCTCCAAATAAAACACTATTATAACACAAGCATTCAGACGTGAAAGATGCTAATTTACAAATAATACTGTAAGAATAAAAACAGGAAAATTAACAGTCAGCAATATTTACTGAGTACACAGTAGGTAAAGAATAGGAGATAAATAAGGTATAATAAGAAACTGGCAAAAAACTTTTATCATAGGGTAAAACTCAAGTGATCATTTGTCTGGCAGAACATTATAATGTCTCTAATATTAGCTAACTTAAGAAACTCAGGCTCAGAGAGAGTAAGCCACTTGCCTGAGGTAACACAGCTAACCAATGGTCAACCAGCGTTCAAAATGAAATCTGACTGGGTCAAAAGAGAACATATTAATCTCTCTCTACTGCATTTCATAGTATCTTTTCAGTTATACCCTTCTTTCATTCATTTTTCTTAGGCTCACACATTTGTTAAGTATATTCCTTCCCCACTAAACTCAATTCTGATTATAGATACACTATCAAGCACCTGCACTAAGGTTTTCATATTAATTTCTAATTAACAGTAGAGAATAATGTTTTAAAATAAAAGGGCAAGAAAAAGTAGTTAATATTTTTACTTTCTTATTGTCATATAACATACAATTAAACACAAATAGATGAATTTTTACTTATAGCTATACCCTTGTAATTACCATAAATATCAAGGGAATTAAAATTAATTCCAATGAATAAGCCAGGTTTTGGGGGGGGGGGGAAATCACATGAAAGTTCCATATACAGCCATTAAATTAAACCCAATTAGTTTCCAAAGTGTCCTTTAAAAATATACGTAATAATTAATCATCTTTATATACCAGAAAACTTACCAATAAATATTTCTCTTGTCCATATACATAAACAGTGTTAATCGCATAGTAGGATTTATGATCATCACGAATTTTCTTCTGCCTCTGAAAAGAACCAAAAGTTTTAATATTTATAGTAAGATATTACAGCAACTAATTGTCATCAATACATATACCTGTGGGTCTGTCAAATAAAAGGGCATTCTTCCCTGCACTATGTATTATTTTTCAATACAAAGGAGGCACTGACTTCATGTTTCTTAGTTCTTAAGGTCTAAAACAAAAGATGCATTTGCTCAGTACTTGTGAAGGCAATGACTGAAAAGGAAGTAAACTACATTATTGAAACTGTATTCCAGAGCCGCCTGCTGGCACTTCTCATTATACTATAATTTTATCTGATATGAGACTCATCTGGAAATACGTCAATCTCCTTACTCACAGCAGCAGTCAGAATGGGATTTCAGCATTTCATTCTAAGTCTCTCTACTGTATATTCACTTCATGCCAAGCACTGTTAGGACTTTCACAAGTACATTCATTTAATTTTCATCTAAACACTGATTAAAAAAAAAAATGATAGCCAACATAAAAAAAACAAAAATAGGGTGGTGAACAATAACACAATATACAGATAACATATTATATAACATTGTACACCTGAAACCTTTGTAATTGTATTAACCAATGTCACCCCAATAAATTCAATAAAAAAGTATATTGAAAATAAATAAACAAGCAAAGATAAAGCCAGTTCAACAGAATTATTGTTACACTTTATTTTTAAAAAATATATATTTTATTGCCTTTTTTACAGAGAGGAAGGGAGAGGGAAACTTCGATCAGCTGCCTCCTGCACACCCCCACTGGAGATATGCGCTCGACCAAGACACATACCTCTGACAGGAACTGAACCTGGGACCCTTCAGTCCGCAGGCTGATGCTCCATCCACTGAGCCAAACCATATAGGGCTATTGTTAGACTTTAGATTATACTGTACACAGGTCACTGAGTTATATAATTATCTAAAAAGGTTAATAGCTATAAAAATTATGTAACCTCATGACTATAAAAATTTGTAGGATAAAACTGTATTTTTCTCACCATTAAGTTTCTTCCAAGAAGGGCCTGAAGAACTCCACTTTTCCCACAGTTTTTCATCCCAATGACATTACATCTGAACACATTTCTTTGAGTCTGTTTTTTCTGAAGATCTATCTTTTTATCTCTTGTTACTAAAAAGGAAAAAAAACCACAACTAATTATGTACCACTTAGACTCACTGACCTTCATTTACCTTCTGCTAAATAGGGTATTGCTACTTTTCTCTTATCAATAAATAAACATACTGTACAACAGTCAAGCTGTGTGTGAAATAAAGTACTAAATATGATACAGAAGGGCCTCACTTAGTGGAAAAGATGCATATCTGAAAAGTTGGCTGCCAAGTGACCTTCTAGTAACCAAATGAAATATATCCTATATAATGAAAGCCCAGCGACCAAATGGCAGAACAACCGAATGAGTGGAACAACTGCGGCCCCTTGACCTGGCCAGCCCCACCCCCGACCAGCCCCCATCGGGGCAGGCCGACCGGACCCCACCAGTGCACAAATTCGTGCACTGGGCCTCTAATTTAATAATAAAATAATACATTTCATAAGGAAAATGATACCTTAAAAATGAATTAAAATTATAATAAATATAGCCTACATTATATCTCACCTATCTTTTTTTTTCTGTGATAAGTTATTGTCATAATGAGTTACAAGCTAAAAGATGCTCTCTGAAATCAGCACTCTCTTGGATCTATGAATGGTCAAGGGATATGCACTCTGGGGTTAACTGGCCTTTCTAATGGAAATCTGTAAAAGCGGCAGGCCAGGAAACAATGCTGTATCAGCCGAGAAATGGGGCATTTCTTTTTGAGGTACAGAGACCCTAAGCTATAGCTAAAGATTCAATTGCAACAAAGCACACCAGAGGCAAATAACTGGAAATGATAAAAAACACATATTAGTTATGGGTTAAATAAGTTATAGAACATCCATATGATGACACATTATTTAGCACCAAAGATACATAAAAGTCGATTAATGATATAGAAAGATGTCCACAGTATTTTGTTGCATGAAAAAAGCCTCATACTGGCTGGCAATTAGTTCCTTACTCTTTGATGATGGACTAAAATACTGTTTGTTCATTGGTTAAGATGTTAAAGGGCTCTGTCACTTTAAGATTGGCTGTCTTCTTGTGCTGGGGCTTCCTGTAAGATGCAGCATTCCCCTCTCCCCCCCAATTGGGATATAAGAAACTCTTGAAATATCAGTTCCCTAATGTGTTAATTTTCATTCCTATGGGTTTTCTTTAAATGGGGGACATTGCTTGGCAAGAATTATAAGATTTGTGAAAAACTTATGAATGTGGAAAATGGTTACAAAGCTGAGAGATGTACAATCAGTTCAATATCAGGTTTATGTGTTAATATGCATTGTGTTTTTTTTTGTTTTGTTTTTAAAATATATTTTATTGATTTTTCACAGAGAGGAAGAGAGAGATAAAGAGTTAGAAACATCGATGAGAGAGAATCATCGATCAGCTGCCTCTTGCACACCCCCTACCGGGAATGTGCCTGCAACCAAGGTACATGCCCTTGACCGGAATTGAACCCGGGACCTTTCAGTCCGCAGGCCGACGCTCTATCCACTGAGCCAAACCGGTCCCGGCAATATGCATTGTTTTAATGTTCAAAGAAAATTAAAACACATATTAACTTCATGCCAAGCACTGTTAACTATATTTTTAATGCCTGTGGCTCCCCCTGATTTTCATCAGTGGAGTAGCCTCAGGGTTAAACTAGAAGTAAAAACTATGCTCTCTTTTCTGATAAACAATAAAATCAAGCATCTTAATGCAAAAGGAATGATCAAATCACAGGGAAAACAAATAAGAGTGTAGACATGGAAGACTAGCAAAGATATATTTATGTTCACTTTTTTTACATATGAAAGTGGAACCTTCAAAATGTTTCTAATTTTTTTACTAATTATATTTACTTACCTGTAATGGCTGAAGCTTGAGACTCTTGTTCAGTCAATATTGAATAGCCTAAGTAGCCCAAATATTCCAGGCACCGCTGTACATCTAAATAGGTTGTGAGCCTAAGAAATAGAGTTTAAAATGTGAGAAGTTCCTCAATGAACATTTATAGAAAAAAAAAATTCCAATAGCTCAAAGAATTTTACCATCAGATGTAGATGACTTTTGTCAGGCTGCTTTAATTTCCCATGTGCCCAACCAGGGCCCTTTCTACAAAGCATTCTTAAGACAGAGAAGGGAGGAGAATGCAAGATGTGGGGGGATTCCATATCTCCCTGCCCAGAGAGAGCAAGGCCACATAGATGAGCAGTGAGCTGCTGGTAAATCTAGAGCAGGGATTTTTGAAAATTATTTGCTTCCCAACTTACATAGTACATTGCAAATATTGGCTAGTTGAGCACTTAATGATAATCTGAAAAGGTTTGTGAATGGAGCAAAAATAACTAAAAGGTACAAGTCTTTTTGTGGGATAACACCACTCATACAACATCCTTACCTAATTACTTGAAATTAGGTAGTCTTTTTATGATTTGAAAAAAGAATAGATTCTGGTATTAAGAAAAGTTACTCTCACCAAGATTAAAGTAATGATGTCCTCATATATGACCAGAGGATTACCTTAGCATCCTAAATACAATGTCTGCTAGGCTATACCCAGACTGTAGACAAACACTCACTAAGAGTGCGTGACAAACAATGAAAACCCTTAAGTCTTCAGTGCCAAGATATGCTCTTCCCATATACTAAAGGTGTAAAGAATTTTGCAATAGCAATGATGTTTCTAATTCTCTTAATAAAAAAAAGGATTGGGGGGGGGGGAATGGTAAGATATGTACACACACAGATAATAATTTAATAAAAATTTTTTTTAAAAAGAAAAAAAAAGGATTAAAATTTAGCTCACTTTTTATATGACTTATTACTGTTTCCATGTACATCATCTAAAAGCAAACAGATCCCTTCACTATCAATCCTGCTTATTATGACTGAAACACCTAGTAAGATCTGAAAAACTTACAAAATGATTAACATAATGCAACGTAATTCTAAAGTAGTGGTAATTCTAGAGCAAACAGGTGAGCTCTATACTCACGTCCACTGGGAAAGGAATCCCTGGTAGGTTATCCAGCCTCTTTCATTTGTACAAACTGTGTTATTCACATCTGGCCCCCAGGGTATATAAGGGAAAACTTTAAATAAATCTTTAAGTTCATCAGGTGACAAAGCACAGTCTCTATCCTGAAGATACACAAGGAAGTATACATATGTTAGATTCCCAAACATGAAAGCCCCTTGTCTAGTAAATCTATGCTTCTAAAAATTAACATATGAAAAGAAATTTTACATTTTATCAAGGAAATGTCTTACATGTTTATAAGAAAACTTATACAAGAGTCTATAAACTAAACTTTTTCATCTTGAGAAAATAATAAAAATAGGAGTACTTTTGCTACTTTAACTTAAGAGAGTTTACCGTATTTTCCGGCGAATAAGACGACACTGTGTTCTATTAAAAAGCCTGCTCAGATTGGCCAGAGTCAGAGAGGCGTCTATTAAAAAAAGAACTGGTGTTGCCTCGGAAGTGGGGGGTAGTCTTATACAGCAAATGTAGGCCTAAACCTATGTTTTAACTAAAATTAGGGGGTCATCTTATACACCCAGTCGTCTTATACGTAGGCAATTTTGGCTACGGGACATGAGTACCCCAAAACTAAGGGAACAGAGTTAAATCACTCACTGAAAAATATCTTATCATGGAAAATTACAGCTAAAAGCTTACCAAATCATGTTTGTCAAAGGTGCTTTGGAGAAACAAATACGCATGATGATTTAATTCAGTAGTGCAATCAGGAGGTATTTTTAGCCTGTTCATGACAAAATTTAAGAGTAAAACAAATCATTAATCAAATATTGAAATTTGATTTTAAGAAATGAATATAAAACTGCAACAAGTCTTTTTGTGGGGAAACACCACTCACACAATATCCTTGCCGGACAGGTGGACTCTCCAGAGGAAAGTCACTAGAATGGCCTGGCAAGCCTTAGGGTCAAAATAATGCTCATTCCGAGTTGACATGTAAAGTGCTCTTAAATATCTGAAGGGCAGGTTGAAATAAGTTTTTTTAAAAAATAAATAATACTGATTAAACCATTAACAGGTTTGTTCCTCCTCTATAAACAAATTGTGAGTCATAATTATGTCAACACGGTAATGAGTTGAAAATGATGCAGAGATGTTATTTCTGCCTGATTTGACCTTTTTGATTCACCCTAAATTTAGTTTAATAAACTTTTATCAAATGCACTGAGCCAGGTATTAGGGATACAAAAAGAAGACAAGCTTCTCCCCTCTAAGAAACCATATTCAAGTGGGAGATGGACCACAGATAACTTCACTATTGCAACAGAATGGGACAAGTATGAGCAAGCTGAGGATGCTTGGGGAGCCCACGTGAATTGGAACATCTGTGTCCTGGGGATGGAAGGTGTCAGCGCCGCTGAGAGACACTGTCAAATGAATTGAGACTTGAAGGATAAGAGGAATTAATTAGGTTGAGGGGAGAGGGAGGGAAAGAGTGGAAATACCATGGGTAGAAAATATGATTGGTGGACTATAAATAGTTTCGTATTTACTTCTAGAATGAAGGCAGGGAGTGAGCATGAGCGGATCAGGAATGATCTCATGTACCATGTTAAGAAGCTTGGGCTTTATCCTGTCTTGAAGGGAAGTGCCAAGGTTACATCTGTATTTATATATCTATTCAATCTAGCAACAGTGTGAAGGACAGAGGCAGAGTTTAATAAGAAAGCTAGAAAAATTCAAGTGGCAACTCTAAGCGGCTATTTTGCAGAAAATTCAAGGCAGAGAAATAAAGATATTGAAAGAGATAATAGAGCCACAGAGCCATAAGAGATGGGAGTTTTCTCACTGTCATACTTAAGAAAGCAATAAGCAACCCCTTGTAGAATTTATCTACCCACATAAATGGTACAGAAAAAAAAATCTTGACAAAAACGTTATGGACAATTTCATTCATTCATTCATTCAATATAGATTTATTGAAAAAGCTGGAAAATTACTGGAGCCAAAATTTAATTTAGTAACTTTGACAAGAGAGGTTTCAAGTTAGAACTGATTGATGGACCAGGAATCCAACCAAAAAGAACTCTGCTTCCTTAATGTTGGGGGGGGGAAACAAATGGCAAAGTCCTGAACTCTTACATACTAGTTCTGCATATTTTATTTTAGCATAGGGGTGCTATGCTAAAATAAAAAAGGACGACATGAAGATTACACGCTGCTGAAAAAGTGAACAAGAAAGGCCAAAGCTTCAAAGGCCAGACTTTGGGAAGTCACTTCCCTGTTACAGGAGTGGCATCCTACAGCAAGGCAGGCTCCTGTTTTGGGGTGACACTGGGCACATTTTTATTTATTTATCACAAGAGGCGGGGGAGGGGAGGTGTCCCTCAGCCCGGCCTGCAAAGAAACTAGCATCCCTCACCCCGGCCTCTAGCCAGAGGCTCCTCCCATCTTTCCTGCAGCCTCTGGGAAGATGCTTATCCTGGGTCTTCCTCAGGGCCCTGGCCCATAATGCCCAGCAACTAGGATACTCAGGGGCTTGGGTTCTCAGGTCCAGCTTCCCTGCTCTGCATGGTGCGTATCAGCTGCCAAGGGAGCTGCGCCTCAGGAGTTGCCCCCTTGGACCATACTACTTTTGAGTGCAGGGGGTGGGGGAAGACCTTGGCAGCAGTGATTTGATATCTGTAGGCGCCTGCTAGACATCCCCGCCCCATCATGGCATCACGCTGGTCACGTCCAGACTGCAGGCAGGGGGCTTCCAGTCTGAGACTAGGGCTGCCAGGCTGGGACTAGGGGCTGCAGGTGGAGGGCCCTGGCACCCATAGGGCTCCATCTGCATCAGGAGCTGGAAAGATCCATTTTTCTGGGTCTTCCCCTCCCTCCACGCAGCCAGGGTGCTAACTCTGGGCTTGTGTCCCCACAGGCCCCTTCCCGCCCTCTGTGCAGCCGGGATGCGGACGCTGGGCTCCTGTCCCCACAGGCCCCTCCTCTCCCTTCGTAGCCAAGAAACAGACGCTGGGCTTGTATTGCTGGGGTGATACTGCCAGTGTCTGCTATGGTTGCCGCTATTTTTGTCGCAGAGTGACAGTTAATTTGCATATTACTCTTTTATTAGATAGGATTATTATCATTATTTTTTTAAAGGTTGGTCCTATTTTAAAAAAATATATTTTATTTACTTATTTATTTTTTTACAGAGAGGAAGAGAGAGGGACAGAGAGTTAGAAACATCGATGAGAGAGAAACATCGATCAGCTGCCTCCTGCACACCCTCTACTGGGGATGTGCCGCAACCAAGGTACATGCCCTTGACCGGAATCAAACCCGGGACTTTTCAGTCCTCAGGCCAATGCTCTATCCACTGAGCCAAACCGGTTTCGGTGATAGGATTATTTTTAATCCTCACCCAAGGACGTGTTTAGAGAGAGGAAGTGTAGGAAGGAGAGAGAGAACCATTGATTGTTGCCTTTCCATATATGCCCCAACTGGGGACCAAACTGCAAGCCAGATATCTGCCCTGACCAGGAACTGAACAGGCAACCTTTTGGTGCACGGGACGATGCTCTGACTGAGCCACTCCAGACCGGCTGGGTCCATTTTTAAACAAACAGAACGTAAACACAGCACTATTTAAAGAAAAACAATCACAAATAGACTGCTTGTTTAGGAAAAAACGCTTATTTTATCCTAAGCTAAGAACAGATTATAAACCTTAGGAAGGAGAAGGGCTAATGAAAAAAAAAAAAAAGTTAACCAATATACTTCTCATCTATTGACTTCAAAAACAGTTTGCCTAGCATATTTTTTCTTTTTTCTCAGTAGAATTTTTAAAAATACTTGTAGCCTGGCCAGAGTGGCCAGTGGTTGAGCATCCATCTACAAACCAGGAGGTCAGTTCAATTTCCAATCAGGGCACATGCCTGGGTTGTGGGCTCAATCCCCAGTGTGTGGCATGCAGGAGGCAGCCAGTCAATGATTCTCTCTCACCATTGATGTTTATATATATAATTTCATACACACACACACACACACACACACACATATACATGTAATTCCCCTTTCCCTTCCTCCTTGAAATCAATAAAGATATATATATATATATATATATATATATATATATATATATATGTGTGTGTGTGTGTGTGTGTGTGTGTGTGTGTATGTGTGTGTGTGCATGTGTGTGTGTGTATATGTATGTATGTATGTATGTATATATATATATATATATATATATATATATATATATATATATATACCATTCACAAAAAACACTTGTATTCTCCATGAGAAGAAAAGGAAAGTCTGAGCCATTCTACAAATCAGTGGCTCTCCACTGGGGATGATTTTAGTCCTGAGGGAACATTTGGCAACTTCTAGAGATGCTAGACATTTTCACTTGTTACAGTTATGGGAGGAGGTGTTACTGGCATCTAAGGATGTTCTAAAAATCTTATAATGCATGGGACAGACTCTATAGCAAAGAATCATCCAGACCAAAATGTCAACAGAGCCGAGTTTGAGAAACCCTATTTCAAATCTCTCTATAAATCTAAATTATTCCTGAGTACCCCAAAGCCTACCTATGTGCTAAATAAAACTTTAAAATACTTGGCAATTAAAATTAATTAGAAAGCCAAAGATACATACAAGGGGAATAAATATTCAGGTGTCAATCCTAGGTCATCATCATAACCAAATCGTCGAAGCACAGTCCAAGTAGTTTCATGTCTCCCTCTCTGGATAAAAAGTGTGTGTAAAAAAAGAAAACCTGAAATAAAATGAATTAGTAAGCACAGTTGATGTGAAAAAGAGCACAGGCTCACACGGGAGAAAAGCATGCAACATATAATGGCTAGCACTACATTCATTAACCTAGGCTTAATATTGTAGTTTTGCATACTGACGGTCAAATCAAAACAAAATTCACAAGTGTCTCAATAAAAACAGAGCTGATTTCAGAATCCTTCCATATATATACCCAGGTCAGCAAGAGATGGCACCAGAAGAAAGGGCCAAAACATATCCCAAGGAATACAGACATTCACAAAGTTAGGTGATAAAAACAAAGGAAATTGTGTTATGGATCTTTGCGTTTTATAATAAAAAGTTCTGGTTTTCAATTTCATTTCTTATTTTACCATGTTCTATCACACATTCTACAGGGAACATTGTATACTCGGTAAATCTGACTGATAGGCAAAATGTCTTCCCTAAAAGTAATTTCTACTTAAAGGATGCTTATGAATCAGAAGAACTTTAAGATAAATTTGTTCCAGAAATCTTTCTCCTTCAGGTGGACGTCAGCATTCCTGAGATCCCACCAACTTCACTTCCTATAATTTATGCTGACAGGGAAGATAACTATCCCCTCCAAATTGCCTGTCTATTCCAACTCCTACATGTCCAAGTTAGATTTCATATATATGAGTAAGACTAACATTTCCTTAAAGTATAAATAATGCTATAAAGACCTTATACCAAATTTTGAAATTATCGAGTTCAAAAAGGGAAGAACACCATTCACTCACCTTTCAGTGTCAATCCACTATCAGCCACACCATCACTTATATGTTTTCTGACTACATTCTTGACATCTTCTAGAGCCTGAGGAGCTAATGGAGTGTTGAAACAAATTCTCTAGCAAAAAAACAAACAAACAAATAAACAAAAACACACAACAAAAATCAGCATTAAATATACAATATATAAAAACATTTATCTAAAAAGCAATATTAAATCAATGAGTTGCAACCAAAAGAAACAAATTATAAATTAGGATTTATAATTTGAATTATTTATGTAAAACATAATTATTTATGTAAAATATAATTATTTATGTAAAATATGTCACTTAGAAGGAAAGAAACCTTCCCTACTCTCCCCTTCGTATTTCTAAAACATGGAACTCTTTGTGAAGCTATGTTATATAAAACCAAGAATGAAAAATAACTCAGAGTTCAGATTTCGTCATCCTTAATACACATTCATTATGTACCATGAAATAACGCTATCAAAGAGTATCCTTGATTCCTATGCATGAGTTTTATACCCTAAGCAAATACTTAAATAGCTTGATATGAAAGATACTTTTTACATGAAACAGACTCAAGTTTATCAACAAATCACTGCTTAAGCTAATAAATTCTGATAGCTTTTCTCAGCCACCCTCTCCCCTCAAACACACAAAAACAAGGTACACAGACACCAGAAAAAGAGGAAGGTTACCTGAAAGAAGTTGAGTTCAGCATCATTGAGAGTGCCATCATTATCTTGATCAGATATTTTAAATATACGAGTAAGGGCTTTTATACAGGCTGGCTTCATCTAGAAGTCAATGAGAAAAGAAACAATTGTTTTAATTAAAATAGCTTGGATTTTTAAATATGATTTTCATAAGGAAGGCTAAGAATAATTCTAATTGTTCTCACCATCAAATATGTAACAGCAAATACAACCAGTGTGAAAAATGAACTAAAGCAAAGCCATTTATTTTTATGCTCAAACCTTTTTAAGTAAATGAGGACCAATATTTGGAATGATCAAACACCCCCCTCATGACCACAAATCCTCCAAGGATAGGCAAGAGAAGTACATCTTTAGAGACTATTCATTCTTCCAGTCATTTCTATCTATTAGAGGCCTTGTGCACGAATCTGTGCACTGGTAGGTCTGGCTGGCCTGGCCAAGGGGAGGGGCCGAGGGAGGGTGGCTGGCTGGCCCCGCCCCCTTTGGGGACTGGCTGGGGGTAGGGGCCACAGGAGGTTGCTTCCCGTATGTAACTAGGATCAAACCTGCAATCTCTCTGTATGTGCCCTGACCAGGAATCCAGCTCACAACCCTTAGGGGTACCAACGATGCTCCAATCAACTGAGCCACTGGCCAGAGGCAGGCTTAATTTTTTAATATGATCTTTTTGTTAATCCCAATCTGTGTTAAAGGCTGTTATTGTCTAAATAAAAGCTTCTGGTGTAGTTTAGACTCAACGCTTGTTCTTGTGTAAAACAAGGGATAGTCTCCAAATTTGTAGATTTGACTTCAAGCAGATCTACCTATGAAATGAATAACAGATGGTGGTATTTTATTCAGGTGACTGGGGAATGGGCAGGGGTGGGGGTGATTAGCAGAACTAATAATAAACCTAAGTAAAAAGCAATTAAAGAATTGAGAACTAACAGAGGCTATTTAATGTACCAGTAGGCTAAGGGCTCAGAGGTAAATCTCTATAGTATGAGACTGCTTCCCAAATTTCCTTGATCATAAGATTAAATTTTCTGGCTGAATCAGAATGTAGTCTGTGGTTTTTTTGTTTTTAAAAAAAATATATATTTTATTGATTTTCCACAGAGAGGAAGGAAGAGGGATAGAGAGCTAAAAATGTGGATGAGAGAGAAACATCGACCAGCTGCCTCCTGCACACCCCCTGCCGGGGATGTGCCCGCAACCAATGTACATGCCTTTGATCAGAACCGAACCTAGGACCTTTCAGTCTGCAGGCCGTTGCTCTATCCACTGAGCCAAACCGATTTTGGCAGTCTGTGTTTTTAACAAGTATGTCTAGTGACTATGATCAAGCAAATTTGGGAAATTCTGGATTAAGAGTAAATTAAAAAGAAGCATTCTAATTAAGGAACTGTAAACCAGGATTAAGAAAAAGAAAATCAAGGTCATATTAACGAATAAGCAAATAACCAACAGGAAAAATGAAGAATGTCATGGGAGTACTTATATAGCAAGAGAGAATAAAATTTTCACAACATTTTTATTGATGAAATTCAAAATATAATAATAACAACAGTATAAATTTGCTATACAGGTCTACTAATGAGAATGAAAATCTAAGAAAGTTAACTTTTTGCTAAGTTGGGGTTCAAAATTAGTGTTCCCTATTATAAAAATTGACTGCAATGTTTATCTGTTAATATTGATCTGTAAAATTTTACATATTTAAAAAAATATATTTTGATTTTTTGCAGAGAGAAAGAGAAAGGGATAGAGAGTTAGAAACATTGATCAGCTGCCTCATACACTCTCTACTGGGGATGTGTCCACAACCAAGGTACGTGACTGGAATTGAACCTGGGAACCTTGAGTCTGCAGGCCAATGCTCTATCCACTGAGCCAAACCAGTCAGGGCAAAATTTTACATATTTTATCTTTGAAATATGTCTTTTTGCACAGTTATGTATTGCCAGTACTGATACATATCCCTACACATATAAAAAAATATATGTACATATATATATATTTTATTGATTTCTTACAAAGAGGGATAGAGAGTTAGAAACATCGATGAGAGAGAAACATCGATCAGCTGCCTCCTGCACACCCCCTACTGGGGATGTGCCTGCAACCAATGTACATGCCTTTGACCGGAATCGAACTTGGGGCCGAACGTGAGTCCATAGGCCGACGCTCTATCCACTAAGCCAAACTGGTTAGGGCCATACACATATAATTTTAATTGGGCACATTCATTGCTTGGAAAGTGTTTGTAGAATTATATTAGATTCTTTTCTTGATTTTTGCCTGCTAGCATGTCATTATACTGCAGTTTAGTGAGTCCTGACTAAAGACTGGGTGGAAGCTCCTCAACTGCAGAGTCAAATGAAGTATGAAACGTGGAAATTTCTTTCGTGCTTGCACTGAGATAACCACCCGTCCCCCTCAAAAAGAATAATGCTGGAACTGTAGTTTGAGCTTAGAACATACAACTGCTTTTCCAACTAAAAATTGACTTTTCTCTTTTCTTGTTTTGGCATGATAGATAAAGCACGGATAACAAAACATCACAGTACAGCGATACACGTGGTACTGAAATACTGTCAAATTATAGCTGTGCCAGTGCAATTAGCAGTGCGCCAAGCAGCACTAAGCACTGAGAAGTGTGAGTACTACATACAAGCTCTGCTGCAACTACTCAACTCTGCCTTTGGGGCAGGAAAGCAGCCACAGACAAACATAAAGGAATGAGGATGACTGTGATGCAATAAAACATTATTTATGAATGATAAATTCTAAATGTCACATAATGTCCCCATATCACAAAATATTACTTATTTTTATTTTTTTTCAGTCATTTAAAAAATGCAGCCCTGGCCCTGGCCAGTTGCTCAGTGGTTAGAGCATCGGCCTATGTACTGAAAGGGCATATACCTCCGTTGCAGTCTCAATTGCAGCCCAGGATGGTAACTAATCAATGTGTCTCTCTCACATTGATGTTTTTTTTCACTCTATCTCTCCCCTTCCCTTCCCCCTCTCTAAAAACCAAAAAGAAAAAAAAGAAAAAAAAGAGATAATACTAGTGAAAATGTAAAATGTATTTAGCTCATAGATTATACAAAAAACAAGGGGCAGACCAAATGTGGCTCACTGGTCAAAGCAGCCAACCACTCACCTATACTATAAACTTTTCCTGAAAATATCTACAACTTTTTATTTTTTAAATACTCAGCAGTAAGAAGACAAACAACTCAAGAAATAGCCAAAAGACTTAAACAGACGTTTCTCCAAAGAAGATATACAAATGGCAAAATAACCACAAGAAAAGCTGAACAACAACATTACCCACCAGGGAAATATAAATCAAAACAATAGTGAGATACCACTCACATCCACTATGGCTATTCTGTATAATAAAAGACTAATATGCAAATCAACCAAACAGTGGAACGACCAGTTCTATGACAACCAGGGGGAAGACGCTCAACGCAGCAGCTGCTCCCTGGTGGTCAGTATGCTCCCATAGGGGGAGCGCTGCTCAGCCAGAAGCCAGGCTCACAGCTGGCGAGTGCAGCTGTGGTGGCAGGGAGTGGGCCAAAACTGGCAGTTGGACATCTCCCAAGGGCTCCAGGACTGCAAAAGGGCACAGGCCAGGCAAATTTCATGCACCGGGCCTCTAGTAATAATATATAAAGAAGTGTGGGTGGAGGGGAAGGAATAACAAGTGTTGGCAAAGAGATGAAGAAACTGGAACCTTCATACAATTTAGTGGTTACTCAATAAGTTAAACATAGAATTACTAAGTGATCTAGCAACTTCATTACTAATTATACAAGGGAATTGAAAACAGATGTTCAAACTCGTGTGTTAATGTTTATAGCAGTTATATTCATAACTAGAGGCCTGGTGCACAGATTCGTGCATCAGTGGAGTCCCTCGGCCTGGCCTGAGGGGATCAGTGGCCTTCTGTGTTGCTGCAGCCCGGCCTTACCCGCCAGCTTGTCAGGCTTCATCCTGCTGTCCCTGTTGATCCTGCACAGCACCAAGTAGTGCGAGAAGTGGCAGGTAGCCAGGGAGGAGCTTGAACCAGGGCCAGGCACCGTGAGGCTCCTGCTCTCCCAGCCCACTGCACCTGCTGCTGCTGCCCAGTAGGCTTGCTGCTGCTTTGCTGCGGTCTCCACGCACCCGACTTAGGGTGATACTGGCATGCCCATGACCACACAGCCATTGGGTCATTATAGCCTTGCTCCTCGTGCCTAGTTAGTACTGATGCTGGGACCAGGAGACATGAGCCGCATGCCTGTTGGTCAGCTGAGCAGCCCTTCCACTGTGGGAGTGCACTGACCACCAGGAGGCAGCTCCTGAATTGAGCATTTGCCCCCTGGTGGTTAGTGTAAGTCATAGCTACCATTTGAACAGTTGCTTAGGCTTTTATATAGATAGATAGCCATAAAATGTAAAACAACTGAAAAGTCCATCAATAGATAAGTGGATAAACAAAATGTGAAACATATCCATACAATAAAGTATTGTCTAGCCATTAAAGAAATGAAATGTTAATATATCTATAACGTGGATGTACCCTGAAAACATTACTATGCTATGTGAAAGAAGTCAAACAGAAAGACCACATGCTGTATGAGTTCATTTATATGAAATGTCCACAAAAAGGAAATCCATACATACAGAAAGTAGACTGCCCAGAGTTGGGGGGCTGGGGGTAACTACTAATGGGTACAGGGTTTCTTTTTGGGGTGATGAAATGTTCTGGAATTAGGCAGTGGTAATGAACACACAACTGTGTGAATATAATAAAACCACCAAATTGCACATTTTAAAGGGGTAAATTTTATGGTAAGTGAATTTTAAATAAAAAATAATTAATTTTAAAAGTACATGGCAAAATCTTATTCAATTTTAGATATTTCATTAAGGAATTAATGTGTTTCTTAGCTATGAAACAAAAAAGAGTATTCAAATTTTATTACATGTTGTACCTATGTCAAATAACTACACAGGTTGTTCTTTCTTTGTGTATGTTTTTAAGTTGATGGACTTTATAGTAGCAAAGCAACTAACCATTACCTAAGTCTTTGGACTTTTTGCTGTTATTATTGCCAATTCTCCTGTTTGTTCTAATGGCATTTCCTAAAGTAGTATTTTATCTGAAATACTTTTCTGAGTATTTAATGTAAATATCTTTGAAGAAAAATACCTAGAAAATGTAAGTATAATAAACAATAAATTTAAATCACAGAAGTTTACAACAATACTTAAAATTAAAAGTTACTAAAAATCACTACCACATTAGAATTAGTACCTACACATTCCAGCCCCTACTAACACAAAATGGGGAGTCGGGGGTGGTGAGCGGAAGGGTTACCTCTTTCTCCTCTGGGCAGTACAAGGGCCCTGTAGGATGAAGAACAGCTTTCTGGGCATAATAAAAAAGCTCTGATATGTTCTTCAGATTTTTTGCTGAACACTAAGAAGAAAAAAAAAAGTTTAAAGTTTTACAATTTGGAAAAAAGCATTTTTCTTAGTAGATATCACAAGATGGTTGTCTACAAAGAGCTCAGAGGCCAACTGCAAGTTCTCTGTTTTATTTGGTTTACATGACTTCCCAAACAGCAGGAAATTTATTCCATCCCACATCCCACATCTCCCCAGTCTCCTATTCCCAACCTCAATTTAGTGAGAATTCACCAACATAAATTTCAAAATCAAACAAGGCATACCTCCACACAGGTTTCTATTTCAGTGTACTGGTTCATAATAGGAAGGATGGTCTCCATGCTACTATATTCCACTAGATCAGATTTGTTCCCAACCAATATCAAAGGCAACCTGAAATAAACAGGACATACTGTAATACTAAGGAAGACAACATACATTAGATTTATATTTTAATATACATTAATCCATTCTAACTAATAAGATTTACTTATATCCCTAATATGAACCCTTTACTGTAGTCAGCTCAGCTCACTAGAAAGCATATTCAACAAATATTGAGTACCTATGATAAGCCAGGAACTGTTGTAGGCTTTAAGGAAATAAGGCCAAGTCCATCCCCATTCTAATAGTGTAACTAGGAAATGGACAATAAGCAAATAAACTATTTCCAATTGTATTAAGTGCTATGAAGAAAATAAATAGGGTCATATGGGCTAGAGTTATGAAAGGGAACTAATTATATATAATAATCAGGGAAAATCTTTCTAACAAGGTGGCAGTTGAGTCAAGGAGTGAAGGATGAAATGGAATCTGCCATTTGAAGAGCCAGGGAAGAGCTGGGCAGTAAGAAGGGACAACATGTACAAAGACCCCAAACTAAAAAACCATCTTGTTTAGTCCAAAAAACAAAAACAATGAGAGAGTGGCTGGAGAGTCCTGAGTAAAAGAGGTATGAAATGGGGTTGGGGAGAGCAGCAAAGATCAGACACATAAGGACTTACAGATGTAGTAAGGAGAGGTTTTATTATAAATGTAAAATGGAAAGCTACTGGGGTAATGACATGATCTGATGGACCTTTTAAAATGCAGTCATTTTTTAAAAAAATATATATTTTATTGAGTTTTTACAGAGGGGAAGAGAGAAGGATAGAAAGCTAGAAACATCGATGAGAGAGAAACACCGACCAGCTGCCTCTTGCACACCCCCTACTGAGGATGTGCCCGCAACCAAGGTACATGCCCTTGACCTGAATCGAACCTGGGACCTTTCAGTCCGAAGGCCAAAGCTCTATCTACTGAGCCAAACTGGTTTCGGCAAATGCAGTCATTTGTTATCTTGAGAGATACATAGTGAAATATTTATAGGGTGATATGGTATGATTCTGCTGTTAGATTAGATATGGAGGCTGAGGAAAAGTAAAAAAATAAAAATAAAAAACATAGGTTTTTAGTTAGATAAAATAGGTAGATCTCCTGAGACAGAAAAGACTGAAAGTATTCTTTAAGAATCAGAGCCCTAACTGATTTGGTTTCCATAGACAGAGCGTCAGCCGAGGGTTCAATTCCAATCAAGGGCAAGTGCCTGGGTTGCAGTCTTGGTTCCCGGCCCTGGTGGGGCCACTTGTGGTGGAAAGCAACAAATTAATGTGTCTTTCTCTCACATTGGTGGTTTTTTCTCTCTCTCTGTCTCTTCCCTTCCTTCCCACTCTAAAAACCAATGGGAAAATATCTTCCAAAGAATTTCAAAGAAATCTCTCTGTAGAAATTATAAATGAAGATCCCTAGTTTTTCAGAGAACTTATAAAGCACTCACATATACATTATTTCATTGGATTCTTAAAATAATCACAAGCATTATCCTCATCTCTGCTTACAGTTGAGGAAACAGGCTCAATAAAGTCAAACTCTTTTTTGTTTTGTTTTGTTAATCCTCACCCCAGGATATTTTCTCCATTGATTTTTTAGAGAGAGTGGAAGGGAGAGAGAGAAATACCCATGTGAGAGAGACACATCAACTGATTGCCACCTGCAGGAGGCCAGAATCAAATCTGCAACCCAGGTAAGTGCCCTTGACTGGGAATTGAACTCAAGACCCTCTGGTGCACAGGCTGATGCTCTACCCACCGACCAATGCCAGTCAGGGCTGAAGTCAAAGACTTAAAGCTCATAAGCAGCCAAACCAGATTTCAAAGGTCGTTCACTTTCCTCCAAGTCCCATGCTCTTACACACCCACACAGTGAGCAGTCAATGACAAGGGAGAGTGTCATTCCTCATCAAATGGGCATCTAAGTGAGAGGGCACATACAGTGCAGTTGAAGAGGAATTCAAAAGCTGAGACTTTTCAAGTTTTGGTTTGAGAAAGAGAAATGCAAGATTATCAAAATATTGAATGTCTGAAATCAGAGCTCTATGCTGTACTTTGCTCTCAAATATTTGTGTTGCCTCAAATCATTTCTTTTAAAAAAGGAGTGTGTATGCAAACAGGTAGATAGACCTATAGATAAAACAAATGTGGCAAAATGTTAAGGACTGGTGGATTTAAATAAAGTGTTTACAGCTGTTTATTATACTACTTCTTGAAACTTTTTGTAACTTTGAAATTTTTCAATATACAAAGTTGGAGAGAGAAAAAAATACCTGCTATCTTTGTCTGTTCTTTCATTTATGAGAGGAATCCATCGACTTGTTACCTACAATGAAAATTAACAAGAACTAAGCCATATGGATCTTCTTTGAAAAATATCCAATCTTAAGACCCCTAAAATTCTAAATTGGGGATCAATTTTTAAAGTGCTCCCACTGAAATTTAATTAAATATGGTGAAAAAAGTCATATAGTCATACCTTATCAATAGAATGCTTGTTGTTAACAGCATAAACTATGCAGATGACATTAGCCTACAAGAAAAACGAACAAATTAATAGTATTTTTGCAATAGTAAGGAAAACTTAGCACGCCTCTAAGAGGAAAAAGTTCATAAGGACTTGCAGCAAAAATACATTCTCAAATTCAGCAATAACAACAAAATAAGTGAGAAAATAAAAAAACAAGACTTATAATCCTAACTATTTTCCCACAAAATCCTACTATTATTTTTTAACTCATTTGTGATTTGGTTGTTTTTTTTGTTTGTTTGTTTTTGTTTTTTTTAAAAAATTAATCCTCACCTGAGGATATTTTTTCCTATTGATTTTTAGAGAGAATGGAAAGGAGGGAGGGAGGTGGGAAAAATAGACACATCGATTGGTTGCCTCCTAGTGTGCCCTGATCAGGGCCAGGGATCAAACCTACAACCCAGGTACATGCCCTTGACAAGAATCAAACCTGCAACTCTTCAGTACACGGGCCGACACTCTAACCAATGACCCACACAGGCCAGGGCACTCACCTGTGATATTTCTTGATGAAGTTGTTCATCACTCTGTTCTGCTTCTACAAATGACAAAGTAAAAAATAGATTCATACTTTACACATGTCCATAAAAACTAATGGCCAGGCTAAAAGCTATGTAACACCCATCTAACATCCCTCTAAACATCCCTTATTTCTTATGTCATGGTATAGTACCAGACTAGGTAGCAAAGGGAAGGGCAGGCCAGGGGAAGGGAAGGATGATAAGGAAGCTGGCTGGCACTGGAAGACAGGTTTACCAGAGGGTAACTCAGACACAGAAGAGCAAAAGGCACTGTTATAAATCTAGGCCGGCATCTGACTCAGTGTTGACAGGGTCAGGCAAAAGAGATCAGAAACCCAATCTAGAAGACTGGGTACTGGAAAGTCAGAAGCCCAGACAAAGCATCTATCCAGACAAGGTTAAAAGGCCACATGAGAATCTGGGCAATACAAGCTTAAGATCTAGATAGCAGGTATGAGTAATATTAACCAGGCCCAGAAGCAAAACTAGAGCATGATAATGATGAGTCAAGAATTCCCTCTTTAGTGCATATCCCTGGCCAGAACTGGTCTCAATGGGTAGATGTGCCTATAACACCAAGGTACACGAGATAGGCATGATATAGGTGGGAAGAGGAAGCACACAAATGAAGAGCAAAGCCATTATTGACATATTAATTCAGATCATCTTACATTAAATGTTTTCTCCCCAAATGCCTGTTATTTCTGACATACAAACTAATATCATATGTAAGTTCAACTGCACTTTACACTATGCTAAAATAACTGGTCATTTTTAATATATTTTCATATGTTGAATAATCAATGGGTTATGGTTCCAATTCTAATACTGAAGTGAAATCTAATTATATGGCTACACTTACCTAAAAAAATTATTCTATAAGTTAAGCTACAGTTATGATACTGTAGCAGAAAGAATCCACTGCCCTCAGCTTTTAATATAGCACAGTGCTGTCCAGTAGAAATATAATGCAAGCAGCCAGGACCGGTTTGGCTCAGTTGATAGAGCATTGGCCTGTGGACTAAAAGGTCCCAGGTTCGATTCTGGTCAAGGGCATGTACCTTGGTTGCGGACATATCCCCTTTAGGGGGTGTGCAGGAGGCAGCTAATTGATGTTTCTCTCTCATCAATGTTTCTAACTCTCTATCCCTCTCTCTTTCTCTCTGTGAAAAATCAGTAAAATATATATTAAAAAAAAGTATGACAACAGCTAACACAATAGTCATCTGGTGTAAATGAATCAAAATTAAAAAAAAAGAAAGAAATATAATGCAAGTATATATATGTAATTTTCAATCTGCTAGTAGTCACCTTAAGAAAAGTAACTGGTAAACTTACTTTTACTTAACCTAAAACATCAAAAATATTAAAATTTCAATATATACTCAGAAAAAGTACTAAGAAGCTATTTTATATTCTGGTTTCATACTAAATCTTCTAAATTCACTGTATTGTACACTTAGAGCACACTTCAATTTAGACTAGCCACACTTCAAGTGTTCGAATAGTCACATGTTTCTGACTGCACAGTACTAACATTTATTTTTTAGGCTATATGAGATACCAGTTTGGCAAAACAAAGTATTACAATGTAGTTATATCCATTAAAAAATATTTTATTGTTTAGACCAGTTTTAGGTTCACAGCAAAACTGAGTAAAGGGTACAGAGATTTCCCATCTACCTCCTGCCTCCATATAGCTTCCCACTGTCAACATCACCTATCAGAGTGGCTCATGTTACAACTGATTCTTTAAAAAAAAAAAAGTTCCAGAAAAAAGCACAATAATTTAATGATGAAAAAGTAGTAGTATATAGAAAAAGATTTAAATTATAAGCAATACTGATGTGCTATTATCATATAATGTAAGCAACTTGATGACTGTTTTAACTACTATTTTACTTAATACAGAGGTTGAAAAATTAAACAAATTTAGAAATCAACAAATTCTGAAATTTAGAACTCTTTCCAAATCATCACAGCATGCCTGATAACAAATTATCCCAGAACTTCTCTCTGCAAACATGCCAATTCAAAGAGGGTCATGACTTATCTACTTCTTGTCATTTACCATTCCTCCTTCCTTTTCATCACTATGAACCCACCTTAGTAAATTAGGGAAGAGAACTGCAAGATATAGGGTCTATGTGGGTCTGGGGTAGGTACTGGCAGAAAGATATAAATGAAACAAGAATGGTAAATGGTCATTTACTGCTCAAGAAAAAGGATCACTCTTGCTTAATATTTTTTTAAACCTCAGTAAGTACCGTGTTTCCCCGAAACAAGACATCCTCCGAAAATAAGACCTAGCACAACGTTGGGAGAAAAAAATTAATATAAGACTCTGTCTTATTTTCGAGGAAACAGAGTACCTTTTTTCCGATTACTGAACTAACCCTACAGCTTCACCTACAATAGGTCCTTCATTACCTGAGTAATCTACGATGTGTGTTGGAACTCTCTCAGGGGTGACATCAGCTGGAATAGTGATTTCTTCTGCCCGAGGAGGAACCTTCATTTGAAAAAAAAAATATAGAAGAAAAATAGGCCACCGTTGGATATCATTGATTAAAATTGTTAACAGACTATGTAAATGTATCTATTTATTAGCCCCTTTCATCCATGCCTATTCTTACAGGTATTTGTTGTACTTTTAAATGCTTGTTTTTGTGTTTTATTACAATGCAAATATATATTGATGGTATTTAACAAACCACTTTTAAAAAAAAAGCACATTTCTATCTGTGTGGGCACTGGACATAAAAGATATACTTCAGATCTGATGTAGCCTAATGCAGTACTTAAATTAATTTGGAGTTTTAAACATTAGGTTTTTAAATGTTGAGGATAAAAAAGTTTTAGATGTAGAAAGTGATGTTGGCTACACAAAATAGTGAATGTATTTAATGCCCCTAAATTGTACATTGTAAAATCTAATGTTTTCATTCCATTTTGTTGAAAGCTTGACCTACTGTACAAATGAAGAACTATGTTAATCTAAAGCAATCCTCAAATAAAAACAATGTTATAAAAATTCACTTCTTCTGGAAGATAACTAATTGGCAACAGAATAAGCCTTATGTTTAATGATCCCTTTTTTTTTTTTTTAGAAATACTGGATGATTTTTAATCAATTAAAAACTCCTTATGCACACTCAAGAGGACTATGCTAAAATGATAATTCTAAACTAAGTTAAACTATCATAGAAAACTTTTAGGTATTACATTCTGGGTGATCATAATTAACGTTGCACATTCTGTAAACCACACAGGAAAATACACTTCACTTCATAAATTAAGCAGTAGTTATTTAACCATGTTACTTAAGAGGGGAAAAAAGCAGAAGAAACATTGAATGATCATATGGCCACTGTTGAAAACACTATTATATCATACATCATATTCCTGTCTAAATAATGAAGTTATACAGATATTCCTACCTAATTAAGAGTTTAAAAAAAAGGGGGGGGGGGTTTAAATGTAAATTGTGGCACTAATAACACCTGCAATATGAAGAAAGAGAATAAAAAGAAATAATTTTCATCCCATCTGTATTGATCCCATTCCCCATAACAATATCTTGATTTTATGTAGGGCCTTAACCAGCAATATCCCATACTGGAACTTCCAAAATGTAAACAAATATATTCCCAGTAATAATAAAACCCACTTTACTTTTAGTAGCACTCCCATTATAAGCTTATCTCATTTGAGACCCATACTAATCCTTTGAGGTAAGTAGGCAAAGGCAGAATGAATTATTTCTATTTGTAAAATGATTGGAGGTGGATAATATTAAAGGGTTTCAAATATGTGCGTCATAATCCTAGTTGTTCTAATGCCTCAAAGACTAGGAGGTGTCAGGTGGAAGGCAGGTGGGGATTCAGCCCTTTTGCCCTAACTTCAACAAAACGAATATCCATCTGTTTTATGACAACATTTTATGTTTAAGAAACAATCTCTCTCCCCCCCCCCCCCTCTCTCTCTCTCTCTCTCTCTCTCACACACACACACACACACACACACACACACACACACACAAATGAAGGATTACAGATTAGATGACTTCTATTATCCCTTTCAGCTCCCATTTTTAGAAATGAGATTAATAAGGCACAGAGATGACAATATCCCAGCCAAGGTCAAAAGTATAGGAAATGCAAAGGACTGAGGTGAACTCAGATCTAGTGTGACTCTTTCTCTTACACAGTTTCAGGGATGTCTTGTATAAAATAATATTAGCTTTTTCAAAAATCACAACTGTCAGAAAGGAAGCACAGGCAAAAAAGGCAGAATTTGTTTCATTTTAACTCAATTTTGAGAAATTTAAAACATTTTAAAAATAGCAAAGAAATCAAAACGTTTACCTCCTCTGGAAATTCTTCACTGACCAGAGACATAATCAGTGATGTCTTCCCAACTCTAGCTGTGAAGAGAAAAATCATTACTTTAATAGAGTGTTCAGGTTCATGAGCTCATAATTCAGCAATCACATAGACAGTCTGTTATTTGTTAGCTACCCTGTTTCCCCGAAAATAAGACAGTGTCTTATATTAATTTTTTCTCCCAAAGTTGCGCTAGGTCTTATTTTTGGAGGATGTCTTATTTTCGGGGAAACACGGTAGAATCAGAGGCATCCAAATTACCACATTTTATTATAGTACAATACGTCAAGTATATCTCTTTTTCTTCTGCTTAGAAAGTTACACATACTCATTGTTTATTTAAAAAAAAATATATATTTTATTGATTTTTTACAGAGAGGAAAAGAGAGGGATAGAAAGTTAGAAACATCGATGAGAAAGAATCATTTATCAGCTGCCTACTGGGGATGTGTCCACAATCGAGGTACATGCCCTTGACCGGAATCGAACCTGAGACCTTTCAGTCCACAGGCCGATGCTTTATCCACTGAGCCAAACCGGTTTCGGCCATACTCATTGTTTAAAAGAAAAAATTATCAAAGTTTATTATATGAAAGTAAAATTCTCCCATAATGTCCTCATTAACAGTTTAATATAGACAGTCTCCCAGATTTTTTCTATACTCATGTCAATATAATAATTTATTACAGTGGAATCATAGTATTCCTACTATTTAACAATATTCCTTTTTTATTTAATTATGTATCTGGGCAGTATTCCCTGCCCTATATAAAAATCTCCTGGGAGAGGGAAGGAATTCTGTATTATTTAATGGTACAGAATTTTTGTTAAGGATGACAAAGTTTTAGATCTAGACAGTGGTGATGGTTACACAAAATTGTGACTGTATTTAATGCTTCTAAATTGTACATTTACAAATGGATAAAATATTAAATAGTATGTTTTATATATTTTATCACAATATTAAAAAATAGCAATCATAAATCCATTTTATATTAACATTTAAAAAGTTTCTTACATTAGTTTTGGATAGTTGTATAAGAATAAATTGTATGATGTGTCATAATTAATATAATCTAACAATGAACACTGTTGAAGTTTTCGCTTTTATAAACAATGCTACAATGATTATTTCTAAAGGATAAATTTCTAGAAATGGAACTCAAGTTAGCATGCATAATCTTTTATGTTTTTAATAGATACTGTTAAATTACCTCCAAAAAAAGAATAGACCAATTTACATCTTTACCAATAAAAGGTCAGAGTGCATATTTCTGTACACCCTTTCTTTTTTAGGGCATCATATTTAAAGGGTTAATAAAAGCAAAGAAATTTTCCTGTTACATTTTCTAACCAAGGAAATTTTTTTAATGCACAAACTTAAAAAATCTTAATTTTCATTCTGAAATGTGCCTTGCATCCCACCACTTTCTGATCATATAATTGCTACCATTAGATATCCAACTGCTTATCAACTAATCCTTTTGTTATTCTCGAGGAAAACAGTCCACCTGCCTATTAATCTCTGCCATATTAGCAAATTACAGCTTTTAAAAGTAAAGTTTAAATATAAAATAACTGGAAAATTTTAAAGTTAAGGGAAGTCACATTCTTTTTTTATTTTTTAAAATAACTAAAAGAAAGGATGAACTAACTGAAAACACAAGTCAAGTCTCTGGAAAAATAACAAATGGCTGGAGAGTACTTGTCAAAACGTAGAGGGTGTGCTGGGAACAAGTGAGGTCTGCTGGTGGAGGGACAAATTAGAGGGTCTAACAGGTGCCTTCTAGCTCTGATTTCCTCGGTTCTTTTCAACCGACTTGTGTGGGAACACTTGAGCCTTTTCCAAGTGGCTGAGAGTAAACACTGTCACTGAGTTCTGACTGTGTCAGTGAACTCAGAGCCCAACATCACAGAACTGCTAGAACCTAGTATCAATGTCAGTTGATCCAGCTCCCCCAAAATATGTTCTGAAAAGAACCAAGGACCCAGAGACAGTGATTTTCTCAAGGTCTCACTAAAAGATTAGTTGCACACCTAAGAGAATAGCCCATCTCTTGATGGCTTAAGTCAGTGTCCTTTTTCTTTCTTATGCCAGACTTTAAAAAATGTTAACACAAGTTAAAAATACAGAAAAAAAATGGTGACCCCCTAAGTCAGCAAACACTGCATACACAAATACTACATAAGTTAATTAAAATACTCACTGATTCATTGCTGACTAATTCAGTAGCTCTGGCTCAAATTTTTTTAAAACTTATTTTGAGAAAAGTTCAGACTTACAAATACTGCAAAAATAGTACAAAGGAGCTAGGCCTGTCCTTTAACCAAATTCCACATATCTTAACATTTAAGCACATTTGCATTATCATTCTCTCTAAATATATATACTTAAGTGTTTTGTTTTTTTAAACCAGATGAGAGTAAGTTGCAGACATGATGACCCCTTATGCTAAACACCGGGGTCATCATGTCTGCAACTTTCTCTCAAAACACTTAAGATTAGATGATAGCTAAGAAAACTCTTTGTTTTTCTGACCAAGATCAAATACTGTATTTGGTTGTCAGTCTCTTTAGTCCCCTTTAATCTTTAGTTCCTCAATCTATCATGACCTTAACTTTTTAAAAAAATATATATTTTATTGATTTTTTACAGAGAAGAAGGGAGAGAGATAGAGAGCTAGAAACGTCGATGAGAGAGAAACATCGACCAGCCGGCTCTTGCACACCCCCTACCGGGGATGTGCCCGCAACCAAGGTACATGCCCTTGACCGGAATCGAACCTGGGACCCTTCAGTCCACAGACTGATGCTCTACCACTGAGCCAAACCGGTTTCGACCATGACTTATCTTTTTGAAGAATGCAAGCCATTGAATTTGTAGATTTCCCCTCAGTTGGGTTTGCATGATGTTATTTCATGATTAAGTTCAGGTTTTGCACTTTTGGCAGGAATACCCTAGAAGTGATGTTGCACCCTCTTCAGTGCATCACAGCAGAAGGGAGATGGTGTCAATTTTGTCCCATTACTGGTGATGCTGGCTGTCATCACTTGGAGGAGGTGGTGTCTGCCACTATAAAGTTATTTTTCCTGCTGTAATTAACATGTATCTTAAGAGGAGATACTTTGGACTACGTTAATATCCTGTTTCTCATCAAACTTTTGCGCACTGGTTTTAGCAGCCATTCATGATGCTTAAATTTTGTTTCTATCAAACCTTCTACATTACTTTGCATTCTACTGTAAGAAAATCATCTTCTCTTCTGATTCATATTAGCATGGTCTCATGGATTATTCTATGGTTTATAAGCTGTTACTGTCACTATTTGGAGGCTCCAATTGTTCCAATTTACTTTTTAAATGACATTTATGTAGGTATAAATCAGCATGATCCCATTTTATTTTTAAAATATGTATTTGCATAGAAAACACACACACATCTGGAAGGATATATATACCAACAGTGGTTCACTCTGAAGTAAATGTGCTTGTAACTTTCTTTGTGCATTTCTATGGTTTTCCCAATTTTCTAAAATAAACATAATTTTTGCTACTAGAAAGAGGTCAATAAGTACTATTTTAAAAGTTATTTTTGGTAGTCAAAATTGGCATATTTTAAATTTACAGATGGCAACTGGAATTTACCTAAAGGTTGACATGTAAAATGTGTGCTTTCATCCCTTCAATAAATATTTTGAGCACTTCTTTCTGCCAGGCACTATTCCAGGGACTGCAGGTACCATTCTCCGAGGTCTTCTCTGCTTTTTAAACTTTCATGGTGATTATAACCCAACAGACTTATACGTTTCTCACCAATAAAGAACACTCTTTCTAAAAACCAGCATAAAAAGCACAACTCAAAAACTGTGGCTATCTTGACTCACCCTTCCTCTGCACTCAGCCTTCAAATTATGTCAAATTTTCCTCTGAAATTCTTAATATTCATTTCTTCTTCTCGGTTCCTATTTTCCCTATGGTACTTTTACTGAAACGCCTCCCGGTTCCCAACTTTCTACCCCTTCCTCTTATCTCTCCTCTTATTAATTTATCAACAATATAAATCCCAGTCCATGTTCCTCACACATTCTTTTCACTTTCTAACTCACCTGATCAAAAAAAGTCTTCCTACCACATCAAGGTGAAACTATTCTACTGCCTTTGAAAATCATACAAAATTTAACACAGCTCATTTATGTAATCTTATTTCCCACATGCACGATTTGCTCAAATAGGCCATTCGGCTCTGTATAAATTCAAACAAGCCACGATGAATCCTGCTTCCCCAAGGGTTGTTTCTTCACCTAAAATGCCATTTCCCCTCTTCCCTCTCCAGCTCCAAATAGTAACCATCACTCAAGGACATCTTAAGTTCTATCTAAACTCTAAAGGCATCCTAGGGCTACTATAGCCTCCTGTCCACCTTTGAACTACAACTGTGACACATAACTTGCATCAAACTATTATGAATATAAAGTACATACTTAATATGTATGAATTTACATTAACACAATAACCATGTATAATATTTGAAAACAGTGGATAATAATCAAATTTTCTTGATTTTATACGAGTGGGAAAGGACCTATAGCATATCGACCAGACTGAATGAACTGTTTCACTTGGTTTCACCTCCCCAAACACAGCAGTATTTGGAAGCTTCAGCACTGCCATTGAGGAGACTAGTCCCACCTCCTAGAGATTCTGAACACTCCCTTGCAAAGCTTTTCTTAAGAGCAAATGAAGAGCTGGAATAGTATAGTAAATGCTATTTCATTTCTAAAATTACTTTGTTCAACTTGATTCTAGTAAAAATTAAAGTGTTGCAATTTCAAATAATATTAAAGGAGGGTATGATACAATAAAGAATACACCTGGTCTACCCAGCGTGGCTAAGTGGTTGAGCATCGACCTATGAACCTCAGGAGGTCAGGGTTCGATTCTTGGTCAAGGCACATGTCCACTAGGGGGCGCCAGGAGGCAGCCGATCAATGATTCTCATCATTGATGTTTCTCTCTTTCTCCTTATCTCTGAAATCAATAAAAATATATTAAAAAAGAAAAAAGAATACACCTGGTCGTTATCCACAGTTCCTGGCACAGAACTTTAAAATTGCCTCAATGATAGGAGTGTCTTTTATTAGCCCCTTTCAACCATACTTGAGTTTATCCCCATGGAATGACGCATTGGGGCTAAGTGAGGGCTGAGACAGCTTCAGGATGGAGGTTGACAGCCAGAAAAACCAACCATGTTATTACAGAGTTGTAACTTAAAACCCTAACCCAAAACCTCCAGGGAAAGGGTAGGTGCTGGAGATCGAGTGCAGTCACATGACCAATGATTTAATCAATCATGCTACATAATGAAGCCTCATATAAAAACTCTGGGCATTCAAGCTCAGGGGAGCTTCCTAGTTGGTGAAGATTAATGAACTAGAAAGGTAGTGCACTCTGACTCCATAGGAACAAAAGCTTCTGTGCTCAGTACCCTTTCAGACTGTCCTGTGCCCCTCACCTGCCTGTTCATTTGTGTAATTTTTACATATAGACTTTTCCTAAGTCTGAGTCTTTCTAGTGAATAATAGATCCCGAGGGGGTTTTGGGAAGCCCCAAATATGTAGTCCTCCAGGAAGAAGTGTGGGTAGTCTGGGGACCCCACTTTGCAGCTGGTGTCTAAAGTAAGGGTAATCTTGCCCTGGCTGGTTGCTCGCAGTGGTTAGAGCAATAGCCCTCAGACCCAAGGATCGCAGGTTTGATTCCCCACCAAGGGCATGTACCTTGTTGCAGGTTTGATCCCCACCAGGTGGGGTCATTAACAGGATGCAACCAATTAACGTGTCTTTCTCATTTTGATGTTTCTCTCTCATCCCCTCCCCTCGTGCCCTCCCCCCCCCTCTCAATAAATAAATAAATAAATAAATAAATAAATAAATAATAATCAGTGGAAAAAATTCCTTGGATGAGGATTTAAAAAAATAATATAAAGGGTAATCTTTTTTTTAAAATTGATTTTTTACAGAGAGGAAGGGATAGGGATAGAGAGCTAGAAACATCGATGAGAGAGAAACATAGATCAGCTGCCTCCTGCACACACCCCACTGGGGATGTGCCTGCAACCAAGGTACATGCCCTTGACCGGAATAGAACCTGGGACCCTTGAGTCCTCAGGCCGATGCTCTATCCACGGAGCCAAACTGGTTTTGGCTAAACGGTAATCTTATTGGAAACACTGACCTTTAAGTTGTAGGATGTGATGCTAGCTCAGGATAGTTAATGTCAAAATTGAATTCAGCCCTACCTTGTTTGGCTCAGTGGATAGAGCACCAGCCTGTGGACTGAAAGGTCCCAGGTTCGATTCTAGGCAAGGGCACATGCCCAGGTTGTGGGCTGGATTCCCAGTAGGGGGTGTGTAGGAGGAAGCCAATCAATAACTCTGTCATCATTGATGTTTCTATCTCTCTCTTTCCCTCTCCCTTCCTCTCTGAAGTTAGTAAAAATATATTTTTAAAAAAATTAAATTGAATTGTAGGAGACCCAATTAGTGCCTGAAAATTGTTAGAATGCAGCGGGCATGAGAGTTTTGTATTTATAAAAGAAAGTGATGATGACTCAAAACGCTGAGAAGCACTGTAATAGATCTTCTACCCAAGAGTGTGAGTTCTACTCACATTTATTTGCCACCTACTTGGACCAAGTCTTAAGTGGGGATAATATGGGAAATGTATTAAACAAGATAGACAAAATTGCCACATAAGAGGTATGGGTCAAGTGCCATGCTCAATCACTCTGTTTTAAGAAAGGAAGCAGGGGCGGGAAAGCTCAGAAGAAGGGATTATCTACTTCTCCCAGAGGCCTGGAAACACGGCAGGAAATTTAAAATGAATAATCACTTAAGGCACGTGTCCTTAAGACAGTATTGTGCCTGTGTAATGCCCCGGCAACCTTCCAGAATACCACCAACCGTTTCCCAAAGGACTCCCCAGCTGTTCTTGGCGGAAACCTGGTATTTCCTACCAGCTACTGAGCATCTCCAGAAAGACTAAGGAACAAGTATTTCTCTGTCACCCATAGGAAATATGGTAACAGAAAACATGTTTCTCTTGTCCACTGTTGAATCCCTAGCTCCTAGCAAATGCATTTAGTAAATGGAGCTGTATGGCTTAGTGGTTAAGGGTACAGATTTGAAAATTCTGTGTTTGGCTACTTTTGAGGGAGAGAGGGAAATACAATGAGGATTGAAAGTTATACACTTTCAATGTGCACGAATCCATGCACTGGGCCGCTAGTGAATCTATAAGAACAAGTGGGACTTGCCAAGCCAACATGGGGTCCAGGAACTTTTAGAACTTGACTTATATTCAGCATTTCATAACTTTTCCCTTAAATGAGTCCTTTTGATACTGGCCTTGTTTAGGGTCTTTGCAACCTCAAACCTTCAACTAGCTCAAGGTAATATTCACCTCAACACCTATAGTCCTTTATCCTAATTCCACATCATTATGCACAAGGAGGCAAAAGTTACCTTATTAAAAATGAGCGATTATCCAGCATCAGGAAACCTAGAACTTGGACCTCATATCTATTTTTTTCTCTTAGCGAGTGATGCTGCAGAGCAAGAAGAATACGTTTGGGAGAGAGCCCTAATAAGGTTAGAGTATAGAGTAATCACCGCTCTGATCGCAGAGCTCTGTGGATCACCAGGCAGGAGAATGCCTCTGCTGTGAAGTCCAATCAAGTCCAAGGGGCCTTGTACTTTACACAATTTCTTTTAGCAAGCAGTATAACTTCAGGTGCTTAAACCAAACATTTTAGAAGACCCAATGGCTGTACAATTCCTGAGATCTTTGAACATCTGGGCTTCTCTGGCCACAGTGGAGATGTCTGTTTTTTCCTTACTGTCTCCAAAGTCACAAAACTCCCACTAACACTGATGTTCCCAGAGACATTTCCGTTTCTGAAGAACTCTCCTGGATACCTTATATTCTTATCATTATCTTCCATGTTAGGAGCAGGAAAAATTAATTTGATACTCAACAACTCTGATGCTCCTTGGTAATCAAAAGGAAAATAAATCTCACTCTTGCTCGGTCCTTGAGAGGTCCTATTCTCCCTTAATACCGTTAAGCCTTTGATCCTTCTCATAATCCCCTTTTCAGATTACCATTTAAAAGTTTCGATTACATCCCACCTCTCCAAGGTCCTCACCAGAAGAAGCCTACCTAACTTTTAACAGTTCACAATATTAAAACAAAATGAATGAAATCAAGTCAATCACCAACATCAAAAAGCCTATTAGTTTTCAAAAAAGTTAAGGACTTGTTCTCCTTAATCAGACTCACTGAGAATCCCTTAGCAAAATTCAGGCCCTTGACAAGTGTCTGTGTTCAAGTCCCCTCCCTCACCATAACCCTGTCCCTCATCTCTTCTTAAAAACTCAGAACAACCCTTCCCTGGCCATAGTCCCTTCTGCTTTCCCACCGGTCCCCTACACCTCCAGAGATATTCTCAGAAGAGAAAGACCAACATTCAAAGGAAATTCAAATTTCTTCACAGCTCAGCTCAGCTCAGCTCAGTACGGCAATTCTGGCTGCCTACCCAGCAGCAAGCTCCTGCCAAGATACAAACCTGCCAGGAGGTCTATTCCAGCAGGGCAGGCCCCAGAGGCGGGAAAGGAAACACCTTGGCAAGAGAGGAGGTATTGTAAAGACTACAAGTAAAGGGCCTTACTTACGTTTGCTCGTACAGACGTACAAGACAGTGGTACCAAGAGTGGGAATACTTCAATTTATTTATTTGAATATTATCTTTTAGAGTGTGAATTTATTTTTTTATCCATTCATATCTTGGCTCACTAGAGAATATGAGGCAGTTTAGCACTCACAACAATAAAACAATTCCATCCAGTTTCAGAGGTAAGACTTTTTAAAAATCAAAGAACGTAAATCATTTCCTCATAAAAATCCGAGGGCAATTTCCTTTTTAAAAATAAGTTCAAAATCAGAGCAAGAGGCAGATTAATGAACTTGGGAGAAAACGAGCATGTTTTCATTAGTATCATTTTAGGTTTCCTTTCAGAAGAGCAGTGAGATGACAGATACTTTAACTAATAAAGGATTACATAGGTGGATTTAGTTAAGAAATGTTTAAGTGATATTAATCTAGGGCTTTTTGCTCCCCTTGTGCCTGCCTACCTCATCTTGAGTGAGACTACCAAAAAATAACAACAATAATAATAAAGCAGGTTTAAAATTAAAATTTCATGCTAATTGAGAAATGAATGAGTGCCTCGAAGATAAGGAAAACATTTTAAAAATATTTTGTATTTAAAAAATATTTATATAAGCCTAGATTCAAAAAGATCCCTTAAAAATGGCAGATATGAGTATAAACACTACACATTTTTAATTGATAAGAAAATAAAAATTATTTCCATTAAAGAAACAAAATCTCAAGCTCCTCTCTAGTTACTGTACCAATTAAATTTTATATCTACTATAAAATAAAGTATAGATATTTTATATACTACTGTTTTATAACAAATAAATATCAATGACTTTCATTCAAAATTATATATGGAAAGATAGGTATACAGTATTTCATGTAAATATTAATATGAAGGACAAAAAATCCTGTTAGCCAGCCAACTGATGATCTCTCTTCCCTCTATTTTGTCTGAAAAGTAGTGAAGTATTCTATAAAAACAAAAAGCATGTCTGAAGGACAGAAGGCCTTCTGATTCACTTCAATACAACATGCTACAGTCTGAGACTCCATGTTTCTAAGTAGGTCACCCATGGGAACATCATTCATCACTACAGAACAAATTATCTAGATTTATCCAGGCTAAAAATGTCTTTGTCTTCTCATCACATCTTTTGGACATCTAGTTCTAAATGACAGCAAATTCCTAATATTCATGAAGCAGAAATAATATTTTCTGGGTCCAATTACCGTCAACAAACACTGTATGCTTCAAAGGTACCTACTCCTCATTTTTTATTCATTAAGAAAGCGTGTCGGCTTTTCCTAAGTTATTCTAATTAGAATACACAGAGAAGGGAAAGGTGACTATGAAAGTGTATCTTTAAGTGGAAAACTTGAGCATTTGGGAAAATAGCTGAGCATCATTCCAAAGGAAAATATTATTGACCATATGCAGATGATGCGGGCCTGCAGAAGGACCAATGAATGCTGTGATCTTCCCTCTCCTTTATCCCAGTGCCCAATGGTGCCAGAAGAACAAGAGACAGTGGAGAAAGGATACTTCAACATATTGATCAGAAAATCAGGTAGTAAACACTGTCTATTTGAAACTGAGCAGTTTAATCTTCAAATATCATTCTAACAAATACCAGTATGGAAAGCTATATGGCTTTAACAGGACCACAGAGAGTTTTTTGTTTTCCTAAAATAACTATTGGCTTAATTCTTGAATTCTCTTTAACTTTTATCCCTAGCCTACACCTAAAGAATCGTTCCACAACCCCTTCATATTTCTAAGATGAACCTCTGGTTTCAAAGAGAAGTTGACTTCGCTGGGCAAGAACAATAATTCCTGGCAGCCAAGACATGGAACAGACATGCATTGTCAGTGTAAGTCACTGGTCTACTTTATTGCCAGAATACAGGAATCTCCCAGACAAAACAGAGCTAAGGACATGGGACTAGAGACGGGATGAATGCTGCCTCTTCAAATCCTACCCATAACCACAGCAGACTGGATTTAAGAAAGAATGATCAAATTTTTATGGCTGAGAGGAACGGTTTGGAAAACAAGTTAAGTCTAAATAAATGGAACTAACCGAACTCATTCATTCTTTCAACAATTATCTGGGTGCCTATTTTGTGCTCAGTCTATTCTAGGCACTGGGGATATCTAAACAAACAAGACCAATTCCCTGCCCTCAAGAAGCTTTCTAGCCCAAGGAAACAAGAAATAAAAAAGAAGAAAAGAAACAAGAGTAAAGCAAGAGCCAGATTGTGAAGGACTTCCTAAACCACCATTAAAAAGTTTGGACTTTATTCTAAGTGAAAGCAGACATCATCTGGGAATTTTTAAAATGGGTAACAAGATCTGAGATACTTTTTAAAGATGAGGCTATTTGCTACATGGAGAATGAACTAAATTAGAAGCAAGGAGACCAGTTAAGGAGACACAGTATTGCAAAAGCCTAGGCCAACCTTGAACTAGTTTGTCAAAGGTTCCGCTGATAAACTAATCAGTTACAAATCGGGTAAGAGCTACTGGATTCATTTAAAAAAGAGAATAACAATTCTACTCTCTTAATAATCTGAACAGTAGAAAACTACATCTCAATTTAATTTATAAGCAAGGCCTTAGTAAACTAAAACTACCTTGTATACTTTTAATGTAGCTACATGATTCAGATAAAGGGTAATAATGTTGATTTTATTGTAATAAGGACATTTGTTTAGCATGCAAATATAGTTAAATTCAAATTTTGGCCAACAAATCTGACCATGAAAAGCTATAACCTGAAGAACTAAGATTTGTGTGGTTGCACCTTTAAAGATTTTTAACATTTTGTTTTGCTTAAAGATGGTAATTAACGTTTCCTTTGCCCTGAATGGTATTTAATATGTTCAATAATTAAGATAAGGTGCAGGTGATATTTAAAACACTTGGGCTTTCTCTGCAAATAAACACCTTAAAATGTATGTTCAGCCTAACTTCTCTGATCTAATCATCAAATAAATATGAAGCGATTAGTTAGCAATAAAGCCTGGATGGGTCAGACTCCAGATGGGCCAAAAGGCCCATTTCACCTTCAGAGGACAGTATAAGTTTGGCAAGAGAGTGCTGAAACCATTCACAACTATTTAGGGGCCTCAATGAATGAAGCTGCGGCTGTGTGGTGCAGGGACACACACTAACAGCAATAAAATGCGCTGAAGTGATGGAAAAAAATAGGCTTTACAAAACCAGATATGATGCCCTTTTTCCTTTTCCTTTTCCCAATCCCCTTAGTTAACATCTTAAAACTACAACTGAGCCGAAACCGGTTTGGCTCAGTGGATAGAGCGGCGGCCTGCGGACTGAAGGGTCCCGGGTTTGATTCCGGTCAAGGGCATGTACCTTGGTTGCGGGCACATCCCCAGTAGGGGATGTGCAAGAGGCAGCTGATTGATGACTCTCTCCCATCGATGTTTCTAACTCTCTCTCTCTCTCCCTTCCTCTCTGTAAAAAAATAAATAAAATGTTTAAAAAACAAAACTACAACTGAATTACTACCACATTTTCCTAAAAAAGTGGTTTTCCTGATAAATCCACATTGCAGGGCAGTACTATTTAAAATAGTCTTGATCACACTTATATGTACCTAGTATTTAAAGTGCTACAGCTAGGTTAACAGCTATCAAATATTTACATTAAATCTCAAAAAGTAATGCTTAAAATGTTCTCCCTCACCTCCAAAATACTATCCTTTAAAATAACCAATTAAATGTTTTAAATAAGTATACCTCTTTGTAGTATTTTAAAAAATATATATTTTATTGATTTTTTTTTACAGAGAGGAAGAGAGAGAGATAGAGTTAGAAACATCAAGGAGAGAGAATCATTGATCAGCTGCCTCTTGCACACCACATACTGGGAATGTGCCCGCAACCAAGGTACAAGCCTTTGACTGGAACTGAACCCGGAACCTTTTAGTCCACAGGCCGACGCTCTATCCATTGAGCCAAACCAGTTTCAGCTCTTTCTAGTATTTTTAAATGTGGGAAAAAAAGTATATAATGGTATGGTAGCTGGCCTGAAGTTTTTGGTACCACACTTCTTAAGAAAAATGTCTTCCTCAAAACCTAAGGCTTTCTCGTGTCAAGTTTCGCCCTCTGATAAAAAAAAAACCTCTTCTTGCACGTATACTTTTGTCAACTCTCTTATTTGCTTTCATTTCTGCAGAACATAGCTTGTAATTTTTCTAACAAATGTTTAATTATTTTCTGTATCTCTAAATAAATAATACTGTTAACATTTTAACTTAAATGTCTTTTTAAATTTGTTTTGTTATTGTTTTTCCTTTTCTTTTTTTTTTCTCACTTAAATGTCTTAAGGCTGATAATATATTTTATATATGTATAGTCTTCCTATTAGGTGTTTTGCAGACTGATTACATGTAACTGTTTCCTATGTTTAAAACTAATTAAACATGGGATTTTTGCTTTTTAAAAATTAATGGTAAAATGAATATATTATAGAAAAGAAAAAAAGTGAATATACCATAAAGCCATTTGAGGATACAGTCAGGATCAGTTTCTAAGCAGATCATCTACGCCCTTTTCCTACCTTGTTTTTCCAAATACATCAGCATGAATCATGTTCAATAACACCTTCCTGAACTTTGTCAAGGAAGTCCATGCGAAATACAGATTGAGATATGGTTGTAGCCCTGGCAGTGTGGCTCAGTCGGTTTGAGCGTCCTCTCATTCACCAGTGGGATGGATTCCCAGTCAGGACATACACCTCAGTTGCCGATTCCATCCCCAGTCTGGACCCTCGAGAGAGGCAACCCATCCAAATTTTTTTTCTCTCTCTCTCTCTCTCTCTCTCTCTCTCTCTCTCTCTCTCTCTCTCTCTCTCTCTCTCAAAAAAGTTATAAGTTAAAGATTAAAATTCATAACTGCAAATAAAAAAGTAAGCTGGCTAAAGTTTACTTCCAACTTCTAATTCTAAAGGGAATTTCTCCAAACAGCAGGTGAACAGAGATTTCAATGAACAGCAAAACACACTACAGAAGGGGCCCTTTCTTCCTTGGGAGAATATCGCAGGGACCTGGGGGGACACCCCTAGAAGAGAGTGGGGTCCAGAACAGAACGCTTCCAAACAGCAATGGCAACGCTTTAACTACCCTGTGTTTGAAAACGAGCAGCCCAGTCCCGCCAGCCCACTCTCTTATTTCAGTCCCACCAACGGAGCCATGGCACTTGTACAGTGTTATCAAGAAGCCTCTGCTGTCCTGTCCCCAAGGGCGGGGACAGAAGGCATTTCCCCTCCACTATATCTTCAAAGGGTGAAGGGTCTCTCCTGTGTATGTGTGTACGCTGGGTCTCGGCGTGCCTGTCCTTATTTATAAATCAATTCCCCAGTAGCCACGGAATAAAGACCGGGGAAAGTAGTAACAACAATTTCGGGTAACAACAATTCTCGACTAAAGGATCGCCCCCGGAGAATTATTCATTCATTGAGCCCTTGTATAACTTGAAGTAGGGAGTACGTTTTTGAGGCGTGAGCAAGTGTATCCAGAGTTATGCCAATTGCAAAGCACAAAGAATCACTAAAAGCGCTCCCTATCTTCGTGTCAATGCTGAGAGAGAGAGAGAGAGAGAGAGAGAGAGAGAGAGAGAGAGAGAGAGAGAGAGAGGAGAGAGAGAGAGAGAGAGAGAGACTGCGTTGGCGGGGGGCAAAGGCAGAAACCTGACCTTGTGCACCAGTCGGAGTTCTGCACCCCTCCCCCTAGCTTTCCCGGGAGCCGCTCCCGCCTTCCCCATTGGCCAGGCCGCTGGTCCCAGCACCTGCCCAGCGGTGACCAGGGAGTCTCCGCTGAAGGAACGCCAGGGGGTCTGACGGGAGGCGGCCTGGAACCGCCGAGGCCCAGGAGGTGAGGATTCGCAGAGGAACAGGCGGAGAGGACCTTCGGAGGGATGAGGCCGGGCGGCCAGGGACTAATGGGGACACGGCTTGGGAGGGCGAATGGGGGACAGGGAAGGGGGTCTTAGGAGGGCCTCGGGGAGGGAGGGAGAAGGTGGAGAGCCGCCTGCAGACAGCCCAAGGGGAAGCGTTACGGTGCACGGAGCATTGGAAGAGCGCGGGGCGGGACGGGAAGGCCCGGGGCCGCAGGGGCTGCGGTGGCCGCCGCCGCCGCCGCCGCCGCCGCCGCCGCCGGTCCGGGCGCGCGGACTCACGTTCTCCCACCAGCAGGATCCGCACGTCTTTCTTCATGTCGGCGGCTCGTAGGGGCCGGGCTCGGCCCGCATGCATGGAGCGGACTCCTCTCGCTGGGAGCGCCCACTCCAAGGCACCGCTCTTCGCCCGCGCTGCCTGCCAGCCTCTCCCGCTGCCCCGCCCGAGCCTGGGCCACCCGGGCCGGCCGCACCACCTCCTCCGCAGCTAACCCGCTCCAGAGCCGGGACACAGCCAGCTCCGCCTCCTCCGGCTCCGCGAGCGGCGGCGGCAGCGGCAGCGGCGGGGTGGACGGGGCGCCGCGAGGGACAAGTGCTTTCAGAACGCGAACGCGAACGCGAACGCGGACGCTGCTAAGACTTAAGCTGCGTTCCCGCCTCCCCGCGGCGGCGCAGAACCGGGGAGCCGGGGAGCCTCTCCTACCCTCTGCTGGGCACCGATGCTTGCGTCGCGTTCTGAGCTGCGAATTTGAGTGGCAGAGCCGCTAGTCTGACCCCATTGATTTTTACAAAAAAGGGGCAGAAGCTCCTTATCCAAAGTAACATAGCTGGAGGTTGGCATGGACTCGAGATGGGGATATTCTCACCAGACTATAAACCCTAAGAGGGCAGCGACCTGTTTGCCAAATTTTCGGCTGTACCCCCACTTTATGGGAGACAGGCCTCTGGAAATGCTTGATTGAGTAAAGGATGATGGCTCCCGGATCGAGCCCTTTCCACTTCCCAAAGCCCACCACCCCGGCTGCTTGCCTTTTGCATTATAAATAAGATACTTTTAGTCTGTGTTTAAACAGATTCTTTTTTCTTTCTTTTTTTTTTTTTTTTGGTAGCCAAACTAAGTGACTTCCTGTGGTTTACTTAGGTAGGGTTTCCTCTTGACCCCGCCCCCTTACATCTGAAGTAATTTATTGCTACATCCCTAATATTAGGACAGTGCTCAGTGGGATATGCACAGGGGAGGGGGTGGGGAGAATGAATAAAGCCTATCCGTGCATGATGTGCCTTTTTTTCTATCTGAAATATTACATAATACATTTTAAAAGGAAATAAAATGTATACAATACCAATCCCCCTTCTTCCTAGGTAGGAGAACCCGTGTTAAGAGCTATTGACAAATTGGGTTTGAATCCAGAGTCCATCACCTAACAGTTATGGGATCCTGAATAAGACCTTTTACTTCTCCAAGCCTGCCCCTTCTTCTGTAACATGGCATAATGACGAATGCCTACCTGTGGTTGAGAAGAATAAATAAAATAATGCATGCCCAGCATTTGGTACAGTGCCAGACCAACAGTATTTGCTCTATTGACCTCAGCTATCACTAAAGTGGGAGGGGGTGTCCAACATGACAGTGTGTACCTCCAGGGCACTGCAAGCTTCTTTTGACAGCCCCCTCTCTATCTCCTGATCAGCCATATTTCTGAAGTTTGAACCTCCTATCTTGCCTTGAGCTTTAAGCCGTTCTCATATGATAACAGACATCCATCCATCAGGGATCCCTAGGAAGTTCTGGAGACAGCATGGCTCCGTGGCTAGGAGTCAGGACTCTGGAACCTGCCTGTGTGGGTACGAACCTCAGCATTGCCAATTGCCACATGGAAATAACACCTCATGGAATTGTTATGAAGATTAAATGAGTTCACATAATAGGAAAACATATAATAGGAAATAGTGCCTGGTACATGGTTAGCGATTATATAAATGTTGGGTAAATATAGCAAGTTGCGAGAGAAGTGACTTTTGTACATCTCTCTGAACCTAAGAATAGAGCCCATGATTACACACACTACAGCAAAACACAAGCCAGAGGATGGAGTTGTTGGCAGTGGAACTTACTGCTGGAATATTATAGATTGGTTACTGTGTATTAAGGAGACTGGGTAAAGCCAAGAGGACAGATTGGTATCTAAAAGGCACTGATGGAATTTTCCTCTAGAATGCTGCTAGCAAAGAGCTCTACCATCACAGGGTAGGTTCATGCCTCCTTGACACGGGGACATGGGAAGGACATGGGGAGGTCTGAACAAAGGACTTTTGCCAGGAGATAAGAGGATCCATCTTTTATGCCCATTAAAGGAGGAACTTGCAACATAGCTGCTCTGAGTCTCAGGACCCAGGGCCAGTGGGCAGGCCTGCTGGGTAGAAATATGTCTATATTAAATGACTGACATTGGGTGGAGCAAGAGGCTGCCCTCTGATTGGTGAGTTAGGCACAGTCCCGGGAAGGAGGCCAAGTTAGACTTGGGTTGGCATCCACGTGTTGGATCCATCTATCTTTGGTCTCTCAAGTTAAACCCAAAGCAACATCCATCACCTGCCCATTCTCCCGTTTGGTCTCCCATTTACTCCAGGAAGACTTCTCTTTCCTGCCAAGCTCACTCTGGTGGACTAGAAAAGTTCGGTGCTTTGATACGGGGTGAATGTTTTATCTTGCCTTTTAATGCATGTGTTCCTGGGTCGCTGTTCAAACACCCATGTCCTCTGCAGAGTCACATGGCTTAGTCCCTAGAGGACACAAACTCTGTTCGCTTGGTTTGGCTGGAAGGCACATCACTCAGCACAATTACTTATTAAAAGGCATTTGATTATAAGCAACAGTGTTGAAAGGAAATTTCTCCAGACCAGATCCTCATCTGTTGATGAGGTTGTATCCAGTTTTGTTTTTCTTTTTCTCAAGCTCCTTTCAGACACAGGTTGTAAAACAAATTCCCTCCATTAAGAGATAATTGACATTGAGAAGACTCTCAGCCCATCCTCCCCACAAGTAGCCTGAATGGTTAAGAGCACAAGCTCTGGAGCCTGCATTTTCATCTCCAACCCTTTGCTAGCTGTGCAACACTGGGCAAGTTACACGACTCCTCTGAAAAAACTTAACTTCATTGGCAGAATGGAGCTATTTAATAGAGCTCTTTTGAGAATTAAGTAAAACATCACAGGTAAAGCATTTATCACATTGCTTAACATGTAGTTCATGCTCCCCTATCACCCTTAACAGATGAATTCTAAAATCTGGAACTCATTTGCTGACTTGCATTATTTTTCCAAGGGAAATTGACTAGCATGCCCACCCAAATTACTGGTATAAACTCTGAAAGGAAAAAATGCATTTAATGTAATTTTTAAATGTATTGATTTGAGAGAGAGAGAGAGAAAGGAAGACATCAATTTGTTGTTCCACCCATCCATGCATTCATTGGTTGATTCTTGAATATGCCCAGACCAGGGATTGAACTGCACAACCTTGGTGTGTCGGGATGATGCTCTACCAGCTGAGCTACCTGGCCAGGGTGCATTTAATATAATTTTTAATCACTATAGAGACATTGACATTTTTGCTGAGCCCTGGCTGGTGTGGCTCAGTTGGTTGGGCATCATCCCAATCACCCAAGGGTCGTTGTTTTGATTGCAGCTTAGGGTACGTGCCAGGGTTTCAGTCTCTATTCCTGGTAGGGAGCATGCAGAAGGCAGTAGATCAGTGTTTCACTCTCTCCTTTTCCCTTCCTCCCTCTCTAAAAATCAGTTTAGAATTTTTTTTTCCTGAGTTATAAACCATTCAGTGATTTGCAATCATTTTTAGACCATATATGCAAAAAAATAAATTCAATAGAATGGTAAATTTATAATTTCTGTTCATCTCTGCAAAGAAATCACTACAACTAAATATATTCTAAGAAAATAATTCAAGCCCTAGCAGGTTTGGCTCAGTGGATAGAGCGTCAACCTTCGGACTCCAGGGTCCCAGGTTCAAATCTGGTAAAGGGCATTTACCTTGGTTGTGGGCACATACCCAGGAAGGAGTATGCAGGAGGCAGCTGATTGATGTTTCTCTCTCATCGATGTTTCTAACTCTCTCCCTCTCCCTTCTTCTCTGTAAAAAATCAATAAAATATATTTAAAAAAGAAAATAATTCAAAAGAAGAAATATACATATACCTATACATATTCTATTTATAGCAACATTGCACAATAGTTAAAAATGAAAAAACATACAATTAAAGGGGAATAGCTAAATTAATATGACACAAAATAATTGGAACTTTTGCAGTCATTGAAACTAATGACTATTAAAGATAAAGAAAAGTACTTACAAAATGAGTGAAACAAATAGAAATATAAAGCCATATATACAATTACAACTGTATAAAAACTAAGCATGTGTTCATCTATGTAACTTTTACCTTCTATACTTTGCAATTTTGAACTTTTACAAGCATGCACATGTGCTAATTGGGTAGTAATTAAAAACTAATAGCATGTACATAAATATTAGACGAGAGTACAAAGAAAGGAAAAATGTGTCAAAGATTATTAATTAATTTTTAGTACAAGCACTAGCCATACTGAACATCTGTGGTTGTTGGTGACACTTAGTTTGACTAAAACTCCCTCCTCTCCTCAATCAGCAGGCCAATGCCTGCTCCACAATAGATGTCACCTCTCTTGACCCCAACCTCTTGTTGGTCTTGTGTTCCCAGAGCATTCTGGGTCTACCCTTATCATAGCACTTATCTCTGTTCATTGTAGTTATCTATTTATTGGTTAGTTCCAGCCAGGGAGCGTTTGGAGGGCAGGGACCTGACCTTCCCTGGCACCTCACCTGTGCTTCCATCACTCTAAGTATTAACTTACTCAGTTTCAGATCTGTGTGACTGGATTTTCTAAATCTATTTTCTGTGTATAAGGATAAAAAATTTAGATGTACAATTCTATGAATAACACCTGGGTGCCTTCTCCATAATTTGGATCTTACCAAAAATATCATAGATAGAAAAAGATAGTAACACAGAAAGGGGTCTAGCTGGAAAACTCACCAGTTCTTTTTAATTCATTTCATTTCACTAAATTCATACCCCCTGACCTGGAATTTTTTACATTTAATGGCCGAGGGCTGGGCTCTAGCGGTTCTTGAACTTGAGGGCAGCATACTTAAAAGTCATTGTAAAATAGTGATGTACTAAGCTGATGATAAAAATGTTCTCAGGTAAATCTGATACTACCTTTTACTGGATTCTGACATGAGTGAGCAGTTGCAAATTCCAAAGATCTAAGAAAAAATACAAGAGAAAAACTCATTTTGAGAAAATTCTACATACTGGCAAGCTTTGCCCTACAAATTGAGAAGTTACCACTATTAACTTGTCAATGAAACCCATGTTCCTCAGGATCCCCAGCTGGAGAGCCAGAGTGTTAGCATACAGTGCCTCCTGTATAAAAAAGTCCCCTGCAGTAGTCCCATACTATTCCTGCCAGGACTTTCTCTCAACAGCCAGGACCAATAAGAACAACCTGTTTAAAATTTTTAAAAAGCCAAATAAGCCTCCAGAATGTTTACCACCACGTAAAGCACTCCTTTAGAAGCTGGTCTGAAGAATAAACACACCTGGAGCACAGCTATCTCCAAGGTTCCCTCATATTTGATGAGGACGCTGAGATTGATGGAGTCTGTCACTGGGCATCCCACAGGTTGTAAAAAGAAAGGAGGCAGTAGAACACCAGCATCCTCAGGTGGTCCAGCATCCTAGGCTGGAGGCAGGAGCAAGAAAAGGCAGAAAAGTGCCTCCAGAAATGCATCTTCAAGCAATCTCCCAGTGCACAAGCCCGAGGGCATAGATATCTGCACATTTAAAGGAGTCAAAGTGCTTGTGTTAATGGTTTCATCAACCACTTCAGGGGCCATGAATCTGCAACAGCAAAGGGAACATGATCATGCTGTTAACGTTGAGCCGAAACCAAACCGGTTTGGCTCAGTGGATAGAGCATTGGTCTGCGGACTGAAAGGTCTCAGGTTTGATTCCGGTCAAGGGCATGTACATTGGTTGCGGGCACATCCCCCGTAGAGGGTATGCAGAAGGCAGCTGGTTGATGTTTCTAGCTCTCTATTCCTCTCGCTTCCACTCTGTAAAAAAAATAAATAAAATATATTAAAAAAACAAAAACCATTGAAATCTGTTAAGAATTTTTGTGAGTTTATTTGAGCCAAATTGTCGACATATGCCAGGAAGCCGAACCTCAACGAATTGTGATAATGCTCCAGAGAATGTTACATTTGTATTTATACATTGCAACCAAAGGAGGACATAGGTGGTTTATATGAAATTCATTGGTGATAGGTTAAGAAGGTGGGGGTGGGGGGTGGCAAGGGGTTCCCTGGGATTGGATAAAAAGTAAAATGATGGACACATACTTAGATGCATGCAGGAACAATTAACATGATAATGAAAGAATTTGTGGTATATGTCTTGGTGCCCACCACATTTGGTTGTGGCCCACGGGCTCCAGAAAAAGGGAAGTTACAAGTTACCAGACATTTCAAGGGTATGTTATCATAGATGCAAAAAGACAGATAGGCTCAGTTAAGGTAAAAATTGACCTTGTCAGTGAAGATACTGGTTTAGGATGTAACTGCCCACCATAACTGAGTTTAGTTCAAGTTTAATTTCAGACCACCCTTTGTGGTTACTTTAGGTCTCTGAGTTTGCAAGACCACCATACAGGCCTCCCCTGAGCCTGTCAGGTCAGCATTTGGACCCTTTTGTACACAATGCACAGGTAAAAGATGACTTCTCTCCTTAAATCAAAGTACTGACTCGGGAGCCCTCAGACCCTGGCCTGTTCCCCGCTCCAACAGCAGGAGCCCACGAGGGGGCCTAGAGGACTCCAGAGGCAGGGCGCGGAGGGTGCCAGCCAGATGGAAGAGGAGGAAAAAGGGGGTGCTGGGGGTCAGGAGGGAGAGGAGCGAGACTGGGCGGCTGCGAGGCAGAACGGAATGGAGGATCCCAAGATCGGGCGGCGGGGAGGTGTGGGCTGCGGGGGGCCAGGGGCGGCACCGGAGAGACTCCGCAGGTTCTGGACCTGGCGAGGGAGGTGCTGGCTGGGGGACATAGTGGAGGGCTGGGGGAACCCTGAGCAGAATGTTGGGGCTCAGCGGCGGGTGTTGGGGTTCAGCGGCAGTTGTTGGGTTCTGCGGGGGTTGTTGTGTGTCAGAAGGGGTGCAGAGGTCAGCAGGCACAGGTGGAGATTTGCGGGCTTAAGGTCCGGAGGAAGGGGCCCTGGGGTGGCGGAGGACGGGGGGGGGGGGGGGTCAGAGGCACCGGAGCGGGGTCCGGAGGCAGATCGCACCTGCGGGCGAGGCAGGGTGCCCCCTAGACCGGGCGAGCGCGTGGCACCGCTCGGCGGGTGGTAGTCCTCCGGCGCCGCGTACAGCTCGTCCACCGGGGGCCCAGCGCCGGCGCCGGAGGCCGGGGTTCGGGCCGGGGCGACTTGGAGACTGGAGTCCGGGCGGTGGCTGCCTCCTCCTCCTGCTGCGGCTTCCGGAGTCGCGGAGGGTGACTGCGCTGGTGGACTCGGCGCGCCCGCCGCCCTCCCTCTCGGGGATGCCGGCTGGACAGGACAGGCGGGCAGCCGCCCGCTCCCTTTATGGGATCCCCTGGCGGCCGGGGCTGGGGAGCGGGAACGGCCTCCCGGCGCGCCCGGAGCCCCGCCCATGACTCCCGGAGCCCCGCCCACGGCGCCCTAAGTCCCGCCCACAGCACCCGGAGCCCCGCCCACGGCGCCTGGAGCTCGGCCGGGACCTGAGCGCTCATTGGGCAAGGTGACCAGACGTCCCGCTTTTGGCGGGACAGCCCCGATTTTTCATAATGTGTCCCGCGTCTCGCGGCGTTTTAAAAAAGTCCCGATTTTTCCAAAATTTTTAAAACGACGCGGGACACATTGTGAAAAACCGGGGCTGCGAGACTTCTGGTCACCTTATCAATGGGGGAAAGCCTAGCAGCCGGGCAGAGGGGTGGGAAGCCGGGCACCCCTGGGCGGGTCAGGAGTTTTGTGAAGGGGCTGGTGTGAGAGATTTGAAACTTGGCAGGTGGCCCGCTGGCGTGGCTCAGAGGTTGCGCGTGGACCAAAAACCAGGAGGCCACACACGGTTCAACGTCGGGGTTGTGGATTCGATCAGTTTTGTCAATTGACTCGATAATGTTCTTTATAGCATTTCTTTTTCTTCCTCCACTATAGGAACACATGTAGGTTCAAGTATCTCATTTAGTTGTCACATCTCTTTAGTCTCCTTCTATCTGGAGTATTTTGCAGCCTTTCTTTGTCATTTATGACACTTTGGAAGGTACAATCATTTTTTGTGTGTGTGTTTAATAGAAAGTTCTTCATTTCGGGGGTTTTCTGATGTTTCTTCATGGTTAGATTATGCACGCCAGCTTGAATACTATTTAAGAGAGATAGGGAGAAGGAGAGAATCACTGATTGGCTGCCTCGTGCATGCGCCCTACTGGGGGGGGGGGGGTTTGAGCCCGCAACCTGGGCACGTGCCCGAACTGGGAATCAAACTGTGACATTCTGACTCAATTAAGTCAGGTTTGGTGATTTTGTAGAAGGAACCACAGGACTCAGTACATAGTTGTATTTATGGCTAAGCGTTGTTAGAGGGAAAGGATACAGAGCAAAACAGGCCTGGGGCAAAGTCCAGAGGAAACCAGGCCCAGGCTTCACAGTCCTCTCCTAGTGGAATCACCTCCAAGTTCAATCCCTCCAATGAGGTGTGACAGCATAAGTTAAGTGTTTTCTAGTGAAGCTCGTTAGAGACTCGGTGCCAACGTTTACATTGGGGTTGGTCATATGTAAAATCCTCTGCCCAGCATGTGCCAAAATTCTAGGCTCCCAGGAGTAAAGGCAGTGTAGAGCCCATTGTAGCCATGGTTTAGGCACCGTGTGCCACCCTGGTCACTTAGAGAAAGTTTCAGATCAGTGTAGGGGCCTGTTTACCAGTCAGGTCCCCAGACACCACCATCTCGGGGCCACCCCTTGCCAGCAGTGGGCTTTCTAAGGAGAGCAGTCTCAGGCCTCTGTTAACTCTCTTTTGCCCAGTCTCAGAGCTCAGCTTACATGTCACTGCATCTCTGTGAAGTCTCTTTCCCCTTAGGCAGGATCCGTTTCTTCACTCATTGAATGGCTATTTGCTCTAGGCACTGGGTATACAGATGGCACAGGACTCTGAATGGCGGCTTTGCATTGTGCTGTTGTTATGTGTAGGCTACCAGGTGGGAAGCACTTCACAGACGGTTACTTTTATCTTTCACTCAGCACAGAGTCTGGCATGCTTCATCCCCTTTGCATAATAGTGTATAGTTTACAAAGATTTACAGAGAATTCTACGAAGAACCTTGAGTCAAATAACAACTCTCAGAAGATTAACTTCCTCAGAGTCACAGCTAGTGAAGGGCAGAACTGTGCCTATAGATTCCTTATATTTTTTCTAGCACGTTAGTTGGTTTTTGACTGAGTTCTTCAAAGTCCTAGAATGTGTACAGGACTTCAGATGGCACTCAGGTCAGGAAGGAGGCCCAGCTCCCACCTGTATCACATAGAGCAGCTTCACTCTTATCTGGTACATAAGGGCATTCTGCGTAATGCTTTCTTTGAGGAGGAAAGGATTCTGCTGGCATAAAATGTTTGAAAAACACAGCATTGTTTTATTGCCTCTGTTGAATGAATCCTTTGGTAAACGAGAAAGTTCTAATTTAAGTCAGCTTTAAAATCCGTGCCTCTAATGGGAGTGGTGGACTAGGACATATTAATCATTGATCATTTCAGTGGTAGTAAATTGTTTTATAAAACCTTGGGGTCTATCTCATGTGGATATAATATATTCTGCAAGATGCCTCGTAAGTTCTGCCTAGTTTGCTTCAGTGATCATAAGAGCATTTATGGTGTTTTATTGTGATAAAAATCACACAAGGAATTCATTAGGAACAGCCAAATCCCATTTTTTAAATGTTAATCAACCATAATATCTAATGGAAAGAAGCCAGGCATAGCAACTTCAGAATATCTCAAGGAAACAATGTTAGCATCGTTAAATGCATTCTCATAATGATCCAAACAGTTCTGTTATCCCAGCACAGCTCAGTGAATATAAATCTAAAGCATTGTGCCATTAAGAGACCGGGAAGTTAAGTGGTTATTACATCTGTAGTCTTGGATGTAGTAGATAGTTGGAGAACTTCTTATCTATTAAATTAAGGATGAGTGAGCTTTCCTTGTTGACTTTTGATATCTGGGCCCTTAAATGGAATGACAGAAGTGTATTTGGAGATAAAGGGAACTTTCTAAAGTAAAGAAGTTTGGTTTTAATTAATTGTTCAATTATATTTTTGAATAAAGGTAACCAAAGAGGTTAGAGCTCAGCCACATTCTAACCAGGTAGGGCCATCGGTCTGAGGGAAGTTGTGCTAATGCAGTGAGAGATTACAATGGGGACTTCGCACATAGAGAAATTGCAAAGGCCAAGAATGTGCTGCAGAGCTGAAAAGTAGAAGCGAGAAAATAAAATTACATGCAATTGGAATACATTGTATGACTTTGCCTAAGCTTCAGTTATGAAAAATCAGACGCTTCAGCATGTTTAAAGTGTCAATTCCCTGCGACAGATTTTTGTATTCTTTACTGTGGTCATTAAGTGAGAGCATTAACAGGTATTTCTATTGACTTAGTTTATTCATCGATTTGGCAAGCATTTGAATCTCCCAGGCACCATGTTAGATGCAGCTTTAAAAACATCAAGAAAATGTTTTATTCTCTTCCCTCTCACATTTGAAAAAATCAAATTAAAAAAATATATATTTTATTGATTTTTCACAGAGAGGAAGAGAGAGGGATTGAAAGCTAGAAACATTGATGAGAGAGAAACATCGATCAGCTGCCTCCTGCACACCCCCCCGCTGGGGATGTGCCTGCAACCAGGATACATGCCCTTGACTGGAATCGAACCTGGGACCCTTAAGTCCGCAGGCCGATGCTCTATCCACTGAGCCAAATCTGTTTTGGCGAAAATAAAATTTTATTTTAGGAATATTTTGCTACATTAATGTGTACTACAGTCAAAATAAGGTGTTTTTTTGTTTTATTTATTTATTTATTTTTTTTTGTTCCAGCTAAAAGATAAAGTGAAAATTAACATTTTAGAAAGCTGAGTTCCCAGTTGTTGGAATTTAAAGTTTTAAATTATTTTCTGCAGGTTCCCCTTCCTTCCTGTACAGTGTTTTCAAAGTTCCCAGTCTTTAAGCGGAAGAATATTTCTCTTGCTCATATGATGGATTTTTCTCCAAGAAGTGAATATTTTGCTTTGGGGAATGAAAGGGCAGGGCCTACTGTAGAGGTAGGTATTATTTATGTGTAAAAGTCAGAAATATCTATAGTCTTCCTTTGAAAGTATGAAGAGATGCTAATAAATCTGTAATTTTTAACCAGTTACAATAAGTTATTAATGAATACATAGTAGAGTGTAGAGCTTGACAGCTCATCTCTATTATCTAACAAACCGTGCATTTTTCCACCATAAAACCATAACATGGCACTAGCAGATTTTTATATTTTGTTTTTGAGTAAGCTGTATTTTGAGAATGCCAAATCGAGGAAAAATAGCCACTTTAATAACATTGCCATTGTCTTGTGCCTTATGCGGATTTGGCAATTTGCTATTTACTCCACTAGATTTAAAAAAAAAAGAAAAAGCTTTCTTTTCCTGCAGCCGTAAGCTATAAATAAGGACGTTGACCACAAAGATGTCCAACAGTTGTGCTCTGTCCAGGGTCTTTTCTGCACTCAATACACTAGGCTGTGGAGCAGGAACACGTGCAATCTCATTGCATTGCTGCCAGGAGGTTTCGGTGACTGTTGGCTCTTCAGGGAGAACCGTGGAGCCGGAGACCGGCAACCGGTGACTTCAATGGCAACCCCGCCGCCTTGCTCCCTCGAGTTGGGAGTGGGTGCTGCACAGAAGCCTGTGTGTATGTTTGTATGCGTGGGGGAAGGTCTGTTTTCGAAATAAAATGAAATCTGGAGTGAAGAAAAGGAGGCATGTCAATTGATTTTGAGGATATCACTGCGGAAAGAGAATAGAGCAAACAGTACTATGGCTCCAAGTTCAACTTACTTTGAAAGGAAAATGGGATATACCAGAAAAGTTGATGTAGCCCATCATTCTCATTTCAGATCATTTTTGGTAACACTTTCAGTTTGGATGTTATAAAAGAATACAGAGTCTTGTTGCACGTAGAAATTCTCTTCCAAAGCTTTGGCCTATCATAACAGAAATTTTCTTTTAAGTAAACCAGAGTGTTGCTTTCTAGTGATAGCTTCTAACAAGTAGGATGGACTGACAACATTTCTATGGGGTATGGCTGGTCAGGTATTTCTTAGAACCTAATTTGATGTTTTAGGACAAACTTAAAGCTTTTATCTAAAATTTGAGGTATTAGCATTAGACTCCTCCAAAATGTCAGATTGAGAAGTCTTAGTCTAGCTGCCTGATGAGAATGATTGTGATTACCCCCCACTCTCTTTCTCCACTTAAAATATCCCTAAGTGTCCTTCTGTGATCTGGTTGGCAATACTCTGGGTCATCACAAAGTTGTTTAAATGATTTGTCCTTTACTCTTTCAGGTTGCATTGTTACTCGGACTTCTAAAGAGATCATTTGAAGTAAGAAAATCCTTTAAATTGCTTCTTTAGGTTTTAAGGTTCTGCTGTCAGTGGCAGAAGGACCACATTAGCTGATCTTTGTTTCTTTGCCGCTGTGTTGCTATATATTCATTTAGGGGAGTGGAATGGAAGGTAGATCAGGAAGAGCCTGGTTGGACTTGAATCTTCCTTGGGAATTTTTTTTTAATTAAAAAAAAGTATATATTTTTTATTGATTTCATAGAAACATCAATGATGACACTCATTGATCATCTGCCTTCTGCGTGCCCCACACTGGGGATTGAGCCTAAAACCCAGGTATGCGCCTTGACTGGGAATCGAACCGTGATCTCGGTTCATAAGTTGATGCTCAACCCCTGAGCCACACTGGCAGAGCGTCCTTGGGAATGTTTTAAACCCAAATCACAACAATCTGGTTCTTTTCTTCTGAGGTCAGCTCTCTAATGATGTAATTACTGAACATTTAATCCGCAAAGGAGAATAGACTGAGCAGTGAGAGATAAGTATCTTCAGATAAAATGAAAGCTTCCCTGAGCTTCAAATCCTCTTACTTTATGTTGTATTAGAGGACCAGTGTATGGATTTGTGCACTGGTGGGGTCCCTCGGCCAGGTCTGTGCAGGTCAGGCCAAGGGACCCCACTGGTGCAGGAATCTGTGCACTGGGCCTCTAGTATGCATATAAGGTCTTTTGTTAATCTCTTCCCCCCCTCCCTCTGAGATTCATCAGTCTGTTCCATGTTTCCATGCCTGTGTGTTGAGCATCTGTTCCCTGGTGGTCAGTGCACGTCATAGCTACCAGTTGAATGGTTGCTTAGGTTTTTATATATATAGATGTTTCTTTCTTTTCTTTAAAAAAAATATTTTATTGATTTTTCACAGAGAGGAAGAGAGAGGGATAGAGAGCTAGAAACATCGATGAGAGAGAATCATTGATCAGCTGCCTCCTGCACATCTCCCACTGGGGATGTGCCTGCAACCGAGGCACATGCCCTTGACCTGAATCAAACCTGGGACCCTTCAGTTCGCAGGTCGATGCTCTATCCACTGAGCCAAACTGGTTTTGGCTATAGATGTTTCTTGAGAGATTATTAAGTGCTTGCCCTGTAGCTAGCTAATAGTGGATTGTCACAGACCTAGTTAATGTCTGGTCATCAGTTTTGCTGCTCAGAATTTAAGGCAGTAGGACATGCTGCTTTGCCCTTTGAAATGAGACATGGTGGTAGTTTTGAGGCTGAGCGTTGCAGTGGGCCTATTCATTGTAATGGGCTGATTTGATCTTTAAGATTCATACATGTTGAAGAGAGACTGGAAGTGCATATAGATTTAAATAGAGGAAAGAATTTTTGAAAGTAGAATAATATTGAGCAAAACATTAGCTGGGGGCAAGGGAGAGGGAAGCACTCCAGCTATCTTGCCACTGAAAATTACATTGTTATTACAAGTTGTTTCTTTGTTTTTTTCATGTTTGTTGATGACCAGCAGTTACAAATCAGGTGTGTGATTTCTTCTGTTCTTTCCTCAGATTCAGTTGAGTCACAAGAGAAGCCCATCCTGGTAGATCTGAGAAACTTTCCAGAATGTGTGAAAATGTATGAATAACAATTTTTTGAGCCAGCTGTCCATATTTAAGTTAATAGAAATGTATAATAAATACATGACAACCTTTGTTTGTAAATAAATGTATGTGGGAGAGCAGGGGTGGGCTAGAAGGGGTCAAGGAAGTAAGAAAAGGAGATATATGTAATACTTTCAACAATAAAGATTTTAAAAAATGTATGTGGTTCTTCCCACCTACACGCAGATGCACTAACTTGGATGCATTTCTTTTAAGACCAAACCTGAGAAATTGGAAACACCTATCTGTAGCCAGAAGTCACATAGGCACTTAACCCTTATTAGTAAGTCCTCCTTTCCCAGGACAGATCTCTCCATGTTTCAAGGTAACAGCTAAAAGAGGCTCTGATCGGCTTGACATGAGAGCGATGAGACCTCATAGAATGTATTTCGAACTTTCAAGTCGTCCTGAAAATGAGTTATGGGAATGAAAAGTCTTTTCTGGACTCAGCACTTCAAGTGGTTGTGCTTGTTCATGGGAGAGGAGGCACATGGAGACCTGTTACAGTCCCCTTCCTGGAAATACTCATTACCCAGACTTACGTGTTCCCTTTGAGTTCCAAGGTTGACAATTGGTTCCATAATTCTTTAATTGTAATATAGCTTTGCTTTAGTCTAGTCCCTACATTCCTTAGAAAAAACTGACACCATACCATGTATTTATGAAGTATTGGTTGTAAGAAGTATCAAGTAGGTCTAAGAGCTTTCAACCCGCCTCCCTGCTAAAATGTGAAGTCAGGGGAGAGGGGGAAGTTTTTCCAGGGATAAAACCCGGATCTACCCAGGGAAGTAATAAATCCCACGTGACTGCATTCAGACAGAAAGGCCAGGGGCAGGTATCTTCAGTGTCTTAAGACCTTTTCAGTGTGTAGAGTAGCCCAGTCCGTGCGGATTGTGTTAACATACCCCAGCATCTTCCTAAAAGGAAATTTTCTGTTGAGATGGGCTATTGCTGGACCGTTGTGGAGACCCTTTCTCTTGTAACAACGGTTTTCAAAGTAGATACTAATCCTAACCCTTTCAGATTCCAGACTCCTGTTGGCTTGCTAATGTTATTTCTCTCTTGAGTCACTAGAGGACAGCATTGGATTATGAAATAATGGAAAGAAGGCTTTTTGTAGATTTTTACCACCTTGTCTTTAGCTTCAGCCAAACCATTTTTTTTCAGAAGTGGATACTAAGCCTTATATGTGTTTATTCTGCATATGGTTTTCAGAGGCTGGAAGACTTATAGAAAGTTATTCTAGAGAAAACGATGGAAGCGGAGTTTAAGTTTTTGTTTTTGTTTTTTAAAAAAAATATATTTTATTGATTTTGTACAGAGAGGAAGAGAGAGAGATAGAAACATCGATGAGAGAGAGTCATCGATCAGCTGCCTCCTGCACACCCACCACCGGGGATATGCCTGCAACCAAGGCACATGCCCTTGACTGGAATTGAACTCGGGACCCTCAGTCCCCAAGCCGACGCTCTATCCATTGAGCCAAACTGGTCTCGGCCGGAGTTTAAGTTTTAACTCTAACATCCTGGGTCATTTTTATAATCTCCTAGGGGCAGAGCCAAGTTCAATCTCCTGGAGAGATAAACGTGCTATTTGTTCTACAGAGAGAGATGCTGCCGATCCTGTATCTTATCTTTTAGTGCTTTTTTCCCCCCTTCACTTTCTGAGGGAGTTGGGAATTTGAGTTAGGTTTTTACTGCTTTTTTTTTTTTTTTGTAACCAGTGCTCAGTTAACTCTTCAAAGAGATGAGAACCACAACCACGAACTCCTTTACACAATTCTCTGTTCGCAGTGACTAAGTTAATATGAATGTAGCTCATCTCTCTCTCTCTCTCTCTCTCTCTCTCTCTCTCTCTCTCTCTCTCTCTCTCTCTCTCTCTGTGTGTGTGTGTGTGACTGCCTTGAGCTGTGAGGTGATATTTTGCCATCCAGAGCCACACAGGCTATCCTCGGGTTTATTTGGAGTGATGAATTGGCAAGTTGAAGTCTGGCATATCATACTCATTCCTCCTCCCATTCCCATTACTATTCATTAAACTAACGGATTATTAGTCTATGGACTTTCTTTGAACAAATTACAGGTGAGACGTCTCTTGGATTTTTGCGTGTGTGTTTCTGGTAAGGATATATAAGCCTTTCTAAGCCTGCACGGGGTCAGGTGACCTGCTGTAGGGTTTGTGACCAGCATTTTTACACTTGAGCTTGGGAATGGGGTGGAGGCAGGCAGATGCCTGTGAAAATGAAGTGCTTCCTTACACCTGCAGCCAGGTCTTAAGCTACTTGGGATGCCACTTGAATCCATTTCCAAATTCGTCACACACATCAAAGAGCTTCGTCTGTTCTATTATTTTTGTTGGAGGAAGTGGGGGCTGAGGTTAGAGGTGTGGGGAGGAGGCAGAATGGGGGGTTGGGACAGCATTTATGAGCCCCTGGGGCTGTACTTGTGCTGATATCGTGATATACGTTATCTCAGGAAATTCTCATTGTTCTTTCTCCCTTTTTATAGGGAAGTAAATCGCAGTTCAGAGAGGTTGAACATCCCAGTCTTAAAGTCATCATCCTTAGGAAGACGAGTGGTCCTCACAAAAGGACGTGTAAACCCTTTTTAACTTTATTTTTCAATTGCAGTTTACACTGCCATTTTGTGTTAGCTTTAGGTGTGTAGCATAGTGGTTAGATAGCCTTATGCTTTAGAAAGTGAGCTCTGTGGAAGTTCCCTGAGAAGTCAGCCACGTCTCTCCCCAATGCCTTTTTTCAAAAAAATATATTTTATTGATTTTTTACAGAGAGGAGGGGAAAGGGATAGAGAGTTAGAAACTTCGATTAGCTGTCTCCTGCACATCTCCTACTGGGGATGTGCCCGCAACCAAGGTACATGCCCTTGACCGGAATTGAACCTGGGACTCTTCAGTCCGCAGGCCAGCCCTCTATCCACCAAGCCAAACAGGTTAGGACCCTCCTTACCTTTCTTTTTGTGCCTTTCAAATTCTGCACATCTAGTAAGCCTGAGATGCACTTCTGTGATAGGGTTTATATCCTTTGTTGCATTGTTTGCTTATACTGTCTTTCCATGTAAGATTGGAAGTGGCTTTCTAAAACACAGTAAAAAGGGATAATATCTGTGAACCAGGGCCTGGGGAAAATGGGAAATTAGAACCCAGATACGTAGGCCATATACATGGTTGCTTCCCGCCCCCCCCCCCCCCCCGCCCCATCCCCCAGCAATACTCAAATAGAGTATTTGGAAAAATGTAGTTCTAGAAAGTGGAAGTCCTCTGTTCCCTCCTTCTCCATGGGATCTCTAGTAACAATTTGATGTATATCTTTTAGTAGTTTTCCCCCTCTCCCGTTGTTGTTGAGTCAATTATGTGTTCAGATGCAAGAAACAGAACTGAAAAATAGTGACTTAAATCATAAGGACATTTATTGCTTAAGAAGTCTAGAGGTAGCTGAGTGGCTTCACAATCCATTTGGTGGCTCAACAATGCATCTCCTCTGGTCTGTGTGTCTGCGGTTCTCTTTGCCGATGTTACAGATGGTTACAGATGGCTGCTGCACCTCCACTCCCACATCCTCACAAATCACGAGAGCATTTCTCACGGAAGGAAGAGGATGGGGAAAAACAGCTTCTTTCCTGTCAGGGATCAAGCCTAAACCAGGGAATGTGTCCTGTCCTGGAATCAAACCGGTGACTTTAGGTTCATGGGTTGATGCTCAACGACTGAGCCACGCCTGCAAAGCTTGGCTTTTTTTGTTCTGATCAAAGGAGAAAGTCTGTTCTAGGAGTCACCCTGCAGACTTACCCTCATGTTTCTTTGGCAAAAAGAACCAATTTTCCATAAAACCAATTACTCTTCATCCCAGGGGCCTGCTGGCCCTGAGCCCAAAGCTATCTGGCTGTTGCTCAAAAAAACTCTGGGCATTCTGTTTGCAGGAGGAAGTGGGGGTGGGGAGTGGCTGTGGTGAAAAACCAGCTGTGCTTACCACAGGTACATACGTGCATTAAGAAAAGTTACCTTGTCTTATTTTTTAACAGCAATGGATTGAAATTGTATTATTCTCCAACTCAGTATTTTCACATATCCACCAGATAAGGCAGTACATAGAGATCTATCTCATTCTTTGTTACTATTGCATAGTATGTGGTGGTTTCCTGTCTTTTACTATTTTTAAAATATTATTTATTTATTTATTTATTTATTTATTTATTTATTTATTTATTTTACAGAGAGGAAGAGAGAGGGATAGAGAGTCAGAAACATCGATGATAGAGAAACATCGATCAGCTGCCTCTTGCACACCCCCTACTGGGGTTGTGACTGCAACCAAGGCACATGCCCCTGACCGGAATTGAATCTGGAACCCTTCAGTCTGCAGGCTGATGCTATCCACTGAGCCAAACCGGTTTCGAGCTGTCTTTTACTATTATAGGGGATGTGGCCAATAACTTTCTTATACAGGTCTCTTTGTACACATGTGTATTTCTCTGGGGGAGTTATCTGAAAGCAGAATTGCTGGATATCCACAATGAAAAATTTTATTATAATACTTGATAAAAATTGTTCTTCAAAGAGGCCATGCCAGCTAAGCAGTGACAAAATGTCACCACTAGAAACCACTGTTTTTAACCTAATGAGAGAAAAATGATATCTATTACTTTTTAGTTGGTTGTACTCTGAGTTTTATTCCTTCCATTGAGAAAAGGACAACCAAAGTTATACGATTCACATTTTTCATAGAGAAGTGAATACTCATTCCCCTGGGAAAGCAGCCTCCCATCACCCTCCACTTCCCAACCTTGATAGGATTTGTTGACATTTTTTCTTTTCTTGCTAGTATTTTTTTCATCTTTGTACCTCCAGCATCTAGTTTAATGCTTGCTCCATATATGAGATACAAAATTTTATGAGCTTAAAAAAAATCTGACTTGCCCCACCAGCACGAGTCAGTGGTTGAGCGTTTACCTATGAGCCAGGGGGTCATGGTTTGATTCCTGGTCAGGGCACATGTCCAAGTTGGGGGTTTGATCCCCAGGGTGGGGCGTGCAGGAGGCAGCTGATAAATGATTCTCTCTCATAATTGATTCTATCTTTCTATTCCTCTCCCTTTGTCTCTGAAATCAATAAAAATATATTTTAAAAGAACTGACTTGATAACAGAGAAAACAGAGGTTAAATATGGGGAAACAGCTAAGAGCACCGTTTCTGAATCCCTCATTAAAACACACAGGTTGACTAGATGTGTGAGGATGTGGGACTTCAGGTACATCATGAATGTAGAAATGACAGACTTCTGAGGTGCTTTGATGGCTTATCTGGGTCAGAATATTTGGAATTGGGACTATTTTGGAGATAATTTGCAAAGAAGAGCCTGAGAGGGAACGCTGAGTGAGGCACAAGGAAAGGTGAACTGTAGGCAGCCAGAGGCAAAACTCGAGTTAGTCGTTTTTAAAATAGATGACGAGTTGAAAATAAACCATGAAACTTTGAGTCAGCTAGCAGCCAGCAAATGCATTTTCTCATTAACAGCTAATCGGTGGTAAAATTCTCTCATTGTTAAGTCCTGATTTTCCTTCAGAAAATCAGACATGGTACAATGAAATCAAATTCCCAGAAATTCCAGTAAGATGATATACTGATATTTTTATATGCTTCTGTTCTCTCTCAAACCCTTGCTTCTTCCTCAAATGTAACACCTTCCTTCTATTGCCCTTATCTGGGTTTTCAAATCATCCATCCATTTATCCATCCATTCATCCATCCATCCACCCACCCACCCACCCATCCAATGAATATCAATTGAGTGCCTGAGTATGCAGATACTATGTTGCTCATGCTGGATTCCCAGTCCCTCCCCACATGGAGGGGAAGTCACACATTAGATAGTTCAACAAGTGTGGCGTGGGGGAAGGGCAGAGTGCTTTGGGAACATGGAGCAGGGAAAGTTGACCTGGCCCAGAGTGTCCTGGCAGGCTCCCCGAGGAAACCACCTTTCACTTGCATTTAGAGGGGTGAGTAGGAGTTACCCAGGAGTATCCTATCCCAGTCTGTCCTACCACCTTGCCCGTTTTTCCCTGAGACATGCCCTCTGCCGTGCTGTCTGAAGTTACCCATCCTGTTAGGCATACGCCTTGTGCCAATGCCCTGGGCATCCATCTGAGTGCTTCTCTTTGGAACCCCGGGTCCTTTCTGAAGCTCCTGGTCAGGGCACATGCCTGGTGGACCTCGCTCTTCTCATGATGCCTCTGCCCCATCCATCCCCTCCCCCCTCTCAGCTTGGGGAGAGAGAATGACACAGTGACACTTTCTTCTTCGGCAGTCCTCTAATACGACTTTGAAAGAGCCAGGAGAAATCATTTTACCTCATTTCCAAGACTTGGGTCAATTTTCTTACCATAATATTTATAAGGCACTTGGGCACTGGGTCCAGCACGGACTAAAGTCTTCACCTATGTCATGTTACTATTATTATTTTTTAAAGGCTCTGACAGTACGTTGCACATAATAGGCACTTCACAAGTGCTGGGTCCCTTCCAGGGCCCCAGCCTGCGCTGGGCAGAGGAGGGAGAACCATAGGAAACATGCTTGGTAGGAAACTCAGAGGCCATCCGGTCCCAACAGTGGGATGATTTGTCCAAGGTCACATAACTTGTCAGTGTCAGAGCTAGACTTGAAATCCAGGCCTTGATACTTGAACCCAAATGTTCCTGACTTGAACGTTAATACGCTTTCTACGACAGGACTGCATGCTCTCCACTTGCTGAGGGGACCCTCACTGTCTCTTATCACCAGAAGGATGACGAAAGCCTTGAGGCTGTGCTCTCAGCCCCTCTTATCTCCTCTGCAAAAAGCTGACTATTCCCTGTAGCCCTGGCAACTCCCAGGATCTCTTTCCTCTCCAATCAGCACCTCTGACTGTCTCTCAGAGAGGGGCTGGGAAGAGCATACAGTGCCGCCTCCTGCTGGCTCCCCGGCTGTCCTATCTTGAGGGGTTGGAGGATCTATATTCCTGAATCTCCCTACCTCCTTCAGTCTTTGCTTGGAGATGCCTGTGAAGCATCCCTTCTGCTTTGCTTGTGGAGGCTTGCCTTGTGGGTGCCAGTTGGTACCTACTGTGCCTCTTCTGTTGTAGAGTCTTAAAGGGCATGGGGTCCTTTTAGCGACATGCTCCAGGAGGCAGCCCATCATCCTAGCACAGAACCCAGAGTCAATCTACTTGCTTTTATTTTTATTTATTAAATACATTTTATTGATTTTTTACAGAGAGGAAGGGAGAGGGATAGAGAGTTAGAAACATTGCTGAGGGAGAAACATAGATCAGCTGCCTCTTGCACACTCCCTGAAGGTATGTGCCCGCAACCCAGGTCCATGCCCTTGACCAGAATCGAACCTGGGGCCCTTCAGTCTGCAGGCCAATGCTCTATCCACTGAGCCAAACTGGTTAGGGCTCAATCTACTTGCTTTTAAACACGGTCTTAACTTGGACAAGTTCTGCTCTCTAAGTCTCAGCTTCTTCCCCGGTAAAAGAGGGACAATAGAGGCCACTGCAAAGGGCTGGTGGAGAATGAAGAGGCACTACAGCATATAAAGCATGTAGCCCATTGCCGACACATGGCAAGCATTCGATAAATGCCAGCTGTTATTATTTTCTCATCCGATCCTACAGCAGCCTCGGGAGGTAGGCAGGGCAGGTGTTATTAACCCTTTTAAGCCCCTGGGAAGGCTGAGTTCAGAAATGTTAAATGACTTGATCTGAGGTCACAAATCCAGTAAATGGCAGTCAGAACCCCAGGTGTCCTGACTCTGAGTCCAGTGCTCCTTCCACCCTCGGAGTGCCCTCTGGAATGAGTGGTATTTCCCTTGGGAATCTATCTGCCCGGGTGAGATTGACTTTCATGTCTGCAAATTCTCTCCTTCCTGCTGCTCCTCCTCCTCCTGCCAGAATTCTGCCTGGTGCTAGTCTCCTGAAACCCATGGGCCAGACCTCTCCCTGTCGCTCAGAGGCTGGGGGGATGCAGGTCTGTCTCAGGAGGGATCAGGAAGCCACAAGGTTCATCTGTGTAGGGTGTGCCCCGAGCCTTCAGCTGGGGGTTCACTTACTTGTCCATTAAGTGGAATTACTTTGAGTCCCTCTCATTTGAAATAAGATGTATACTAAGTTTAGACCTTTGAAAAGGCAGAATCATTTAATTCTTATAACAGGCATTGTAATGTACATATAGCACTGGACTCAGAGTCAGGACTCCTGTGGTTCTGACTGCCTTTTACTGGATTTGTGACCTCAGATATATGTATATATTAGAGGCCAGATGCCCGAAATTCATGCAAGAGTAGGCCTTCCTTCCCCCAGCTGCTGGCACCGGCTTCCTCTGGCACCTGGGACTCGGGCTTCCCTTGCAGCTCTGGCTTTGTCTGGAAGGTCATCTGGAAGACATCTGGTCTAATTAGCATATTACATTTTTATTATTGTAGATATGATATCACTGACAAGATACTAATGAATTTTTACACTATTGCATTTTCTACAAAGGTTAATTTCTCATGCAAGAAATTATCTCAGGAATGACTATAGGTAAATCTTAGGTATGACGATAAGAGGTGGCTTTTCTTTTCATGGGATTGCAGAATGGTAAACTTTGAATTCTACCATTATTTTCCTATTTATTAGTTGGAATATTTTTATGAAGAGATACTCTCATTTATCATTTGACTACCCAGTGGCACAGTCTTATAGGAAAGACAGGATAAATGCTGGCTTATTTCCCTTTTCCTACTAGTTTCCAAGATGACAAGTTAGCATTCTATCCTCCTCTGAGGGTGACCGATCTTTTTTTTTTTTTTTAAATATCATTACAAACCTATGGATTTACATATGTTAGATGGGTTTTAATCTATTGTAGTCATTATCACTGAAGCTTAACTTGTTCCATCTTTGGCTAGTGGAAGCTTCTTCATATCGGTTCCTGAGTACTTTTGACATGTCACTGGTGGTTTATTTTTTTATTTTTTATTTTTAATATATTTTATGGATTTCAATACGGAAGGAAGAGGGAGAGACAGATAGAAACATCAATGATGAGAGAATTATTGACCTGCTGCCTCCTGCATGCCCCACACTGGGGACTGAGCCTGCAACCTGGGCATGTGCCCTGATTGGGAATTGAACCGTGACCTTCTGATTCATAGGTCAATGCTCAACCATAGAGGCACGCCGCCCGGGATTCAAGGTTCTTCTTGAAATGCAAATCTAGCTGTCCTGGAACCACTCTGATTCCACCTTTATCGATAGATCTCATAGCAAACATCACTTTCTTCAACCAGGTCCTTGTGTTATTTGTTCTTAAAGCATCATGGACTATTAATTATTATGGTTTTTAATTGTAAGTTTTTTTTTGCATGTGATTAATTTTTCTCCTTCACTAGTCTTTAAATTCTACAAGAAGAACAGTGTTGTTGATTTTTTTTTCTTTTCTCATCCGTGACCTTGTTTCCCAAGCAACCAACACACTCTGTGACTTGGTGATTGTTAAATAAATAACTAAGTAACAAATTCTAGTGACTGAAACAAATAAATGGATGGCTGCTGTGACAAGGAGTCATGGCCCGAGGCAGCCTGCTGTGCATGTATCCAGGGGAAAACAGGCCAGGACAGAAAGGTGGGCTGAGACCTCTTGCTTCTTGCAAGAAGATGAAGACGCATGTTGGAAACACTTACTTAGAAACGTGTTTCATCATTCTAAAGATGCTTCCCTAAATAGATGTAGAGAACCGAAACTGGGAATCACAAAATACAATCTGACAAAAATTAAAGCAAATTGGTTCCTGTCTAAGGCAAAGCTAAACAGACCGGAAATTATAATACATCGTTCATGGATCTTTGAGCACCGAGAGGAGGGCGAGTGGAGTAGGACAGGCAAGTATAAAAGATGAACTTGCACAGTCTAATGTGAATGTCCTTTGGCCACTTGGTGCTTGATGATTTTGGCTTTGGATCCAAGGTGCTTGCCTCCCTGTGCTGCTCTCCGCAGAAGCCACAGCTTTTCCAACGTGAGCATCTCCTTCCGGGGTTATTGCCTTCAGGGACTCTTGGTCGAGTTGACCACCCTTTCCAGATGGGACCACTGAAGCTAAGTGACCACAGCTACTAAGCCAGAGGCAACAAAGACATGCTTTTTCCTTAGCCCAAGCTCCCTTTCCTCCAGTGAGTATGTGCCACTCCATAAATGGAAAGCGTTTTTGCTGTAGCTGGGAATCCATCATTTCTCACCACTGCTGGTGGAGACAAACACCCTTCGACCCCTCTCTGAGTATTGGTGCCCAAATGACCAGCTCCCATCCCTGTTTCCTGCCTCCCTGAAGCAGTGAGTCAGGAGCCGGGTGAGAGGGATGCGATGAGAGCAGAGAGGTGGGGATGGGGAGAAACAGGGCCAGTGTGTCAGTGAGTATTAGTGAGGTGCAAATTTCCCAGAATTTGGTATCAGCCTGGTTCAGATCACCATTGATTTTGCAGCAATTTCTTATTCTTCTTCTTCTTTTTAAAAAAATATTTTTTATTGACTTTTTACAGAGAGGAAGGGAGAGGGATAGAGAGCCAGAAACATCGATGAGAGAGAAACATCGATCAGTTGCCTCCTGCACACTCCCACTGGGGATGTGCCCGCAACCAAGGTACATGCCCTTGACCGGAATTGAACTTGGGATCTTTCAGTCCACAGGCCGACGCTCTACCCACTGAGCCAAATCAGTTTTGGCTCTTTTTTATTAAAAAAAAAATCCTTATCTGAGGATATGTTTTATTGATATTTAGAGAGAGAGGAAGGAAGGAAGAGAGAGAAAGAAACATTGGTGTGAGAGAGAAACATTGATCAGTTGCCTTCTGTACACACCCTGACTGGGAATCAAACCTGCAACCCAGGTATGTGTCCTGACCAGGAATCGGACCCAAGACTCTTTGGTGTACAGGACGATGCTCCACTCAACTGAGCCACCCGGCCAGGACACAATTTCTCATTTTCATTCTCACCTGTGAAACGAGTATAGTAAGATCTTCCTGCAGGGCCGCTGTAAGCATCAGTTGTGCAAAGTGGCCAGCATAGACACCGTGCCTGTGGCTGGGACCCTCCCCTTCTCCTTCCTCTCTGCTTCAGGAAGTAGCACGGTGCAGAGGATGAGCATACGTTTTGCAGCAAAGGTGAGATCCTGGCTTGGCCGTGGATGTGCTGTGTGGTCCTGCACTGGTAGCTTACCCTCTCAGCGCCTCCCTTTCCTCATCTGCAAACAGGTGAAGGCACATGGGTGAGGGCCCTGCTCTCAGGCTGAGCCTTACACAAGCTAATGTACTTGGGGCAAAGTTGAGGGGATCATTCATTCTATGCAGATTCCTCTCCCATGTTCTGGAGTGAATGGATGGAGTGATTTATAGTTACTCGCCCATCTAGGGGTGATCGAGCCTTACAAAGCACTCCCTCACACACTCGGAAGGAAGTGTGAGCCCGGGAGCAGCCGGGCGGAATATTAACGGGGATGCCTGCTTTCCCAGCTCGTCTGCACAGTGGGCTGTTTGTTGGTATGCCGGCCACGTACCAGCATCACGATGCCTTGTACAGGCAGAACCTATGCCTTGGATGCACTTGGCTCTGTGTGAGCCACGAGGCTTCTGAGACGTCCTGGTTACAAAATCCCCTCTCTGTTATCTCCGGAAGTGGAGCTCCTTTCGTTTTATTTGTAAAAATGGCCATTAAAAGAAAACCTAACACTCATTTCCTAGGCGAACTCCAACGGTGCTTTTCTACATTTGTCCACAGATGAGGCAACATGTTCTCTTGCTGTTTTTTTTTTTAAATAAAATTTTTTATATATACTTTATTGATTTTTTACAGAGAGGAAGAGGGAGGGATAGAGAGTTAGAAACATCGATGAGAATCATCAATTAGCTGCCTCCTGCACAACCCCCACCGGGGATGTGCCCGTAACCAAGGTACATGCCCTTGACCGGAATCAAACCCGGGACCTTTCAGTCCGCAGGCCGATGCTCTATCCACTGAGCCAAACCAGTTAGGGCTAAAACGTCCATGTTTTGTCACCTTCATGTAAAAGGCAAAGGGAGGCAAAAGGATTTCTATCCAACTTCTAAGTCCTTACCTTGAGTGATGCCTTATCTTTGTGAACCTCTGTTTTCTCGTCCGAAGAACGACATGAGGTTGTTAGGAGGATTAAGTGGTACAGTGTGTCCAGTCTGAGATGTAAAACCCCAGAGAGGTCAGGCCGACTCTCCCCTGCTGTTCACTCCTCCACCTCTTCCTCTGTTGCTCTTTCCCTCTCTCCCTCCTTCAGCAATAGTAAATGCTTTTCTCAGTACAGTGGCTGGGGTGGTGCCATGAGCGGTTAAATGCTTTGTAGGGGCTCTGGATGAGGCTGGCAGTGACAATTAAGAGTCCTTAAGCCCAGCCGGGTGTGGCTCAGTGGTTGAGTGTGGACCTATGAACCAAGAGGTCGCTGGATTGATTCCTGGTCAGGGCACATGCCAGGTTGCGGGCTCAATCCCCAGTGTGAGGCATGCAGGAGGCAGCCAATCAATGATCATTGATGTTTCTATCTGTCTCTCTTTCTCCCTTTCTGTAAAATCAATTGTTAAAGAAAGAGTACTTGAGGGGACTGAGCAGCAATGGGAATGAGGTGAATGGGGAATGGGAGGGGGGAGAAACTCAAGGTCTAATGAACTGGATAAAAAAAAAAGAGAGACAGAAAGGACCTTGGTGAAGAGCAATGCTGTTTTTTCCTCAATGTACCTAAGAATTAGAAGTGTTTTAATATTCACTTGCAAAATCTTAAAAACCCTGTCCTAGCTTTCCCCCTATCTTAGCTGTGTTGGTCACTAATTCAAAGCAGGTGTTCCTTCCTAGTTCTTTTCTCCGCTGTGTCTGTGCAGCAACTACTTCTCTGGAATTAAAATGGATTTGCTTTGCAACCTTTGTGATTCTTCTTGAGTGAAGAAAAACAACCCACATCTGCCCAGTGTTCTACATTTGCAAAGTGCTTCTGTAAACATGGTCCTCTTCGAACTTTGAGCTTCGAAACAACCTGGTGAGGTGGGCTTCGCTATTGTCTTCATTTTCTGGTGGAGAGAAAACCAGGGCCCACGGAAGTGAAGCAATCTTGAGCAGATGTTAGCGTGGGAGCCAATCCCACGGCCTCCAGCTCTAAGCCAGGCATTCCTCGGCCCTCCTCCGTCCCTCCCCGCTCTGCCCTCCATCGGGGGAGGGTATCAGTGGAGGTTGTTGATAAATTGCAGGATATAGACTCTGGTCCTTGTATAGCAAAAGCACCTGTGGTTGCCACTGGAGGAACACTGGGGAAGTGTTCTTAAACTCTACCAGCCTCTGAGTCTTACAAGATATTTTTCTATTTTTAAAAATAAATTTTTATTGATTTCAGAGATGAGGGGAGAGAGAGAGAAACATCAATGATGAGAGAGATTCATTGATTGACTGCCTCCTGCACGCCCCACACTGAGGATTGAGCCCACAACCCAAGCATGTGCCCTGACTGGAAATCGAACTGTGACCTTTTGCTTCATAGGTCGTTGCTCAACCACTAAGCCACTCCAGGCACCTTCCTATTTTAAGTCTGTTCCCTTCAGATAGCAGAGGAACGGTTGGCAGCCAGCAAGGGGATGGGCAGAGGCTGTCTAGAAGCCCAGATGGATTCTGGGCTTGTTGGGCCGGCTCCCTGATGTCTGTTGGCTTCTGCCCCCCATCATTGGTGTCCTCTGCAGAGCAGGCCCGTCGCCGTGATGCCAGCCACCCATCAGCAGGCCCAGGCCCTCAGGCCGCCCTGCTCCCTCAGTGCCCGGAAAAGGGCGGCAGTAACAGCTTCTGAATGCATTCCCCTTTGCTCCCCAGGAGAGGCCAGGCCAGCCCTCTTGGAGATGTACTGGGTCCAGCGGCCTGGTGGGACCTGTCCTCCATGCCCATTGTGCTTTAGTCTGGTGGTTCTCAACCAGGAGTCATTTTGCCTCACTTTCTACCCCCGGGCACCTTCCACCATGCCTGGAGTTAGTTTAGATTAGGGGTGTCAAACTCAATCAGAGAAGGGGCCAAAATCTAAAATCCAGCCTAAATCGCGGGCCGAATGGTTTACTGAACAGTCATAAACTGTCATTGTGATGGAAACACAGCGGAGTGCAGTGATGACAGCGCGGTGCGGGCCACATTGCAAGGCCTGGCGGGACGGATTTGGCCCGCGGGCCTTGTGTTTGACACATGTGGTTTAGATTGTCACAGTTTCGGGGAGAAGAGGGTTTGGAACTGGCATCTAGTGGGTAGACAGAGGTCAGGGATGTGCTAAGCATCCTACAGGACAGCCCAAAAGCAAAGAATTACCCCCTCCCTCATGTCAGCAGTGCTGAGGGTGAGAAACCCTGCTCAGCACTATTCCTTTGCAGGGGTCCTCAAACTTTTTAAAGTGGGGGCCAGATCACGGTCCCTCAGAGAGCTGGAGGGCCGGACTATATGAACTACTAATTCCTACTGTAACACCTCAGCTGCGCTCACTGCCCAAAAAACCTGGCGGGCCAGATCAGACTCCTCTGCGGGCCGCATGTGGCCCGCGGGCCGTAGTTTGAAGACCCCTGCTAGGGGGATTGACGGGAAATGGGGGTCCAGGTGAAAGAAGGGAGCTACAAGGCTGTTGCTACCTCCCCGTGTTCTCTTTAGGGATGGGCTCTGACCGCTAAGCAGGTACCTGTCCAGGGGACCCCATCCGTCCCCACCACCTCCACTTATCTAGCCCTTCCTTGTCCTTTGAATTGTTTGAAATTAGTACTGTGAGGCAGGGCAGAAACATCTTCTCGGGCCTGGCCTGCCTTTGGCCATGGCCTTGATGGCTCCCGTTGGGAATTCATGTCACTGTTTGGAGAGAGTCATATTTTATTATTTTTTTTTTTACGGCAACACAAGCCATTTTACCTTTATAGTAATTGTTTTGGAATAAGAAGTAATCATCCAGGACTGACCAACTTGCTTTACTAAGCACTCCTTCCTCACTCCTGGCAAATTGCTTTGAGAATTGAACAAAGCCCGGCTCAATCAAGCAGGATATCCATTCCAAAGGATGCCGGGGAAGTAAATCTCTGTTAAGCCAGCCCTGGCCATGCCTCCTCCCCCTTCTGCCCAGGGATCACACTGGAGCCTGCGCTTCTCCGGCCCTTGCCTTGGGGATGGGAACCTTAAGCCCGGGGCTTCGCCAGGGTGTTTGCGATGCTCACGGGGCTGCATAGAAAACCTGCAGCAAGAGACTGATGTATTAAAGAGCTTTCGGTCCTTGGGGCTGTTGCCAGAGTCAGCACTTCCACGTGGCTGTGGAAATTAATTGATGGTCCTGTTTCCCTGACGTAGGTGCTGTGGAATATGAAACAGGCATTGCATGAAAAAGTGGTCAATGCAAGGAGAACTCAGGTTCCTCACCACAGGACTCCTCAAGACCTTTACATTGGTAAAAAGCTGTGTGAGCTGTCAAGAGGAGGAGGTAGCATGTAGCATTCCTCACATTTATTTATTCTGAGAGCTCTGTTTTTATGGCGTGTCTCTCGTGATTAGTGATCGCAGAACAGGATTTTGGAATGTTGGAATAGGGAAGGATTAAATCTCCCCTCCTGTCCCCCCATTCCTTCCTTTCCTCCCTCCACTTATTTCTCTTCATTTCCTCCTCCTCCTTCTTGTTTTTCTTCTTTTCTTTTCTTTTTTATTTTTAAATATATTTTATTGATAGGAAAAGAGAAGGATAGAGCGTTAGAAACATCGATGAGAGAATCATCGATCAGCTGCCTCTTGCACACCCCTTACTGGGGATGTGCCCGCAACCAAGGTACATGCCCATGATCGGAATAGAACCTGGGACCTTTGAGTCTGCAGGCCTACCCACTGAGCCAAACCGGTTTTAGCCTCATGGTGTCTTGATGGGCATGAAAGGACATGATCCACTTAAAGTGCATGCTCAGTGCTTGGCACAGAGTAGTTGCTCCATAACTGTTGCCTATCTTTATGTAATACCAAATAAAACAATAACAAAGACAGAAAAATCTGTGCTAGGGAAAGGAAAACAACCCAGCCCCCGAAAGGTCCTAGCCAAGGTGTTTTCCCAACTTACAGTGAGGGTGTCAGCGAAGCTTCTGAGGAACCTGGCATTCCCTCGGGGGCTGTAACTGTTCCCTGCTGGCCATGGAGCCCAGGCTGAGCGCTCTCAGCACATACATCTCGAACCCCACACGCACTCATATCCAGGACTAGGGAGGAAGCCATAAACGAGAGTCATTAAGTTCTTACTGAGTGCCGAAAAGTAAATTAGAAAAAATAAACAGAGCTGAACATTTGTGTAAACCTCAATCTTTTTGATGTTTTTTCAATTAGCAAGGCCATTTTTCATGTGAAAAATGAATGGCTGTCATGTGCCACCTGGCTGTAGAATCAAGTGACACATTTGTTTTAATGACCACTGGCATATCCTTGGCTTTAGCTAGGTAAGACTGGTTCCGGGCTGCCTGGGGAGGGAGGAGGTAGGAGGGAGGGAGCTGGCCTTTAGAAAGCGTTTCGATGTGCTGGATACTGTGGTGGCTCAGGATCCACACCATCCCTCCAATTTCCTCCATGGCTCATGGAAGCTGTTGTTCTCCTCATTTTATAGCTGAGGTTCAGAGAGGTTAAGCAACTTGCCTAAGGTCACACAGCAGACATGTGGGGCAGTTGATTCTACAGTCTGTGTCTATTCCACTAAGCCAGGCTCTGCAGAGGGGGAGACTTGGGAAGAAGGTGACTGCTTAGCTCTGACAGGCACCCCAAAGCGGGTGGGGCTGGAATGAAGCCATGGAGATTGAAGTGGGCGGAGTCCAGCTGCAGGATTGGCACAGAGCTCTCTCTCTCTCTCTCTCTCTCTGAATAGCAGAGCATCTGCCACCAAACAGGGGCTTCTGCCTCTGGGAGAGGGGTCACCGGAGCCAGGCAGGAGCCAGGCAGGATGTACGTGTGAGGAGGAACCTGAGTTAGCAGGTTCTTCCAGTGAGAACACTGAGCAGTTTGTGAGAACAAGGCGTACACCAGGGTCAAGGCTCACCTCTGGCAACTCCAGGAGAGTGGTAGCAGGAAGGAAGGCTTGGTGCTGAGCTGCATTCTCAACCTGGGGCTGCCTTTCGGGGGAGTGAGGGAGGCACAGAGCCTGCAGGGGGTTCAGAGCCAGCCTGGGCAGGGCTGAAACCGGGGTACGGAGCAGGGATGCAGTGTTAGCACCCCAGCTGGGCCTCATGTCCACGAGGACAGCTTCCATTGATTGCTGGAAGGCCCCTTTACAGGCAGAATCTTTAATCCTGAAAGAACATCGGGAGAAAGGCACCACGATCCCTCTGGGTAGGTGAGGAGGGGGAGTTCAGAGACGTGAGGCAACTTTCTTTTAAGGGCACACCGGTGCCAGCCGTCAGAGCAGAGGTGCAAATCCAGACACTTGTGCGTGTCTCACTGGCCCCATTCATGCTGCCTCCCTGCCACCCTGACTCAACGCAGACCATTACTTCCTCTGTTCGTTTCTTCCTCCCTGTCTGCTCATGCAGGAATGGCTGCTGTCCGGCTCTGACTCCCTGGGCATTCTACCCCGGGCTGCAGGGAACCTCTGGGCTGCAGGGACAGATTTGCCAGCGATTGGCGCACACAGAGACTTCCTGGATCAAAGGCAGGCCCCTGGACTCGACTGCTGCAGCTTAGCCTCCCTTCTGGCCATGCGCCGCTAACCAAGGAAAGCAGGGACCTGCCGAAGTCATCCTTTCATTTTAAAGAGCATTTCTGCAAGGCTCAGGGCGGCTTGTGGGTCCCGCTGAGGCGAACCTCTGCTCTGGGGAAGAGGAGGCAGGAGAAGGACTTGGTGACTCCAGCAGGGTTTCTTGTAGCCACAGTTTCTTCTCAGGAGTTTGATGGATGACTTTGAACTTGATTTTGAACCTGGTGGTAGAGAGAGGTGTAAAGGGTTTCCATCTCTCTTTCCATCTGGTTTGCTCTCCCATTTCTAGATCCTGGGTGCATAATGAGTCTGTTGGTGACTGTTGTTTTTTTTCTGTTTCTTTCAGCAATGCGGCTATGTTTCCGTGTGCAGTGTGCACCCTAGTGGGCTCTGGGGTGCCATAGTCTTCTTTCTGGCATCGCAAGAGAGACAGTGTTTCATCCGGCTCGCGCCAGGCCGGCCTCTGAGAACAAGGCTATGATGCCGGGGGCCTGGGATGCCATCTAGGATAGGGCTTCCAGATGGCACCCAGAGATGTGAAAATGTGTTGGGTGAAGACACAGCGACTCAGTGAATTTGTAGAGGATCCTCCCCCCACCCCTTATTTCTAGGATCTGCTCTTGGGCTTCCCCGAGGCTGTCCTCCCAGCTCCTGCCAAGGAACTGGGTTCAGACTTGTTGGGAGTGACAGGAGTGACAGCTTGGGAAAGACAGCCTCTGTTACGCACTCACCGACACAGTTCCAGGCAGCGCTTCCTGGCGCTGGCCTCAGTCCCCCGTCCGTACAATGATTTCTGAGCTCTTTGCCTTCTCAGCAGAGAAAAATGTAAGATGATTTAAAAAAACACTTTTCCCTGATTTATTGAGATATAACACTATTCCAATAGACATAAAACTTTTTGTAAGTTTAAGGTGTACAATGTGCTGATTTGATACTTATACAGCAATATGAGTATCACTGTAGCTTTTGCCAACACCTCTTTCACATCACATAATGACCTTTTTTTAAAAAAAAATAAAAAATATTTTATTGATTTTTTACAGAGAGGAAAGGAGAAGGATAGAGAGTTAAAAACATCGATGAGAGAGAAACATTGATCACTGCCTCCTATACACCCCCTACTTGGGGATGTTCCCGTAACCAAGGTACATGCCCTTGACCAGAATCGAACCTGTGACCCTTGAGTCTGCAGGCTGACGCTCTATCCACTGAGCCAAACCAGTTTCGGCAATGACTTTTTTTTTTTGATGGTTAGGGTTACGGTGAGGTGTATCATACAATATTATTACATATAATCATCATGCGGCACATTAGGTCCTCAGAACTCATTTCTCTTAAATCCAGAAGTTTGACCAACATCTCCTTATTTCCTTCACCTGCAGCCACTGGTAACCATCATTCTAGTCTCTGTTTCTCTGAGTTTGGCTCTTGTAGATTACTTCTATACAGTATTTGTCTTTCTCTGACTCATCTCACTGAGCATATTTTCCTTGAGGTCTATCCAGGTTGTGGTAAAAGGCAGGATTTCCTTCTGCTGAACAATATCTCATTGTGTATGTAAAATCACATTTTCTTACCCATTCACCCATTAACAAGCATGTAGGTTGCTCCCATATTTTGGCTATTGTGAGTAATGCTGAAATGAACATAGGGATGCAGGTGGGGAGAAAGTTTTTTTTAAAATTTTAAAAATAATTTATTTTATTGGTATTTTACAGAGAAGGGAGAGACAGAGAGAGTGACAAACATCGATGAGAGAGAAACAGAGAGTTAGAAACATCTATCAGCTGCCTACTGCACACTCCCCAAGGTATCACAGGGCCACACACCCCTGAACCCTGTAGGGGAGCATCCTGCCCGGCCTCTTAGTGTCTGTGTGCAGTGCTTGGTGCACCTCAGCTCACAGCCATCACTCCAGTCTCCGCTTCCTTTGCCACACGGTCATCTCCACTCAGGTGCCTGTGTTATAAGGTCAACATTTTCTGGTACTGGGGGTTTGGACTTCAATATAATTTTTTTTTGTGTGTGTGTGTGGGGTGCAATTGAATACATAGCATCACTATAAGTGAGATCACATATATATGCTAGTTCTCTTTTTTATGTAAAATATCATAGGCACAGTTAACTACTCTATGTATCTGCTATCTGCCTGTGCATCCATCTATTCTAACAGTGGTTAACTGTGAAGTGGTTAACACACACACACACACACACACACACACACATTCACACACACACACTCTGAGCTTCTTTCCCCAATCACCTGTTCATTGCCCCGATTTCACTAGAGACCAGGACCCAAGCTTTTAGGCCAGACATTGAGCTAAATACTTGAGAGTTGAGTTCTCACAGTAACACTGGTATCCCTGTCTTTAGGCAGAGGGTTAGTATCTCCCCCAAGGAAGTGGCAGAGCCAGCCAGGAAGCCCTGCCGGCTGGTGCTCAAGATCTGAGCCACTGGAAGCCACTCTGCTTCTCTGCCCATGGCTGGTGTGGGGGACTTGCCTGCAGTGCCTTCTCTCAGGTACCAACCCTGGCTGTTTCTGAGTGGTGACTTCAGGGTCATTTGTAACTGACTTCTTTAAAGTCTTCAGAGGTGTTTTAATTTTTAAATGGTGTACACGTAGCATCCTATGTACACCATAATAGTAATATGCAAATTAACCATCACTCCAACACACAAGTTGGCTGCTCCCATGTAGTCAAAGATGGCTGCCCCCATGTGGACACAAGATGGCCAGCAGGGGAGGACAATTGGTAGGGACCAGGCCTGCAAGGGAGGGCAGTTGTGGGCAATCTTGCCAGTAGGGGAGGGCAGTTAGGAGCAATCAGGCTGGCAGGGGAGCAGTTAGGCATTAATCAGGCTGGCAGGGGAGTGATTAGGGGGTGATCAGGCTGGTAGGCAGAAGTGGTTAGGGGCAATCAGGAAGGCAGGTAGGCGAGCAGTTGGGAGTCAGCAGTCCTGGATTGTGAGAGGGATGATCCAGTAGGATTGGGCCTAAACGGGCAGTCGGACATCCCTCGACGGATTCCAGATTGGAGAGGGTGCAGGCTGGGCTGAGGGTTACCCTCACTCCTGTGCACAAATTTCATGCACCAGTCCTCTAGTTTTTATAATAATGAAGTAAAAAGAACTGTTGCAGATAATCCCTATAGCATCTGATTTTCAGGAGGCTAAACAGGAAGCAGGGATCTTTTTCTTTTCTTTTTTTTTTGGCTAGGCAAAGGAAAGGACTTGGAGAGGGAGTGGGGGGAAGCGACTTTGATCTTGACCATCATTGTCTGGTGCTCTTTGGAGGCTGAAAGATTGGGGTGTACTCCTGATGCCTACCAGGGACACTCCACGGTCTTGCTTCTGTCTGCCACTAGATGGCAGTCACAGCACAATGATGAGCCAGCCTGCAGCCTGGAGAATGAACACTTGAGCTCTGCTTCCAACTGCAGAGGTGCTTTCCCATCACAGTGGCAGGGAAGGGCTTTGAGAAAAGGACGCCAAAGCAACATGCCCCTGAGGACCGCAGCCCCAGGCAGCGAGGCAGTCGCATTTAGATGCTTCCATTCCCAGTAACCCACAGCTCTCCCGGGAACAGGGTTGCATTATCCATCTTGCTTTCTGAAGAAAGGGACAGAGGCAAAATGGCAGAGAGGTTTCTGGGCATGGGAACCTGCCAGCGAGCCTGGAGAATGGGCTGTGTGTAATCTGTGGGGTTATTTATCCTGTGATGTGGGTAGAGCCTTTTTGTTCCATGGGAAGAAAATGATGCTTGACCTTCCAGGGACAAAGGCTACAAGGGGCAAAGGCTGGCAGCCTTCCCCCGGGTCTTTCCAGGTGAGTGTCTGGGTAGGGCAGCTTCAGTTGAGGCCAAGCTTTTAGGCCAGGAAGGAAAATGACCAAAAACAAGACTGGTGAGATTGGGGCAGTGCACAGGTGACTGAGGAGGGCAACTTGGAGTGTGTGTGTGTGTGTGTGTGTGTGTGTGTGTGTAGGAGGGTACATGACATTTCTACCATGTACCCAATAGGGACTGGCTTCAGGTATGGGAAGTGGGGGTGGGTTCCTCTATCACTTAACATGAACTGTTATGGTAGCTGTAACTTTAAATCTTAGTGTCTTAATGTTCAAAGTGGGTGATCCTGACTAGCAAGCAGGTAGTTCTTCAAGTGGTGATTCAGAGAACCTGGCTCCTTCTGTCTTGTGACTCTGCTGTTTTCAACATGTGGCTTCTTAGGGAACTCACAGAAGAGCATGCCAGGGAGGTTTTGTGGACCAGAACCCAGAGGTGTGAGGCATTGCTCCCATTTCCATGCCATTGGCCAGAAATGAGTCAGATGGTCATGCCTAACGACAAAGGCTGGTGGGAGATGTAGTCTAGCATGTGCCCAGGAGGACAAGGAAAGGGTTTTGTGAATAACTAGCCAGTCTCTGCCCCAAAACTTATTATTGGAGAGGTCAAACTTTAGCGTTTATCCCAAAGACAGAATCAGATTTCACACACAGATATTCATGCATGAAGGTGTTCATTGCTCTGTTATTGTAAGAGTAAATATTTAGGATCAACTTAAATACTTACCAATAAGGGACTAGAGAATCTATGGCCCATTCACACAAAGGGATTCTATGCTGCCACTAAAAATTGTGCTGTAGAAGGATGTTTTTTGGCCCTACAGTCATCATAGGGTTGTATTAAATAGAAGCCCATGTGAGTCAAGGCATCTATTTTTATTTCACTGTTCTGCCACTAGAGTCATACACAAAACATCTACTTACATATAACCTTTAAAAAATATTTTTATTGATTTCAGAGAGGAAGAGAGAGGGTGTGAGGGTAGAAACATCAATGATGAGAGAAAATCATTAACTGGCTGCCTCCTGCATGCCCCCTACTGGGGATTGAACCCGAAATCTGGGCATGTGCCCTGACCAGAAATCGTGACCTTCCACTGAGCCACACCAGCTGAGCTAAATATAACTTTTAAAAGTATCTCTCTGCATTTTTAGGCACATGTTTCCTCAAAAGCAAAATTACAATTGAATTATACTGTATACTTTGTAGGAGATGATTTCATTAGCTCCCAAGTTCAATGTCTGACCTCTATCCCGAACTGTTAGCTGCACAGAGCAGAGATTATGCCAGGCTTGTTTATTCTATACACAGTGCAGGGCCGATCATAGGCATTTGGTAAATATTTATTGACTCAGGTTGAATGGAATAGATGACGTCAAGTGAAAACAAAAACAAAAACAACTTGAGTGAAAAAAAATACCAAGAAACCCCCTCGAATATTCGATGTGATGCCAGCTATGTAAAAAGAAGTTGAGAGGTTTATATGGAGACTGCAAGAGAGCATATCAGCATAATAGCATTGTGTCATGTTCTTTCGTTTAGAATTTTCTCTATTTTCCATATTTTTACAGCGACTCGCTCGTATAATCATTCACATCTATCATTTGCATAGTCAAGATGAAAAGAAACAGTTGTTCATAAAAAAGGCTGCTGAAGGGACCAGAATTGCAACTCTGAATCTGTGCACAACATCCTGGCAAGAAAGGGTGAGGTATAGGAGCTACTGAAAATCCTTTATGCCCAGGCTCTTAGACTGGGAGCTGGGCTGGAGCCCAGCCTGGGTGTGAGGAGCTGGGGAGCACCGAGTCAGGGGCCTGGTAGGGAAGCTGACTCTTTACTTTTGGGTATCCATCTGGGATCTTATTTTTTTTTTAAAGATATGTTTTTATTAATTTTAGAGTGAAAGGGAGAGAGAGAAAGAGGGAGAGAGAGAGAAACCTTGATTGGCTGCTTCCTGCATGCCCCTACTGGGGATCAAGCCCTCAACCTGGGCATGTGCCCTGATCAGGAATCAAACGAATGACCTTTTGGTTTATGGGACAACCATCAACCAACTGAGTTGGTTGGGCTCCATCCTGACATCTTTGTGGCATTCCCTCGGAAGGGTGAGCATGTCCCTCATCTGGGCTAAGAGGAGTATGGGTTTAGCCTCTGAGGAGAGGATTATTGGGTTGGAGGGACATGTCTCTTAGGCTGGGCAGTTGGTTGTATATCCTTTTTAGGGGCTTTCCCACCTTCCTAGGGGTGCCAGATAAAATACAGGATCCCAATTAAATTTGAATTTCAGGTAAGCAATGAGTCTTTTTTTGTATTTTTATTTTGGTATAACTATGTCCCAAATATTGCACCTTTCACATAACTCTACCAGGCTCAGGACCCTTGTTTTGGTGACATGTCTTGTTGAATAAAAAGTGAGAGAGTCACATAAGCCCCCATTATCTTCGGAGCCAAAGCCCAGTAACATTAGTCTCCTGACTCCTTCCTTCCACCTCCTTTCCCTCTTCTCATTCCCACTTTCCTCCTATAGGATGATAAACAGTGATGTCCAAACCCAGGGTGGTATAACCTCATAGTGTTTCCCTTGGAAAGCCCCTCTCCCCCAAATCTGACCCTGCAGACTCTTTCCAGTGCCTTCCAGGGCTCACTGCCTTTAGCAGCCCCTTCTGCTGATCTGCTTCCTTCTGGGTTGCAAGCTCCCAGGTTCATGTCCCTGGGTCCTCAGAAAAGGTCGTGAGGCTCCCAGCACGCCGCCTTCCTGAGGTTTTCTCAAGATGGCCCACATTGTTAGCAGAACAGACCCGAATAAACATGACAAGCATTGTCATTGTGATACATTTCCTAGATATTAAAAAGCACTCTCTAAAGCCATCCTGTGATGTGCTGGCACTGGGTGGGACAGAACAGGGGGGTGAGGCCGGCGAGAGGGTCTCTGGAGGGGAGAGAAGCCAGGGAAAGCCAAGTCTACTATGAGAACTCAGGTCAGGCAGGTCTGAGTCCTGGAGGTCTTCAGGAAGCAGAGGAAGTACCCGAGGCCATGCACAGGAGACAGAGCAGAGGACAGGATCATCTCGCCAGCAGATGGGACACATGGGTTCAGACAGAGCACGGGAGGGTCTGCCTTGATTCCAGCAGGTGATGCCTTTGAGAGGGCCAACTGCTGGGAACAGGAGCCCACAGATACGCGGTGTGATAGCGATCGAGGCCTGCCTCTCTCGGGCCCCTGTCAAATAAAAACCAAATTGTTCTCTTGGGTTGCTTGTTGATTCTGAAAAGCAAATCTTCAAAGGAGGGCTGTGAATAAATCACGAATATGGAGTTTTCCATTTTTCAAAAGATCAAGTCAAACCAGTTGACATTGACCCACAGAACCAGCGAGTTACCTGCCACGACTAGAACACTGCACACGTACACAGGTAGACACATGCCCGTGAACATGTTCTACTGGCACAGGTAGACTTTGGTTACTAGGTGTTGGAAACGGGTTCAGAAAACCCAGTTGTGCCGCGGACAACTGCGGTGGCTGACATCATCGACAGACCAGTTCCGGGAGTTTTTCTCAAAATCGTAAATTGAATTGAACAAGTTTGCACATTCTCCTCTGCTTATTTGGTGCCTTCATCAGAGACACTACTTCTAGTTTCCCCAGAAGACTCCCCAGCTTTGGTGGGATGTGTCCCCCATCCTATCCTAGGGAGCCAGGACAGAGTCCTGAGGCCAAGTTCTCTTTGCTGCAAAGCCCACAGTCATTTTGAAAATGTCAGCCACACCCTGAACTATTGTGTGTGTTGCTATTGTCACCTTATATGTTAGCTATAACTTCCGGGGGTGGTGGTAAAGGAGGCACCTAAACCTTCTAGTCAAAAGGCTTCTGGATTTGGTTCCTTCCTTCCTTCCTTCCTTCCTTCCTTCCTTCCTTCCTTCCTTCCTTCCTTCCTTCCTTCCTTCCTTCCTTCCTTCCCTCTCTCTCTCTCTCTCTCTCTTTCTTTTTTAATATTCTTATTGATTTTTTACAGAGAGGAAGGGAGAGGGATAGAGAGTTAGAAACATTGATGAGAGAGAAAAGTTGATCAGCTGCCTCCTGCACATACTGGGGATGTGCCCACAACCAAGGTACATGCCCTTGACTGGAATCAAACCTGGGACCCTTCAGTCCATAGGCCGACACTCTATCCACTGAGCCAAATCGGTTAGGGCTGGATTTGGTACTTTTCAACTGCTGTCCTATGGTTCTGGCCCTGTGACCTCCTGAGGCATCCACAAGTAAGAAGGAAAACAGAAGGGGACACGCAGAATGTGGAAACCCCATCCAGGATCAGGGCCTGTGCCAGTTAAAATAGCAAAAGGCACAAAGTTTCAATGAGACTGAAGACAGAATGGTCTGGAAAGGTCCAGAAACCAGGCTAGCGGAGTGTTTGGTCTCTGAGTATCATGTGGAATGCAGTCTGTTGTGATGAGGTGGTGTCTGCTTCAACTGTCTTGTTAGCTGTGTGACCTAGGCAAGTTACTCAGAGAGGCTCAGTCTCCTCATGTGTAAAATGGAGAGAATTATTCCTACCTCATGGGGTGGCAGTGAGTGTCTGATGAAGAAATAAAAGTGGAAGCATGTTATAAACAGTGAGAGCTGTGTAAATGTCACATGAGGAGGGCAAGTAAAAGAGGGAGGTGGTTTCCCTGAGACTTGGAGAAACAGACCCTCAGGGAGTGACCCTAGTAGTTTGTGAAGGAAAGATAGACTGTTGTTGTGGGTGGTGGACAGGAAGGGAGCAGGGTTGCTAGGGAACCAGCCTGAGTCCTGCTGGGATGAAGGATGTGATGCAGGATGCCAAATGTTCATGATCAATTCAGGCTCTTCAGAGCTGCCAGCAATGGAGGGCCCCTCCTGCCTTCCAGGACCATTGTCAGGCTCCAGCCTGTTATTCTCTCAAGGGTCTGGCAACACAGAGGCCACAGGAGCATCTCCCTTACAGACTGTTTCCAAGGGCTTAGAAATCATGTGTTGTAGTATGATGTTTCCCAAGCATCAATGGTCATGAAACATTTTTGAAATCATAATGTAGTAATATTCAGCAGCAGCAGTTTGAGCATCAATGTTCAGTAGTCAACATTGAAATCTAGAACATAACATGTAAATTACAGGACAGGATTCCTCATATCACTTGTGATCTAATAGATGCTCTTATTATGTGCTTTCATGATACCAGGTACTTTCCCTGTCCCAGCTCTTGTCCTTCTTGCAAGGGAAGAATCTTATATAATAAAAGGCTAATATGCTAAGTGTCCAGTAGACCAGTTGGCTGTTCAACCAATCAAAACATAATATGCTAATGATATGCTAAGTCTGATCAACCAATTACTACAACATGCATTGATGACCAGGGGGCAGATTCTCTGACAGATAGGTTAGCTTGCAGCTGGGGTTCGGCCAATCAGGACTAAGTGAGATGGGCAGGACATGTCCTTCAGTCCTCCCACAGTCCCTCCCCACCCCAATTGTGCACTGGTGGGGGCCTTTGGCCTGGCCTGCACCCTCTTACAATCTAAGATCCCTTGGGGGATGTCGGAGAGCTGGTTTCTGTCCAATCCCGCAGGCCAGGCCAAGGGACCACTCTGGTGCATGAATTCGTCTTAAATAAAAGTAATGGAGCCTAGTTGGTGTGGCTCAGTGGTTGAGTGTAGACCTATAAACCAGGAGGTCATGATTCAATTCCTGGTCAGGGGACATGCCTGGGTTGCAGACTCATCCCAGTGTGGGGTGTGCAGGAGGCAGCTGATCAATGATTTTTCTCATCACTGATGTTTCTATATTTCTCTCCCTCTCCCTCTCCTTTCTCTTTCTGAAATTAATAAAAACATATTTTTAAAAAAGTGATGGAATACAACTCAAAGTAGCTTAAGCCAAAAAAGAATTTCTTGACTCAATTATTGAAAACATCAGTGAGGCAGCAAATTTTAGGGCTCTGGGTCTCTCTTGGACTAATTATCCGGTCCTATCACATACCAAGGGGCTTGAAGCAGGGCCATCCAATAGGCTGACAGAACAGGTCTGAAGAGGGCAGAGAGTGACAGTGTCCCCCGCCCGCAGGGAGAGGACCAGCGGCTACTCCCAAGCTGAGGGTTCTCATCTGGAGACCCTGCCTGGTGCTCGCAGGCCGAAGGGCTGCTCTGGCTTCCTGGAGCACGTCTATAATTGATTTTGCTTTAGAGGATTTCACGACCCTTCTTGAGATAATAAGGACTAACATAAAATTCTCCCAAACAAAATCAATTGCTTTTGTTTTCCCACCAGCACAGAGAGGCAGCTTGTGTTCCTCTGAGTAGACAGACCACTGAAGCATGGAGCCCGGGGCACAGGCGAGGCATGCTGTCTGGTCCGGAGGGCGTTCATGCCAGGTGGCAGTAGAGCCATGTGGGTGTGAGTCGCACGTTCTTCCTAGACCTTTGCTCTGTTTCTTGGCCCAGGAGGTTTCTATTATACTTCGCTTGACAGAATCTTTGAAGTTGGTTGGTTTCCTATTGCCAGAGGAGCCAGGGCATGCACTGAGGGCTCAGGCATGGTGGTGACAGGCTAAAGATGGGGACTCCGAGCTACTCATTCATAAAAGGCACCTTCAGGGCAACTGTCAGGAGAATGATCCCTGCATCTTCAGGTGAGCAGTAAGCATCAAGCTGCTGCAGGCTCCACTGACAGCAAAGCAGAAAGAGTAAGGACCAGGTGCTCAGCAGCCTACCTAGAACTTTGCTTCCAAAATCCAGGTGAGCTCCAGCCTCCAGATCAAACCAACTTAGTGCCTCATAGAATCCACAGGTGAGAAGGAGAAGGAGAAGGAGAAGGAGAAGGAGAAGGAGAAGGAGAAGGAGAAGGAGAAGGAGAAGGAGAAGGAGCAGGCGCTTTGGAGCCAAGCAAAACTACACTTAGATTCTGGTTCTGCTTCTTGCTAGTTGTGTGACCTTGGACAACTCAGCCTAACCGTTCTCATCTGTAAATGGAGGCTAATGACATGTATCTTTGGTTCTATTGATGTAAAAAACACGTAAAGCACAGAGATTGGTCTGGCAGTAAAAAGCAGTCATGCTTAGTCTGAAAAATTAAACCGGTTGGCTATTGTATAGCACAGTCAATTAGGACCATCACCTGCTGCTTTGGTTTGTCCAGTGTCTTCTATATCAGTGTCCTTGCTCAGACCATAAATTGCTGACTGTCTCTGGGCAAGGGGCTTCAAGTCTTTTGGCCTTGGTTTCTCATCTGTAATAAGAGGTTGTAAGATAAGACCATCTCCAAGGTCTCTCCTTGCAGGGAAGCCCTGAGGTCTTCTGGGAAAGGAGCGTGAGTGCCCCAAAGCTTAGTCAAGGCTGACCACTTACAAGACTGCTAGAAACCAGGGATGCCGCCCTCTGAATGCAGGGGCCTGGAAAGACCAAGGCAGGGAGACCGTTATCTCTGTGTCTGCCCTCCTATTGGACTCTCAGATTTCGCACTTTGCTCATACAGCTTGAAGTTGCCAGTCCAGGAAGATTTGTGAATTACAAATAGACTTTCAATACCACATGCCACTTGAATACGATATCAAAGATGACGTGTCCTTATTGGCAATCTACGAGTATGGAGAATTATCCTTTTATAATGAGTTTTGCACGTAGTTTCAGAACAGAAAATCCTATGTTGTCAAAGATAGGTGACCCGAGGAGCCCAGAGCCATTTTTAGGGACATCCATGAATCTTGTTTGCAGTACTCAAGAATTGGGTTTGGCTATTAAGCAAGAGCCAGTCTGTCTTCTCTAGCCCTCAGAGAGCTCAGCCCAGGGAGTTGTGTGGCATGACCGGCCACTTTTCCTGGGACCACAGGCTGACGGCAGGATCCTTGAAGGACTGTACACGGTGATGTACCCACGTGTGTGCCAACTAATGGGCACTTCTCGGTGCTGGGTGAGGAGGTTGCACCTCATAAGGAAGAGTACACTGGAGCTGGAGACAGAAACTCCCAGTGTTAGTCCTGGCACGTCTCCTTCTTTGCTGTGTGGTTTTGGGTCAGTTGTTTCATGTCTCTGAGCTTCTGCTTCCTGCTCTATAACATACAGAGGTAACTCTGTGCTCCTTCCCTCCCATGCAAGGTTGCCAGGAGAGGGTGTGAGATAACGTGTTGAAAATGCTTTGCAAAGTGTAAAGTTCTATATCTATGTCTATGTCTACGTTTATATTTCTCTATAAATCTATCCATGAGCTATTCTTCTAGTTGATTATTATAATTACTTATCAATGAGGATATTGTCAGTTTTGGGGGTGAAAGAGAGGATTCTGGGAGGACCTGGGAGGTCCTAGGGGAAGGTTGTTTACTTGGTTATGCCATTTATATATGCTCATCCAACTTGGAAGTGGTGGGGTCTGGCTTTGACCTTGCTTACACCTACGCAAACATAAACTCAGTGTTTGTTTTTTAATCCTCATCTGAGGATATATATTTTTTCAATTGATTTTTAGAAAGAGAGAAGAAGGCAGGGAGAGAAACCTTGATGTGAGAGAGAAATATCAATTGGTTGCCCTCTATATGAGCTCTGACCAGGGATCGAACTTGCAACTTAGGTGTGACTGAGAATGGAACTTGCAATCTTTCGGTGCACAGGATAGCATTTCAACCAACTTAGTCACTCACCCATGGTTTTTGAACTTTGCTTTGTGTAACGTTTGATTTTTCGTAGAGACATAGGGTTTCTGCAAATGTTGGATCATCGCTGCTATTGAAGCCCAATGACAGGTCTTTGTAGCAACTGGTGGAATTTCAATCTACATCCAACTTTGGCCCTTGGTGACCTTGGTTATTCCCAAATACAGATATCCAGAAATATTTGTAAAGATCCTGTGGAGGAAAAGCCTCTGGACCTCTCTGACTACACAGGGTTCCTTTCCTTCTCCCTTTCCTGGGGTATCCACCGAAGAGCATCTGTTTAAACACTGCTCTAAGATCCTTAGCCAGGCAGTGCGGGGAGACGGTGGAGCGCTGGCAGGATACTCGTCCTTGCAGAGTGCAGGAGTAATTAATGTGGCAGGAGGAGGGAGGGGAGCAATTTGGATCTCATCACTTGGCAGCGTTGACCCTTGAGAATACCTCATGGCTTGGGAAATGACCCTTTCGGCACACTGTAGCATTTTCCCTTTGACTAAATGACAAACATCCATCATGTAATACATCCCTCGAAACATTTCAGCCTGTCACTAATGACCTTATTGCAAAGAACATTTGATTTAAGACTTAAGCCTTTCACGACAACCTCTCTTTACATACAGTTAAAGTAAAATGAATATGGCCTTAGCCTGCGGTCAAGTAGTAAAACGACGACTTTTCTAGGTTTAAGAATCAGCAATCTCCTTTTATCCCTTCCTCTTCAAGTCTTTAAAACAAATGTGATTAAATCAAGCCCCACTGGTTTGCGGAAATACAGTTAGATGACTTCATACATTTTTGACCAACGGATGGTATATTCTCGGAGGTGTCAAAAGAATGATCTTATTTTGGGAGTCAAGGTCTGTTATTCTCTCTGATAGCTGCTCATCAGATTCTAGACCAATGGTCCCTGTGGTGGAGGAAAAGATTGAAGTTTGGAGTACGGACGGTGAATATCGTAGCTGCATCTGACAACTTCTGTAGAGCTGAAGCGATGTTGTTGCTTCTATTAGAACCTTTAATATGCATGTGTCTATAATATCTATCTATCTATCTATCTATCTATCTATCTATCTATCATCTCTCTATCTAATTCTGTATTAAAGCACTGATTTTATAAAATGTGGTGTAAAAGTGAACATTTACAACTTAGTTTGTTCATATAAATCTCCTTCAAAATACATTGCACCAAAGATGTGTATAGGATTTTGCACACATTTGGGACAAAGTTACATAGAAGCAGCTGCTTTTTGAATAAACTTGGCCAGTTTATTTTTTTTAAATTATTTTTTATTATTGATTTTTTTTTTTAGAGATAGAGCAAAGGAGAGGGAGTAGGAAAGAGCAAAACATTGATCGACTGCCTCCTGCATGCCCCCAACCAGGTATCGAGCTTGAAACCTTGGCATGTACCTGACCTGGAATTGAACCTGCGGCCTTTTGGTGCATGGGGTGACATTGAACCAACGAAGCCACACTAGCCAAGGGAGCTTGACCAGTTTCATGTCTCTTGGTCAGTTGACCACAGTCATGCAAGGCGAGAGTCATCTGGACTTTGTGGTATGTATTGAACCATCCCCGGTGATGACTCATCTTTTCTTCTTTTAGAGTAACTCAGAACATAAAGCCAAATGCCTGCTTACAATTTTTGAAGAACTTTTATAAATGGCATCTTTCTCTCTCTCACTTTCAGCCATATTGTGGCTTTAAGGTCAAGTATAACTTGGTTCCTCATATGACATGACCTCAAGGCCAGGACTCCGGCACCACATCACCCTACATGAGTATTTACTGAATGACAGGCTGACTTAAGAAAGGACACTCTACACTGCCATCCAATATGGTAGCCATTAGTCATGCATACTATTTAAATTAATTAAAGTTGAGTAAAATAAAACATTTGGCTCTGTTTTTCATGACTTAATTCCTCATGTTGGCTGAGAACAGATTCTGGCATTTTCCTCTGACAAGGGGTCCTGCTGGTAAACTTTTTGAGCCCATGAGTGTCTGAAAGTGTCTTTATTCTAGCCTCACACTTGATTGATAGCTTGGTCAGGGCAAGAACTTTTGGCTGAAAATAATTTCAATCAGAATGCTAAGCGGTTACTTCATTGTCTTGTGGCTTTCATATTGCTGCTGTTAATTCCTAAACTAGCCCATAGAGCTAGTGATGAGGGAGAGGAAAAATGTGTCAGGGGCAGAGGGGGTGGGGGGTGGGAGGAGAAACACACACACACACACACACACACACACACACACACACGCTGTAGTATGTATTTTAGAATCTGATCTTGGGAATGACTTACATTGCTTCTGCCATGTTGTATTGGTCACACAGACTGACCCTGGTGCAGTGTGGGAGGAAATAATACAAGTGTGTGAACAGCAGGAGGTGGGATCATGGGGGGCCATTGATGAGCTTGGTTATCACAGGGTCTCTGTGTCCTTCATACATGTTTTCTAGAAGTCCATTTCCAACGCCCCACTTTTCAAGGTGTCTGTTGCCTCTCATCTTTTTTGCCTTGCTGAGGGCCTGAGGGGATGAACAGGTTTGCTTCTCATGATCTTTTTCTCCGGGTTCTCGGCGTTGACCTTTCTCTGCCATGTCATTTTTCCTCCTTCTTTCCCTCTCCATTTCTATATGTCACGGTTTGATTTTACAAATCCCTTGCAGCCTCATTAATATGGAGCTTTTGCTTCTGTATCCTGCACTTCTTGCTATTTTGGGGGTGATTTTTGAGAAGGGAAGGAGATAGAAAGAGTTCAGCTTTATCACTTAGGGAATCAAAAGTCTTTCCAGGAAATCTCCAGCCGGGCAGCCCAGCTTTGCTCTTTGTCATGCGTCTTCAATGCTCTAAATTTACTCAGGACTTAAGATTTTCAGTTCAAAAGCCAACACTTTGACTCACTGTTCTCTATATTTGGCTATGTGATTCCTCCCCTAAGATAGCTGGCATGGAATGAGTGCTCAGATTTGGGGATAGATAAAGAAAATGTATGGAGCTGGCACACCCTGGTCATTTATCAAAATGTTGTTCTGTTACTGTAGTTAAAGATTAGAAAAATTAAAGACCAGGAACACTGGGAGCACCAGAGAGGAATTGGGCACTGAGCCACGAGGTGTGCCTTCAAATTGAGAATGGTAAACACAAGAAAACCCAACCTGAATACTAGAATCCAAGAACAGGAGACCTTGGCAGGTTATCTCAGGGAACATGGGCACATCAGCATTTGGCGACCCTGGCAAAATCTAGCTAAAGAGAGCATCTAGCCAGTTCTCTTCCTGTACAAGTGGGGAAATTGAGATGGGAAGGGACTAGACCAAGGTCACTGAGTCAGTTAAGAACACAGATGGAATCTGAACTTGGGTTTTAATTTTGGTGCTTTTATCCTTGCACCATGAAGGCTTACACATTAAAAAATATTTTTGAAGAGAGAGAGGAGGCAGAGGAGAAACATCAATGTGAGAGCAGAACATTGATCGGCTACCTACTGCATACCCTCTCCAGGGGATTTGCTTGCAACCAAGGCATGAGCCCTGACTGGAAAGGGAAGGGAAGACAGATTTAAAGTGGGAGGGAGTAGACCTGCTAAATTCCAAAAGGAGCTGGTGACTCCGCCCCAACTTTCCAAGTGGAAAATATAGTGTGGCTGCTGCTTTGAGATGGGAAGAACTTTCACAAGGTAGAGGGAGCTATTCTGAGGGCTGAGTGGTAGGAGACTTATTCTTTCTGCTCCTCTCCCCACTGCCTTGGACAGTAGTTCCTGAGAGGAGTGTGGGGACTGTGACAATCAGCGCTGTTTTTTTTCAGTTTTTCTTAAAGTCCAAGTTCTCCATAGTGTTAGAGAGCTGGAAGCCCAGAAGACTGGTTTCAGGCTGGAGCCACCCAAAGCCTGTGAAATGCATTGAGGACTGGGACAAGGAAGGTACCATGGGCTTACTTCCCAAAGCCTGGAGATTTTTTAATAATGAGGCCAGTCAAGGGTCAGCATCTCAAACAGATTTTAATGGTCTTGTTTTCAACTATAATAATTGTGTTGTGGGTGGTTTATTTGGGATAGTTGTTTGGGTGCACAATTTTGAGCCTAGAGCTGAAGGTAGACACTAATAAGAGAGAAAATAAAGAAGATTGTATTCTAAGAAGCAGGTCAAAAACACTTTTGTCCTTGAAGGTAACAGAGAAAGAAATCAACAACAACACTCTTAGTTGCCAAAGAGTGGCTCACGCCACAGGATTTGTGGCTGACCCATGAAGTCAATCAACACTTCCCTTTGTAGGGCTTCTTGCCTTCAGAATCCCTCTGGATCTTATCATGCTCAATGGCTCCTAATTTAGAGAACGCCTATGACCATCTTTCATTGTGTCTAAGGGTAGATGGCCTCCGTCATTCACCCATTCAACAGCTTCCTGAGAGCTTATGATGTCCCTGGCTCTGTGGGAGGTTCTGAGAATACATCCTTGGTCCTTGGGTACACATGGCCAAGGGGGAAAGGGTGAAAGAAGTCTGGGGGTCCTGTTCAGTGGGAAATAGAGCAATTATTGGCCTTCCTCTTGATCCTCATCACCATTTTCAGATGATTACTCATCCATTCTCATGGAAAAAATTTTCCTCTGACGTTAGCCTTATCTGGCCAATAAAGCCAACAAGGTTTAGAGGGGCAGCATCAATGTGGCTGGGGCTCTAAGAATGGGCAGTTATTCCAGCTGAAAAAGATGAGGGGGAGGCTGAAGAAGGGCATTTGAGGCAGAGCAAAGAGAGGCCAAATATGTTCTTAGAATTTTAGGCTGCTGGGTACATTTGTCAGTTTCCTTTAGTTTCCACTGAGACTACCCTCCTGGCTCCAGAAAAAATGCGTTGTTGCCTAACCCCTGGGAGGATATTTGCTATTCTCCATCTAACTTTGAGAGTTCTTGTAGCCCTGTTTCTAGGAAATTTTGTCCTTGAAGGTAACAGAGAAAGAAATCAATGAACTGCAAGGGTCCATTTAGCATTGAGACCGATTTAATGTGGAAAAGGTACAAGGATAAATGTCTGTGTGCAAATTAGGGTTCTTTTCTACAATTGTGTTTGCATAAATGGCTCATGGCCCAAGATTTCCCTCCAGAGAAGGGGGGAGTCTTTTTTTTTTTTTTTTTTCTCTTTACCAATCCCTGAGGAAGTGCAATTGACATGAGGTTTGTTGACTCCCTCAGTAATTTAACCCATTTACCAAAGCAGATCTTAAATTAAAGAGAAATAACATGGTTTCATATTTTTTTGACTTGTACGGTGGTTGATCCGCCATAATTTCCGAAACAATGATGCAGTATGCAAGAGAAGAAGCCTTTGATTAGATTTCAACGAACATCTTGAATAGAGTCTGAACTGGGAAAAGAAAGAGGCACTGCCCTTTGATTCTGCAAAAATAAAACCAATTTGTCTTGAAAAAACTTATCTCAATTTCTTTCTCTTTTCCTATTTGCAAGTTAAATAGGACTAAGTCCCAATCAGCCATTTATTTTACACTTGCCAAGTATGGAGACTCAGACTTGGCTGCTAGTCAGATCTCCTCATGGCCAAGTTGAGTGTCAGGTGGTCTGATTAATAGGGATGTTTGGAGCTGCTTGTGGTATCATCTTTTCCTACTTAGAAACTGTGTAATTTCCCCCTCCTGGTAGCTTAGAACTCTGTCTCTAACATCTATAGACAATATATAAGTTTTCAGAAAGCAGAGGATGGCCAACGGCATATGAATTCACAATATCTGAGATCAATGGCTACTCACAAAGTTCTAGTGTTTTATTTTTTGATATTCTTTAACTACCATTTTGCTTTCAAGACCTCAGGGAACCAACATTTGGTTTCTTTTTTGCCACCGTGGAGAAGGGCTTTTGAAAACTGAAAATCTACTTTTGTGGTGGCCAAGCTCCAGCGATAAACAAACCCCTTTACTAACTCACCCACATGGGGACTGAGATGTCAGAGTACATAACTGTTTGAGGGAGGAATGGAGGTTTCATCAGCTACCCTGTCGCCTCCTGAGCACAGTCAGATTGGTCTGTATTGAATGGAAATAAAAATGTCTCTGTCTTTTTTTGTTGGCACAAGAATTTTGGCTAAAATAAGAGCTTAGGACTGCTATGCTCAGACCTTGGGAAAAGAAAGCACAAGAGATAAATATGTATGTACATAGCTGCTCACTATACCCAGATCTTGCTCTCTCTGTGTTAGTAACCTGTGACTGCCCTAAAGGGACAGATTAAAATTCAAAGCATGCAGATCCTTGGCTGTTTGATTTCAGGCCCAGATTTGGAGACAGGCTGATAAACATACTCGGCAAGCAGCTTACTCTCATTGTCTCTGTATTCTGTTCCTCTGGGCTCAGCAGAGATGCAGGATCCTGTTAACTGTGGCCTGGAAGGATCACTTCTCTCCTTCCTGATGGCCAGGAGTCCCATTGTTCTGACTGAGAGTCTCCTAACCTCCCTCTATCTCTCCAGGATGTTTGAAAAAGATTAGGCTTGGAAGGGCCTGGATGGGAGCAAGCTCATGTTTATTTGGCTACTTTTCCATGGGCTGGGGTCAATGGGGAAGGCTTACCTACACAAGAATGTCTCACCTCTCTCTTGGGAGGACAGTCATGCGGTTGTGAGGCCCACAAGATCTTAGTGATAAATGACCCCAATAGATACTAGGAGGACAAGGTAACTCCAGCTGCCATGATTTTGGGGAGCAGCTAAGGTCTTTCATGGGTTAGATTCTTTCTTTTTTATCTACCTGCCTTTTAGTTCTTGGCCTTTTGAGGTTAAGACTCAAATGGGCAAATTTTGCATTAATCATTGAAAGCTTAGACAGCAGGGCTAGGTTCCTTGTCCTGTTGGACAGCGAATGTCTTAGGTCCATGAGTCAAGAAGGACATTTCTAAAGTCCCAAGATTGGCACTCTCAGGCATGCTTTGAACCTCATGGATCTTCGGAGGAAATGAACAGCTTTGCTTCTTAGCAGGTGGCAGCATTAGATTCTAGGCTCTGTGGTATCTTTTACTTTACTGGGCTGGCAGCTGTAGGGCAAAGAAGTGGGAATTTATGATAAGCAATTCAGAGTTTTCATTTAAACGATCAGGCAGTTTATTATTACTAATTATTGGGTGGCTCTGGACAGTGTTTCTCAGTGGTTAGAGCATTGGCCCATACAGCAAAGGGTCATGGGTTTGATTCCCAGTCAAGGGCATGCACCTGGGTTGCAGGTTCAATCCCCGGCCTTGGTCAGGGCACATGAGATAGGCTAAATATTACACACCCCCCCCCCAATATGCCCACACCCTAATCTCCAAAATCTGTATATATGATTTTATATAGAAAAAGGGACTTTGCAGATGTGATTAAGAATCTCCAGGTGGAGATTATCCTGGATTATCTAGGTGAGCCAATGTAATCACAAGGGTCTTTAAAAGGGAGGCAGGAGGGTCAGGGTCAAGGAGAAGGCAATGTGGTGAAACTCAAGTTGAGTGACATGCTTTGAAGAGGAAGGAATGGCCATAAACCAAAGAATATAGGCAGCCACTGGAAGGTAAAAAATAAATAAATAAATAAAAAATCTTCCCCTTAGAACCTCTAGAATGAACCAGTCTTCTTTCTTGACTTCAGCCCAGTGAATTGGAGTTCAGACTCCTGACTTTCAAAACTGTAAAAGAGTCAATATGTGTTTTTTTTTTTTTTAAGTTGCTAAAATTGTGACAATTTGTTAGAGGACAATAATACAGTCGTATTCTTATAATCCCCATTTTTTACAAACAAGGGAGCTCAGTGAAGTTGAATAACTTGCAAACGGACACACAGCTAAGTGAGAGATGGAACAAAGCTTTGGTCCCAAGACTGTCAGACTCAGAGCCTCTTTATTTCTCATTACTTTGCTGATATTGCTGCCTGAAAAAATCTTCTTTCCTAAGCACATCTTTGATCTGTATCCAGCAGGTGAGTGCAGGGCTACCTGGAGCCTGAGGATAGGTGGAATGGCCTCTCAACATCTTTTCTTTCAATAGCGCCAGGTAGTATATTTTTGCCATTTGTGCAAAAGTACTGTAACCTGCTGCGGCCCAGTGGCTGGGCCCTCCCCGTTAGATCTGGCACCAGGGCCTCAGGTGCCTGCTTCTTTGAGGATGCAGGAGTAGGTCTGATTTATTATGGTGCATTCCCCGATTTCATGCCAAATGATTCAATTACAGCCCCCCTCAGCACTCTGGAGAGATTTCCTGCTGGCTCACAGAGATGAGACCGGGGGTGGCCTGGAGCGTGTAGGGAAATTTCACCTTATTATTTATTGAAGGGGGAAGTGGCATCTCTCCCACTTTGCAGTAGGCTAGTTAATCACCATGTAGGAGAGAGAGGGAGGAAAAATCTTCCCATTTCCAAAGTGAAGCCAGGTTTTAATGAGGAAATATGGCAATGTTTTTATTTTCTTTTCCCTGGCAGCCTCATGCCTCTCAGTTCAGGGTTATTCCCGCTCCATTGAAAGGAATGAATGTTTATTGACTTCCCACTAACATTAAAGCAATGGCTCCCATTTATTAAGCACTTACTATGTGCCAGGCACTGTGCTAGGCAATTTGCAAGTAATCCTGACGCTGAGCCTGCAAAGGAAATGTGACTATGCTCATCTCATAAATCACCAAGTAAAGGCTCAGATAAATGAAGGAATGTGCCCAACAGTACCATCTGTCAGCTAGGATTCCATCCTAGGTTTTCCTAAATCTGTAGTGTCTCCTTTTTTCCCAGAAGTGATAGCATGTTTTTAATTTTGGAATTTGATTGATTGCCTGCTCCTATCCATTCTGCAGGTCTAGTCTCAGAGGTTACTTCCTTCACGCAGTCTTCCCTTATGTTCAAGTCCAGGTCCTCTCTATTACTGGGTACTTGTCTACTCAGTGCCTTGTTTCATGTGGCATTGTCATTGCCTGCTCCTTCTCTCTGTCCCCACTGTCCCATAGACCCTTGAGGGCAAAGCCTTTGTCTTCCTCACCATTGCATGCCTGGTACCGAGCAGGCTGTCAATAATTGCTTCTTCAATTCATAAATGAATAAATGGCACACACACTCACACTAAAAATGATCAATTTTAGATATTATTTGTGGAAGGTGCCAGAATATGCAAAGTACATTCAAATATTATCACTTAAAAAATATGGAACTGCCTTGGCTGGTGTGACTTAGTTAGTTAGAGCGTCGTCTAGTACACTGAAAGATCACTGGTTTGATTCCTGGGCAGGGCACACACCCAGATTACGCGGTTGACCCCCAGTCAGGGTATGTTCAGGAGGTAACTGATCCATGTTTCTCACATTGATGCTTCTCTTCCCCCCCTCCCTTCCTCTCTTTCTAAAATCAATAAAAATATATCTTCAGGTGAGGATAAAAATTTAAAAAAATATGGAACTCGTGAAAGGTGACACAAGTAACTGATTATGAAGATTTTTTTGGAACAACTTATTGGTGTTCAGCTAAACTTAAAAAGATTTATTGTATCACATGCAAGGAAATTTTCTAAAATCATTAAATTGGTTTCTTTAATGCTGATGTTCTCTACAGATTAGCACAGAAGGGCTGTAAAAACATTGCTTGGTTCCCAGAGAGTACTTGAACTTTTGTTTCCAAAGCATCCCTTTGGATGTGCTCATCCCCTTTATTAACTCTGTTTCTGGCTGAAAATGGATTCCTCTGGGCCCATTTGAATGCAAGTGCCCTAAGGGCAGGACTCTGTCTTGTTCACTCAGGAAGGGGTGAGTGTAGGAAGCAGAGAGTAAGGAGTGCTTTTTCTGGGTGTGGCTGTGTGTGTGTGTGTGTGTGTGTGTGTGTGTGTGTGTGTGATCAGCCTGGGGCAAGGGAATTGCTCTGGATCAAGCTGCGCTCTGGAGTTGAAGTTCACACCCTGCAGCTGGGGCCTGACTCTGCTAACTGAAAACCACCTGTTCTCATCACCATGCAGCCCCTGAGGGAGAGAGGCATAAATGTACAAGGAGGGTGCTAAACAGCAGGTGTGTGTCAATGCGGGACTTAGGACTCAGGAGAAGAAACAAATTTCATTTTGGAATTAATGTCACAATTGACTTTAGAGCATATAAACTTGTTATGTAATTAATCTCCTAGCAGAGTGAGACTGTGACGAGCAGGTGCACCTGTCATTTTTCGCTGCCTTCGCTTCCGATCTCACCCTCTCCTCCCAACCTGGGGATGACAGGCCTGAGATAGGAATCAGTCTTTTGTGTGTGTGTGTGTGTGTGTGTGTGTGTGTGTGTGTGTGGTGTTTTTTTGTTTTTTAAATTTAATTTTAGTTTTTTAAAAATTGATTTCAGAGAGGAAGAGGGAGAGAGAGAGAGAGAGAGAGAGAGAGAGAGAGAGAGAGAGAGAGAGAGAGGCATCATTGATGAGAGAGAATCATTGATTGGCTGCCTCCTGCAGGCCCCTACTGGGCATAGAGCCTGCAACCTAGACATGTGCCCTGATCAGGAATTTAATTGTCACAGATCCTTGCTCAACTACTGAGCTGTTTTTCTTTTTAATGCTGCCCCGGGGGAAAGGTAGGCTAAAGTGACTTTGATTCCTCAGCCTACTGTTTAACTGTTGTTCCAGCCGTACAGTTACACCCTGGGTCTGACTTGCATCCCTCATGCTGTGCCTAGGGACGGTTAGTTTCAGATCACAGAGGACATGAACAGCAACAGGTCTACCCTTGTAAAGGCTCTGGTCATGACTGTCTCATGGTCTGTGCACCCCCAGGACACCTTCACACCAATACCTGTCCCCTCTTCCTCACCCTCTCCCTTCCCTCCACCACGAACCTTACCACCTCCCTGTTAAATTAGACCAGCGAGTGGTGACAGGAAACAGGATCCTGCTGGTGGGAAAGTGGTGTAAGCTGTGAGGAGAAGCATGCCACTAAATTTTAAGAGTCTGAGTATCCTGGCTTTGAAGCTCGGTCTGACTTATTTATGGGCTGGTCTCTGTCACCCAGAGCACAGCATTATATCAGCCAGCATGCTGAAGGTGCCCCCCATGGTTTATGGCTGTGATAATGGAGTTGTTACGGGCCCCAGGTGAGCTGGAATTTATCAACGCCCGGGTTCCTGACTCTGAGATATCACCCAACCTCTGTAAATACCACAACACAACAACAACAGCAACAGAAACAACGAATAGCTCATGCCTGCTCAGCCTTTACCAGGTGCCCGCTAAGCCTAATAATGGCACCTATGTTACCACTTAACATATCAGTTCATGCTTCTCAAACTGTCTTGCAAGGTGGACATCATTCAATCGCTAATTCACAGGTGAGAAAACTGAGGCATGTTGAAGTTTAAGGCCACACTTGGTAAGATGTGAGCTGGGAATTCAAACCCAGACAGTTTGAGCCCAGAGCCTGGATTCTCACGGCTCTTCAGCAACCACAGGAAGAAGGGGACACTTGCACTTTGACATGGAGGGGCTTCTTGTCCTCAGTACATTCTGACTTCTGTGTGCATGTGAGGGTGTGTGCGTGTGCACACATGTTTTCAAGGGCAGCTGCAGTCAGCTCGGGAGCATCCTGGACCATCCCGGTGGAGGATGCCAGGTTCCCATGCACATTGGCCTTGGCCTGTCCAATCCCACTTACTTGTTCTCTAGGGTGGGTTTTTGGAATCCCTTGGCAGAGGGAAGTCAGAGGCAGCTTTCAGGTCATTCCCTACCCACACTCCACACACCTTCCTTCTGCATGCTAATCTCTACCTTGTATGGTTCCTCCTATGCAGGTTCCATCAGCCCTTCCATGGGGATCCTGATCTACGTCATACAAAGGGCTTCAGTGCACACACCTGGTTTAGATCTCACAGCATGCTGTGAGGGAGGCCTGGGTTCATACAGGGGAGGCAGAAAGCGTGACTGATAAAAACAAGCCACGGGATTTAAGAGACCCAGTGGTTCCCAGGCCAAGCTACAGTCAAACTGGTGGCTATTAAAGTAGCTAAAGGAAGACTGTGTCCAACAGGAGAGGAACTGGTTAAATGAATTATGGCACATGCTTATAATGGGCTACCAGGCAACCATGAAATGAAGGATCCAGAAGAGTAATTGACAACACAAAAAGTTGGCTGCTGTACATCATTTAGTGAAGAAAAAGTCACCAGAAAGCATATACATGATCTCCTTCTTATAAAGGCACATATTTATATATGTGTATGCACCTATATGCATATTGATATGTATACGTATTACCATGTATAGAAAAAGGTTAGATGTTTGTATTCCAAAATATTGACTGTGGTTATCTCGATGGTAGCACTGTGGATGATTTAGAATATTCTTCTTTAGTGTGTGTTAGAAGTTTTCTATAATAAACGTGTAGTTGAAATAAAATAAACATTTATTAAAGGAAGAGAAGCCATTCAAAGATAGGTATTTAGTGTCGAGTCCAGAAAATTGGGGAATAAAAAGGTGCAATGTATAGCAATGTCCTCGCCATTGAGATCAGAATTTGGGGGCCTTGAGAAGTCCAGGTCCTATTGTCCAGAGATGGATCATGAGCTGGGCCTAACCTTGGCTTCCCAACTCTCCTGGCTATGACTCCACTCTCGCTAGGATTCCCCTCTGCCCCCCTCTCCCTGCATCCCCCCCAAAGGGAGTTGAATTACTTGCAGGGAGTAAAGAAAACAGGAGATTCATACACAAAGCACTGCCTCCCTGAAAGGCGGCTAAGCCATTGCTCATATGCACTATTTGGTCAATTACATGTTGACTTCTTCTTTGCAGTTGCTTATCCTAGTTACAGCTTGTCTGCAAAATACCGGGCTACGTTTCTACATTTAGCAAGAACAGCATTCAATAAGAACGGCCCATGTTGTGGTGATAGAAGAGTTCTGCCACTAGGCCTCCCGTCTCATCCAAAACAGGTTCTTCTGAGTTGGCCCTGATGCTCCCTCAATGTCTATGGACACCCCCTACTTCCGGGACTTACAAAGGTCCCTGCTTTCCAAATGAATTACTTTAAGGATCTGATTAAAGCCATGGACACCGTCCTCCTTCCAACATATATATGCATGTGTGTTCTGCATACAATGTCTTGGAGTTCATGAACTCTTTCAAGCCCATCTAGAGATACTGTCACCCCTACCCTCAAGGTCAAGGACCCCGCATGTTTGCTGGACTATTAGGGAGAAAAGAGGATGGTGTGTTCCTCATTGGGATTTTTAATTTGAACTTGTGTACTCTGACAGCAGGAAGGATTTTATGCTGGTTTAGGCACTAGAGCGGGTCTAGTTACAAAACAGAGGGACAATGTCCCCCATGAGAACCAGGCATTTTGGCATTCTGATTTATAGCTGGTCCCTTGTGAGGTTGGTTAATGGGAGTCTATCAGGTCTTGGGCCTGCAAGCTGAGGACTGGACCCAGGAAGGTGGTTGTGAGCCTGATGCCGTCTCTGGCCAGAGGTGGTCAGCTGGTCTTTTCCCAGCAACATTACTGCCTGGGAGAGGGTGTGATATGCTGGAAAGAGCCTGAACTTAGAACTGGGCAGACCTATAGTCAAAACCTAGCTCTGCCATGTCTTAGCAATATGTGTTGAGTTATTAAGTTAACCTGTCTGAGACTTGCCTCTCTTGTCCGAAAGTGGGCATACTAATACATTACAGAGTTCCTCTGTAGATTAAATAGAATGGAATGCAAAGTTCCTGGCACCTGGCTGGCATGTATCAGTAGTTCGTTCTTGTTTGTCTGCAATATTAGGATAGAAGTAACAGACAGTACCCCTGTTATCCTGAACCTGGATCCAGAGAGATGACGTGCTTTGCTCGTGTTGACACAGTATAACCACAGGGGAGGTAGAGAGAACGACTAATAAAAATAAGCCAAGGGATTAAGAGACCCAATGGTTCCCAGGCCAAAATATAGTAAAATCGGTGGATATCAAAGTAATTAAAGGAAGAATGAGTCCAAGAGTAAGGGAACTGGTTAAATGACCATGACTCAGGTCTTCACTTTGCCTTCTGTGGCTTCCACTCCAAAATGGCCTTGGGTCAGTCTAGAGCGGGGATGGGCAAACTATGGCTCATGGGTCCAGTTCAGGCCCACAACCTGCTTTTATAAGTAAACTTTATTGGAAAAGAGCCATGCTCATTCATTTACATATTGTCTATGGCTCAACAGCAGAGCTGAGCCTGCCTGGCCCACAAAACCTAACATATGTACCATCTGGCCCTTTACGGAGAAAGTCTGCTGGTCCCTAGTGTACAGCGTCGCTGCCTCCTTACGTGGGAGGAATTTCAGAGTGGGGACTCGCAGAACCAGGAAAGTGAAGAAGGGAAGAATTTTTGAGGAAACACTGGCTTCCGGGGAATAGAGGGAGCAGAATCAAGGGAGCATATAATCCTTCAGCCGCTCTGGTAATAGCCCCAAAAGACTAGCCAGGAAATATTAGGAAATAGATAAATCTGCTCCCTTTAATTCCTTCGTCTCTCTGGGGGATGCAAAGCCATTTGCAAAGATTATGAGAGAATATGTGTTGAGTGCCTGGCAAAAGGCCAGGTCTCGAGATGGTCCTTCCAAAAGCCTGGCTGGCAACAGGCTGTCATCTACGATTTGTCTTCCCTGCCCCTGGGCTCTGACTTCAGGAGCTGGAACGGGATGTGTCTTGGAAATCCATCCTTGTCTATAGCCAATTGGTCCCCAAACCCTGTCTACTCCAACTCCTTAAATATACATTTCCCCCTCTTGTTCTTCATTGCCACAAGCTTAGCTCAGGCCTCGTTGTCGCCTCTCACTAGGTTTATTGTAATAACATCTGCCTGCCTGCCCATCCCTCCATCCATCCATCTGTCTGTCCGTCCATCCAGTTGTACTGAGTACCTGCCATGTGCCATGTACAGTACCGGCTCAGCCCTGGGACACAAGGCTGAACACAGTATAGTTTTTGCCTTCAAGGATTACTACCTAATGGTCTTTAATAACTGATTTCCACATCCAGCCTCCCTTCCACCCAGGTTTTCCTTCTTCCCTGTTTGCTGGGTGTTCTTTTGAAAGCACACATTCGATTCTGCTATTCCTCCAATTAAAACCCTTTAATAATTTCCCATTACCTACAGGACAAAGTCTAAAGTCGTTAGTGAGGCATTTAGGCCTTTGCAAATGGATCCCCACTTATATTTTCAGCCTTTTCCCCACAAATACAAGTTTTAGCAAATAATTCCTAGTTTTAATTCAAGCCCAACATGAAGTTTCATTCTATATTAATCAGGATAATGCTATGCTCTGCCGAGGTAATGAAATCTCACTGCCTTCACACAATAAAATTTTATATATTGATTATATATACTTGGATGCCATATTTCCGGTTGGATGGCTTTCCTGGTCAGCTCTCCTGCAAGCAGTGATGCAGAGATTCAGGTTCTTTCCATCTCTAAAAGTGATTGAAGTTCATTCTGGAGTCATCCAGCCAGCAGATGAGAGGATGAAAATGCTAGGAGTGATAGGAGTCAGACCTTTTATCATTTTGGCTCCATTTCATTGTCTACAACTCAATCCCATGGCCACAGTTAACTACAGAGGAGTATGGGAAAAGTAGTTTAGTTGTGTGCTCAAGAGGATAAAGAAATGGATTTAATGAACAGATAGTATTGTTTCTGTAATTCAAATCTTTGTGTCTTTAAACTCTCTATTTCTTCTGCTTAGACTCGCTGTCCTCTGCTTCTCTGGGCATGCGAGCATTTCCTTATTGTTCCATCACCACTCCTGGGAAGCCTTCCCTAGTTCCACATGAATCCCAGTCCCTCTCTTTGGTCCCACAGCACTTTGTCTATTGTTAACATTGATCAGATTTTTCTATGCACCAAACCCTGTTCAGAGCTCTTCATATGCATAACCCTTATGTTCTTACGCAAAGTCTATGAAGTAGCTACGACTAATATAAGTAGTATTTTCTATAAGTAGACAATAATCCCCATTTCAAAGACGAGGAACCTGAGGCTTATGAGAAAAAGCAAATGTCTAAGGGCTTTATTATTGTATCACAATGACAATAGTTCATTGTACTGACTCATTTTCCATTCTGTTACTCCTCCGGGACCACGAACCACTTACAAGCAGGAGCCTAGTTTTATGCATCTTCTTTGCCTAAAAATGACATGTCCTCAGGAACTATTTATCGTATGAAGACCTGTCGCATTCGATACATTCATATATTTATTGATCAGTATATTTGCTTTCTATGGATCCATAATGGGGATCATTATTTATTTATTGCCCGGTTGGTTTAAGAACTGAGTCATCAGTCAGTGATGGATGGCTCATTCTTTCAGAAGGAGCACATGACCAGCCGGACATTTCAGTGGTGCCTGCAGATGCTGCAGCAGAAAATCTGCTCCTGACACAGCACTTGCCTTGCAAGCTGTTCTGTCGTGGCCATTGTGAGCTTCGCGTGATGATCTCCAAACAGCTGGGCAGCATTGTGACCCATCATGTGCCTAGCTCAGATATGTTCGCTCCTGACCCCAGGATTTGAGACAAATCAGATGCCGCATGCCTTTAATTTTCACCTTTAGGAAAGCTTTGATACCATCCTTTTAGTGTGTGGACAGCAGCATTTTTATTTTTATTTTTGGCTCAGAGAATGAACAGTACAGTTAAGTTGATCCAAATGAATTAAGCCTGTATTATGTACTGGGAAACAAGAGTGCTGGATGATACAATCTCTAGCATACCTCTTAGTTTTCACCTTTACTGAGGGGCTCTATTCTTTCAGAAATCTCAGAGCAATGGTATCATCCCAATGAAATGAGGTCAGTTCCCCTCCCACAAATCCATAGCTTGCTCTTGAAATAGGATCTTGAGACATTGCTTCTGAGAAACTTGGACACTGAGTATCTGTGCACATCTGAAGATAGTTTCTCAAACAGCATTGACCAAAATGTATTTCAGGGAACACCAGTCCTGTGAAATGACTTGTGAAGTAAGTTTGGGAAATGCATTTCCTGTCTCCTCTTAGAGATGCCCTGTGTAATATAGCAAGTAAAAGAATTGTGATCTGGAGCTGAGCAGGTTATAATGATTCACACAAATCCTCCAGAAACAAGATGAACACCCATGGAGTCACTCATCAAAGACCTCCATGCCCAGGTATGAGCAAGGACCAAGGGAAGGATGTGTTGTTTACTTTCCCCACTAAGGGTATGCATTGCTCTCCAGGGAGTAGGGTCTTTATGAGTACTTATCAGAATTAAAAAATCATTAGTTAATAAGGATGTGGTCAGGGAATGGAATGGTGGCAAAGGAAGGTTGTGGGATCAATGAGGACTGTACCCAGTATGAGGCTGCCGGCTTTACTGAAGGGACCTGACAAAAATCCTTTTTCTCGGTAGCAGTATAAGTGGCATGAGCTTGGTGGGTGGCACCTCGGACATTGAATTTTTGCAGCCAACCTTCTGCTAGAGAATAGTGAGTAAGAGCCTTTTTCTGTTTCCATAGGGTTGAAAAAAAGATCAAATCTTAGGTTGGGCAGAAACATCCTTTAATTGAAGGATGTTGAAGAGGGGTGAGGGCATGTGCATTGTCACTTGACCAAACTGCTCTTATAATTTCAGAGAAATGTCAACTAGAAAGCCTTCCTTTGCTGTAGCCCATCCAACCAACCATCAGCAAACTGCTTACATGCACCAGTGAAACTACCTAGAGTGTACCTGTGTAACTACCTCTATTGTACTAGTTTCATGGTCTACAATGTACCAGTGTAACTGCCTACAGTGTGCCAGGGTCTGTGGTAACTCCTGGAGATTTGGGGATGACTAAGACACGGCCTTCCCATGAGGATCTCAGAATCCGGGCTTTTTAGGAAATAGAGTAGGAGCTTTTTCTAACAAAGGTTGGGTATTAGAAGGACAAGATGGGGGCATGTAACCTAACCTGAGAGTGCCAGGGGAGGTTTCCTGAGGGAGGTTCTTCCTGGCCTGGGCTTTGAAGGCTGTGTAGCATTAGCCAGATGAGCATGTTGGCAGATGAGCAAGGAGAGCATTATGGGCACAGCTGAGAACAACAGCGTTGAAGGGCGAAACAGTTGAGTGGGTGACAAGAAGCTTGACAGTGTTGCTGGGAGGAAATATGTTCCATCCTAAGGAACGAGGGCTGCTGTTTGCCCGAGGCAGTGTTTTCTAAAGGTTGATCCTCAGACTTGGTATTGTAGGTGCTTGTTTAACATTCAGGGTCTACTGAATCAGAGCCTTTGGAGGAGGCACCCAGAAACTGGCATTTTAAAGAAGCTCTCAGGTGATCCTGGTATACACCAAAGCTGACAGCTGTCACTTCAGGGGACAAGAGTCACTGAAGAGTTCCAAGTGGTAACTGAGATGACTGTGGCTTAGAGAAATCTCCCTGGAGTGTAGGAATGGTAGGTTAGATGAAAGCAGGGAGGCCACATAGGCATCTCTTGATATAATTGTGGTGGAAGTTGAGTACAACTTGAACAAGTAGGAGTGGGCAGGATGCAGGCCGAGGCAGGAGTACAGGGAAGCACTGGACACTCAGCCACTGTTTTCTATAGATGCTGCACTAATTTACTCACTTGGGGCCTAAATGGCTAGTCCTGGTTTAAAAAAAAGACCAAGTGTAGACTCACCTGGTTGATGGGGGTGGGGGGCATGAGTAGGGTCAACTGAATTGGGAGTAACAGTCTTTGGAAGATGTGGTAGGCAGTAAAGGGATTCTAAGTTGATAAAACCCAGAAGTCAGACTCAACTTCAGCATCCAGGTTAAATAAAAGAATAGTTTAGGATGGTGCTTGTAGATGGCGGAATCTGAGAATCACCTGCTAGCAGGATGCATGTGCACGTGGCAGAGGATGTCATCCCCACGTGTAAGAGGAAAGGTGTTCAATGGTTATGGAAAAGGCCAAAGACTTCTGCACAGAGTGGGAAAAGACAGAATGAGCCTGAAGCAGATGTTCACAAATGGTGGGATTTGATTTCTCTTCCTCTGGAAAGGTATCTATGGTGAATAGTTTGGTGTTTCACCTTTCAGACCTTCTTCTGTGCTTGTCCATATGCATTTCTCTGGAAGTACATTGCTTCATTTTGCATGAGCATGTGGTTTTGTATGGTCAATGGAAGGGTGTTCTTTTTTTTTTTTTTTTTAAAGTCTTATTGGGATATAATAGACATATCACATTGTATTAGTTTAAGGTGCCCAACAGAACATGGTGTGCACTGGTTATGCAAACCACATTTGGTACATTCGTACTGGAACCGAATGTTCCTATTTCTATGTCTTTACCACTTACTTTTTTTATAAGTCCAAGGATCTGGTAACAGAGAAAAGCATTTATTGAAGGGAGAGCCCACTGGGAGAAAGAAGAAAAGCACTTGATAAAGAATTTCATGATTTAGGAAGAATATAGTTATCATTTCAGCCCTTGAAAGAGATGTGAAGGTTACAGGAGATTTGTCCCAACCACATCTCTTCACGCAGACATTAGCACAGGTTGCTTTTAACAATACCAGCCAAGGAGATGAGATGCCGGCTAAAAAATAATTGGAAGGTCTAAGCGAACCATGAAACGAGGTCATTGAGACATCTCTGGTTTCTCCACCCACGTGCTGATGGGAGAGTTGTGTGGAGGTTTATTTAATTGAAGGAGTCAGGGTGGAAACCACTGAAAACCTGCTGCTTCTATTTATTCTCTGGGTTTCTATGGAGAGAGGAGCTCTGAGTGGTGATCCTTTTAACGAAGGACATAAGAGGAAAATAGTTCCCTGGTGATCGGGGAGGAACTGGGGAAATGGGAAAATAGTTGCGTGGTGGTCAGGGAGGAACTGGGCTTGGGTGGAGTAGGTGGCTGCATTTGAAGGGTGACAATCCAAGGATGACAATCCCCGCCACTGGTGACCTGTTTCGCCTCTAACTCCACCAGCCTGTCATCTGGTTCTCTCTCTTGTCACTTGTTGAAGTGGAAATTTGTTTTAGGGCCCTTAAGCCCATTTCTGTTTCTTTCTTTCTTTCTTTCTTTCTTTTTATTTTTTTCTTCCTTTCTTTTATTTTTTTGGTAACAGCACCAGAATTTCCTTCTGGTGCCACCACCTCCCTCACTCTCAGGCCGCAGCTGTGGATGGAGGTGGCTCCATTACTGGCTTTGGGGTGGATCACGTGACTACACGGGGCCAATCAGAGCACAGAATTCTTTAAGCCACTGTGATTGGCTCAGGGGTGGGCACATGGCCAGGATTTAGCAGGCGCTACAAAGATAAGAGGCAAAAGATAAGAGGCACCCTCTGCTGTCTTGGATCTTGGTGATGGAAGGATGGGATATCCTAGACTACAGGAGCCACTTTGCCCTGTGAGGGGATATGGAATACTCAAAAAGGCTTAAGCGAAGAGCGATTACAGTCAGGATTATTTACAGAAACTGGGGGAAATTAAGGAACCTGAGAAAACATGGTGAAGTGCCCAGGAGCTAGCAACAGTGGGAAACTGTTGATACCCTTTGTCTTGAAAGGGTGGGGGGAGGGAACAATGATATCAGAGCCTGGCAAGGGCTGGAGCCGTGGAAGAGGACTGCAGCTACTGCCAGACTGTCAGGACAGAGGGGCCATGGTGATGGGCTAATGGACAGTGAATACACTGACCTCCCCTCCCCATGCCTCCCAGTCTTCTGCTGGTACCTGCATTGGCTGGAGACGATCAAGGTCACAGGTCAGGCTCGCAGATGCAGACTCGGGTAGAGAAGGACAGAGAATGAATCTGGGGTCAGGGAGAAAGATGGAAGAAACCAGTGTAAGCTGCGCGATGCCCTACTACATTTGTCAGTTAGGAGAGCCAATAATCCTCCGTGTGGCTTAAGCCAGTTTGGAGAGCCTGTACTATGATTTGTACTGTGAGAGTCCTCTCTAAAACATCAATTTCTCTAGCTAGCGCTTCTTGTAGGTATTGCCTATGCCTCCTCTTCCCTACTAGATGGGAACTCTTTGGGGGACGGGGAGGTCCTTTTAACGGAAGCCTCAGTGAGGCGTGTGGCACAAGAACATGCACAGTAAATGCTTGCTGACGTGAACTGAACTGAATCCCAGGAAGGGGGAATAGCTCATGCGAAGACACCAGGCACTCACACCACGGCCGATCATGATGTCAGTAAATGTCGGTGTTGAAAGGGGTGCACTCACTTCATTGCAAGGTGGTAGGACATCCTGGCTGCTTCACCTTCACCCCTGCTGTGAAAGCGGAGAAGCCAGCTCCCTGAAGAAGCACTTGGGCAGGTGTCTGGGAGAGTGAGAGAAATCAGAAGGAAGGGTATTAGTGTTCTAGGACCGTGGTCGGAAAATTGTGGCTCGCAAGCCATATGCGGCTCTTTGGCCCTTTGAGTGTGGCTCTTCCACAAAATACCAGGCCTGGGCGAGTCTATTTTCAAGAAGTGGCCTTAGAAGAAGTTTAAGTTAAAAAAATTTGGCTCTCCAAAGAAAGTTTAATCATTGTACTGTTGATATTTGGCTCTGTTGACTAATGAGTTTGCCGACCACTGTTCCAGGCCATGGGGAATAATTCAGCACCATGGCCTGTGGTGGGCAGTATACAGGGGCAATGAGGGGTTCAGCAAGAAAAACTGGAGCAAAACCTCAGTGTTAAAAGAGCCAACAGAAATCATCTGGCAGAATCCCCAAGGTGAGATTGTAAAAGTGGGACTGGGGTGGGAGGGCAGGGTGGATGAATGTAAAGTATCAGCATAAAGTTGATGATCCGGTATAACATGCTAATACCTCAGGAGATAAAGAAATTGCAAGCGAGAGGAGGGTTCTGATTGGCCCTTCTGGGTCCGATGTCTATCCCTTCCACCAGTCACAGAGGTCTCATGCTTCTTTCTGCACCAGTTACAGGAAGAAGGGGGGAAGGGGGTGGGGGAGAGGCTACTGGGAAGACAGAAAGTCTGTATTTTGATGTTTCTAACCATGTCAGTCAGTCTGGAGCCAGTGTCTCTCTCTTATTTTTCACAGATAGCATTGCAAAGATTGCATACTGGAGGGGCCATACATTGCTGCAGGCAAGAAAGGTGAGGGATATTCTTAAACAGTTGGCTGGAAAAACAGAAGGAATCCAGTCAAACTCTGATTACATTCTGAGCATTCCAGTTACTGTGCCTTAAGGCAGAGTTTCTCAAAGTGTGGCCTGGAGATCCCTGGAGGACACTGCGATCCTTTCAGAGGGTCCTCAAGGTCAAAACCATTTTCCTATTAATATAGGATGTTATTTGCTTATTTCATGCTCATTGTCTCATGAGTGTACTGTGGAGTGACCGTCTGGCATGTGATCATGCTACAGCCTGAATGCAGAAGCAGGTGTGAGAGCCCAGATGTCTGTGAAGCCAGATATCAAAGAGGCCTGCAAAAATGTCAAACAGTGCCATCTTCCCTCTACAGTTTTTTGTTCTTGAAAGTAGTTACTTCACATAGGAACAAATCACTTATGTTAACCATGCAATGGTTTTGGAGATTACTGAATATATAAATATTTTAAACATTTCTCAGCTTTAATTTCCAATATGGTAAACATGAATAGATAAAACCTACATAAATAAAAACTCTTTGGAGTCCTCATTAATTTTTAAAAGTGTAAAGGGGTTCTGGGACCAAAATGTTTGAGAATTACTGCCTTGAGTTTGAGTTAAATCCCTAGCAACAATCAGGGGAAGAGAGTTCATATTTTGCAGCTTGTGTTTCCATCGCCGGTGGTGTGTTTTTATACTAAGGTTATGCCCAATGAGTGATCACACCGGTTATCCTGTGGACATAGCCCCACGCAGTGAGTAGTGGAAAGATCATGCATGGAATTTAGTTACTGTCCTGTCTTGAATGCTCAGCTCCTTTGGGCAAGGATCCTGATCAAATGACGTACTGTTTCTGAACTGCAATTTTTCATCGCTAAAATGTAGATGGTAACAGCGCACCATCTCACTGGAATTTTACAAAGATGAAGTGAGGTGTTTGTGAAAGCATCTAACCCTTAGGCAGGGCCTCCATAAGCCTCAGTCTCCTTTCCTCTAAGATCTCTCAAAGGATCGGTCCCTTCAAATTCTCTAACAAGAGTTCTTGTCTGAAGTGGTTCCCAAAGATGGCTCTGCCTGATCTCTGGCATTTTCTGGTCCCACAGTTTCTTGCCCGTGAAGAATCAGTTCACCAGCTTCATGCTCCCTCCCCCACTTTTTCTTTTTAAAAAAATAATATCAGTGTCATGGAATGATATTTCCTGGACTTGCTTATTCTTGGTGGATATAGTGAAGCCACATGGGGAATTTTATATATGGAAATACCTTCGGTGAATTTTTTTATAAACACCCTCTCCTTTTCCTTTGGGATCAGTATTGGCTTAGTGGGGAGGGGAAAAGGCCCCAGTTGGAGAGTTACCTAGCAACTGTTGGAATTCAGGTGACATCTGCTAATTAGATTGGTATGGAGTTGCCTAGCAACCAGCAGTCTCCTGGACCTCACTGCAGATTTTGGTGGAGGGCATCTCTCTTGCCTCCAGAGGGTTCCCCTAAAGTTGCTTGTTCATGAAAATTTCCAACCAAATGTATCCATCCTGATGGTCTCTTGCTATCTTTTCTCTGTTCCTCCTCCCCAGCTTTCTCTGTTTCTCTACATTAATCAATAAACCTGGCAGCTAAAAGAAAGTTGAACTTTAAAAAGAATATGTTTTTATTGATTTTAGACAGAGAAGAATGGAGAGGGAGAGAGAAACATTAATGTGAGAAACATTGATTGGCTGCTTCCTGAACGCCCCCTACTGGGGATTGAACCTGCAAATTGGACATGTGCCCTGACGGAATTGAACCAGTAACTTTCAGTGCACAGGATGCCATCCAACCAATTGAGCCACACTGGCCAGGACATAAAAAGTTGAACTTTTAAAAATATCTAAAAGGAAGGGAGAGATAGAAACATCAATGATGAGAGAATTATTGATCGGCTGCCTCCTGCCCACCCTCTACTGGGGATAAAGCCCACAACGCAGCCATGTGCCCTTGACTAGAATCAAATCAGGGACCAACTAGTCTGCAGGCCGACACTCTATCCCACTGAGCAAAAGTTGAACTTTCAAAGGCAGTAACAAGACCTAGTGGAAAGAGCGTGAGTTCTGGAGCCAAATAAATATGGATTTCAAATCCATTCTGCCACTTACTGTTTCTGTGAGTTACATAAGTTATCTCATCTCTCCGAGTCAATTTCTTCATCTATGGACTGTGAGATAATAGAGCAAGCTCAGAAGGCTATTGTGAGGTTTGAATTAAATAAGCCCCAGAGAGCCTGGCACATGGCCACACTCACTGAACACTATTTCCTTTCACTCCTCTTTGCAAATGAGATATTCCCAATTCTGTGAGAAATCAACCACAAGGATTAAAATATTAGAAAATATAGAGCATACTATAGTTTTTTAAATACAGAATACCATATTACATAAATCTATTGGGAAACACTTCTGCCACCAGTTCTTCAAAACTAGACATTTAGAAATGGAAAAAGGGAACAAAATACGTTTGAACATTGGTGAAGTTTTTTTTCTTTTTCTGGTGCCATTTTTTTTTTTTTCCATAGAAGGTGCTGTCGGATCATGAATCTGTTTTGGGTTTTTTTTTGTTTTGTTTGTTTGTTTGTTTTTTTTTTTACACCAGAAACATTAGGATGGAATAGTGGTTCCTTAAAGATGTCCACATTCTAATCCCCAGAATCTGTGAATAATTCTTTTTATACACGACAAAAGGGATTTTACAGATGTGAGTAAGTTAAGGATCTTGAGAGAAGGCAATTACCTTGGATGGTCCTGGGGGTCCTCATGAGGGAATAAGGGAGGCAGGAGAGGAGAAGACAGAGGCAGAGGTCAGGAAGGAGGGAATGTTGAAGATACTGGCTCTGAAGCAGGAGGAGTCACAAGTCAAGGGATGCAATGCCTTCTTAGAAGATGGAAAAGCAAGAGAACCAATTCTCCCATAGAGTCTCAAGAGGAATCCACTATGCCTGACACTTCGATTGCAGCCCTGTGAGATTCATTCCTGACTTCTCATCTCCAGAATTGTAAGGTAATACATGTATTGTTCTTAAGCAACTAGGTTTATGATAATTTATCACAGTGGCAATAGGAAGCTAATACACATGCTCTGCGATCTGGGACAGGGTGGGAGAGGGGGGAGTAGGGGGACTTAGACTCCTAGAAACTAAAGCCCGCCATGCTCCCCTGGCTGCTCTTAACTGAGACATGTTGGCTGTTTCTCTGAACTCATTTTCTTCACCTGTTTATTGAAGGGACTGTCTAAACCAGGATCTCTCTTGGGGCCCTACCAGTGTGACTTTTTAAAATATATACATTTCTTTTATTGATTTCAGAGAGGGAGGGAGAGAGAGGGAGAGGGAGGGGGGGGGAGAGAGAGAGAGAGAGAGAGAGAGAGAGAGAGAGAGAGAGAGAGAGAGAGAAACAGAAACATCAATGATGAGAGAGAATCATTGATCAGCTGCCTCCTGCATGCCCCACACTGAGGACCAAGTCTGCAACCAGGGCATGTGCCCTGACCAGGAATTGAACCATCACCTCTTGGTTCATAGGTTGGTGCTCAACCACTGAGCCTGCTGGTCAGGCCCTGTGTGACTTTTGTATGACTCTGCTCCAGGACTGTCTAGTGTAGACAGTTGGAGTGAGCCATGAAACGTGTTGCTAGGTTCTTTGTAGGGTTTGTGTTCACTCAACAAACTGCTCCTTAATAGGTGCCAGGTGCTGTGCTAATTGCTGGGGATATACAGACAAATAAGCTATTTGTGCTCCTGCAGAAATCGTGGTCCAGGGGGAGGGGGAGAGAAGAGGTGAGACACAAGTGCTGGGCCAGGGGCATTCACAGTGCAGTGGGGCAGGGACAAGGCTCCTGACTGGTGTGAAGGGGACAGCGACACTTCCAGAAGAGGTGAAGGATGAGGAGTGCTTAGCAGGAGGAGAAATGGGTGAGCGGGGTTACGTCTGTAGAGTCTGTGTAACCGGACAAACAATAGGTCTGGGCTGCCTGTCACTACTCAAGCCAATGAAGCTGAGTCAGGATTGAATCATATATAGGCATTTATTCCAATATTGCCGGCAGTATGGGAGAGCAGCAGGTTAACCACAAAAATCTGCTCTGCAGCCCACCATAATTCAGCTGCTTATATAGCAAAAGGGCAATTTACAGATATGCAAAAGGACTAGGGGCTTTCAAAGCGCTTAGTGATATGCAAGGGCTGGGGTTGCCTGGGGAAATAGCCAAAGGGAGTGCCAGATGGACAGTTAATAGGCAAACAGACTGGCGATTTGCAAGGGCCTGCAGGTATGCAAAAAGGGCTGGGGATTTTCAAAGGGCTGGCCATTCTGGTTTCTGTAACAAATCTTTGTTCATCTTTCCATGATAACAGGCAGCTCCAAATGGGGAGGAGGGGCTGCATCTCCAGGTCAGCTCCAGCCAGGGTAGAATGTGCCTTCTTTAATCAGAATAAAACAATCATAGTTAACAGACCATGATTAATATTTCTTATAATACTAGCTCGTTCCCCAACATTCTATTTCTGCCCCTTTTCGCCTGTGCAAAGACCGGGACACACCGGGGCTGGCTGCCTGGGTTACACCAAAGTGGAAACGTATCTGCATGAATGAATGGAGGAGGGAGCCCTGGGCTCAGGCAGGAGTCAGAGCCTTGAGCGCCTCCCAAGTCACACCGTGGGCAGCAGGGAGCCCCAGAAAGGTTTACCATGGGGCACAACAAGATAGACAAGATATCCTACAGGTGCTGTGATTATTTTTCACTTTGATATTTTAAAACTAGAAAGACTATGAGATAAAGAGACTTGCCAACAACATGCGGATATTAAAAAAAAAAAAAAAAAAAAAAAAAAAAAGTAAAGGCCTAGAGAAAAATGGGTCAAAGCCTTAACTCTGAAGATAAAAAGTCTTGGTTTAAATCTTGGTTCTATCTCTTGAAGATGTGTGACTCTGGGCAGATTGCTCAAGCCTTTGGTGCCTCTGTCTTTTCTGTAAAATGAGGTAATAGCTGGTTTCGGCGGCAACTGGTAATGCTAAAGGGAGTCAGTCTGCATTCCCCAAACACTTTTGTAACCTAACCATGAGATTGACTTTTTGCCACTTCAGTCATATCCTGTTGGTTAGAACTGAGTCACTCAGTCCAGCCCACAGTCAAGGAGGGAAAATTGCATAAGGGCTTGCATACCAGGGGGAGGGACTGTGGAGCCCACCTCAGACCAATCACAGTTACTCAGACAACAAGACTGTGCTGAGTGCCTACTGGGTGCCCCTGATGATGCAATTGCAAATAAGATCAACAAAATTCTCTATGTCCTAGAGCTTGCGTTCTGGTAGGAGAGGTAGGCTGAACTGTGGCTTCACTTTCCAAAGTTTTCATGCAGTGGTCTAAAAACATTTCATGGCAATTCCAGAAATAAACAACCTGCACATTTGAAAATGCAGTGCTTTCCTGAGTATCGTGATGACATTTCAAATTGTCCTGCCTGGGATGAAGCATCCCTTTGTTCAGTGCATCACATGCATTAGTCACTTAGTAGCCATCTTGGCTATCAACTGTCACAGTACTGCAGTGCTTATGTGCAAGTCACCCTTATTTTACTGAAATAATGGTCCCAAGTACAAGAATATTGATGCTGGCAATTCAGATGTGCCAAAGAGAAACTGTAAAATATTTTGAGAGAGCCCACATTCGCATTTATTACAATACTAGAGGCTCAGTGCACGAATTCATGCACCAGTGGGGTCCCTCAGCCTGGCCTGCAGGATCAGGCTGAAACCGGTCTCCAACATCCCCGAATTGTGAGAGGGCACAGGCCAGACCAAGGGACACCCTGGTGCATGATCTGGGCTGGGGAGGGACTGTAGGAGGGCTCCAGGGTGTGCCCGGCCTGTGTCACTCAGTCCCGATCGCTGGACCCCAGCGGCAAGCTAACCTACCAGTCAAAGCATCTGCTCCCTGGTGGTCAGTACACATCATAGCTACTGGTCGACCAATCAACTGTCTGCCCCCTAGTGGTCAGTGCACATCTTAGTGAGCAGTTGAGCGGCCTTAGCAAATCATTAGCATATTTGGTTGAATGGACACTTAAGCATATTAGGCTTTTATTCCATAGGATATTGTAATAATTGTACTATTTTATAATTAGTTGTGTTAATTGCCTCCTATGCCTAATTACATTAAACTTTACTGTATGTATGTATAGAAAAAGTCATTGCATATTTAGGGTTTGGTGCTACCTGTGGCTTTAGGCATCCATTGGGGTCTTAGAATGTATCTCTACAGCTAAAGGGAGGACTACTGCATTAATAATGCCAGCCACATAGCATCGTCAGATTTCATCTGTCTTGTGGGCCCCCCAAAAACTAGGAACAGAGACTGGGAATGATAATAATAAACACAGTGTATGCTTACACAGCACTTATTCTGTTCCAGATACTGTCCGAAGCGCTTTATAAATGATTTCATTTAATCCTCACAACCACCTTACCTGGTGGGATACTAATATTACCTCCACTTTACAAACATGCAGTCGAGGCACGGAGCCGTTAAATAACTTGCTCAGGGCCCCTGAAGCATTTGCTGGGCCCTGACGATTTCTGATGGAGAGAAGGCTGGGCAGACGGCCAGCATCGCACAGGCAGCACCGAGTTCCTGCTTTCTCTGCCTCCTCCTCTGCTCTCGGGGGAAGGTGCTGCGGCTGCGGGCGGCCACCTCATCAGTAGGCATGGGCTGTATCTGTTCACGAAGTGAGATTTCGTTGTGTTTATTGCAAACAGGCAGCTCCGTTTCCTGTTAGCTTGACTCCTTCCCATTAAATTACTGAACTTCGAGGCGTGGGGAGGATGAGCAGGGAGGAAGGTGAACAGGGTTAAAATAAGACCGTCTTCAGCAAGTGCTGAATTCCCGGCAGCTTTTCCCACTTAGTCTGGGCTCACTGATAGGATGGGAAAATGGGCTTCGGTGCTTTGTCCTGCTCGCAGCTCCGGGAGATGAGGGTTGGCTCTCTGGCCGGGGAGCTGGCTCAGGGAGCAGCCATCTGCTGCTGAGGCCAGAGGGAAGGCTGGCAGAACTCTAGGCACAGGCCGGCTCAGCCAAGAGCGATGGACCGAAGCCACGTGGGGTGTAAACTTGGGTTTGAACAAGGGATCTGGTCAAAGAGTGGGAGGGATTTCCCCTCACTGAGGTCCCCCCCTTTGACTCACTCAGACAACAGGAAAGGAGAGACCACACAAGCAGAGCCTGCTGGGGGAGGCATGGTGACAGGCCCCACCAACCCTTCTCTCATTTAATCTGCCTGCCAGCCCTACAGCATGATTTTATTATTGTACTTCATGGAAAGGAAACCGAAGCCTGGGGAGATGAGGGGAATCTTGGAAAAACACACGGCCGAACCAGGATTCAAACCCAGATCTGCTTGACTCTAAGACCATTCCAGGGACCCCGAGTCCCTAAGGCCTGGATTGCTGACATTCTTTGTCCTTGTCCATATCTGCCGTATTCTCTTTGCAACCCCAGGAGGTAATTTGATTATTGATCACAACTAACAAGGTTGTAGTGATTTCTGTTGGTGGCCCGATACTGACCCTGGCTCCATCCCTCTGACAGAGGGGAGGGTCCATCTCAGGCCCTGAACCTTGAGTGCCGGGAACAGCACCCCTGAGGCTGGTCATGCCTTTGGATGCAATCTGGGATGGACTTCCTCCCGGAGCCAGCAGAGAATTCCCACGCTGTCCCCAGCCTCTGTTCTCTGCGCACACCTAGAAAGAGATCTTTTCTTCTTTCTGTTGGCACACAGTCAAATGTCATTCCCTCTTTGCTCTGCATTTCAAATCACCTATTTGAATGTGAGGCGGTCAGCCCTGGGGATCCAGGCCTTCGAGGCTTTGAGGCAGCAGCTGGCTTTGAAGCGAGCCCTTGGAGACTTCCGATCAGCAGGCACTCTCCGCTTTGGGGCCCCAGGATTGTAGCAACACCTACAGAGCGTGTCTAACCACACATCGCAATGATTCTCTCCAGACTTGCATTGTCTTTCCTTAGAATTTCCTCCCTGTTCCCCCCCTCCTGCTCATAGCACATGGCTTCCACTTGGGAGCTCATTGCCGCCTTAGTTTCTTTCTGCATCGCAGACGCCGGTCCCGCCAGGCTTGTGCCCTTGGCAGGTAGGGATTCTTGATCCATTCAAGCGTGTCTTCCAGAAAAGACTTCAACTTTTAAAAGAAATCCTGTGTCTATGGATGCGGATTTTCACAACCAACTTCCGGGGGCTTTCCTTGACTGCTTTTACCTGAGGGAAATGTCTAGACCTCATGCTATGCATGCCTGCCTCTCTAACAGCTTACCTGCACCCACCCCCAAATTGTAAGGTTGATCTCAAAGGAGTCCCATAACTTCCCTCTAATGCTTGGGAGGTATTCCTAGGAGGATTTTCCAAACAGAAAGGGAAAAGGCCAGGTGGGGTGGATAGTGAGATTGAAAGAGGGGCAGGTGATACCCTTGAAGGTAGAATCATACCTCCTGATCACCCCATGGCCTGAAACTAAGTTTGCGGCCCCTTGAATCAGTTGCTTGAACCATGGTGTCTGTGCAGTGAAAGGAACATGCTTGGTCAGAGGTAGGAAGAAACCCCTCTACAGACAATTAACCAATGAGGATGTCCCCATAGGGTGAGTTAGAAACTCATCCTTTATCTAGACTCATTTTTAGAAGCCCAGGATGTGGGCCTGTGGAATTCGGGGAGCTGCCCCTTCCACACTGGGGTGCCACTTGGAGAAATATATGGATGCTTCAGCTATGCAACCTGTTTTGGGGTCCCCAGTATGTCACCATAAGGATGAGATCCATAGGACATGACCTTTAGTTGAACAGAGTTCATAAATTCTCAAATATGTAAAAGTTAATGTGAGGAGGATCTTAGGAAGTATAGAAAGTTCAAGAACCTGACCAGAGTCTGGAACCTGTACTAGAGAAAGGTGGTAAGAATGCTTGGGGATGGAGGGATACAGGGGAGAGAAAAGGATTTCAAAGAATGGGGATTTTTACTATTAAATTGCAAGCTGTTTTTTGTTGTTGTTGTTTTTTTTTTTTAAATAAATCCCCACCTTTCACACCAAACCCTCAGTAAACTCTTCTAGACACATGGCTGGAGGTGTGGCTTTGGGCAAGGTCATGAAAAAGAACTCTGTTGCCCATTAGAACTGGTGAAGGTAGAGGAAAGAGAAGGTGGGGGAGGGAATTCATAAATGAGGCGGAGAATTTGGTAAGAGCAGGGATTGAAAGCCAGCAGGGGTCGGTTATGACAACATTCATCTTTGTGGAGTCATAGAAATCTTGGGGAGAGCATAAGATTTCCACAGGATGTGGGTCTAGGCACTGGGGCCAATTTTATTTAAATATGTTTTTTTCCCCATTGATTTCAGAGAGAGGAAGGGAGAAGGAGAGAGAGATAGAAACATCAATGATGAGAGAGAATCACTGATTGCCTCCTGCATACCCTCTACTGGGATCGATCCCACAACTCAGACATGTGCCCTGACTGGGAATGGAACCGTGACCTCCTGGTTCATGGGTTGATGCTCAGCCACTGAGCCATACTGGCTTGGCTTATTTAAATCTGATAGCTTAGAAAAACCTCTTCTCAACCTGAGTATGCTTGGATGCATATAAATAATAAACAGGCCATAACACACCAAACTGTTTAGCTACATCTAGGGAGCATTACTTTATGTGAGTGACTAGGAAATTGAGGGAACCTTCACTTTTTCTTTCTACATAGATGTCAGCATTAAAAACATATACATCATAAACATACCATTTTATAATTTAAAAACGAAAAAGGTAAAAATCTGCTATTATATCACTGAATAGATATGATAACTTTTAACATTTGGTGTGTATTCTTCCTGATATGCCTCTAGTCATACGTAAACACATATGTATATGAGTAAAACATGAGATTATACTATTCTTGGTGTGTAGACTGCTTTTGAAGCATAATAAATCTTTTTAAAAATATATTTTATTGATTTTCTTTTTTTTACAGAGAGGAATGGAGAAGGTTCAAGAGTTAGAAACATTGATCAGCTGTCTCCTTGCACATCCCCCACTGGGGATGTGCCTGCAACTAAGGTACATGCCCTTGACTGGAATTGAACCTGGGTCTCTTCAATCCCCAGGTCGACGCTCTATCCATTGAGCCAAACAGGTTAGAGTGGAGCATAATAAATCTTAGACTTCTTTCTATGTCCTCAAAATATAGATATGCACCACCATCTTTTCAAAGATGCATGACAATTCCATTGTATATATGTCCAATAGTTGATATAACTGACATTAAGATATTAAGATTGTTTCCATTTTTTTTCCTGCTATACACAACTCTGCATTGAATGTCTATGTAGATGCATCTTTTCACATTTTTAAATTATGTTCATAGAAAACATTCTGAGAGAACATTCATAGAAAACATTACTGGATCGAAGAGCAATCATGCTAAAAATGTTGTTACAAATCCAACAGTTCTCCAGAATGTACCAATCCACTTCTGCCAGCTATCAGCATACACATATATTTTGGGCATTTACTCCAGACAAATACACATTATTTTTACCCTGAGGGGGTTTACATTCTATTAGATGGCTTGTTAAGACACACTAAGACTCTCTATTTATTTAATAAGCACTTACACAACTGCTTACCATGTGCCAGATAGTCTTCTAAAGACCTTAAAATATTAAGTCATTTAATCCTCATGACAACCCTATCAGTCAGAACTATTACTGCTCCCATTTTACGAAATGAGGAAGCTGAAGCATGGAAGTTAAGTAACTTGCTCAGTCAAGGTCATACTTGTGAAAAGTGGCAAAGCCAGGAGTTGAGCCTAAAGAAGCATCCTGGCTCTGGAATCTGTGTTCTCAGTCCTGTACACGACAGACAACAAACCTCTCAGCACTGAGACGATGAACCAGAAGCTTGAAAAACCCACATTCAATCTTAGAAGCTGGGAGGGAGATGGGCTTCCACCTGCCCATGTCCCTCCCTTTAGAGCTAGGATGGAAGGGGCCTCCAGTTGAGAATAGAACAGAAGAGTGAGGATCATGGGATTTTTCTCCTGGAATTTTTCATCCTAAGGCTATCATTGGAGGAGACCCAGGGGTGGGTCAACTAGTTGAGGCTTTATGGCTGACACATGGAGATTGAACTCTTTGGAGATTTGAGATATATATCTATATATCTATATCTATCTATATCTATCTATATCTATCTATATCTATCTATCTATCTATCTATCTATCTATCTATCTATCTATCTATCTATCTATAGAGAGAGAGAGAAACTCCAGCTTCCAGGTAGGGACTGGTAAACCATGTGACTGGAGATCAAGCTGCAGCCGGGTCCAGTGGGAGACAGGAAAGGTAGCCGTTTTAAAATCTTGGGAAGCTCTGAGCCCAGACAAGAAGCTGGCCTGAAGACAATGGGAAGCCATTTGTTGTCCCAGTTACCAGTTGGCTACAAACAAATATGCCATGTATCAATCTGCTTTTATTATATTATGCTTCTAACGATGGTGAGCAAGACAGAAAGTAAAAGGATGGCATAAACTTAAGAATGCAGTACACCCGTCAAATGGCCTGGCCTTTCTGTTTCTCCAACCTGCTTTGGCGGATTTCATCTCCTGGTGGTGGAGCCCTCAAGGAGATGCAGAGCCAGCTTCCTTAAGTGCTCTAGCCAAAGCCTAACTCTTCCCCAAAAGTACCCAGCTCTGCCTCTTTGCTCTTTCTGTCCCACATGTGAAGTGTCCACACAGAATTCCATTTTAATTAGCATACTACAACTGTGTAAATGTGCTCTGAGGAGCCCCATGGCCACTGCATGGAGATGCCAATGACAGGGCCCCTGGGTGTTTTCCCAACAGCTTTTAGCTGCAAAAGCATTTGGGCAGAACGTTCTGAGCATCCTGCTCAGCTGTACTCCTGGGGATCACCCCATGGGTTAGAAGTTGATCCTCTTGTAACTTTTCTGAGTTTCTTTACATTTATTCTTGAACCCCAGATGCTGTGAAAGTTCGCAGTGTCTGGGATGAAAAGAAGACTATGAACTGTTTCTTTTCTCTGGGCTATGAAATTTCAGACTTTAAGATTATTTTGTCCAACTGGCTCATTTTATAGGTGGGAAATTTATGGTCCACATTATTATTTTTTAACTTGAACTAAGACTAGAATCGCCACTAAGGGCCTTATTAGCGGTCTCTAATGCTGGAAACCCATTAGAATCATCTGGGAGCTTTCAAAAAGTACTAATGTCAGGTCACTCAGATCCTGGTCAGCAAACTGTGGGTCGAGAGCCACATGCGGTTCTTTGGCCCCTTGAGTGTGGCTCTTCCACAAAATACTATGGCCTGGGTGAGTCTATTTTGAAGAAGTGGCATTGGAAAAAGTTTTAAAAATTTGGCTCTCAAAAGAAATTTCAATTGTTGTACTGTTGATATTTGGCTCTGTAGACTGATGAGTTTGCCCACCACTGACCCAAACCAACTAAATCAGATTTTTGGTGGGCCTCCAGCACTGATAATTTTTTCAAAGCTCCCTGTGATGAGTGGAAGTTGTCCCCCTCTAAACTGAGATGTTGGAATTCTAAACTCTTATACCAAAGTATTCAACTGTATTGGGAAGAAAGGAGGCCTTTGAAAAGGAAATTAAGTGAAGATGAGGCCATAAGGGTGGGCCCTGATCCAATATGACCAGTGTCCTTATAAGAAGAGGAGATTAAGTCAAAGCTCCCTGTGATGAGTGGAAGTTGTCCCCCTCTAAACTGAGATGTTGGAATTCTAAACTCTTATACCAAAGTATTCAACTGTATTGGGAAGAAAGGAGGCCTTTGAAAAGGAAATTAAGTGAAGATGAGGCCATAAGGTGGGCCCTGATCCAATATGACCAGTGTCCTTATAAGAAGAGGAGATTAAGTCACAGGCCATCAAGACCTTGCGAAGACACCAGAATAATAAGGCCTTCTACAAGCCCAGGACAGAGCCTCAGAAGGAACCGATACTTCCAACACCTTGTTCTCGGACTTCTAGGACCCAGAATTGTGTGAAAATTCACTCTGTTGTTCAAGCCACCAGTCTGGGGCACTTGGTTATGTTGTCAGAGCTAACTAATACCCTGTCCAAGGAATCTGAATGTGTGGGCTGGTACAGAACCTAGAAGGTAACAGGAGCTGATTAACTGGATTTGAAAATAAAGGATTGGGCTTTCTAATTCTTCCCAGTGCTCTTGCCACATCAGGCCCACCAACATCTACATCTACCGGGATAATTTACAAATAGTGTCATTTTTCAGTATTATGTCTCTCCTCCCCTCCCCCCACCGCTTTCTCTGCTCAAGGCAAGCGGTTTCCTTACTGTTCTGAACACTGTCAAGTTTTCCCACCTCTGGACATCGTTTCTTCTTGCTAGCTCTCATTTTAGCTTCCTTCTCTACCCTAGTCGAGCTGTCCTTCCCCGCTCTGCCTCCTATAGCTGTTATCAACTGTGAGATTAACTTGGCATTGAAATAAGCACTGCCCTTGATATTTATTCTACGGTATTGTCCTTTTACCACCCTCACTGGGTAGACCCTGCCTGACACGTTTCTGTTGTTAGATTCTCAAGTTCAATTAGCTGCCGAGTCTCTTCATTTGCACAACAGAAGCAACATGTACTAACTTCAATTTATCATCTCAGTCCCCAACGTCTCTCTCCATCTTCCCGTATTTCCTGTGTCTGGGAAGGACATCTCCATTCTCTAATAGAGGACTTTCACATTTCTCTGACTGAGACCCAGAGGAAGAAATACATCTTATATCATAACTGACAAAAAGTTGCAAGAAATATTACTTCCCCGTGATGCATTCTCATCTATTCTGTTTTATTACCTTTTTTTTTTCTTCTTTTCTTTATTTGAATAACTGCCAAAGAAGAAGTGTTCTGGACTCAGATTGATCATTCCTTCATTTATGCAGCTAATGTTTATGGAAAGCCTGGATGTACCTGGTATTAAGATGCTGGTGTGACAATAGTGGGGGAAAAGACACAATTCCTTGAATTTACTTTATCAAGGAGACAGGCCTCGAACTTGTAGTTTCAAGATGACTTGCAACAGTGTGGTGATTGTGGAGTGGGGGTGGAGTGAAGGTGAGGGAGTGGGAGAGGGAAGTGCAGCGGAGTAGAAGGAGGTGGAAGAGGGCATTGAGGGGATAAATGGTGATGGGAAAAATAAAATAAAATTTAAAAGATAACTTTGTCCAATACAGCAAGTCAGGGGAAAGGAGAGAGTTGTTCAGAAATCACACCCACTAAGCCACACCATCCAGGGCTCAGCTTAACCATTTTAAAGGGACAGTTCAGTTGTGTTAAATATAGTCACATGGTTATAGAACATATCCCTAGAACCTTTTCATCTTATAAAATTGAAACTCCATATATCCCTTCTTGTTTTGAAAATGCAGGGAAAATATGCTTTGAAGGGGATGAGCTAAGTGTGCAAGCTGTGTGGATTTCGTCTTACCCAAGAGGCGGAAAGGAGGAAATGAACGAAATTAGTATTTGTAGAGCACCTGCCAGGTGCCAGTTCCTGCCACACGATCTATCCAGGTACTCTGCATTTCTGAGATCCCACGCTTCTCATGTTGGTTGATCTTGTTGACATGAGGATGCTACAGAGGGCTGCAATTTGTGTATGTTTTTGGCTAAAGCCTGCCTAACTAAAGCTACAATCTGTGGCAATTGCCTTTTTTCCCCCCCCCAGGGTTCTGAGCATCAGTTTTGCCCACCAGCTCTGTTTCCCAGACCCTCTGAGAGAGGAACAGGGGATGTGGTAGCGGCTGAGAACCAGGACTCATCATCCTTAGCATCTGTGCTGATGTAAGCAAAAGTCCTGCATTCAGTCCTGCGTATAGGACTTTTAACTTATTTATTCCTTGCTCCATGTCAACAAAGCACTTGGATGTGGCATGAGAAACAAATACTAATCAACAGTTTAAATAATTGATAAGGAAATTTGGATGGAGGGGAAAAGAAGACAAGGTGATAAGAAGATGGAGCTGAGTAAGGATGCTGGCCATACATCCCCTGTACAGTTCTCTGGCTCCAGAGAGTTCATTTTGTTTATTTATTCATTTATTTTTATTGATTTCAGAGATGAAGGGAGAGGGAAAGAGAGATAAACATCAATGATGAGAGACAATCATTGATCGGCTGCCTCCTGCATGCCCTCTCCTGGGGATTGAGCCTGCCACCAGAGCATGTGTCCTGATTGGGAATCGAACCATGACCTCCTGATTCATGGGTTGACACTCAACCACTGAGCACACTAGCTGATCTCCATTTAAATCCTTTGAACTTCAGCGCCTTCATTAATAAATTGGAAACCAAACAACCTACCTCAAAAGATTATGAGAATCACATTATAAAAGCACTGTATCAATGCATTATTGTTATCATAACAGAAACTCCTTTTAAAAAAAACCCCAATCTAACCAGCTTCCATTACCAATAAATTAGAAAGACAAGATTTTCAGGCAAGCAGGTACTGCCTCAGCCTTTTTGAGTTGTGGCTGCTTCTTCCCATTCATTGGGTTACTGGAGAATATCAACAAGACAGAATGTACACTCTTTTGACAAGTCATACAAAGGAACTGCGGGCAAGTTTTAAATATCCAGGCCTCCAGGTATCACTTTTCCAATATTTCCGGAAATTGTTTTATGGAAGTTCTCTGGGTGTCTCTGTAGGAAGGAAATCCATGCTTTAGTGGAACAGTGTATATCGTTTGGAGTGTAACTTTGTAGGCTATTTTATTCTGATTCTATGTGGGCTTCGAGCAGGTTCCGAGTTGAATTGTGTATCCCACCCCCAACTCATATGTTGAAGCCCTAATTCCCAGCTACCTCAGAAGGTGACCTTATTTAGACTTAAGATCTTTTTTATTATTTATTTATTCATTATTATTATTTATTATAAATTTCAATTGTTGTACTGTTGATATTTGGCTATGTTGACTAATGAGGGAACGAACCTGCAACCTGAGGATGTGCCCTGCCTGAAGAAGAACCCACAACCCTTTGATGCACAGGACAATGCTCCGATGGAGCCACCTCAGCCAAGGCTCAAACAAAATCTTCAATGTGTGTTTATTTTATATCTGCAGGAGAGTCATGCTATACATTTTTGGGGAGAAGAGAAATTATTAGCAGTTTATTCTTTATTAGTTCTCCCATGTATTTATTTTATTCACTACTTTGTTTAAAATTTTTCTCTTATCTGCTTTTGATGATGATGCCCCATCATTGCAATCTTCAGTTGACCCTGCCTCCTTGTTCACATGCCCACTTCCGGTTGATCACATGGCCCCATCTCCTTAATCACGTGTCCACTTCAGCTTGATCACTACTCCGCCCCCTCGTTCAAGTGCCTGGTCTCTGGTGATCCCGTGGCTCCACCCTCTTGAGACCTTGGGTGGTTTCTGTTATGGGGTGCCACCTCCCTGGTTGACTGTCTGCCTCTGCTCTCACACCAGTCAACAGATACTTTACCGGAGTTTTTTCTCCCCAGAAAATCATCTGTGTGTGCCATCCCTTTCCTGCTGGGACTGTGACAGCTGGGACTGAAAAGGAGGCAGGAGAGCAGAGGTCCATCTCTGGATGCAAGAGGTCCAGAACCTCTTGTCCATGCAAGGGGCCTGTGCAGTCCCCGGAATGCTGGAGGAGGTGAGGGATTCTGACTAGGAAGTGAAAAGCTCTCAGGGCAAGTGGGGCACACACACAATCACCCCACACTCCTGTGAGGAGCAGCTGTGGCCCATTGTACAGGGGAGGCTACTGCAGCCCAGAGAGGGTGAGCAACTTCCTCAGAGGCACACAGCAGTAAAATGGCAGAGCTAAAAACGGAACCATGGGCTGCCCACTGCCTGTATCTCCTTTACCTGTGTCCTCTGGGTAAGCAGCCCCTCAGCCTGCGGCCATTTGCTCTGATGGACTTCCCCTTCCCACAGCCCCCTCCACACCCAGCAGGCAGGGCTCCTGTCTTTGCCCAGGGCCTCTGGGCAGCTGCTCTCTGTCCCACAGTATCTCCCAGCTGTAACCCTCTCGGACACCTGCTGCATGGGGGCGAGGCTTGTGTGGAGAACAACCCCTCCCCTCGCCGTCTGTGGCTTAGAGTACAAAGCACCATTATTTGTCCAGTGTCTGGCTTCCGCCACCTACCTCCCCCTGGTAGGTTTTGTTCTAAAAAAGAAATTGATTGGGGTCTGAAAACTGGCTGACTTCCTGCATTCGCTGTGTGAGATGTGGCTCTGGTCCAAGTCCCTGATGCCACCCCACCGTCATGGCAGCATCTCTCATCCCCCGAGGCCCATTCAGCGCCCAGCACCCTTAGCGCTCCCCTGCAGCTCAGCCTGACACTAGTCCCACAGTCCTGCCTATTGCTACTGGGTCCTCAAACCAGTTTGGGAGGGGCTGGTGGGTTGACCCCTTAGACAGAGGGGGGCAGACACCAGGTGTGCATTTCACCCGCCCCGCCAACCCTCAACACTCCTGCCTCTGAAACAATGTGAGCATCAACTCTGAGCTGATGTCCAGCTCCTGGAGGGTTCTGACTATGCATCGCGGCCACCAAAGACATTAACATCCCCTCCCCCCTACCTTTTTCCTTGCTCCTCTCTTGCCTTAGCTAAAGAATTTGAAATCCTTCTCCATTCTTCTCCAGTCCTATTTCCAGCTTCTTAGTCATCCCACCCAGCCCCCCTTAATCTTGAGGTGTCTCTTTTGAGGGAGAGGTTCTGCTTTCTCTTCATTAGCTTGGCTTCACCTGCCTGCTCCCCAGGCGGAGGCAGGATGGAGCACTTAGAATCTGTCCACTGGGCCTGGGCCTGGGGCTCTAGTGAGCAGACCGTGTTTGACAAAGATGTCAGGATGTCACTGTAAGTGGCTGAGAGACCTGGTGGATGGGGTGTTACTACCTGTTGCCCTGTCTGGGGCTGCAATCTAGCAAAGCGCCGAGGGTACAATTAATGCCGTCGGTGTATTGTCTGATGGCATCATAAATCCACCTGTGATGGCTTCTTGCAGGCGTTTCCTGACTCTTGGTGCTGAGCTTCCCAGGTCCCCATCCCTGCTTTCCAGGCTTGTCATCACTTAGCAGGTTATCATTTGCAAAGCAGGAGAGACACCTCTGAGCACGGAGCCAGGTGAGGTTACGCCAGCGACTTCATTATATACCATGCGTCTCGCAGGCTTGTAATTACGCTGTTAAAAAAAATAAAAAACAAATTGCCAAAGGCAGCCGCTTGACATAGATATATAGTTCCAGTCTGTAAGAATTATTGATATCATTTTGTTTTGCCTTCTTTGATTAAAAAAAAAAAGTAGATTAAAAAAAAAAGCAGTGAGCTTTGTGTACATGGAAATCCCAATACAGTTTCAATGCCTGATGTTTATCAGTGTAAAATTGTATCGTGGATCATAAAACAATATTAATTTGCTGCTCTTGCGGCAATGGAAGTAGAACCCCTTTCTTCCCCCGTTCATTTATTGTTGGGCATCTTTATTCTTCTAGGATGCTGTGGCTATATATTGTGTTGTAGATTCAAAAGGTGATGGTAAGATCTGAACTTGACCAGGAGCAGGCAGCTGGATCCTTGTCCCCACTGGGGGCAGGTGTGGGACCCTGTTATCTAAATCCCCGCTTTTAAGTTTGAGTCAAGCAGGCCAGTGCTGCAGGAACCCAGATCGCTAGCATGCCATTGACCCAACCAGAAAGACATGTCTCTCAGCCACCTACAGGACCATGGCCAGCGCCAGCCCGGCAGAGTCCTGTGGCCAGTAGGGAGCCTGCTATTAAGTCTTCGGGGCCAGCGCTCCCTTCTTCCCTCTTTCCTCTAACTCCCTCCTAGAAACAGAGGTCCATCAAGTCCCTGGATATCTCCCTCGATTTACTATTTATTTCAGCATGTCGCATTACACTGTGGTGACAATGAGGACAGTCCCTTGGCGGTTCCTTCTTTTAGGCGATGGATTTATTAAATATATTCATGTGACTTCTGGCTTATCCATCCACTCCAGCAAAATTGCTGGCTAAAGATACTCACTCTTGAAAGTATTTATTTTTTTTTCTTTTTTAAAAAGGTAATGTACAACTTTATAAGTCATGTGTACCAAAGAGAATCATTTCCACACCTTATAAAGATCTAAAAATAAATTATTATGTAAGTCCCCCCCCCCCCCCCCCCCCCGCTTGCAATTTGAGTATGGTTTCCAGTCAATGGCATTCTCATATCCGATGTTTTATTTCACCATTGTTTACACCACATGTGTCAAACACAAGGCCCGCGGGCCAAATCCATCCCTCCAGGCCTTGCAATGTGGCCCGCACCGCGCTGACATCACTGCACTCCGCTGCGTTTCCATCACAATGACAGTTTATGACTGTTCAGTAAACCATTCGGCCCGCGATTTAGGCTGGATTTTAGATTTTGGCCCCTTCTCTGATTGAGTTCGATACCCCTAGTTTACACGATCATCTCTGAGCTTAGATTTTTAGCTAATTTCTCTCTCATGGTCATTTAGTAAGCACTCTGAATGCTCTGCTCTCGGGTTTCACTGTCAAGTAGTTATTAACCTGCAGATAAGCCTTTCAGTTTACTAAATACTCGCTATTTTCTATGTAAAACAAATTCCAGGAAGACACCACCGCACATCAGTTAGGATGGCTATTTGTTATCACAAAGACAAGAGAGAAGGGTTGTTGAGGATGTGAAGAAAAGGGAACCTTTGTGCCCTGCTAGTGGGATAACAATTTGTGGGTTCCTCCAAATTAGAACTAGAACTAGCATATGATCTAATAGTTCCACTTCTGGGTATATATCCAAAGGGAATAAAATCACTATCTCAAGGAGATAGCTGCACCCCCATGTTCATTGCAGCATTATTTATAATAGCCAAGACATGGAAAAACCTAAGAACAGATTTGAATATTCTCACCACACACACAAAAGGAAACTGTGAGGTGATAGATGTATCAACTAACCTTATTATGGTGATCATTTTGCTGTATCAATATATAAAAAAGCCTAAGTGGCAGAACAACCTGTTGACCAGTTGCTATGATGTACACTGACCACCAGGGGGCAGACACTTAACCCAGGAGCTCCCCCTTCGTGGTCAGTACACTTCCACAGCCAACCTTCTGCAGCTGTCCAACCTCCTGTGGTCCCTCCCGGCAGCCGGCTGGACCCAATTGGCCCTGATGGGGACAATCAGCCCCAATTGCTGGCAGGCCACCCACACACAAATTCGTGCACCGAGCCCAGCGACTAAACTGCAGAATGACCAGAACGACTGGTCAACCAGTCTCTAGGATGCACACTGACCACCAGGGGGCATACTCTTGACGCAGGAGCTGCCCCCCTGTTGGTCAGTTTGCTACCACAATGGGAGCACTGCTTGGCTGACCAAGATAAGCAGTGGTCCCACAGTAGGCTTATCCCCACAGGCCATGCCCTTCCCGCCCCCACCAGGGCCAAAATCCCACGCACGGGGACTCTAGTATATATATAGTATATACCACATCATGTTGTATACCTTAACCTTACACAATATTATATTAAATATATCTTAAGAAAGCTGTATAAAGGGGAAGATAGAAGACAAGGGTACAGTGAATAGATTCAACAAGGGCGAAGAGATCCAACACCCAATGTTGAAATGGCTATGACACATTTGAAGTTGTAGCAGGTGTTCAAATTCAGAGCTCCAGCCAAAGCCGGTGGGCTGAGATGGGAGAATGGAAAGGAAAAGCTGGAATCTGGAGTGAATGCAGGAACTCAGGGCTTACCCCCAGCACTCTCCTCTCCACCAGGGCCAGGGCAGACTTGATGTTAGACTACAGGGAGGGTCTGGGGAATGCTGGGGCTGCCCCCAGTCTTGACAAGGATTTCACAGCCTTTTATGTCCCGGGAATGTGTGCACATAAAGCCAAGGATCCGCCTGACTTGCAAACATCCTGCAGTGCAGCCAGCTGGACGCTGTTATTAAGTCTTACCCTGAGAGAGCTGGCAGATAATCTGGCAATTAAGATAATAAGGAAATTAATATGGGCATGAAGAAAACATCTCTTCTGAAAAATAAAGTAAGCAGGCCAACATTTGTTAAGTGAACTTGAAAACAGAAACATTAAAAGGTCTGCCTGCACATTTGCATCATAGAAGCTGTGCATGAAACAGTTTAAGACAATGGTTTTTAAATACATCTTTTCTGTCCATTAGTATTTAAAACAGACAAACAAGCCAACAAAAATCCTGGACACACCGAAGGGTTCTAATTTAATTGGTTTGTGATGGAGCCTGACCGTTGGAATTTTTTTTTTAATGAAACTTCCCGGATAGGTCTAATGCAATCTAGGATTGAGAATCTTGTTGAGAATCTCCGGATTAGTTACTGAGCTCTGAAAATAGTGGTTCGTTCTGACAAGGGCTGGAGTTAATGATATAACAAAAAGAAGGTATTGTATTAAATGGGGTCCGTGGGATTCACTTGAAATGCAGCCAGACTTATTAGCATGGACAGCTGCATTTGGTTTTTCCACCGTAGGGTGAGTGGTGGGAGAAGGGTTGTGAAACACCCATCCCAGGTCATGCTATCCTGGAGTTACTACAATATAGCTCATTTCCCCGGTCTCTCCTTCTTGTTCCAAGTTGACATTTAATCATCTGCTTTTTTAAACAGTATTTTATTGAGGAAAAATTTACATACCCAAAACTGCCCACATTTTAAGCACACAGCTAAATGCATTTTTACCACGTGATCATCACCTAGATCACGATATGTTGCAGAATTTGCCAGGCGACCCGAAAACACACAAAGGGTACTCAGAAGATTTAGGGGAAAAAAACAACAACACTTTATTCAATGCAGCACTGCTGGCTCAGGGGATTCAAAGATCCACAGCCTGAACCCCCCCAGTGTTTCCCAAAGTGTGGTACGTGTACCCCCAGCGGTACGGGAAGAGTTTGGTGGGGGTACGCGTTGCACCGGAGTTTGGTGGGGATATGCACTGCACTGTGCTTAGCTGCACCTAATTCTACATTCTCATGACTACCAGGGGTACTCAGCATTACGAAATTATAGAAGGGATACACATATGTCAAAAGTTTGGGAAACACTGCGGCCTATACAATGAGATTACTCCTTATACATTCCTAAATTCTTTGTTTCCTAACTTCCCGGTTTTTGTAGCCCTACCTAAGTTAGTTAGAATGGGGAAGTCAGATTACAGCTAAAGGCCTGGCCTGGGTGGTCTAGTGACCTCCCCTCTGGCTAAGCTGTTAAATTCTTGGTTTGTGGCCCTTGTAAACTGGGAGTATTTAGGAAAACAGATTATTGCCTAAGGAAGGGGCAGTGACTTAATTATAGGCTAACAAGAATGTGCATTAGGGTACTGGTTACTGGCACAGATTCAGATTGCTAGCTTCCCCTCCACCCCCCAGGTTGTCCCCTATATTCCTCCTCAGATAAAAAGTATTTCCAGCCGAACCGGTTTGGCTCAGCGATAGAGCGTCAGTCTGCGGACCGAAAGGTCCCAGGTTCGATTCCGGTCAAGGGCATGTACTTTGGTTGCAGGCACATCCCTGGTACGGGGTGTGTAGGAGGCAGCTGGTCGATGTTTCTTTCTCATCCATGTTTCTATCTCTCTCCCTTCCTCTCTGTAAAAAATCAATAAAATATATTTTTTAAAAAAAGTATTTCCATCATGCTATAAAGTTCCCTTTTGTCTCTTTCCAGGTGATACCAGTCCAGAAGAAACCATTCTTCTGATGAAAAATCTGCTGTCACTTGAGGTTTTCCCCTGTAGACAAGCTTTCCCTGGCTGCTTCAAGATTTTTTGTTGGTCTTCGGTTTTCAGCAGGTTAATTATGATGTGTCTTGGAGTGGATTTCTTAGGGTTTATTCTCTTTGGGATTCACTCAACTTTTTGAATCTGCAGACTTATGACCCATGACAAAATCTGGGAAGTTTCTTTAAGCACTTTTTCAGCCCTGCCTTCTTTCTCCTCTCTGTCCAGGACACCAATGACATGTGGGTTAGATCTTTTGTTAGAGTCCCACAGGTTCCTGAGGTTCTGCTCATTTTTCCCCCCAGTCTATTTTTCTCTGTTATTCAGATTGTGTAATTTCTTTTCATTGATTTTTAAAAAATTCTTTCTATTCTGCTGTTGCTGCCATTGGTTGAACGTTAGTTATATTTTCATTGCTATGTTCTTCAACTCTAGAGTTTCCATCAGGGCCTTCTTTATGTTTACTGTTTCTTTAATGAGACTTTCTTTTAAAAATATTTTTATTGATTTCAGAGAGGAAGAGAGAGGGAGAGAAAGGTAGAAACATCAGTGATGAGAGGGAGTCATTGATTGGCTGTCTCCAGCATGCCCCACACTGGGGATCAAACCCACAACCTGGGCATGTGCCAGAATCAATAATCGAACTATGACCTCCTGGTTCATAGGTCGATATTCAACCACTAAGCCATGCTAGCTGGGCTGCTAAGCTTTCTATATGTTTGCTAAGGCTTTCCTGCCACTCCCTCTTAGTTTTGAAATGTGCATAATTGCTTGGTGATAGTATTTTTAAAATCATGATGCATTAACATCATTGTCAGATTATAGTCTAACATCTATCATTTCAACATTAGAATTTATTGATGTTTAAAAAAATTCTGTGATAGTCCTCGTTCTTGGTACGATGAGTAATTTTTCTATTAAAACATAGACATTTTCATACTGTGTTCTGAGACTCTGGGTCTTATTTAAACCCTCTATTTTAACTGGCTTTCTCTGATATTGCTTTGGCTGGGAAAGGGGAGGAGCCACCTCATATGAACAGGTGGCAGTGTAGTGCTGAGTTCCATACTTAACCTTTGTTGACATCTGATGGGCAAGCTCTTTGTTCCTGCTGAGTAGGGATGGAAGTCCAAGCTTTCTATGTGGTCCCCTCTGACATTGCTCTGGGAGGAAGCCTACTACTACTTGTCAGCAATAAAGTTTTAACTCCTACTTGGCCTTTTCTGATCTATCCTGGCAGGGGCATCGGAGTGTTTTGTTATAGAAGGTGGGAGTCTAGGCTTTCCACCTGGCCTTTCTTTGATGTGGGTGGGCGGGGACACAAGTGTTTTTCTGTGGTGTTGGTTGAAGTAGAACGGTTAATACCTATAAGTTTCCTCTATGCTAGGAGGTCTCTTTCTTCTTTCTTTGGGCAAAGGTCAGGCTTTTGCTAGGGTTTGTGTTGTTTGAGCCTGTTGACATTCCTAGGTTGCCAGTTATTTGGTTCTGAGTCTGAGACACATGAGGCAAAAAGAGAAAACAGGGAACTCATCCCCGTGCCTTTCCTTGGGTTTTGAGATGCCTAGATAGTCAGGCCTTTTCCCACCTTTCAGAACCTTTTATTTATTTTACATAATGCATATTGTTTTTAGATATATGTAGCAGGAGAAACAGGGAGAATTTGGCTATTCCATCTTCTTGAAAGTGGAAATTTTATTTTTCATTCATTTGTGAAGCATATTTTTGATGCATGTGGTTCAGTTTTTTTGTTTTGTTTATTTTATGCATTTAAAATATGTAATTCCAATGTTCTCTGGTTTCCACTGTTTCTAATGAGAAGTAGTTCATGGTTTTCATTACTTCCCTGAAACACTTCCCTCACTTTCTACTTCAGATAACATTCAATAACCATCTGAATTTGGTTACAGTGCATTTTCAGCTTTCTATGCAAGAGATCTCTCTCTTTGAAATGATCTTTATGCAGAATCTGCACAGGGCTGGAGAGCACCCTAGCCCAGTCCACTTCGTGAGTGGCACAAATAAGGAGGGAAGTCTACCACTAAGCTCTGCCGACACAACCCAGTCCCTCCGCCTCCTCCTCCTTTTTCATCTTCATACAACTTGCCTGCTATATACCAAAGGTGATTGGCAAGGATGACATCCTGTTACTGCTCTTCCTCTCTCTTTTTGGGTACTGAGAGTTAGTATTTCTAACTTCTCTAACAGAGATTTTACAAATTAACAAGTAAAAGAAAGACTATGGATCTCACAGGGATCCATTCACTGTTCCATTGTAATTTGTAGATATTAACTATCTTTTTGGTCTTCTAGTGGATGTTTACCAAGTTCACAGAGGGAAGAGATACTGTCTTGTGACAAAGAGCCGAGAGTTCATCAAGGGCTCCTATGTTGTAATTTACTGCAATCTGAATCTTTCCTAGAAGTTAAGTTCCTTGAAGTCAGGAACTGTGTTTGGTTCATTCTTATATTCCCTGTGTTTGGCACAGAGTAGGACTTAGTAAACATTTATTGAGTAAATGAATTGGCAAGAGATGAATTTTATCAGCCAGGAATAGCAATGCATATGAAATAGAGATGTCAAAGGTTGTTTAAAACATGCCAAGTCAAAGACCCAGACTGAGAGGAAAGCTGAATGAATGGACCAAGATGCCATGTGTCCCACAATCCTTATTGTGCATGGATTTTTTTTCTGACTTGAGGACTTCATTCTACGCACAGGCATCTTTCAAAAACGATAACACAGCCAAGATAATGACTAGCACATTATGGGAACATTTGATCAGCCATTATGTTTCTAGGAAATTAGCCATGGTAACTTGAGAACCAGATATGAATCTGAACGAATTTGGCCCCAAAGCAGGCAAGAACCAGAAGGATAATTGTGTTGTCCTAGGAGACATTGTGGGCACAGGTTCACTAAAAAGTTTTGCACATGTCAGATGTTCTGGAAGAGACCAAGAAGGCAGTGGGATAAAAATGTGAAGGCCAGAATTCCCTTTTGTAACTGAACCAAGGATGATGTGGCCTAAGAGAGTCATTTTATGATCTTGACAAGACAGTTACTTGCCTCGATGCCCTTCTGTGGCCCTTTGCTCCTTTTCTAAGCCTTGGTGGAACATGGATTGGTGACGGGAATACAAGTAATTAAAAAGCTATCATCTGTTACTTCCCCCCTTTTTATACTGTAATATTTATTTAATTTATTATTATTAATTTTACTGACATGTATTATGCATATGGAATTCAACAGAAGAAACTTATGGCCGTCTGCATTTGTGTGGCCATTACTTTTATTTATCTTATTTTATGAGTATTCTGGAAATATTTTTCTTTTTGTCTAGTGGAAGAGGGGGTCAATAAAATAATCTTCCTCAGGTGCCAAATATGCTAAATATGACTCATATTAGAGACAATGGAACTAGTGAACCTCAGCCCAGTGGGAAATAGTGAAAAGGAAGGAAACGTTTCATCTCTGAAGAGAGATGAAAATCTATGCCATTTGGTGGGTCTCAGAGAATTAAGGTTAGCTCATCAAGTTTTTGGATTCTACTTTCCCCAGGTAATAACACATGTAAGGGTATACAAATAGCAGATGGCAGATAATTTAAAGAGGAGTGCTTTTCAAGATGATGGAGAACCACACTCTTTATTTTTTTTTTTAAGGATTTAATGCTAAAAGAAAAAAGTGTTAAGGAAGAAAATGAAATGATTGGATAGTCATTGTTAATTCTGGGAACTCTTCATTGTTGTTAGCCAGGGAGTGTCAGGACAGTTTTTTCCTGTCTCAAGAGTGAATTCCAGTCAGGAACAAACTGCCCACCAAGGTACTATCCTCCCTGTTGTGAAGTAAAAGTTTATATTATCTCCAAATTCGTATGTTAAATCCCTCATCCCAATGATATGGTATTTGGAGGTAGAGCTATGTGGAGGTGATCAGATCATGAGGGTGGAGCCCTCATGCGGAAGATTAGTGCCCTTATAAAAAGAGACAAGAGAGAGAGGACATTCCTGTGTAGAGGAAGGAGAGTGTTAGTAAATAATCTGTCAGGATGAAGCAAGAGGACAGCTGTCTGTCTATAAGCCACGAAGAAAGCTCTCACCAAAGTGCAGCCATGCTGGCACCCTGATCTTAAATTTCTGTTGTTTAAGCCACCCAGTCTGTGGTATTTATTATAGGAGCCTGGGTGAACCAGGACACCCATCACCTGAGTCAATGAGGGTGGTCACTGGCAAGAGGGACATTGGCACAGAGTTCTCAGGTCAGAGAGACTGAGAACTGCCACACGGCAGGGAGGGCCACAATATGGCAGAGCAGGCTGGGAAACCAAAACGGTTTGCAGCTGCCAGTGATAGGCCGACTAGACTTGATGTTTGAGATATGTTTTTGCTATTCAAGGTATGTCTCAAGAGCAACAAGAACCCCTGCTATTATAGCATATACTTTTCCCCATAAGTATAACTGAACAATTTAAGTGACTCTTATGAAAATGATTGATTGCTCACTCAATGAGCAATTTTTACTCTGGCTATAACACTTCCCAGAGCACTTTTATAAATTGTCTGTATTGTTTTTATATAGAAGGCATGATGGAATCCTTTAGATTATAGATGCTGCCAAACTTGACATTCTACCCTAATGTATGTATTGTTTCAATTTTCTAGTAAGAACCATTCTTTTCCCAGACATGCCTTACTTTTTCTTCATTTTTATTGTCAGCGCCAGTAGCTGACTGACTTTTGGGAGCCACTTTTCATACAGAAATAAAACTTTAGCTTTTTCATATAAGTTTTGGTGTATAAGACAACAAAGAGGAGTGACTGAATCCTGTTGAGATGTTGACTCAGGGATTTCATTAGGGTTACTCACTAGCTAGGTAATTTGGTCTAGACCACTGATCCTGCAGAGTACCCTGAGATTGATGTTTTAAAGATACTACAAAATAGTACATGCCATGGACCTTCTGTACCATTCAAGGTTGGTCAACACTGTCAATATTAAATCCAAAAGGCTTGTAGGTGACAAAAGTCTTCTGAACTTAAAAATTGTACTATATTGAATGGCTGCAAAGGAAGAAGATAAGAAGCAGCATTTATCAAGAGCAACCTGAAGCATAAACAAAAGGCAGATAGGGACACCTCTGAGCCTGTTGGTTGACGGTTACCACTGGCTTCCAAGTATAGGAAATGAAAGCTCTGGAGAACCCCCTGCATGTCCTCTGTCATTCTTGTGTGTTGATAAGCAGAGGATGGTGTTCTCACTATGGAGGAAGAACTTAGGCATTCTCAAGAAATTATTTTGTCACTTTCATGTTAAAAAAAATCTCTTTAGGTGTTTTATGTAGATAAGCAAGTTGAGTGAATAATAATAATAAAAAAGGATTATTCTAGTCAAGACTCCTATCCTCATAAAAACCAAATTAGAGGACCTCCATCCCCTTGCAGAAGTCTGCTTCAGTGAGTTTTTAAAAATCTTTCCTGTCTGGGAGGCCTACCTATTATCTATGCCCTCCCAATGACATGGTACAAACTCTGGAAGCTGTCCTTTGTATGGGTGTACTTGTTTGATTTGCTTCAAGAAATCAAAAAATTCAGAGGTTGAAAGTTACACATAGTCCAAAGAGTATTTATATTGTAAGAGGTTCCGTTGAAAATAATTGCTCCAAAGAAATAGCCACTCAACAAAAGCTTTGGCTGACCACAAAGTTTTAGAGCAGCTTTCCGGAGGCAAACCTCTCGTGCTGGGTCCAGCACCTGTTTATTCAATGCCCTGGCTTGTCCTGGATCACAGGCTGGTGCTCTTCACCCACTTCACTGTGGTCCATATGGGCTTTGGCACTCAATCCACTCGTGATGACAGTGATGCCAGCTGCCTCTTCAGCAACTCTATTCCCCTGTGTGACTCAGTACCCTCAACGACGCTCTTCCTGTTCAAAAGTGAGATCTCAGGGGCTCTGTAAAAGTTTCCCTCCTCTGTGCCTGGGTGCCCAGAGGACTCCTCTTGGCAGACTTCTGAGCCTGCCTGTGGCATCTGGATCTCTAAGCCTCGATGCTGTGCTGGCCTCTCTGCTGGCTTCCTTACAACTGTTGATTTAGAAGGTTCCATGCTTCCAAATGTCCTTGGCATGCTTTCCACTTCCTTTTGTTCTACAGTTCCTTCACCACGTGGATCCACCTTGCTCCCTCACTCAGCAGCATGCTCCTGGAATCCCAGCCTGATTGGGGGGCCCGTTTGCCCGGGAACAAGGTTAGTTGCGCTAACCTCCAGATGACCCTGCAGATGCCTGTGGGTTCCAATTACATGGGCACTTTTCCAAGTGAACACAGGACCGCTCATGAGCATGCAGTTGAGGGAATGATGGAGCAGCTGCTCATCTGAATTCTCCTCAGGAGCACTGACCAGGTTGCTGGCAACACTTGCTTCCCTCTCTCATCCAGATATGGACACTGATGGAAATGATGAAGTGAATGGAATTCTGCACCAGGGAGGATGTCCATTCTCACTTTATTCACATTTGGCTGTTAGCTATCATTAAGGCTTGGTATGCAGTCCCTCTTCAAGTACTAAGAGCACTACTACCTATTAGTGAGATTGTATTTTGGAGTTTTCACTGAATTGTCATACCTTTGTCCTGGCTGCAAAGAAGCTGGGAAAACAAGGGTCACACTTCTCCTTTGGGGAAGTGGTGGCTCTAGGCAGAAGCTTTCCTAAACTCAAGGAGACTAGTCAAACAGTACTGGGTGCCAGAAATTATAAAATATATCCTTAGTACTGACTATTCAGGTTATGGGGGTCTGTTCTGTGCTTAACAATGATTTTGAAATGGTGATAAGGCCTTCTACTCCTCATTAGTGCCTTAGGCTCTTATTATCTCACATAATTTATTATTTAAAAAATTACTAGATGGAAGAAAAAGAGCATACAAAGAAGTCCTGCTTTTTAAAAATTATGTTTTTATTGTTGTGTTTTTTGTTTTTATTTAGAGAGAGAGGAAGGGAGAAGGATACAGGGATGGTAACATCAATGAGAGAAAAATATTGATTGACTGCCTCCTGCATGCCCCCTTGTGGCGACTGAGCCTGCAACCTGGGCATGTGCCCTGACTGGGAATTGAACCAGAGACTTCTTGGTTTGGGTTGATGCTCAACTATTGACCCACACCAGCCAGGCAAGAAATCCTATTTTTTAACAGAGTATTTTTATTTTTGTTAAAAAATGTGTATAATTTAAAAAAGAAGTCAAGTAGAGCTAAAAGACTTATTTTAAAAATACCCAGCCGTCCTTTGCTTAACAGCTCTCCTCCATCTCTCCAGAAACAATCCCTCTTAACTTTAATCTTTTTTATCCTGATATTTGCTTTCATATTTGTAAATAATATAAATATACTGTTCTCTGTTGATTAGTTACCTTTAGACATTATTTATTGTATTCTTATTATGGGGAGATGAGAATTTAAAATCTCTACTACTGCTTTCTCTCTCTTTATGCTTACAATATAATTAGAGAACTATATAACTATAGTGAAGTCATTATTTACTTTTTTAAGTATAATTATTTGATATTACCCATTCTTTCATTGAGTATACTATTTTATTTTCTATTTGAACAAGTTGTTTTTCCTAGAATTAATAATTATCTTATTTACTTTTATATATTTTACTTCCTAGAATTTCTGGCTAAATCTTCCCACATCTTCCCTATAAAAATGTACTCAGTTCAATTTTCTGCACACACTTGTCAGATAACATATCAGTTAATATTGAATCTTTCTTGGAGTCTGCTCTCCTAGAGTTCTCCTTCCCTTGTTTTAGTCATAACTATTTGGTCCCTGGATGAATTCCCACACTGAGCATTCCCTTTGCTTATCTTCTATGTTGAGTATCCTATTTTCTCCATAATTTTGTTGAAGCACATTCTCCTGCAGTAGTCTGAGAAAAGTAAGCATGGAAGATTAATTGTCTAAGGTCCTGTCAGTCTTTTAAAAAAATATATTTTATTGATTTTTTTTTTTTTTTTTACAGAGAGAGAGAGAGAGAGGGATAGAGAGTTAGAAACATCGATGAGAGAGAATTATCGATTAGCTGCCTCTTGCACACTTATTGGGGATGTGCCCACAACCAAGGTACATGCCCTTGACAGGAATCGAACTTGGAACCTTTCAGTTGGCAGGCCGATGCTCTATCCACTGAGCCAAACTGGATTCCGCAGTCCTGTCAGTCTTATTCTACTTTCCAAATCAATTAGTAGTTTAAATGAATATAGAATTTTATGTGGAAACCATTGCACTCATTTGTAAGGTATTCCTCTATTTCCTTATAGCTTCTGATATTACTGTTTCAAAATCCAGTACTATTCTCACTTCTGAGTTTTGGTATGTGACTTTTTTTTTTTTTCCCTCTTTGAAAGCTTTGAACGTCTTTTGAGATCTTCCTTTTATCCATGGTATTCTGAAATTTCATGGTATTCTAAAAACACAAGTGATGTATTTTTATTCATTGAGTTGTATACTTAGTGGGTCCTTTCAAGGTAAACACTGTATTTTTTTAGACCTAGGTCATTTACTTGTAGTGTTTCTTGGAAAATTTTTTCCTCATCATTTTATTTTCTTGTTTTCTCTTTTTGGAATTCCTATTAGGCAGATATTAGAGCTCTTGGATTGATTCCCTACTTTTATTATCTTTCCTTTCTTAATGTCCATCTCTTTTTTTTGTTAAATAATTTAAGAAAACTGGACACAATGCTTACATTTTAAGAGCTTATTATTGTTCTCTAATTGCTCTCTTTCAGATGCCAGCCTTCTCTACATAATTTACCAAAATGCAGTTGAAAAAGTCATTTTTGTAGTTTCCAATGATATGGATCCCTGTAACAGATGTTCCCTGAATTTAGTACCAAGAAGTTTGTCTCTCCACATGACCTTTAGATGCTTTCTGACCTAGGCACCATGAATTATACTAGTATTGTCAGGAGGTTTTGTTTGTTTAGACTTGTTTATATGTTTTGCCTTCCCTGAAGCTCAGAGCCAAATGCTAAATTGCTATCATGCTTCTCTCTCTTTTTTTGTACATTTATGTATCTTCTAATTCCAAGTAATCTCCAATTTTTCTTTTACGTCTCTATTAGGGCTAATGATGGCTGTTAAAAAATAAATCCCCAAACATTAGGGGCTTAAACACAGTGGACATGTCTCTTTCTCATATAAAGTTCACAGGTATTCCTGATTCCAAATCTTAGTTGATGATTTAGGAGCCCAGAACCTCTCCTTCTTGAGATTCCACCCTCTTGTTGGCCTAGGACAATGGTCGGCAAACTCATTAGTCAACAGAGCCAAATATCAACAGTACAATGACTGAAATTTCTTTTGAGACCCAAATTTTTACAACTTAAACTTCTAACACCACTTCTCCAAAATAGTGACCCTTCTCTGCCCTCCATGATTCCATCTGTCCCCTTTCCCGCACAGCCCTGTGAAGTGGGCTTTGAGAGGATGCCCCTTCCTGGGGTCTGTAGAGCTTTCCTGTCCTGGTATCTGGTCACACAAATCTGGACAGTCACAGGCTTCTTTGGGCCAAAAATCTCAGTTCTCTTGTGATTCCTCTGATTTCAGGAAGTCCCAAGTACCAGGAACCATGCTCCAATTCCTTTCCTAGCCACAATTCTCAAACCTGGTTTATTTCTTTGCATCCTTGTGCCAATTTGATGCCATCTGCAACAATAAGCTTTGGGAGGAAGGCCTCCTCTTAATCCAATCTTTGTCCCAGGGCAGGGTCTTGCTGGGTCATTTTCCTTTAAAATCTCCTTCATTCTTATCTATTACTGTCTGGGCCCTTCAGAGCCCCCGAATTCAATCTCTTTCTTTCTGTTCCCTCCCTCTCTCTCCTCATTAAAAGCAGGAAAAAATCTGGGTCTTTTTTTCGACCACTTGCCTAGAGCTGCAGGCTCAGTGGGCAAATGATCTGCCTGCCAAGTTATGGCAGGTGGCAGTTCTAATGTTTTGCTGTGGAATATTATGGACCTCACAGATTCCTCTTAGCTTGCCATTTGATTGCTAAGCCAAAGCTGAGTCTTTTATTATGTTCGTATTCCTCTCCAAGCTACCAACTTTGGTATTAAGTAGAGCAATGCTGGCTGCGTTGACAAAGAAGCCTTCAAATCTCAGTGGCTCATCACAATAGGAATTTCTGCCTTTCTCATGTAAAGTCGGTATTTAGATGGATATTCTTAATCATCAGGCGGTTCTCACACAAGCTTAGACCCAGAACCTAGAGTCAGACCCCTTGGGGGCTTCAGAGTCCTCAGTGTATACCCAGAGGATGAAGGGAGTGGGGATGGTGGTGCCTGGTGTTCATGAGTCAGCTCCAGAAATGGCATTTATGTCTGCTCACTTTTTATGGGCTAGAACTCAGGCATTCCTATTTGGCAGGAGAGGTCAGTCCTAATTGCAAAAGAGGCTGGGAAATGTGATCTAGTTTATGCCCAGGAAGTAGAGGAAATGGGTTTGATGACGAGGGAGCCAGATTTACCCAAGGATTTTTACTTAACTGCCTTGTGCATGTGCTTGAATATTGCGACTTACCTTAAACCCTTTCGGAAACTATTTCATGTTACAAATTAATTTAAAAAGACACACAGCCTGCCTCTCTTCTTCCAGATTGTCCTTGCCTTATATTTTATAGAGAAAACAAAGCATTTAATGGCCTGTTCTCAGTTTAGGAAGCCCAACAACTCATGCCCATACCAGTGATAACGATCAGACCATCAAAAGCGTCTTTTAAAAAATTATTTATCTTTATTGATTTCAGAGAGGAATGAAGGAGAGAGGTAGAAACATCAATGATAAGACAGGATTGTTGATTGGCTGCCTCCTGCACACCAACCACTGGGATCAAGCCTGCAGCCCCTTGATTGGAATCGAAACCAGGACTCTTCAGTCTGCAGGCAGATGCTCTATCCACTGAGCCAAACAAGCCAGGGCGCAAAAGACTTCCGAGCATCTAATTCGAGTCTAGAGATTTTCTCCAGGGACAACTTTCTTCTGCCTCATTCTTCTGCATCTCCTTCATCAGTGACCAACCTCTCATCTAGCTTGGCTAGCATTCAGGGGCGAGGCTTTGGTCTACAGACTTTCATTTGGATTCAGCACTGTTTCTTGCAATTTCTTCTTGAACTCACACTTTGCATCTGGGCAGCACTGTCCCTCTGTTCCTACTTATGTGGGGTAGGAGACTTTAAAGGCTCTGGACTTCCCAGATGATTAACTCTTGGCACAGCCTTAGGCAGGTGGATTTCAGTGGATGGCAAGATTCTTGTTCTGGGCTCATATTCATCCATCCTCCCCCCATGTCCTGTCCCTTGGTCTGGCTGCCCTTGCAGCACTCAGGGGCTACCCAACTGTCTCCTGATGGGCCATCTGTAGGCACATTTGCTTCCTGGCAAACTTCTTTGCATAAGCAGCTTTAAAACACGATTTGTGTAGTTCACCCAGGTTCCTGGTTTTCAAATTATATCCTGGCTATTTACTGTTCCTCTTTAATTCGCTATTTTCTCCACAATTGAAATCCTCTTATTCCCTTACCAATATCCTCTTCTGAGCTTTTTACATAATAAAAATCTTGGGTTTCAGTATTAATCATTGTGATTAATGTGATTTCACTAATAACCTTTTTCTACTTGGGAAGGCTCCAATTATGACTATATTTTGAGTTTGGCTTTGGGCCAGTTTCTAACCTGATGATCCAGGTGTTCATTGGTTCCATGATTTGAGGCATGGACTTTAACCTCTCCTGCATCCACTTTCTCCTAGGATTTCGAGCAGAGCCAGTCCTCCAGACCTCCTGCTGATCCACCCTTGGATGAAATGAGGCTGGCTGCTCAGAGAGAGGTCTGCCTCTCTCACACTGTCCGTGTGCTCAGACACTAGCCTATTCAATGACTCTTGAAGCTTTCCCCAAAGGCAAAGTCACGCCACATTCAGACTTCATAATTCTTTGGCTTACTATTCACCCTTATAATTAATAATGGAACTTCACCAGAGAATATACATTTTTTAAAGGATGTTCTTCAAAGAGAATAAATTCTCCATAAACTCAGTATAAACTCTTCACAAACTCTGGACTACTTTCAGACACAGTAGAAGATAGAGGTTAGCTCCTCAGGGAGGTAATAGGATATAGGAGGAGGAACATGCTCTTCAAGGTCAAGGTTAGTGACCTTGAGAAAATTATTTAATTTCTACGAGTGTCAATTTCCTCATTGGTGAACGGGAACTATGATGATGTATCTTGCTGGAATGGGATGAGGATTAAATTAGATTATATATCTAATGTGGTTCCATTTCTAGTAATATAATAGTATCAATAGTCTGAAAACCTTCCCATTAGCAAATATCTAGAAATGTTAAATAGAATATGACAACTCGAGGCAGATAGTGAAAATCTCTATTGGCCAGCAAATCTGATGCAGTGACAGGGAGGGTAGGCAGAGCCAGAAGAGAGAGGTAGAGGGTGAAATTTCTCTGCATTGAACAGGGTTTGCCCACAGTGCTGCAGCTATTAAAACAGGGCGAGGATGCAGAGGGTAGTAGGTCCCTCTTGCTCATCACAAATAGGACACTCTTCCTTTTTCCAATTCATTGGAAAGTGGGTTTAGCTAAGTGAGGATGAAGTTCCTGGATGGAGAGAGTGGGAGGAAAGAAAACACCGCCATGTTGTTTATCTCAGCAGGACTACACACATTTCTCTAAGCTTTTCTTAGTCTTCCTTTCTTCTCACATTTCTTTTCACCTACTTTCAGTTTTCACTGAAGCAGGGGAGGTGGAAGTTGATCCTGTCTTTCTTGTTCCTCTTGGAGATCATTTCACCTTCGATTCTTAGGCGACCTCTCACCTTAGACACAGCTGTGCTGGTCATGCACAGCCTAGGAACCACCATGACCTTCCAACCTTGTCTTTATAGGGATGGAAAGAGCTATTTTTATTTCTCCAAAGCAATATGATTCCTGAAGTAATGCAGTTCATGGTCCTTGGTAAAAGAGCACTACAGGAATGCATCCTTGTCTGCCAGGAACAAAGGGTGGCAAACAGGGTCCTGGAAAGCATTAGCGTGTAACTCAGACATGTACCAGGTAAGGCTGAAAATGTAAGTATAACTTTTCAGGATCTTTGCAATGATTGATTTAAGCTCTCTCATTTAAGTCATTTACTTCTGTTTCTAATGAGAAACAGAAGTAAATGACTTAGTTGCCCAAGGTCATGGAGTTAGTGGCAGAGTCAGAACTGAATCCCAGGACTTTTGACTTAAAATTCATTTGCTCTAATGATACATCATGCATGATCAGCCTCTTAAAACCCCAGATTGAAAGCTGCCTGATAGTTGCCATAGAAATGCCAGACCTTCTAGGTGTGTTGGATGGTGAGGGGAGATGATTGTGCTTACTCAATGTTCGCTCTCCCTTCATTATTAACAGAACTCCAGCTAGGTTAGTGGTATGCCCATTAAAAGACCACATTTTCCAAGTACTTTGCATATAGGATGACATGTATAGTTCTGGCTAGTGAGCTATAAATGGATGTCACTGGGTAGAGCTTCTAAGGAATTTCCCTTATAGCAGGGAAGACCCAGCTAATGTGTCATTTCCCCTTTGCTATCCTCTTTTTGTCCAGCATTTAAATGCCATGATAGAAATATCTCATCACCGTGAGATGACCATTAAACCAAGAGAATTGCACAGACTTTGGCTTTGACTCACTTGTGCTGCTGAATCAGTCAGCAACCACCTCCTTTCTGACTTGATTACATCACTATAAGTTGATCTTTCTGTTAGTTGCCATCAGACATAGTTCTCTAATGTGACCCAGAAAGGAATCTATATAGTTATGTACTCGAATTCCCCAGAAAATAGCCTTTTGCATTATTAAGCAGCACTGAACATGTCAGCAAACAGATGACTAGAGGGTAAAATTATCCACATTACCAGAGGAATTTTCATATTACAAAAGGATCACAGGATCCCTTTCAAATTGCATCTTTTTAAGTGTTTGTTTATAGACCATTTCATACTTAACAAAGGAGAAACTAAAAGCTGAGCTGTTCCATGATATTGCTGATTAAGAATCAATCAGAAACAAAGGTAAAACAGCTCTGAAAGTATAATGATCAAAAGAGACATTCACATTACTAAACTCCTCTTCTTTTTTTAACCAGGCAAGAAACTCAGATGCAGACACCAGGCTACCCTAATAGAGTAGAAGCAAACACATTTCTCATGAGGTGTCATTCATTCCATGAAACTTACTCTTCAAGTATTTCCTCCCCATTTCTATGAAAAGCCGCTGTATCTCCCTGTGCACCCACATCTTTATCATCTTTTCTCCCCCCCACCTCAACATTCAATCTGTTGTCAAACCTTGGGTGGGTTGGTTAGGACATGGGGAAAAGGATCCCAATGTGAATTTATCCAGTTGATCTCTGAAACCTCAGTCATACATGTTCTTTGGTGTGGTTACTCATTAGCTGCCTGCGTGAGAAATATCAGTCTGTGTGATGGTGACATTGATTGCTATGATGTATTCATTTTGGGGACCAAACATCGCAATTACAGCCAACAGTTGATTTTTAATTGGGACACAGAGGTAAAAGGACTTTCTGTTGCCATAGTTTCAGAGGCACAAATGTGGTCAGCTGCCTAAAGCTGGATTTATTTTCAGATGTAAGATATTACTGACAGTGAGCTCGGTAACTAGGGGACATCTGCTGTTCTGGTAGGAGTGAAGGGTGATCCTGAAGCTCAGCTAAAATCAGGCTCTTAGGGGAAGCACATTCTGCAATGGTGTTTTCAATGCCTTCAGTTTCATATCCTCCTATGGGGGGTACATGTGTGAAGAGGAAATATTAATCTATCTTAACGAGTACTTTGCCAATAGACCATTATTCTGAGTGGCAAGAAAAAAAGATAGGAAGATAGAAAGAAAGGAAGAAAGAAAGGAAAAAGGCAAGGTATATCCCTAGCCAGTTTGGCTCAGTGGATAGAGCATTAGCCTGGGGACTGATAGGTCCCTGGTTTGATTCCATTCAGGAACATGTACCTCAGTTGCAGGCCTGATCCCTGGTTGGGGTGCGTGCAGAAGGTGACCAATTGGTGTGTTTCTCTCACATTGATGCTTCTCTGTCTCTCCCCCCGCCCATCCACTCTTGCTGAAAATCAATAGAAAAATGTCCTCAGGTGATGATTAACAATAACAACAAAAGCCAAGGGGGCAGTTCTAAACAAGTCAGTGATCACAGCCCCTGGGTCTTGTTCCCACCGTTGGAGAATCTCATGGCAATGGCTAAGAGGATAGAAGGAAGGAGAAACTTGCATTGAACTCTAGGGAGGCCAATTGCCATTGTACATGTGAGAAAGCATAGACTTTCTGCTAAATATGGATCCAAAGAAGGACTGATTGGATTCCCAACTCCTTTTATGCTTAATGCCAGCTAGTCTGGGAGGTGAGTAGAAGAGACTTCATCAGAATTCAGTGGGTGAGCATGCAGGAGGGATGCCAGCTGGAGCCAAGGGTGGGCTGCCGGCAGTTGGAGAGTCAGCTGGATCCTGCAAGGAGAAACCCATTAGGTTTCCTGTGCCAGGCTGGTACCTAATCACAGATTGCACTTGGCACAGATGTCTCTGTCAGGCAAAACACGGGGCACTCCCCAGCCAACTCTTGGCGGCCACTCCAGCACTGCAAAGAAAATGGTAAACACAGAGATGAAACTTCTGCTGTGGTATCTCACAGCGTCAGCTTCCTCCCTCCCTGTCTGCCAGGTCTCTGGATCTCTGCAGTAAATCTAAAATTTATCTCTTTTCCCTTCATCAGCGCTGAAAGACTGGTTAAAAACTGGGCTATAAAACTCTCTCAAATTCCAAAGGAAGGAAATTGCACAGGTCATATTCTCCCAGTACTACACTATTAATAAATAAAAGTTGAAATAAAACTCAACCACTTGAAAATGAAAACAAAACAAGACAAATGCAAAACATTCGCCTAAGTAATTCTTAGGTCAAGGAGGATATAAGAAGTACAATTAGAGTTTAATTAGCTAATTATGACATTGAGAACACTAGATATAAAAACTTATAGGATGTGACTAAAATTGTACTCTGAGAAAATGCAGTCTAAAATGCCTTCTTTTATTTTTTAATACCTTGCTTTTAAATAGGAATAAACTGCATGCAAATATTAAATTAAATAATTAGAAAAACAAAATATACCTAATACAAAGCAAGCAAAACTTATAGCAGAGCTTAATTTTGTAATATAATGGACGATTTGCTAGTAGCTCAAATAAAAAATTAGGAGAAAACCTAAGTACACAAAATGAGAAATTAGAAAGAGAATATAATAACAGATATTAAAAGGGATATAACATCCCACTATGTAGAAACAAATTTGAAATTCAAGGAAATATCTGATTTTCTGTAGAAATATAAATTATTATAATTGACTCAAGAGGTAGAAACTATCAATAGTCCATTAACCAGGGAAGAAGTTTTATTTTATTTTTAATTTTCCAGCTTTATTGCAACATTATTGACATATAATATACGCAAGTTTACGGTGTACAATGTGATGGTTAGATACACGTATATACAATAAGGATAGTCAACACTTCCATTCCCTCATGATGTGTGTGTGTGTGTGTTTGTGTGTCCTTATAAAAGAGACTCCATAGAGCTCCTTTGCCCCTTCTGACATGTTGGGGACACAGTGAGAAAACAGCTGTCTATGAACCAGAAAGTGGGCTCTCACAAGACAGTGAATCTGCCCACACGTTGATCTTGAACTTCCCAACCTCCACAACTGCAAGAAATAAATTTCTGTTGCTTAAATCACATGATCTGTAATATTTTTGTCACAGCAGCCCAAATGGACTAAGACAAGAACATTAGTGGAAAAATTTGGTTACTGGTAACCTAACAATATCAGATGCATATTTTTGACAAATGCACCCTGCTGATAGAGAAGGTTGACAATGGGGAAAACTGGCTGAGGGCTGTCCTGGAAATCTCTACTATCTTTGTAACTTTTCTGTAAATCTAAAACTATTCTAAAATCAAAAGTTTATTTACATAGAAATGTTATCTAACATTCACAGACATTGTGATGATTAAAGACAATCTCAAAAATAAAATGCTCAGCACATAGCAGAGAACCAATAAAGATTATCTGTGGTCCGCCCAGCTGGCATGGCTCAGTGGGTGAGCATCAACCAATGAACCAGGAGGTCCCGGTTCTATTCCTAGGCGGGGTACATGGCTGGGTTATAGGCTTGATCCCTAGTAGGGGGCATGCAGGAGGCACCCAATCAATGATTCTTTCTCATCACTGATGTTTCCATCTCTGTCTCCCTCTCCCTTCCTCTTTGGAATCAATAAAAATATTGTTTAAAAATCTACAAATCTGATTCTCCTCATGCCCCTGCTTAAAATCCAGGCAAGGACTTTGACCTGGAATTGAACTGGTTCATAGGTCAATGCTCAACCACTTAGACACACTGGCTGGGCTCTAGGCCTTTCTGCAAGATCTTGTGCAGGTTGCTCTGTCTATCTAAGCTTCTGTTTTATTTGCACACCAAGATTTCTTTGAACCCTTCCAGACCTGACATTTTTCTAATTTTCCCACAAGTTTTGGAGGCGAGGGTCCTTGCCCACTATTGACAGGGAAGTCTTGGTGTTCTGTTATATGGAGACATTTATTTTGCTCTCTGGCTGGTTCTTAGTTCTACCCTCTTTTTCCTGCCGGGATGGATTTCTTGTCTCTCTGCTGGAATCACCTTCCATCTATTCCCTTCCAGCTCTCCCTTCTTTGTCCTCTGATTGAAAAATGGTAGAGAAACAGGCCCGTGGTGGCAACCAAAACTCCCTGTGTGGAAGGAGGCTCTGCTCAAATCACCACAAAGTTCTTCAGCCACGTGCCTGAGGAAGTATCGATTCTGATTTTATTTTCTCCTTTTGGTTAGGAATCTTAATTGAACTGTGGGTAGCCGCGATTACCACGGGCTCACCCCTATTAAGCCCCAGACACACTCCCCTGAATTTCCTGCTCAATCAATACCACCTAGTTTCAATGAGAAGAGAAAGGTTACAAATTTTATATATAAAGGTGGGTATTGAAAAATTCCTCTGGTTGGCACCAGGTCAGCATCCAATTCACAGCACTTTATGAGAGTAATTCTTTCAGAGTGAGATTTTTCAGCCTGTGGAAGTCCTTTCATGGGGTAAGGGGGCCATCTGGGAAGCCAGCAGGCAGACTCTCCTTTGTAGGAAAAGCTGGTGGGGTGGGAAGAGGCCGCCAGACCTGTCTGTGTCCAGCTGTGTTTGGAGGGAAGAAGAGGCTGGTGGAGTGTGGACACTCAGGTGGGGACTGCCAGCTGCCTGGAGGGAATCTGCTTTCTGTTCCCTCCCTGTTCTCTAACACACAGCAGGGAACAAGCTTTCATTAAGTCCCTCCTAGCTAATGGTCAGACAAACTCTATTTCATTTATTTCACCCAATGACTGTTGAGCATCCACTCTAAGCCAGGTGACGGGTGTCCGATGGCAATGCATCTGTGTCAGGAAGTTGAATTCCTAAAACAACGCTATACATTGGGTTTGGTCATCTCTAAGACTCGGATTGCTCTTTGGTTGAAGAGCTTGTAAGAACTTTGCTTCTGGAATAAGATGTGTTAGTCTGGATCCTTCAAGAAGCAGACACCAACATGAGTTAGACATGCAAGGGGCTCACTGGGGAAACCCTGAGGAGGGAAAATGGGAAGGGAGTCAGAGAAGGCTGGGAGAGCCATCAGACTGTGGGAGAGAGGCAGGGAGGGAGGTAAGAAGAGAGGGAGGAAGAAGGCTGCATTATCATTCTAAAAAGATTTCAGCCAGATTGATAGGGAATCTCAAGTCAAAGTTGCCCTGAGAAGAGTCCTGCATGTCCCAGGACCAGGCATGTTACACTCAGTCACTGACTAGGAGCAGCCCAAGGCACATGTCCCTTTGTGTGAAAGTGGTGATGGATTTCAGAGCCCAGCATCCAGGCTACTGGTCCATTACACGCCCAGGAGCGAGGGATCTGAGAGGTCCTGCCACAGTTCAATTCCTATTCTGCCCCTCACTATCTGGGTGACTATGGGCGAGTCAAGTCAGTTCTCTAAGCCTCATCTTTCCTCATCTCTACAGCAAGATAATTCACATCTCATGGGAGTATAGGGAGCAATAGATGAGATGATGCACATAAAAAGCATTTTGCACAGTGCTTGGTATGTAGTGAGCTCTTGATAAATATGAACGATGATTAAGTTTTATTATGTCAGTGCTTGAATCCTTTTTTTTTTTTAAATGCAATGTTCCTTGAAACTGAAATACACAAAACGGATGGAACATTCTAGTTGAAGGGGGGTGAGAAGACATGTGTGCTGGGCCTTCCACACACCTCTGCTCCAGCCCTTGGAACATTTCTGAGGGACCCTAGGATTGGAGAAACAAGAGATCAAATCACATCACACACACACGGTGTGTGTATTGGAATTCTTTATGTTGATAGTTTAAAAAGTATTTAAAAGATTAATATACACTTGGATTGATCTTTTGAGGTCCTGTGGGTTTTAATACATGAATAGATTTGTGTAACCCCTATTATGAAGGAAATTCAGACCATTTTCCTCAGTAGCCTCTTTATCATCACCCCTCCCCCACTCTTAACGCCTGGCCACCCCCTGTTCTGTTCTCTATCGCTCTAGTTTTGTCTTTCTGAGAAGGTCAGATAAATGGCATCATAGAACATTCAATCTTTTAGGACTGGCCTCTTTTATTTAGCTCAACGCTTTTAAGATTCATTCAAGTTGCTGTGTATTAGCAGCTCATCGCTTTTATTGCTAAGTAACATTCCCATGTATGGATGCAGCATGGTTTATTTATGGGTTGTTTTTAGTTTATGACAATTCCTGTTAAAGGACATTTGGGTTGTTTTTAGTTTATGACGATTCCTGGCACAGAGTTGGGGGTAATCAATAAATGGTCGCTGCTATCATGGAGGCTAAGAATGGGGGCCCCCTTTTTGTGCACTCTGTGTGATCCTCATGTGTCTTCTCTTTAAATAAACCCTACACTTTGATTTTTTACTATAATTATTTTCCTGCTTATAAGTCACTGGATGCAATGAGTCAAAATTCATTTCCTTTGGGTCTGTGGGGCTAACTGCGGGAGGCAGTTACTTGGTAACATTGTTTCTTTCTTAATTTCTCTCTCTCTAAGCATCTCTCTCCAAAGTCAGACCCCCCTCCTCCCTCTCCAAACTCCCCAAGTCATCAGCAGTGGCTTCAGGACTAAATTGTATTATTGATGGTAGCTAAATGCACACCTAGGACTGTCGCTCGTGGCACTAATTCCTCTCCCAGATGCTTCTGCTTCATATTCCTCAGTCACTCATCAGCACTGTGCCCTTTTATCCATCCCAGCTGACACCCTTCAAGCATTTTAGTGACTCTGACCTCATTCTTTATTTAGCAATTTCATCACTTCAGTCCCATGCTGGTAAAAATTCATCTTCACTAATATCAACATCATCAGGATTTGTCTGAGTAATGAAGACACAAACGCTATTTAAAACTGCAACTGGGAAAGTGGAGCTGGTTCAACTGAAAGCCTTCCATCCCATTGAGCCTGTGAGGGTTGGCTACTTAGTCCGTCTGGAGCAGAGTTAGTTGCTGGGAGCTGGAGAAAGGCTCTCCCTAACAGAGTGAAAAGAATTGGGAGTTTCCAGGAGCCATCCTAGAGGGCGAGGACCAGGAGGAATCAAGGAAGGCTAACCAATAGGGAAGAACCTATGACGTGTGCTAGGCTTGGCAGCATGGAAGAAGAAGCGACCAGAGACCATTTCAGTAATGGAATTTCATTCCTTGCCTTCTTTTCTCTGTGATACAGTAGTCACACCTTCTTATAGGGTTGGAGATATAAACTATCAGGGGACCACCCCTCCTGCCCTCTGGGCTCTAACTGGTTGCGAATAGATATTAGGAGTCCCAGGTAGTAAGGATGGTCTCATAAGAATAGGCTGGTGTTCAGTGTGAAATGTCTATAGAGACTCTGGTCTATCCCTTCTATTCTTGGCCTCCTTAGTAACACATAACACATATCCCAGGGACTTCTGGGAAGGATTTTATCCCGGAAAACACTAGGGCTCGCTCTCATTCCTCTGTCAACAGGACCTGGGACAGAAGGTATAGATGCTGGATGGAGACAAGGTTAACACTAGGATTTAATTGGGTGAAAGTAGGAGTTTGGAGTCAAAGAAGTGAAGTTCTCCTCTTGCTCCCCACCATTTCTCTGCCACTAAGAACCCACATCATGTTGAGGAGCGCTTTACACTCCAATTGGATGTGGAATGAAGGGTGTTATGGAATAAATTATGTCCGCCCCCAATTTATATGTTAAAACCCTAACTCACACTACCTTAAAATGTGACTGTATTTGCAGATAGTGGCTTTAAAGAGGTGATTAGGTTAAATGAGGTCACCTGGTAATTTGGCTATTTGGTAACAGAAGGAAGTATTTTCCTGTTTCCTTTTTCTAGTTTTATGAAGATACTAGAAGCCTGGTGCACAAAAATTCATGCACTGGTCGGGGGAGGGTCCCTCAGACCGGCCTGCCCTCTCTCACAGTCCAGAAGCCCTCAGAGGACATCCTACTGATGGCTTAGGCCTGCTTCCAGTGGGGAGTGGGCCTAAGCTGCAGTCTGGCCTCCCTCTGCAGGAGGTGATCAGCTCATCAGGGGAAGGCAATGCCTCCATCATGCCTCTGCTGCTGCCACTGCTGGCCACCATGGCTTGCCTGAGCCTCGGGCCAGCCCTCATAGCGACAGCTGCTATCTACGGCTTGCCTGAGCCTCGAGCAGCTGCTGCAGCTTTGTCCGGAAGGATGTCCAGAAGACATCCTCTCTAATTAGCATATTACCCTTTTATTAGTATAGATAACTGACATAGTACCTCATATAAGTATATACAGGGTGTCCCAAAACATGTATACACACTTTGAATACATATAAGGGCAGTGTTTATTAAATACAGCTCATTTTCAAGATGTAATAGAATCAAAATATGATACAGTTTAATGATTTGATTTATATGTATTATGAAATTATTACCACAATTAGTCTAGTTGACATCGACCAACAAAGATAGATATAAAAAAAGAATTGTTTTCCTTGTGATGAGGATTTACTTAGGATTTACTCTGTTAATGACTTTCACACTATCATACTGTGGCGTTAACTATAGTCATCCTGTTGGACATTATATCCCCAGGACTTGTTTAACTTATAACCAGAAGTTGGCGCCTTTTGACTACCTCCAATTTCCCCTCCCCTCCCCCCGTAAGGGGAGGTATTTTCTCATCATGACCACGTTCAATGGGAGTGTTGTAGGGTTATTGCATCTGGGCCAGGCAAGGCACACCCAGTGGCCCCCTTGCTTCTTAATAGGCGAGGTGGGCTTTCTGACAGTTTCCTAGAGCAAGAATTGTCCAGAATTGAGCAGGGGGTTGTCTGAGCCTCTCTCTGCTTTTCCGTCCTGTTTCTGCCCTCCTGGCCCAGATCCTGGTTGCTCTTTCCTTTGCGAGGTGTGTGTCATTTCAATTTGCAATTTCAACATGGGATAAGGAATTTTCGAGTAAATCTGGCTTTAGTGAGACAAATTAAAATCCAATTAAAGAAATAAAATAGTGAACGGTGAAGTGCTTATGAGAGGTTGTTGGGGTTTGGGGTGGGGATTGGTTTGAGCTCACAGAATAGCTGAAAATTACCCCTGGGAGAGGAACTCCACAGCGAAGGCTTGGCAAAGCTGAGAACAAGGGGTAATTACAGGCGGGAGTCTGTGACCTGCTGGATAGGGAAGATGAGAGGAGCTGGTTGCAAGGGAAATGCATTTGATTAAAAAGCAGCTTAACCTCTCCACAAAGCCTGAACTGGAAAAAAAAAAAAAAAAAAAAAAGGGAAAGAAAACTATAAAGCTGTCCTGGAACTCACCAGGAGGCAAACGAGAGAGAATGTGCAAGTGGATGTACTTGTTTGTATATTCTCCCAGGAGCGCTTAGAGGAATGAAATTGAGTTTGACCACTCTGCTTGAGACCTTGCCCTGTTCCAGATACATTGAAATTAAGTTTTAAAAAATATATTTTTGGTGATTTCAGAGTGGGAGAGGGTGGGGGAGAGAGATAGAGACATCAAAGATGAGAGAGAATCATTCACCAATCGCCTGGCACCCCCCACTGGGGATTGAGCCTGCAACCCTGGCATGTGCTCCCTACCGGGAATCCACCCGTGATCTCCTGGTTCATAGGTCGATGCTCAGTCACTGAGCCATGCCAGCCGGGTTGAAATTAAATTTAAAGGGCACCCTAAACCTCAGTGATTAAGATAAATGACATTTAATGAAATATTTAAAAACATAAAGCAATCTATAATAATAAAACTGTAATAGGCTAATTAGACCGGACATTCTTCCAGAGGAAGCCAGGGCTGTGAGGGAAACCCGGGTCCCAGGTGCCAGAGGAAAGCAGTGCTGGCAGCCGGGGGAAGGAAGGCCTACTCTTGCATGAATTTTGTGCATCGGGCCTCTAGTGCAAAAAATAAAAATGAATTTAAAAAGACAGGATCAGGATTCCTGATTTGTCCTTTTGCTTCAGGCTTTTGCTTTGGCCTGGCCTTTTTAATGACCTTGTCTTTGTTTAAAATTTGGTATTTTATTCATCTTGGTATTTTTTTTTGCATTAATTTTGATTTTTAAAAAAATGCTGCATTAAAACATTGTTTATTTTGATGACAGAGGTTTTTTTATTGTTTTTTTTTTGGTGCCCCTTAAAATCTGAGCCCAGGGCCAGAGAGATGGTGCTTGCCCTTCGGGGGCGGGGGGCAGGGTCAGCACCCTTACCTCAGATTCTTAGAAGACCCTTTGTGTTCTAGGCACTCAGTTTGGTGTTGCAGATACAAATTCAACCAAGACATGCCCCTCCCCCCGAAGAACTCAGTGTAGTGCAGGGGATGGGGCAGATTCATTAGCAATTGATTCCACTTGGGTTTGGGTTCAGTCAGAGAAGCAGTTGCTTCTGTTTATTCTTTTGGTCCTTGAAGGGGAGAAGGTTTAGCTAGAATGGGTATTATAAGAAATGTGGACTTGCGTTTACAGACCATTCATGTTAGGTGGTCCCTCCAGGACAGGCGAGTACAGTTCTGATGCTGAGACCCCCTGAGTTTGGTGCTTCCTGCTCCTGAGTCAGAAAGTCAAGGGGGCTACCTAGGAGGGGACTCTGCCCATGCACCCCGCCCCCATTCTCACTGTAAACACTCTGTGCCCAGAAAGGAGAAGGGCTTCAGAGAGTCCTTGAAACTGGGGCTCTGTTGGCCGATTGCATTAGAAAGCTTTAAGGCTGAAGGTAAACTATCCAGCCTATTTAAAGTCGTATACCCTCTTTAATGTGAGTGATAAAACCTTAATTAAAGCAGTGATTAGAAAACAGAGTCATAATGACCACTAATAAAGTAGTTTATAGGAATCGATAGCTTTACAAAGAACAGGCCGTCCGGTTGCAGGCGAGCAGACAGCCCAGAGCTCCGGCGCTGGCCGGGTAGAAGTATTAGAGGAAGGGTTTGCTGCAATTGAGAGATAACATAAAAGGCAATTTATAATGTGTGACTCTGAGCAATGAGCTAGGGAAAATGGAAAGCTGTGATGCGAATGGCATTCCTGTACCTCTGCATTGTGAATGAGCTTTACAAGATCGCAGGCTATTGCAAGGATTTGGCTACTTGTGTGCAAATGAGTGTTATCTGCATTATTTTTCTTCTTTGTTGTGGTCCATGTATCTTAGGGTGAAGGGAGCAGGATGAATAAAACCACATCTGAGAAGGCCTTTGGCGATGGGTGCCATGCTAATAACCACCACAGTAATAAAGGCCAGAGGAATAACAATAACAATAACAATAACAATAATAATAGTGTGAGAAGGAGCACCTAAGTGCCAACCCCCTTCATATTTCATCTTTGATCCCAATGACTCTGCTGCCAGGTATATAGCAAGTGATGTAGAGGATGTTTACTGAGAAACAGGGAAGATTTTTCTGGAACATGGATTTTTAGTTCAGGATCTGAAAGGCAGTAAAACACTTGGTTCAAGCATCCTCCCTTCCCCTCTCCCCCCACTCACACAATCTGTTCCATGACATACAAGGCCCTATAAGATCTGGCTTCTGCTGACCTCTCCGGTCTCACCTGTCTCTATTTTGTCCTTATTCATCCCCAGTGGTGTTCCTTCTGACCTTCAAACGTGCCAAGTTCTTTCCTGGCTTAGTTTATTTATATTTGCCATCCTCCTCCAGGATAATCCTCCCCTAGATCTTTTCACAGATCCCTTTCCCATCCTTCAGCTCTGAACCCAAATGGCACCTCCGTAGAGAGGCCTTTTCCGTCAAGCCTACCCAATCCCCTCTTTCCCCAATTCACCTTATCGCCCTATTTGATTTCTTCATTGCACTGAGCATCTGAGAGTATTTTATTTATTCCCTTTCACTTGTTTGGTATTTGTCTCCCTCCACTAAAATACGTACTTCTGTGAGTCGGTATCCCCAGGTTCTGGAATAATTAATGCCTTGCACAGAGGAGGGGCTCAGTAAATGTCTGGGGAATGAATGGACAAAGGCTGCTTGAGAAGCCTGTTTGCCCTATGATCCAATGTAAGATACCTGTTCACCTTTAAAAAAAAAAAAATATATATATATATATATATGTATTATTGATTTTTTACAGAGAGGAAGAGAGGGGGATAGGGAGTCAGAAGCATCGATGAGAGAAAATCATCGATTGGCTGCCTTCTGCACACCCTCACTGGGGATGTGCCCGCAACCAAGGTACATTCACCTGACCGGAATCGAACCCAGGACCTTTTGGTCCTCAGGCCAACGCTCTATCCACTGAGCCAAACCGGTTTCGACTCCTGTTCACCTTTAACCTATTCCATTGACTCCCCATGCTATTCCTGCAGCCTTCCCCTCTCCCCTAATTCATTGAACACAAATTTCACAAGGATTTGGACCATGATGCAAAAACACGTGGGACGAAACATGCACAATCTAATGATTTTAAGAGTCCCCAAGTCCTAATTAGCACGGCGCATGGCAATGATGCTAAATGAACAGTGCTAGTCTTATCAGGTCAAAACCCAGCTTTGTAGGGCAGCCCCAAATAAAGGCTGTGCTCTTTTTTCTTCTTCAGCGAGACAGACCATGGCATCTCCAAAGGTGTATCAAGGCTTAATAGACGAATAACATACTTGGTGGATTGTGCAATGAGATGCTTGCAGACTCTCTGGGGTGTGGCTTCCGGATATTGAAGTTTCTAGCAGGTGCACTCAGGGCTTGGATGGATGGTTTCAATTAGAATTTAATTAGCATCAATCAAGGCAGACTCCACGGGCTGCCAATTCATCTGAAGTGCCCCTGCCCCAGCTCCCTCCCAGCCCCCCCCCCCCCCCCCCCCCCCCCCCCTCCTGTCTCCCAGGGCAGCTCCGAAGCAAAGCTCTCTGTAAGCACAGGCGTGAAAAGGAAGGGGCTCTCCACGTGGAGCTAGAGACTCTTAACCATCACATCCACAGCCACTGGGAGACCAACTGGGCTGTCTCTCCCTGGCCGCCGTATCAGACTTTATTCTGACCCATTAGATGGCTGGGCCTGCCCCAGGTCACACAGCCAGCGGCATGGAAACATGCACTTTCTAGCCCCTTCTCGCCATTCACAGCCATGCTCCTGAACCACCTGTGACAACACATCCCTTAGCAATGTGCTGCCAGCCCTCTTGGCCTCCGAACTGGTGATTGCCTCATTCCTAGATTTAATTCAGAAATTGCCTCTTGCCACTTTTGAGACCCAATGCTTTAGGTTGTTCTTTATTTAATCTTTAATAAAGAATTATAAGTTATACATTTTCTTCTGGGTGGATAACTCCTGTGCAGGGTGGGCTTGAGAGAGAAGCGGGCTCCACTGGCTTACGTGGTGATTTTGGCTCCCAGGGGACACGCTGCCAGGAGTGCTGTTTACCTGGGATTTCACAGACCTCTGGGATACTGGAGAAGAATACTTTGAAAATGGTGCTTCAATCTTGGGACACCAAAATCTAATTTCTCCAGCAGAGAGAGGGAGACAAACTATATTATCTACCCTCGGAGGAAGTTCTTTTTTTGGAGCGGGGGAAGTTCTTGAAATGGGTTAGAATTTCTCCTTGAAGGGGAGTCTCTTCCTGTCTTGAGATCAAATTGATTATTAATAGGGAGAGAGACTTGGGCTGTGGCCTAGACAGTGACACCCAGCTGCCTTCTAACTCAGCTTCGGAGGAAAACTTGGCTTGGGTTTCTTAGTGAAGGACAGACACAATGAGACCCCCTTCTTGGGAATAAAGTCAGTTCCCTGATGCAGTATAATGAAAAGGCTGCATGGATGTGGGAGCCAGAGAGACTTGGGTTCAAATCCTACCTCTACTGCTCACCAGCTATATGATTTTGAGCAAATACATTTTATTTTCTTCTGAGTCTCACTCCTAACACGAGGGTAAGAATTCTTTCCTCACAAGTCCATTGTGAAGATTAAATGAGAAAATAAATATGAAATGCCTGGCCCAGAAGGTCCTAAATAAATGGTTGTACTAAAGCTTATCTCTGCTGCCCAGGCGTTCTCCTGTATCCTGGACCATGGTCTGCTCTGGTCCTGGCCTTGGTGCTTGTAACGTACCTTCTTTCTCGGCCTTGGACTTTACCTTTTCTGTGTGATATAGTCTGCTTCTTCCTGGTCTACCTGGATCTCCTCTATTGCCTGACTTTGACTTTTGACGCATGGATTCATCTTCACGTTACATCTGCGCTGTCTTATATGTAGCCAAGAGCTACATATAGCTACTGAGTCCTTGAAATGTGATATCAGAATAAACTACAGTGGTTTTCAAAAACTCAGTATGAAAAATGAATGGAAAATGTACCAATAATTTTCTCATATTGGTTACATATTGAAATAGTAATTGAGTGTATGGTGTTAAATAAAGTATAGTACTAAAATTAACTTTATCTGTTGCTTTTTTTTTTTTTTTAAATACCAAAGAAACCAAGTTTATTGGGGACTTACTATATGGTAGGCACTGGCTGAGCAGGTTACATTTGAGTCATTTAATCTTTACAACAAGTTCTTGTGTTCCTATTATCAATTATTTTATAGTTAAAGAAACTGAGGCTCAAAGAGCTGATGATAATTCCTTTTTACTTTTTGAAAGGGTGACCCAAGGAAAATTAAATTTACATGCGTGCCTCATGTTTGTGGCTCACCCTTTATTTCCATTAGACTGGAAGCTGGCCAACTGCTCTTGAGCCAGATCTGGTCCGCTGCCTGGCTCTCTATGGCTTATGAGTTAAGAATGGGTTTTACATTTTAAATCATTGAGAAAAAATCACAACAAGAAGAATATCCTGTGAAAAGTACATGAAATTCAAATCACAGTGTTTCTAAATAAGGATTTATTGGGACACAGCCATGCTTACTCTTTTACATATGTGCATGGCGGCTTTCATGTTCAACGGCAGAGTTGAATTGTGGTAACAGAGACCACATGGCTCACAAAGCCTAAGCTATGTATTATTTGGCTTTTATCAGAAAAAGCTTGCCAATCCCTGCTCTAGCTCATTCTCCTGATTTTGGATCTTTCTTCTGTCCTGACCATTGGCCCCTGGATCCTATCCTGAATCAATCTTGCATTTCTATATCTTATCCTTGATTCCAGACTTAGCAAGCGCCCATTTCTTCGCTTTTGGACTCTGTACCCACAGCCTGCTCCATGGTGGAACCCCAGCCTGGACCGGATGTCATTCTCTCCCAGTCACTTGCAGCTGCTCCCCCCTGCTCACATTGAGGTGATGTATGTTATGATTAAGGGAGCTGTTCTGCTATGGGCTGGTGTCCTCCCTGTTGCCATCTTGGTGGTTCGCTGGATGTGGATTGGGAGTTGCCATAAAACAAGCGCAAATGCGCTGAAAACACCAGTTTCTGAGGCTCACAAATCGTTGCAGAAGACTGACAGACGGCAATGCTGCCGTCGCGATGGGGGCGGCCATCTGCTGTCACCCGCGTGGAGGATGTCACTGAGGGAGCAGAATGTGGGGAGTGGAATGACAACAGCTGTTTCCAAGCTTGACTGCGGTGCCTCCAAACGGAGCATGAGACGGTGACAGCTGACAAGAGGAGAGGTTCTGCGTCCCAGGAGAATCTTCACCAAGGGCCCCTTCTCCCCTTGCAGCCCACACCATCATAACCCCTCTTTCTGTAAGCAAACCTTATTCTTATTTTTTTTTTACTGTAAAATAAATACATAGTTATTGTTAAAAGCCAACCAAACAGTCAAAAAAGGCATCAAGACTTCCACCGGATTTATATATAGTTTGGGCAGGGAGGTTGCTGGGCTAGAGTCAGTTGAGTTTGAGATTAGAGCGACTCTCAAACTATCTCTTTTTCTCAATCAGCTAAGGATCCCACAGGAGTCTTGGCTTTTTTTCCTAGTTCTATTTCCTTTGGATACATTCTTGGTCAGGAGAATTTTTTTGATCCTCATTTAAAAAGCCTTCATGTGGGTCTTTGGCACCAGTTTGCTTCACTTGCCTGGGTCCTCTGAATCCCAGTGGTAGGCACAGATTAAGTTGAAGGTTCTGGTGAGCGTGGCTGTAAGCTCTTGGAGGTCAGAAACTCTGCTGTTTTCAACACATACACTGCAAGCCTGTATGGCAGCACCTGTGTATCTATGCCCTCTTTTCCCCTCTAGACCCAGCCAATAACTTGAAATTGCCCACACCCAGTTTTGCTGTACCTTCCCCATATCCCTTCTTCTTTCTCCCGTAGGCACTGGTTTCCACACTAACCTGCCCATAGTCTTAAGTACCCTTCTCATGCCTTCAGGAACCCCATTCAAGCACTCCTCTGGGCCTCAGGACCTGTCCTATGAACTCTTACCTCTCCCATGTCACATCTGTTCAGGGCTGAAGTCTTGGTGAAGGAAATGGAAAAACTACCAGGAGCTAAGTTGCTGGTAGCCAAGAGATATTAAAATACAACCACAGACCTGAGGGGCAGAGAGCAGAGCTGTGGTTTCCACCTCATTAAAGCCTTAGATTTCTAATTGTTGTTTTTACATTTAGAATAAAGTCCCCTTTACTGGGGCATTTGCAATGGGTTTGTTTCTTACCACTGCCTGTTCCTTGAGCAGTGTAATCAGCATTCTTCCAAATAGCACATCGTTAATTTCAGACACCCTCTGTGTTTTAAGGAGGTTTCACCAACCTCTGTTTCCTTTGGTACTAGGAAGCAGAAGGTCTGGTTACTAGTACTATCCGGGTCAAAGAGAAGTCATCTAATATTTTTTTGATGCATCATTTCCACACCTCAAGGCAAGCACATGAAGCTTCTGTCTTCTTCCTTGAGGAGAGTGGGTGTCTCAGCATTTTTAGCCATGTGATTTTTCAGATATCTAAATTATTTATCCATTCAATCTTTCATTTATTCAATGAATATCGATTGATATCACCTATCAGTTGACAAATGTGCTGGGACTGGGAAACCCGATTGAAAGATTCCAGTTCACGTGGACATTCTGGTGGATGATGACATAGTGTAATAAACTAAGAAAAATATAATGTAGACAAGAAGCAATGTAGAGTCCTCGCTGGTTTGGCTCAGTGGATTTCTATCATCGAAGGGCCTGTGGTTTGATTCTATACATGCCCAGGTTGCGGGCTCAATCCCCAGTTGGGGGCAGACAATCAATGTTTCTCTCTCATCATTGATGTTTCTATCTTCCTTTCCCTCTCCCTTCTTCTCTGAAGGAAAAAAAAAAACAAAAAACAATGCAGAGAAGGAAAGCAGGGTAATGTAGTTAATAGGTGGGCTACCCTGTTTCCCCGAAAATAAGACAGTGTCTTATATTAATTTTTTCTCCCAAAGTTCTGCTAGGTCTTATTTTCAGGGGATGTCTTATCTTTCCATGCGCTAGGTCTTATTTTCGGGGAAACACGGTATTTTGAATTGGATAGCCAGGGAAGGCCCTTCTAAGAAGGCAATATCTGAATATCAAGAAGGGATCAGTCATGAGTAGGTCTGGGAAATACAAGGGCCCTAAGATGGGATCAAGCATGATATATTCAAGGGACAGAGAAAAGGCCACTGTGACTGAGGCACAAAGAGAAGAGAAAAAATGGAAGATGATGAGGACAGAAATGTGGGCAGAGCCACATCAGATAGGACTTTGTACATCAGAGGAAGAGCATTCTAAGTGTTATGGATATCCTAGAAGGCCCCTATCTTTAAAAAAAAAAAAAGAAAGCTTTCTATAGTATAATTTGCACACTATAAAGTTCATTTGTAGTATGACTTGCATACCACAAAATACAGTTAAGTGTACAATGAAATGCTTTTTAGTAAATGCACAGAGTATGCAGCCATCACAACAATCCAGTCTTAAAATATTTTCATTTTCCCAAAAAGTTCTCTCCAACTCCTCCACAGTCATTCCCCATGCCCACTCCCAGCTCTTAGCAAGTATTTATCTGTTTCTATAGATTTGTCTTTATTGCATCTTCCATGTAAAAGGAATCACATAATATGTAGTGTGTTGAATTTGGCTTCTTTCACAGGTTTTTGAGGTTCATCCATGTTGTCACCTGTATCAGGACTTCATTCTTCATTTCTTTTTCTTTCCTACTTTTTTTGGGGTATTTATCCACTCACCAGTTGATAGACATCAGGGCTGTTTCTAGTATTTAGTTCTTATAAATAATAACATATAACAAAAACCTGAAGTTAAAAAAAAACATTTTTATTGATTTCAAAGAGAAAGGGAGATTGAGATAGAAACATCAATGGTGAGAGAGAATCACTGGGCCAGTGTTTCTCAATGGGGAATGACTTGCTTCTTTCCAACTGGGGCACACTTGTGATTGTCACAATTTGGAGGGAGTGTTACTGGCGTCTAGTGGGCAGAAGACAGAGTTGCTGATAAACACCCTCCAGTATTAGAACCCACCGTCCCCTCCCAACAATTAGTCAGCCTAATATGCCACCAAGGTTGGATTCAGAAGCTCTCTCTCAGTCCTAGCCACCAATGATATCATTGTAACTTAAATCCTTGGCTATCTCCTAATTTACATTAATCTCTGTCTCCCACAAATGCTGACTCTGAGGTGTCCCACTAAATGTAGCGCTAACCCCAGAATTCTACACAGTTTGGTCATTGTTTCCACCAACCTCAATCTTGTAAAAGAGACTCAGATAGAAATGGGGTGCGCCAGAGCAATGCTGTCTTGCTTTCCAAGCAAGCCCAGGGAGAAAGAGGCCTAAACAGAAACTATTAGGATGAAACATAGGGTAGTCCTGTTTAAGTGATAGAGGTGAAATAGGATCTTGTCTGTGGCAGTAAAACTAGGAGACCCATGATGTGAAAGAATTGGAGATGGGGGAATGGCTGCGAAGCTGAACCATACAGGGTAATTGATACAAAGTAGCATGTAAAGAAACCAGTTAAGGTGGCTTTATAGAAGGCAGAATTAAATGGCCACATTGCTCAAGCTACACCATGGCACAGAAAGGGGAGGGTGGGGCAGAGGGGAGAGCCAAGGAGACCCAGAGAGCAGAAGGGGCAGATGGACCTGTAGTATTTACTCCACTTCCTATTCTGTACTTTACATCCCCATGACTATTTTGTAATGATCAATTTGTATTCAATACTTCTTAGTCCTTCACCTTTTTCATCCAGCCCCCAAACCCCTTCCCATATGGCAACTCCATTTGCTTTATAATTTGTTTTCTCTTTCTCTTTCACACACACACACACAATTTTTTCCGAACTTTTCAACACTAGTTTGCATACATCATGCCCCTTTATTCTTAAACAGTTCAATGTTAATTATAGGAATATTCTCTTACATGTCAACTTCAGTACAACATTTTATCTAATCTACCATATTCTAATTTTGTCAATTGACTCAATAATGTTCTTTATAGCATTTCTTTTTATTCCTCCAGTATAGGAACACATGTAGGTTCAAGTATCTCATTTAGTTGTCACATCTCTTTAATCTCCTTTCATCTGGAGTATTTTGCAGCCTCTCTTTGTCATTTATGATACTTTGGAAGGTACAGTCCTGTTTTTGAGTTTAATAGAAAGTTCCTCATTTCGGGGGGTTTCTAATATTTCTTCATGGTTAGATTATGCACCCCAGATTGAATATTAAGTGAGACTGAGTTCCTCTTCAGGTATCATATCTGGAGGCACCTGATATCAATCTGCCCCATTCTTATATATATATATTTAATTTATATAAGAGAGATAGAGTGAGAATCATTGATTGGCTGCCACCTGCATGTCACCTACTGGGGGGTCAAGCCTGCAACCTAGGCATGTGCCCTAACTGGGAATCGAGCTATGACCCTGTGATGTGATTAAACCAAGTTAATCAGATTAAATTTAGCCGATTTAATTATGTCAAACTGATCAGATTGAAATCAAGCCGATTGGATCAAATGTAGCTGATTAGATTGAATCAAATCAATATGAGCAGATTAAGCCACACTGGCAGGGCAATTCTTAATCAATTATACTCATAGGCATTAGCATCCTAGGTCATTTCAGTCCCTCATTTTCTTTGCAATCATGAGCAGGTAGAAGGTGTGTCAAGTTTGGTTTCCATTCACACTAAAGGAGGAGGTTTTATAATTATATGTTATACTTAATTTCTGGAATCAAACCAACCTCTGAAGATTGTTTCTTTTGAGCAAAGAAATGAGAAATAAAACAAAACCAAAACAAAAAGCTCAGAATTCAGCAAGCCTGTCCTCATTGCTGTGTTTCCTCCACTAGAGGAGATGACTGAGTTTCCGACCATCCTGATAGCAGGTTTCTGATTGTTGCCTCTTGATGAGAATTTGACTGGAAGATCCTTGGAAAAATGAGAGGAAACTTGGCTAACATCTCTGTGGTTAAACAATAGAGGAAAAATTAAAATTTTCTATTTATGAGTTCACATCCCTTGTATCATGCTGGTTGACAGTTTTTTTTTTAGGAAGGTAAGAGCAGAGGGTCGGTCTGTTAGTGGAAATGTTTGATTCCAAGCAAGGACATTCCAAATGAATTACTTGCACTCAAATCCTTGTCTCAGGGTCTGTTTCTGGAGAACCTGGCCTCAGACAAGTATACACAAGTACAGTACTGTGATAATTTTTAAACTACAGCAATAGTGGTGGTTTGAGATACTCATCAAATGACAAAATCCAGCTTTGGATGTTTTTGTCATCATGTAAAAAAGCCTGGTCTGACCAATGGAGGATGACTAGCCACATAAAAGAGAAAGTAGGCTTTGCAGTCAGCAGGTGCATTCAGATGCGAATGGCCATCTGGCCCCCAGTTGGCCTGCCCTTGACCACAAAACCATGAATGAACTCAGCTGACACTGCAGGGGATGGAGAGGAGCCATCCCAGCTGAGCCTTGCCCATATTTCCTACCCACAGAATGATCTCTGGATCAAGAGGAGATAGCACTTGAAACAGCCTTGACCACGTTAGAACCTGATGCTGGGACTAAATAAGACCTTGGGAATATTGGGTGAGAATGTACTTAATGTATTTTGTGTGAATCACTGGGGCAAGAGGGAGGGCTGTAGTCGTTCCTTAGAATAAAGGCCCCCCAATGATCCACACCTCCTTGTCTCTTCCCTTTGCAGTGTGACTTTGCTGCCCCTCTCATCCAGAGGCGGAATCTACTTCTCCAACTTCTCTGAGTCTGTCCTGGCCTTGTGACTTATTCTCACTAATATTTAGAATGCTGCAGAAGTGACATTTTGAGACTCCTGAGGCCTGGACTTAAGGAGCCTGGCAGCTGCCACTGCCATTCTTATGTCACGCATCTGCCATTGTGTAAAAGGCCAGGTATAATTACTGGGAGAAGAGAGGCCAAGCAGGGAGAGTCATGGAACACTGGCTGACAGCCCCAGGCAACTGCCAGATGTGTGAGGGAAGCCATCTGGACCAGCCAGCCACCAGCCAACTGGCCAACTGACCACAAACAGAGAAGTAAGCCCAGCTGACTCCATAAGGAGCAGACACAAGCCCTTCTTGTGGATCCCTACCAAGCTGCCAACTCGCAGAATCCTGAGGGGGAAATGCAATCAAATCCAGGCATAGTTCTTAGTTTTGCTGAGTTTCCATGTCCATAGCCTCTTAATGCAAGCCAGGGAAACAAAGATGGCAACCACATGACGTTTAAAGACCCTGTCTCCACCACTTCCAAGTTCACCTTCTGATTTTGGTCCAATCTTCAGTCCTTTCCTTTCAATAGAGCCAGGAGGCTAGAACTGAGGGTTCTTTGGACATAGTTACAATGCAGAGTACTAGGCCTACGCAATCTCACCCTGAGGTTAAACCTACCACCAAACTGAAAGATGTAATTACATAAAGTGAACGACTATGAATGAAGGAAGACCCTTAGCAGGACTTGGTATTTTGCATGAATTTGTAAATCCTGGCATCTTCCTGTAAAGCACAGAGTATGGGTAGGTTAGTCAAGAAACGGATGCTGTTCTTTTGCCCTTTGCTTCCCACATTAAAAGTCATAGACAAGATTTTATCTTAATTGAGATGGAAATACAAAATTTTCTTCTCAATTCAAGAAGGGGACATCCATCAGAGATAGGCAACAATGCCCCAGTCTCCAAGGAGCAGCAGTAATTTCAACTTGAAATATTTTTTGCTTTGGGGAAGTTTAAAGAAAGGTTGCTTTGACATTTTCCTCTCTCCCTTTCTTTCCTCTGTGTCCATCATTAGATGTTTATATTGAAGCTTTCGGTAGAAGAGCACGTTTTAGGACAGCTTCCCTTACTTTTCTGAACATTTATCTTCCTTTGCAGAGGGGGGTCAACCCCATGAGTGCTTCATTTCATATTTCCTCTCCTTCCCACTCTGTTTTCTTCACTTGTCTCCTGTGGGCAGAAAAAGCTAGAGAGAAATGTTGACTTCTGATGAGAGTAATGCTGTGTGTGTGTGTGTGTGTGTGTGTGAAAACTCTTCGTTGCATAAGACAGTCAGTTTTGTTGCCAAGCTATGTTGGGAACCATCCAACTATTGATCAATTTATATCATAGTTGTAGCTCCTCTAAACATGGCAGAGTTCCCCAGACCTCAAAAATACAAGTGCATTAACTGCTAGTACTAAACTTACAATAAATCGGAGAGAACTTCTCAGTGCTGAAATCCTCTTGCTTTTAATGTGTGTGCATTTGGAACCCCCGATGGCTCCTCTCTGTGGTCTAGCTCAGTCAACAGAGTGGAGGTTAAGATGAAGAATTTGCTTTTCAGGCAGAAGAAACAGCCTGTGTGAACCCCTGAAGATAGCGGTGCTCTTAAAGACAGACTAGTGTAAACCAGAATGTAGGTTCTGTCTGCAGGCAAGGTTACGAAGAACCTTTTGCTCTTTGCTAAATAGTTTGGAAAGAGTTCCAAGGGTGGTGGAGCATCATTGCAGAATCGAAGAAGAGTGATGGGATCTGGCGTCATTTCGGAAAGCTTGCTATATTTGCATATCTTCTCTACCTCTTATGACCTGACTAGGTATCATTGGCCAGATATACGAGGACTGCCATTTGGAAGAACATCTTGTCTTCTTATCAGTCGACCAGATTCTCACCAGGCTTCCCTAGTGCCTGTTATGGGAGGTGATACATCAAGGACAGATAATGTCAGAGTCCAAATGGGGCTCTGTGGGTGGAGGACCCAGTGTTGAAAGGTATTTTTATTTTATTTTTTTATTTTATTGCTCTTGAGATTAGAAGGAAGGCTGCCTTTGCCTCAAATGTCAAGGCATTCTGTAGGCGAGTTTTCTACTGGAGGTGAATCGATGCCAATTTGAATTTATCCAGTAAACTCTGGAAGACAAAATTAAATTATTGGCCCTCTTTCCCCTGGCAGCTACAGTGAGCTGAATATTTTGCCTCACGCTCAGACACCTGGACGGACAGCTTCTGGGGCGAAAGAGAAGTGAACAGAGAAAAGGGATGAAGCCCGGGCAGGATTCTCACACCAAGCACAATACTCCTGGGGCAGAGTTTTTAAAACAGAAGTGTAACTGACAGCTGTAAAATGCTTGTCAGTGAGGAAAACATTGTCGGAACATATAGCCTAAGGTACCATGTACGGTGGTCTTCAGTTACTGGTATTAGAAAGTGTGATTAAAAACTTAAAAAAAAAGGTTGAGAATGTTTAAAAATTACTTAAAATTTGTTTTTGATGCCTCGGTCTCCTTTTAGGTGAAAAGTTTGAAGTTACTAAATAGCCAAGTTGTTGTAAGACCCTTGTGGATCCCTACCAAGGTGAAAAGTTTGAAGTTACTGAATAGCCAAGTTGTTGTGTCAATTTGGTGGTAGAAGCCGTGCGTGACGTTATAGGGCTTTTGATACAGGGTTACAGGGCTTTAGTGTGCTTTGGAGTCAGACAGACCTGGCTTAGAATCCCGCAATGTTGTTTAAATTCAGTCCTTAGCAAGTCACTCCCCCTCTTTTAGGTTAGTTTCCCGTCTTTAAACACTAATCTCCTAGGATTGTTATAAGGATTGAATCAGAGTGCTTACAAAGTGCTCACAAATTATATTTGAGACGTAACAAACAATAAAAGGCAGTCACGGTGATGGCTGTTGGTGTTTTTGAGACTCAGGTTTCCCAGCACCAGTCCTGCATTGTCCTGATTTGCTGCCCACACCAGCTCCTTACTGCTGACCTTGAAAAGGTCATCTCTCCATTCTCACTTCTGCTAAATGCTTCCAGCTCTGACACCAACTTGCTTGCCCAGAGCACTCAACATGGACCCCAGTCTCCTGGACTTGGATTTCAGTCCATCTTTCTGTCCTGACTTTACTGCTTGCAAATCCTGGCAATGACTCTCCCATCACCTCCCACCCCCTCCTGCTGTGGAAGATCCTGAGACTGCCTTTCAGGTGAATCACCTGTGGTAGGCAGAAGGCTAGCTTTTCTCCCATTCCCGAAGATTTCATATTCTGATTTTCAGAACCCATAAATATGTCCTGTTCATGGGAAAGGGGAAATAAGGTTGCAAATGGAATTAAGGTTTCCAGTCAGCTGACCTTGGATGGGGAATTTATCCTGGATTATCTGGGTGAACTCAAAATGTAATCACAATGTGCATATAAGGGAAAGAGGAAGGTAGGAGAGTAGGATCAGAATGACGTATCTAAAAGTGACTTGACTGGCCATTATTAGCTTTGAGGATGGGAAGGGCTATGAGCCGAGGAATGCAGGCAACCTCCAGAAGCCAGAAAGAGCAAAGACACAGATTCTCCCCAAGAGCCTCCAGGAATTTTTTTTTTTTTTTTTTTAATTTTAACCAGATGAGACCTTTCTCAGACTTCTGACCTTCAAAACTGCAAGATAATAAATCTACATTCTTGCCCTAGCCGGTTTGGCTCAGTGCGCCGTGCTCAGCATGGCCAGGGTGAACTTGAGAGGGACGGTGAAAGATTAAGGAAGACAGAAAAGAGAATAAAGCTGGAGCTCGATGGGACGCTGCTCTCGGATGGAGAAACAGTGCTACAGCCTGCAAGCAGAGTCTTTATTTTATAGCCGAGATTCCACGAGGCAAAGTAAGGGCGTGGCCAAGAAGTTAACAACGTTCTCGCAAGTTTCCAATCTACTCCAGCACATGCACCTGATCGAGTTTTGTTTGCTTGCTGCACCTCCCGCAGCCCACATCCCTCCGTCACCTGGGACTATAGGTTCAGACCATAGGTCAAGCTTACAACTTTGGCTGTAATTGTGCTGGGAAGGCTTTGTCCTCCTAGCTGGGACCTGCATGTGGCCTTGCCATGAGATGACCATGCCTTCTCTTTAGTCTGAGGCTTGAACCTGTCCAAACACTGTAGCCGCTCTCCACAGCTCAGTGGATAGAGCACTGGCCTCTGGACTGAAGCGTCCTAGGTTTGATTCTGGTCAAGGGCATATGCCCTGGGTTCGGGCTCAATCCTCAGTAGAGGGCATGCAGGGAGGCAGCCAATCAATGATCCCTCTCATCACTGACGTTTCTATCTCTCTCTCTCCCTCTCCCTTCCTCTCTGAAAAAAAAAAAAAAAAATCTGCATTCTTTTAAGCCACCAAATGAATGGTAATTGGTTATAGCAGGAAATGAATACTCTGCCTTTTTAGGCAAGCTATTTGCTTTCTGGTGCTTTTCTGCCCAGAGTTAAAGACAGAAAAACCAGGTAACATGGACTTTAGAATAAACACTTCCAAAAAGACATGGTACACAGGCAGTTTATTACTAATAGGATCAATCTAATAATCCCCAGGTATTTATTCCTATTATGAAGTGAGAAAACTTTTATCAGTTTTCATTATTCTCCATTAAATACAATATTTCAATAATTTAGCATTAATTAACCTACTATAGTCATCCATATATTCCCTGCTGTCTTCTTTGGATTTTAACTTCCAGTATTACATTTTTATCAGACAAAAATGATTTTAAAAAAATCTTCCAAGCAATAAAAGTATAGGATATTAATGGTTTTTAAAAAATAACATTTTATCTCCTTAAATAGCGAGCCCCCTTAATCAACTGAAATATGATATGGCCACATACTAAATAGATGGCAAATTGTTCAGGTAAAGGGGGATTACTGATGGGAAGAGAACAGGATCTCCAATGGTTAGCTCCAGTCTCTGTGGCCTCTGCAGCATCTCATTGGAGCCCCAGAGAAAACATTGCTCTGCATTTGAACTTTCCACTTGACAGAAGGTTAAAACTGGGGGGTGGGGAGGTGGGGAGCATAGTAATTTTAAGGGTACGTGGCCAGTTAACACTGGAAGGGAGACTTAAGCCTGGGCCTCCGGATCTGGCTTTCAGATTGTGGCTCACCCCCCCCCCCCCCCCCCCCGCCCACTACATTGACCTAAAACTAAATTTTTGTTTTGTTTGATTGTTTTTTGCCACAGATAAAGTGAGGGACACAGGCATTCTTTGGGGGTGGGTATTTAAAAAAAAAAGTATATTTTATTGATTTTCCACAGAGAGGAAGGGAGAGGGATAGAGAGCTAGAAATGTCGATGAGAGAGAAACATTGACCAGCTGCCTCCTGCACACCCTCTACAGGGCATGTGCCCGCAACCAATGTACATGCCCTTGACCAGAATCAAACCTGGGACCTCTCAGTCTGCAGACCGACGCTTTATCCACTGAGCCAAACCGGTTTCGGCAAGGGGGTGGGTATTTTTTAATCAAAGTTTTTATCATGTTCAAACATGTATAAGTTGCTAACATAATTTCTTTGTTCCATTACAATGATATGTGAGGAAACTGAGCCCCAGAAATGTAAAGTGACATGCCTTCTACCCATTGTCAGCTCAGATCTCAACTAGAAAATGTTTTTACCCATTTAAGGCGACGAAAACCCCCTTCCTTTGTTGGGGACTGTTGAAAAAGTCAGAAAAAATATGAAGATTTCTCCTTAATAGGAACACAGACAGCCAACATTCTGTGCTTGTCAGACAGATTACATTAGAAGGAAGGCTGGCTTTCCATAGAAATGGATTAAACATCACTAAATCCTTAAAGGCTTCTCTTGGAGCAGGTGAGATCAGTAATTAGACCCCTTAGTAGGAGGCCAGCTTGGGAAATGATGGAGAAGTTGTCCAACACCTGAAGGAAGGAGGATCCACCCCAGGCCAGCTCTGGTAGTGCTCCCCAGCCCTTTCTGAGGAGGAAGCTTAGTCTTGGTATCAAATTTATGTCTCCTTCCATTTCACTCACTGCACCCGTACATAATAAGTAGTTCTTACTCCTGAGTGAGGCTCCACTCTTCACAAACCCACCCTGGGCAGCTCTGTGCCTATCAGGGTTCACACTCAGCTGGGACACACCTGTGTGGCTCTCCAGTAGGCATGTTCTGATTGGCTGAACCCCGTGCCATCGCTGTCAGTAGATATTTTGAATATTACGCCTGACGTAAATATCAGGGTCAGTCAGGATTCTGGTGCCTAGAGTGAGCCATGCTAAGCCAGTCTGATCAGTTATAGAACTTCATGGTAAAATGTATTTTGACATGGGTGTTTTGGTAAGCGTTGGAGCCAGAATCCGAAGCCCTTCCTAACTGGCTTCTGCAGTGTCTCAAGTGATGAAAAGCATTTTTCAATTTGATGGGCTTCATCTGCATTTTATTAGTCTATTTCTGGGGGGGGAAATACCATTTGTACATCATTTTGCTTGCAGACTTGTCTTTATTATTCCTTTCCCACCTCGTGCGGTGGGTCCAGGATTTGATTTTCTCTCGGCTCTTGGCACATTTCTCATCGTCTCTCAGAGCAATTTACCCTTCGTGACAGTCCATCTGTCTTTCCTGCCCCACTTATGAATACTCTGCCTCCCCCGATCCCCCTTATTTCCTTTTTAATATCATCCGCTAGTCTTCCCTGACCTTTTCCAGCTCTTCAGCTGTCCCAAAACTCCCCATCCGCGCTGTTTGATTGGTCAGAACCCTGTAGATGGCTCTGACAGCATTTCTTTCGTGACTTGACCTGTCACACTTATTTCACTGTCTCATTGACCTTTACTTGTAGTTTAGTGGTTTGTGTTTTTCTCTTATTAAAATGGAAGAAAGAAACTACAAACATTCAATGTGAGGCCATTGTCTGAATGTTACCATGTGAGAGTGGATCTGGGAGTGTGAGTATCTCCCCTGCTGGGGTTGGAAGGAGGGACTGTGTAGATTTGTGACCTTCAGGGCCACTGTGCCAAGCCGGCATGGCCATGGGTGAACCTGAGAGGAGGCGGTGAAGGATTAAGAAAAGACAGACAAGAGAAGAAATCTGGGCATTAGGTGGGACGCTGCTTTCTCTGATGGAGAGATAGCGTTACAGCCTGCAAGCTGAGTCTTTATTTTATAGCCAGATTCCACGAGGCAAAGTAAGGGCGTGGTCAAGATGTTTACACCGTTCTCCTGAGTTTCCAATCTACTCAGTCACATGCACCTGATCAAACTTTGTTTACTTGCTGCACCTCCCGCAGCCTATATCACTCAGCCCCATGGGAGCGCAGGTTAGAACCTTTGGCTATAATTGTGCTGGGACTTGGACATGGCTTTGCCACAAGAGGATCATGCCCTCTCATTAGTTTGAGGCTTGAACCTCTCCAAACGCGGTAGCCACTCTCGACAGGCCACCCCTGCATCTTCGAAGAGTTGATGGTCATTGCTGATGAGCGTCACCTGAGGGGGCGGGGGAGACGTATACTTAAGAGGTTTACATCAGCAGATTGGCAAACTTTTTCTGTAAAGAATCACCTAGAAAAATTGTCAGTTTCTCAGGCCAGACAGTCTCTTTGGCAACTGCTCACCTGTGCTGTTGTAGTGCAGAAGCAGCCAATGACAACATGTAAAGGAATAGGAAGAGCTGTGTTCCAATAACACTTTATTGACAAAACACAGGCACGGGGCCAGGTTTTGCCTGAGGATCTTAGTGTGTTAACCTTTGTTTTATTCTGCCTTCTAGCTTTTTATCTTTCTTTGCTTATTTGTGCATGCGTTCCCCCCCCCCCCCCCCCCGAAATAAATTAGCCTTGTAAGGGAGAGAGTGGCAGGGAAATGGGAACTTAGTGCAAGAAGATACATGCTGGGCATATTGCCTTTAAAATTGCTATTTTTTTCATGTAGTATATTATAAATACTCTTCTTGTCCGTGAATATTCATCTTAGCATCATTTGTAATACTGGAAACATCCTATTTTTATTTTATTTGTTTATTTATTTATTTTTACTTAAAATTTTATTTGGTTTTGGTTTCAGGTGTACAGCTTAGTGGTAGACAATCATATACTTTGCATAGTGTTCCCCCAGTTATTTCCAGTATTCTAACTGGCACCATACATAGTTATTGCAACATTATTGACTATATTCCTTAAGCTCTGCTTACATCCCTGTAGTTACCAATTTGTACTTCTTAATTCCTTCTTAATTCTTTCACTCCCTCAACCCTCCTCCCCTTTGGCAACCACCAGTTTGCTCACAGTGTCTATGAGTCTGTTTAAATGTTTTAAAATCTCATTTTTAGGTACAATATATTTTATATATGGAAAGTGTGGTCATGCTTTTTACTATAAAGACAATCATATGACATTTCATTACCCCGTGAGCTGTGGACCTGACTTTGGTTGGAGGCAGGTGAGACTGGCTAATGGGCAATTCAGAGCCATGGGTCAGAGTAGTGGGCTTCAGAATTAGGCCGAGCCTGGCATTATTTCTGAATCTGCCTCTTACAAGCCATTTGATTTTAGGGAATTCATTTAACTTCATTTACCCCTAGTTTCACCAGCAGTAAAATATGCATAATAACTTCATAGTGTTGTTGTGAGGATTAAAGTATATGAAGTATGTAAAGGCCTCAGCACAGGACCTGACACAGAACAGTTATACAGTCAAGAGTAGGCACCATAAGCATTCATTCTTCAATGCCATAACATTTACTGAATAGCTATGGAGATTCCCTGGGATAAACTCCATTTCAAGTGGAAAAGGAGAAAGAAGCCATTGCTTTTGATTGACAACCAAAGATGAACTGACTCATCTGGTCCAGGAGGGAAGTTGGGACAAGCCAAACAACAGAGCTGGAACATTATAGCTGTGCAGCCACACCCAAAGGGAGATATGACCATCTTCTAAAGAGTGAGGATTGACCAAAGAACCTGGCATTGAGCTCTATTTTGTATTAGAAGCATAGGGCCAATCCAGGACTGAGGCTGTTCCCTTTGAGTCTGCACTTAGGAGGAGTGCAGGGATATTTACCTAGAGGTCAAGGACTTAGAGAGGACAGGACCATGCTTAAACATACAGCACATGTGTCTTGTAGCTGATGTGGCAAACAGGTTTACTCTCGTAGGCCAATTTTGTTCTGTTCAGATTTGCTACCAGTAGCATTGCATCGTCAGAGATTCAGGGCCCTGGACAGGCTCAGTGACAGAGGAGTCCATGATGGGGCTCATTGAACATCTGCAAGGAGTATCCTCGTTCATATTTGTGCATGTGCATACCTGTTTCTCCAGAACAAAATTTCGAATTGGAATTTCTAGGTTCAAGAATATGGTCATTTAGAATTTACTCATTGCAGAAATACTCACTGCAGACACTCAGGTCTGCTTCCGCACTGGGGGCTGGCCCTGCCCCAGCACAGATGCTGGGGGCCTTTTGGCAGTTTCTGTTATAATTCTAAATGACCTTAGCTCTCTGTGGGGAGAAACCCAGCCAGGCCTTCCACATCAGATAAGGCACCTGGAAACCACAATCAAGCCAGAGAATGCTGTTCACCGAGCTTTCTGTATCCCTGCTCTGGAAAAAGCAGTGTCTTGTAAAAAGTGGATCTAAAGCAACACCTTCCTAGTGAGGGCAGCTCAGCTGTCAGCCCCCTGACTCGGATGTCTGCTTCGGTCCTGCACTTCCGAACCCACCCCGACAGGGTTCACAGCCTTTAACCAGGCCACTCACCTGACCCGCTCACACCTACTCTCCGGCCTGTGCCCAGTTGTCTTGGTTTCCTGGCTTCGGATGCTAGGGTTTATTTTCGGGCTCCCGGTCATCTTGCACAACATGCTGGGGAACAGAAGGAAGGCGGGAAGGGGTGCAAAGGGTGGGGGAGGTGGCCTGGCGAGATGCCTGGGGGCAGGGTGCAGTGTATATAAACTTGCGTTCAACATTTTTTCCTAGTGTGTACATCTGTGTTTGCAGCTATATTTTTAGTTCCTTGGGGATGGAATCAATTTCTGTTCCTCAGAGCGAACAGCACGGTGCAGACGGTAATTTTTTATTGAATGAAAACAGTGAGGTAAGAGGAGAGAGCCAGTGTGGCCACAGAGAAATCACTTCACATATCTGCATATTGCTTGGATAATCTTCAAAAATAAAAGGTTGAATGACAAGTTCTCCAAAGCAGTAAAGTCTAAGGCAGGAGTCGGTAAACTTTTCCCGAAAGCACCCAGAGAGTAGAAATATTTTAGGCTTTGCAGGGCAGATGGTCTCTGTGGCGACTGTTCAACTTGGCCTTGTGGTATCCTTAGCGGGCACAGCACAAGCCAGTGTGGCTGTGATCCAGAAAAACTTTATTTACAAAAGTTGGCAGCAGGCTGACCCTGCCCTAGAGGAAGGGGCTTAGATGTACATGGCCTTGAATCCCCAGCTTGGACACCGACTGGTTGCCTTAGGCAAGTTAATTAATCTTCCCGATCCTGAGGTTGGTTAGCCATAAAACTCAGGATGACGTTACAGTACTTACTTTGCAGGAACGGTTGTTGTGAGGATTAGATGAATATATATCAAGTACTCCTCCCGGGGCCTGGCATAGGATAACTGCAGATTTTATCATGCAGCTCTGATATCCAAGAGGCTAGGAACTCTGCTGGTGTTTTTAGCTCAGGCTTTCCTGAGACACAAACTCCTAGATGACATTTTCTCTGAGAAACAATAAACAATTAGTGGATTTCTTACCGGAATTTGCGCCAGCAGAAAGATAAAGGGACAATTTGGGGACAATGTTCTAAGTGGGCTGGAGAATTTTATTTTCTCAAATGCCCATTCTGGGCCCCGGCCTCTGGCAGTTTCCAGGCCAGCCCTTTCCACCAACGCCCTCACTCCAGCCCCTCCCTGCCCTCAGCAGGCCCACCTCACACCCTATATGGGTCACTCTGGCCCACACGTCTGCCTTAGCGTTCCCAGGCCTCTATTGGAGGTGCTCTGGTCTGGCCTTTTGAAATCAGGTAGGGCACTGACTGTAAGAGATCAGATAGCATCATGTAATTCACAGCAAGAATGGGAAACTGGCCGAAATCAGTTTGAAGGAAGGCGGGAAGGGGTGCGAAGGGTGGAGGAGGTGGCCTGGCGAGATGCCTGGGGGCAGGGTGCAGTGTATATAAACTTGCGTTCAACATTTTTTCCTAGTGTGTACATCTGTGTTTGCAGCTACATCAGTGGTAGAGCGTCGGTCTGCGGACTGAAAGGTCCCAGGTTCGATTCTGGTCAAGGACATGTACATTGGTTGCGGGCACATCCCCAGTAGGGGGTGTGCAAGAGGCAGCTGATCGATGTTTCTCTCTCATCGATGTTTCTGGCTCTCTATCTCTCTCCATTCCTCTCTGTAAAAAAATCAATAAAATATATTTAAAAAAAAAAAAAAAAAAAAAAAAAAAAAGGGAAACTGAACCAGGTCTTTGGGGACCTGGGAGTGATGAGGAACTGATGGTGGGATTGGGAAGCGATCGTGTAGGGCTTGAGCACCTCACTCTGAAGTCAAGTTGCTTGTGTATGAATCCTGGCTATTCCCCATTCACTGTGGGACCCTGAGCAAGCAAGTGTTGGTAGAGACTGTAATTGTCTTTATGACGCAAGACTGAGTGAAGATTAACTATGGCTATTTCTTCTATCTAAGAAATGCATGATTTTTGATAATGTGGGGTCTTGGGGTTGAGTATTATAGCAGCTAGCTCTAATTAACCTTACTCTTCATAATCACTGGCTAGATACTCCCTCCTCTATATCTATTGATGATGTCCTACATGTGTGCCTCATTTGCCCTGGAATAGAGAAAAATATCTACTAGTGTGTGGGAGAAGATGTAACTTCTCTTTTGGGGTTCCATTCTTAGGAAAAGATGAAAACAGCATTATTTATAGGCATGTTTTTTTTTTTTTTAATATATGCTAGGCATTTTTACACATGTTAATTCCCTTAATCCTCTCAAAATCATGATAGTTAGATATAATTTAGCATTCATTCTCCCTGTCTTATATAACAAGACACTGCGGCTCAAAGAAGTGAAATCTGCACACCTGGGCAGCCATCAATTTACTAATAATCCGAAGGGGAGAGGTGACCTACAGATGCAACAACATAAGCCTTTCCAAATGGCATATGAAGAAGAACAAAGTCATGTGACGAAAGGCATGTCTGTTAACGCAGAGGCGACCCAGAATGGAGGACTGAAAATTCAGATAGCCTCACCACACTTTTCACCCTCTGCTTCACGTAGAACAGGTATTCTCAGTGAAAAAGTTTTTAAGAGAATAAAGATGATACCTTGCCTTCCTTTAAAATGTTTAAAAAAATTTTTTAAATTACAGTTTATGTTCAATATTATTTTGCATTAGTTTTAGGTGTACAGCATCGTAGTGAGATAATCATATACTTTACAAAGTGTTCCCCGCTATTTCCAGTACCCCCCTGCCACCATACATGTTATTGACTATATGTGAGAATTAGATGAATTCTCACTTTGTACTTTGCATCCCCATGACTATTTTGTAACTCCCTATTTGTAGTTCTTAATTTCCACTCAGTCTCCTAAACCTCCTTCCCTCTGGCAGCCATCAGTGTTCTCTGTATCAATTTTGTTTGTCATTTATTTGGTTTTCTAGATTCCATATGTCAGTGAAACAAATGGTATTTGTTTTCCTCTGACTTACTTCACTTAGCATAATACCCTCTAGGTCCATTCATGCTGTTGCAAATGGTTAAGACTGCATTTTTTATGGCCAAGTCATAGTCCTTTACATTTTATGTACCATCACCTTTTTATCCACTTGTCTATTGATGGGCACCTGGGTTGCTTCCATATCTTGGCTATTGCAGATAATGATTCAATGAACACAGGAGTGCTTATATGCTTCTGAGTCAGTGTTTTGGGAGACCCTGTATTCTTAGATGAGAAGACTGAACTCATAGAGGTGAAGTGCCATACCAGGTCATGTGGCCAGTAAGATGGAGCTTTGGATGGCACCCATGCTCAAAGCCCACACTCCTTTTCTTCTATTGATCATTGAAGTTCCCTTAGAAAGAGGTCAGTCTCTAGTTAGAACTTCTAGAATCATTCCTGTTTAATTTTTTAACTAACCCATGATGTGGCCATACACAGAAGTGTGGGTCTGTGTGTGTGTGTGTGTGTGTGTGTGTGTGTGTGTGTGTGTGGTACTAGTTATTTATTGAGGTTTCTGGTGCCAAGAGTCACCAGATTTCTCCTCTTTTCCATCAAATTCTACTACATTTTACCTTTCTTAGTGTCATCAATTCTCTCCTAATGCTGAATTTTCTAGGAAACCTGGGTTGTATCCAGTTGAGTGAAGGTTAAGCTGTCTGAGTTTTTGGAATTGGTCGTTTCTGCCTCTTTCTCCTTGCTAGTGCCCAGTTTCCTCTTGAAAAGATTTATTATTCACTTTTCATCCTCTGCCTCAGCGTGGGCGTTTGAAAGATCCTTAGTAATTCCCACGCTTTTGGACGCTGCGGGAAGGAGTGGGTTCTCTTGGATGCCATGCTTCTCGGTATAATTGGTTTGCACCTTTGTCACACACACACTCCTCTTTTGAAAAATTCTGTATTAAGAGTATAAAATGGTTTGACAGTGTCTTCCCCTCCCAAATTTACCAGAAACAAAACAATTGCTCTGGGCTCCAATGACTTCTGTCCATATTTGATGGGGAGAGAAAATTGGAAATGACATGGCCCAGCTGCCTACTCCTAGTTCAAACTGCTCTCAGGAAGGGAGCCCTCGTACATACTGATGGTGAAAGAATAAGCTCACTTCTCTTCGGTGGGGAGCCGATTCTCCCACCAGCTGACAGACGGAGACAAGCTGGAGAAAGTACTGCTGGATGTCTCCAGGAGCGATCTCGTCAGTCCTGGAGTAACCAGGGCGTGCGGAGGGACTCTGACGCTTCAGGGACCGAAAGGATGGAGTACAATAAGGAGTGACCTGGGTTTGAATCCTGGCTCCACTACTTCCTTAAAGTAGGCTGTGGGGCAAGTTGCTCAAGCGTTCTGAGCCTCAGTGTGGCTCCCTGTGCTTGGGGACAAGACATGTTTTTATCACAGAAGACTGTAGGAGGATCAGGTAAAAGAATGCTAGTAAAGTGCTTAGCAAGTATTGATGGGGAACGTGAGAAATTACGTTCAGAGGGGAAAGGGAGAGGGAGAGAGAGAGACAGAAGCATCACTGATGGGAGAGAATCACTGATTGACCGCTTCCTGCACACCCTCTACTGGGGATTGAGCCTGCAACCCCAGCAGGTGCATGAGTGGGAATCAAACCATGACCTTCTGGTTCATAGGTCGACACCCAACCACTGAGCCATGTCAGCCGGGCTCCTCTGTTTTTATGGGTGAGGAATCTTAGACTCAGAGGCATAAGGGTCGCTAGCGAGTAAATTGCAGAGCTCAGGTTTGACCACGCTAGCCAGACCCAGAGCACTTTCTTTTTCTGATTTGTACATTGCCACTTCCTCTGGCCTCCTACTACCAAACCCAGCTGATACTTCCTTCCTTCGTTTCCATTGGATCTGTATGAAGCCTCATCATGCCTGCAGAACCCGCCAGGCTGCTCTGGCCCCGGATCTTAGCCCCAGCTGTTCTGCTTATCTGGAATACCAGCCTGCCTCCCGCTTTCCAATCCTGCCACCTGGCGGGGCCTGATTCAAACCCTCTTCCTCCACGAAAGCTCCCCACTGAGCTTTTCAATCAAGAGGTGGTACTTCATGGCTGACTTTCTATCATTCTTAAAGTAGTTGTCTTCCGGTCTCAGCGAGCAAAAGCATCATCTTTGTGTGAATTGCAAGAAGGCATTCATTCTCTCCAGGCTGATGAACTGCGAAAAGATGTCCCCAGTCATCCTCTCAGCTGGGCACTTCCGTGACTGTGCACCCGGATGTGGCCAACCTGCCTGTGAGACAGTTTCAAAACTAGTCTTCTGAGGGTAAAACATCCGCAGCCACGTAGAGTGCATGCGTCCCATGTTCATTCATTGTTTCCCCAAACTAGATTTTAAGCTTTTTTGAGGGCAGGATCCACAATATGCCCTTCAGTGTTCCCTACTTTTCTCGGCCCAGGGCTGAGACCTCAGTGTCCAGCTAATGAATGGACTTGGGGCAAGTGCTGTGTCAGCCCTGGGCTCTGAAGAGACCCAGCAGAACTCAGGCAGGCAAGATTTATCATCCACAGGAGATCTTGGGGCTCTATCCCATTCCAGTCACAATGACCACCTCATGGACTTGGGGAGCCACCCCTGTTCCTCCAAGCTGCTTCCTCTCTGGAAGGCTGGCTCCTCCCCTATTCTCCCAACCACACCTGGTGCTTCATCAAGTGGCTCAAAAGCCACTTTCCTGTGGAAGCTTTCTTTCCCAGAAGCCTCTGTCAGACTCAATTTTTCCCTCCTATAATTCTCTAGGTGGTCTTTCCTTTCTAACTCATCATCCCTGACTCTCACAAATGTTTTTTTAATTGATTTTAGAGAGGAAGGGAGAGAGAGAGAGAAACATCAATGAGAGAGAAGAATCATCAATGGACTGATACCCGCACATCCCCTACTGGGGATGGAGCTCATTACCCAGGCATGTGCCTGACCAGGAATCAAACTAGTAACCTCTTGGTTCATGGGGCGATACTCAACCACTGAGCAACACCAGCCGGACCCTCACAAGTGTTTAAGATACAGGCCAAGTTTTCATCTCTAAACTCTGTTTGCATCAGGGAGATGTATTCTAAACTACACTGGGCTTTCTCTCCCCTTATACCAGGTTCTTTGAGGACAGGGTTTAGGCTCGGCACACAGTAGGCCCTCACTCACTCAGTGGCTGTTGAATTGATGTCAGCCAGGGTCCCCCGTTGCACCCATTTTTCTTCTGGGAGTTGCTCTGCACCATAGAGGAAGCATTTGCATCCATTCTATTAGCGGTACCTCACACTGTTTAACACGTTCCAGCATGTTTTCTCACCTTTCTCCGGTTTTGTTCTCACCATTTCTAGAATATGAGAAAAGAAATGATTATATCTATTTCACTCAGAAGGCACCTTAAGTCCAGGAGGCAGAAATCTTGTCTCACTGGTGACAGGGACACGGCTGCCACTCACTCAGGTGTCCGGAGCTTCATGCGCCAGGAGGGCACCACAGCATTTTGGCTCTGGTTGTATCCTCTTTCATCTTGCCTGAAGTGAAGCGCTCATTATCCTGAATTCCTACTGAGTGTGAGCCCTGAGGTCCCGGGGCCCACTGGGTGTGAGGTGTGAGTATCCTTGTCAATTCTAAAATCCCATGAGCACAGATCTCTGGACTCATGTGTCAGGACCCAGTCCTAAAGGCATCATTCTTTCCTCTCAGTGACTCTCCATTCTACCATTCTATTTGAGTATCTCTCCCAGGGGCAGGCAGCATCCGAGGTGGCCTCTATGTGTTTGGGACCATTTGGCAAATATCTTGGGATAGAACCGTGGGTCTCTGCCTTGGTTGACATTAGATTCTAAGAATAGAGAAAGGAAGAGGGAGAGGGAGAGGGAGAGAGAGGCACATTGATTGGTTGCCCCTTCGCAGGCTGGAGAACCCAGGCAACTGAGGTACATGCTCTTGACCAGGAATCGAACCAGAGACCCTTCGGTCCTCGGGCTGATGCTCTAAGCACTGAGCCAACCTGGCCAAGGCCACCTGGGAACTTTTAGAACTACCAATGCTTGGTGCCTTTATAAGCTCCCCTGAGTAACTCCATGGGCAGTACATTTTGAGAATGATTCTCTTGGCCGATGCCAGAGCAGAATCACCTATAGCTTTAAAAAATCTGTTGGCCTGGACTCATACTCAGAGACTCTAATTTAATTGGGCTGGAGTTGGGAAGGACAGCCTGCACCTGGTGTCCACTCTAAAGAATAGGACTAAAATGACCACAGTCTCCGGGGGCAGAGCCATTTCATTCCAGCAGCAGCTGAGAGCACATTCACCTGAGGCTTCTCTAGTATCAGCCTCTTTTGTAACTTTCTGGCTGATGCTCAACAACTGTGTGATCTTGGGTAAGTTTATTCACCTCTCAGATTAACTTCTTTATGTATAACATTAAGCCAAGAACTACTTGGCAGAGCTGCTGTGAGCACCAAATAAAAAAGGCGTGGCCCTCACTGGTTTGGCTCAGTGGCTAGAGCATCGGCCTGTGGACTGAAGGGTCCTGCGTTCGATTCTGGTAGGCACATTCGTGGGTTGCGAGCTCGGTCCCCAGTGGGGGGAGTGCAGAAAGCAGTCAATCAATGACTCTCATCATTGATGTTTCTCTCTCTCTCCCTCTCCCTTCCTCTCTGAGATCAATAAAGAACTATATTTTAAAAAAAGTGTGTAAGCCAATGTTGGGTAGCTCAGTTGATTGGAGTGTCATCCCCATGTGCCAAGGTTGCAGGATCTATCCCTGGTCAGGGCACATACAAGAACCAACCAATGAATGCATAAGTAAGTAAAACAATAAATTGATGTTTTTTTCTCTGAAGGTACTCAACAACTCTGAATTGAAAAGAATTAAGTCCTCCCTTCCACTGGAAAATTCTATGTATTCCCAAACTTGTTTTGAATACCCACTATTTGAGAAGCATTCTGATATGTTTCTGTTTTTCTTTCTGTGCGTAAGAGGGAGAGACACAACGATAGATGCCGAAATCATCTCTGTCTTTGGCACTGCTCCAGAAGGCTGTTTCTCTAGCAAGTCCATGAAGTGCCACCTCTTTGGATGACCTGCTTAGCTTTGTGTTTTGGTCTCTCCCTTGGAAAATGTCTCAGATTATCCTCACCCACTCCCAGTCCAGCCTAAAATACCTCCAATCACTTTAAAATTTTTTTAAAAAAATGGATTTTAGAGAGAGGAAAAGAGAGGAAGAGATAGAAACATCAATGGTGAGAATCATTGATTGGCTGCTTCCTGCACACCCCCTACTGGGGACTGAGCCCACAACCCAGGCATGTGCCCTGAGCAGGAATGTACCATGATCTCCTAGTTTATGGGTCAGCACTCAACCACTGAGCCACTGTTGTTGGGCCCTCCAATCACTTTTAAGGGTCGGCTCAAGTTGCCCTTATCTGAGAGCAGAGGCTGGTACTTTTGTGCTCTTTTGGTCTTTCTCTAATCTGGAGACTGGAGGCCAGAGGACCCGTTGGCTGGATATCGCTATGGTAAGGCCTGACATAATGAGGGCAGGGGCCAGGGCTTGTCACAGGGCTGTTGGGTTGGGAGAGGGAGCACTGCCTGGAAGAGACACCTGAAGTTAGAACTGACAGGGCTATAATTTGCCTATAAGTTTTAATTATGAACCGAGCTTATCGTTCTGAACTTCTGGTCTCCTAACTCATAGCTTTTTTTTTCTTTTCTTTTTCCCCCTCATTTGTTCTTAATGATCTGAAGTCTTGGAAACATTACACTCTGAGTAATTAGGCACGATGACCTGGGGTAGGTTTTGGAATGTTGTTGCCAAGTCATCACTTCAAATACAAATGCTTCTTGTATTTAAAAAAGCAAGATTTGTTATTCCAAGCCTGGACTGTTTATGGAAGATCTGGGGAAGGAGAAAGCGGCTGGGGAACACTGAGAGGCCACCTCAGATTGTCACTATGTCCAGAGATAGGGATGTGATTCTGAAAAGGCAAGACCTATTGGATAATGTTGGCCTCCTGGCTCCCATGGACCCATCTTACAGGTGAGCCTTCCTCGGAAAAGGGCCTTCAGACAAGGATGTGGTTCCCAACGGGGCTGCACAACATGGACACTTGGCTGCCACTGGACATTCTGAATTCAGTGGTTGAGGTCTAGCCTGGCACTGGGCAAAGTTTGGGAACCTCTAGGAGCGAGTGGTTGATTTGCAGTGGTTCTCACACTTGAATCACCTGGGGGTCTTGCTAAAACACAGCTGGCTGGACTCCACCCCGGGAGCACCAGTAGTTCCACAGTTCACTGGAAGAATTTGCATTTCTACCCAGTTTCCCTGTGATGCTGATAGCTAGGGCCATACTTTGAGAGCCATCGGCTTAAAAGAGCTGGGTCTGGCTTTACTATTTATGAGCCACGTGACCCTAAGCATGACATTGATCCCACCAAGTCCAGTTTCTGCATTTATAACATGGTGTAGCAATGGCGATGACTTCCTTGGTGGCTGTGTGGGTCAAAGGAGATGATATTTTAAGCTGCTTAGCACGAGTTTTTACTCACAGGGAATGTGCAACCCATGGTGGACTTTATTCATACAATTCTTCAGCTGGGCCTTGGCAGACCTGTCCTTGTGTTCAGTGTGCTAGTTGGTGAATGATGTTACGGTGTGTTTTTGCTCCCGGACATCCTACTTGTAGGCTTTCTGGGTCAGGAACAGAGTACCCTCATGAGCTACTAGTGCTCTGGGATCCAGCAGAGTAAGGGCCCAGCCTGGGGGCATTGGCACTTATTCGCTGACGATCATCCATCAGACTCTTCACCCGACAGTGGTGGCTGCGGGCTGGGACTGTGTGTGCTCTCCTGCCCAAACTCCACATCACTCACAATTCAGACACATCTAGTGCAGTGAGTTGTAGTTGTCCTGATGTCGCCTTGGCAACCAAACTGCTACCAAGGGAAGTGGGAACTAGGTCCCAAATCATCTTGGAAACAAGTTGTGTCTTTGTGAGGGTGTGTGTGTGTGTGTGTGTGTGTGTGTGTGTGTGTGTGCATCTCCACACACTGTCTTCTTTTTCTCATGTAATTTGCCCAGAATCTTCTTCAGTGTGTGGTTACCTCCTGCCCCCCACTTCACTGAGGAGGGAACTGAGGCTCGGCAGGTCTGTCCCTTCTCGGTCTAATTATTCTTCCCTGGTGATGGGAAAGAAAGGCATTCGTTTGTACTTTGTGAGATCCATCCCCTATAGGCTCCATTTATAGAATATTCATGGCAGGTTTAACCGCTTTAAGTAGCCATAGAGCATGTAGGCCTCACAACTCGTGCAGGCAGTTATTAGCATCCCTGATATAGACCAGAGAAGTAAAGCAACTTGCCTATGATCGCACAGCAAACAGGCAAGTGGCAGAGTAAAGAGCTGAAGCCAGGCCTCGTTGATTGACCATCCATGTTCTTCAGCCTTTATATTATGTGGCTGCCTGCCCTTGCAGGCTAAGAAAGATTCAGACTCAAAGAGGAAGCAGCAGGCCACACAAAGAAAGACTGCCAGCTGCCCAGCCTACACCTTTGCGAACATATTTGGTTTTCTGGAGAAATCCGATTGCTCAGAAAAAAAGCGCATTATGTCATCATGGCCAAGCCCATCATCTAATATTGGTGAAAAATGTAAAAATAAGAATCCAACTCAGTGTCTATTTCCAATATAAAATTTCTGGCTATTGATTTTTTTCGTTGTCAATATACCTTGTCCCTTGGCTGAAGGTTGTCATATGCTTGTGAATGACCCATTTGCACAGACTCTGCATACCCTGTGCTTTCCCTCTTATGCTAAAAAGGAGAGATGAAAGCTATTTTTAATTTGGCCACCGGAGGAACATCCAAGCCTTCCCTTCCAGCAGCTAAGCCTATAAGTTTTCTCAACAGGATATTAATTACCTGGCTCTGGGAGTGACCGGACAGGCTGTTCTGGCGGCTCTGGCTGCCCCGCCGGCCACAATGCAATTGCCTGTGAACGTAGCGGGACACAGGGGCTTCCGCAGGGAGCATCCTTTGATAAACTCAGTCATGAGTCCCGGGTAACTTGTTAAACACATTTATTGATTTCTTGACAGTAACCAAACACAGTGAGTGACCATTATAAACAAGAAAAGAAAGGCATTCGTTTGTACTTTGTGAGATCCAGCTGCACCCGGAGAGAAAAGACACCCCTTCCCCAGGAATTTACAAGGCAAAGTGCATTCCTTCAAGGGAGCATCACAGGGCGAGGGGGATGGCAGTTTTAAAACGCAAGGAATCGGTAGCCTGCTAGCTCAGGCTGGAGCTCACCTCAGATGAATGATGGAGCCACGGAGGGTAATTAAAGTTATACTTGCTTTAGCAAATGCATTCCTGATTGCCACAAACTCAGTAAAAAAAGGGGCTGCGAATGAACAAAACATGTAGATGAAGGAACACGTGAAACCAAAGAATGCAGCTGCATGGGGCTGGGGCTTAGCCTGTAAGGAGGGAGAACAGACCCGAAGCCAGAAAAATAAAATTAAGTCGTTAAACCCATTTATTGAGCTGTTAACGATAACCAAACACAATGTATGACCTTTGGAAAACAAGAAACAGCAAATGGATCTGATCTTGGCAAATCCTACTACAGATATGTGACAAAGGGGAAATAATTCAATTTCTTTATAGTCTGCGGTGGTATATATATACAATGTGTATCTCTTCAATGTCTGTCCTTTTTTTTTTTTTTCCTTTTTAAATTGTTGAGTAAACAGAAGAATCAGAATCTAGAAATAAGTGTCCTTGGCCAACTCTGTCCTGGTTCACCTGCCACCAGCACCCTCCAAGGATTCTAGGACACTGAGATTACTCGATGCAAAGCACGAAGTCTGCTTAATGCTGTCAAAGCCATGTTTTCTCCATTCTCTTTTGGAAGAATTCTGTATGTACAAAGGCTGAAAAGTCTCACTGGGTGGATTTATTAGTTCAGGAAAACAGTATCAAAATTGTAATCAGGTTAACTGGTTATTTTCTTCTAAGACCTCTTATGAATGAGCCTTTTGTTTCTGAAAACTTGACTTCCGATCTTGTAGGCTGTGCCTGTATGTGTGTAGATATGTTTGCAGGTGTGTGCATATGTATGCATGTGTGTGTCTTCTGCCATGGTTTTGCAGACACTTTTCATGAAGATGGGGCCAATCCAAAGAGTGAATGAGCTTGAGAAAAGGGAAGGAGAGAGAAGAAAGAAGGGGGACATTCCAGGTTATGTCAGTTCACAGTTGTAGCATTTCGCTGAGATGAAATTCTTCTTGGGCTAGTTCCCTACTTGAGGAGCCATTCATTTACTGGAAAGAGAAAGAAAGAAACACACACACACACACACACACACACACACACACACACACACCATAAGAACAAGGCATAGTTGAATTGAATTAGTTGGCACAGAATTTGGGGGACTTACTCCAAAGGAGAAGGAACAAAAACAGGTCTGTAAATGCCTGCTTACTTTTATGTATCCCTAGAACCTCCTTATTTCTCTAAGAACCTCTATTTAAAATTATTGTCCCCATACCAGTCACATGCAGCGACCATAAATTTAAATTAATGAAAAATTAAATAAAAAATTTAGTTGCCTCACTCTACTAGTCACACTTCAACTGTTCAATAGCTACAGGTGGCTAGTAGCTATCCTATTGAACAGTGCAGATATAGAATATGTTTATCATCACAGAAAGTTTTTCTCTAGACCACGGTTGGGCAAATGACAGCCAACAGATCAAATCTAGTCCATATCAGTTTTTATAAATAAAGTGTTATTGGAACATAGCCACACCATTTATTTACATGTTACCCATGGCCTCTTTCACACCATAACATCAGAGTGTGGCAGAAAATTCCACATTCAAGTAGGTTTGTGAAATGCTACATATCTTACTGCTTCCTTTTGAAGATTGGCATAATTATTATCATTATAAAGGCTGGGAAGTCTCCCAATTATGAAATCTATTTAAGTCTTTTTAAATGCAGATTTTTCAAACATAGTTGACCAACATCCCTTTCACTCATATTACTTTCTGAACATTATCGCTGTAGAGCATTTTAAGAATAACCCTATTGGTTCTTTCTCAGACAGGTCAATAATTCTATAATCAGTTCATACCAGTGCTCGGCAAACTATATATTAGAGATAGAGATCAGACTTTATATTATAATAAGTTCCTTGCAAGCCACATGCTGCTCTTTGGCCCCTTGAGTGTGGGCTCTTCCACAAAATACCACCTGCAGGCACGCACATACAGTGCGATTGCAACTTCGTGGCCCATGCGCAGAAGTCCGTTTTTGGCTCTCAAAAGAAATTTCAATCATTGTACTGTTGATATTTGGCTTTGTTGACTAATGAGTTTGCTGACCACTGGTTCATACTAAGCCTTTTCAGATGCTGATTATTTAAACATAGATGTGATCAGTTGAATTGCAGACCCCCCAAAATTTATAAATTAAAATCCTTACCCTCAATACTTCAAAATGCAACCTTATTTGGAAATAAGGTAATTACAGATATAATTAGCTAAGATGAGGTTACTGAGGTGGGCCCTAATCTAACTGATTGAGGTAGGCCCTAATCCAATATGACTGGTGTATGACTCAAAAAGTCTACACCCTGCTGTAGATTATTAGTGGTGGATGGATGAGGTCATATCTGTCTGCATCACACTGTATCCTCGTCACCAAGCTAAGTGCCTGGCACATATTAGATGTACAATAAATAGGTGTTGAGTAAAGAGAAGGCTTAATCAATGGGTTGAGTACTTATTTGTCGGCAGCTCTGGCTTGAAGGGAACAGAATATTAATTTTGGCACTCTACATGTATCTGAAAAAAGAAAGAAAAATGTGGGGGAAGTAGGAGAGATGAAGTGGGGGGCCAAGGACAGTGGTGGTAGCTGCTTCGAGAAGCTGTCTGGTAATATATATAACCCCATATTTGAGCAGCACTTTATTGATACCAAGGGCTTCACCATCCAGGCTCTCATTCATTCCTCACAACAAGTCGTGAGATAGATGGTATAGTGATTATCATAAAAAAGTGAGGTCTACTGTGTAAATGACTTGGCTGGGTTTGCATAGTTTGTTAGTGACAGAACCAGGTCTGGAACTTGGGTGTCCTACTCTGGGTCAAAGGCGTCTCCACGACACCATTCTGCCTTCACTGTCCTTCCATGTTGAGAGCTGAGCACCATGATCAAACACATACTTAGTGTGCAGAAGGGAAGAGGGCTGGTATGGACCAGAGGGTTACAGGCGGTGGGAGTTGTTTATTCCATAGTAGGAATAATTGTCACTTCTAGGGACATAGCACCAGAAAAGGATGCATTCACACACATTATCTCCTTGTATCCCAACAGCCTGGCATCCAGAGCATTTGCTCACCTTTTAGCAGAAAGGGGCTCATCATGCACATAAATAAAGCTCCAATGCTTCTTCCTGTCTGTTCTAACACTTAACCTTGAAAAAAATCAGCCTCTCTGGCTCTTCTGTACAATGGCAATGAAAAGGCTGTTTTGTCTGAACCAGAAGCAAAACAGAGGGATTTAAAGTTTGATCTCTATCTCTAATATATAGGCTTTATCAACAGAAAAGCGCCATGCACATGGAAGGTGGTGGTCTTACTTATAATTTATAATTACGATTCTGATAATGGGAGAAAATGCCAGGCCTTCAAGGACAGGTGTAAGCAGGAGGACTGAACTCTGGCCTGGCCCAGGGCCCTCTGAGCAATGCACCCACCTCTATACTGAAGCTTCTGGGCCCGGTTGTTTGGACAGTCCTTCCCCTGTAAACTGAAGTTGATGTTGGTACGGATACAGCGGTTGTTGAGGGGTTGGACGGGCCTGAAGTTGTCACTCATGCTCAGAAAGATCTGAGATGGCTGATTCTGGCTGAGCAGGCGTAAGGAATGCATCTGAGGAGAGAGAAACAGCTGTGAGATCCACCCACCCTCTTAAATAAACCAGGGGAGAAGACTGTATTGGCCAAGCCAGGCTAGGGCCATGTGAGCCCCTCGGAGACCCTGGTTGTGTGGATTCAGCTGAGCTAGGGGCCCACTGATGCTGGCATTGTGTGGAGTGAGCCTCACTTGTAGCTCAATAACTCAGTAGCTCATGGATGCCTCTGAACAAGTCAATTATTCTGTTTTATCCTCAAACACACCCTCTGTCAAAGGAGGAAATCCAACTAGCTGTTCTTCAGGGTCTCTTTCTCTTACACCCCATGGTTCAATAATTCTCAACAATTCAGGGAATTATTCCCCGCACATGGGTATTATCCAAACTACAGTGACTGGTCCAGGGGCCAGAGCGAAACTAAGCTGGATTAGTTTGGTTCCTTTTCTGTGAAATCAAAGAGCTGGACTGAAATGTTTGCAGCCAAGTTCCACCCCAGGACTGAGAAGCAAAGGAGTAGTTTTGAGCAGGAGAGAAGAATGAAGCAAATGGGTGGTAGGAGGCAGAAGAGAACAAGAGATAAAGGGTGTCTAGGATTTTAATCCCAGCGAGTTCCTGACATCAATTTCTGATATTAAATTCCTTAAGATGCCCAGTATCTCTTGAGCAAACACTTTCTCTGAGTTTATCTGGAGGAGGTTGCTTATCACCAAGAGTCCTAACCAATACAGATAGGATCAGGGAGTTCAAACTGTTCACACTGTTTTGGGGCTGTAAGTATAACTGATCCTTGAGCAAAGTGAGGGTTAGGGGTACCGACCCTCTGTTCCATTGAAAATCTGCATATAACTTTTGACTTTCCCAAAAACTTAGTTGTTCCTTGTTATCTATCCACCAGGGATTGCTTACAGGGATCCCTTCTCCCCCCGCCAACCCCACGCTGTGGATACCAAAATCCACAAACGCTCAAGTCCCCTGTATAAAATGGCATAGAACAATGCATAGAGTCAGCTCTCTATGTCCATGGACTCACAACCACAAGCATTTATTTTAAAAAAATCTACATATAGGTGGACAAGTTATTCAAAGATCAACTGTACATGTCCTGTAAAGGAGAATGGAGTCTGCTTCCTTTGCTCATCTTTCCTCTGAGCTGTCATAGGATCCCAGAATCAGAGCATGTCAGAGCTGGAACAGACTTGTGTAATTTCCCCCCCGCATCATAAAGAGCAGTATTTATTTCACAGGAGGGGGGTGGCAGCCCTAGGAGCACATAATGAGCACGTAATGAACCAAAGCTTGCCTCAGAGGCCAGAGCTCCTGGTTCCCATCCAGTTCTGAAGGATCCAAGCCAGATTTATGAGAAATACTGAGATGCTCTGAAGTATTCCACATTCAAATATGTTTGTGAAATGCTACATATCCTATCGCTTCCTCTTGGAGACTGACATAATTATTATCATTTCAAAGGCCTTGGAAGTCTCCCAACAATGAAATCTATTTAACTCTTTTTTAATCCAGCGTTTTCAAACAGATTTGTCCATATCATCCATTTTGCTCATTTGCTTTCTGAGCACTATTGCTGTAGAGCACTTTGGGAATGAACTCTGCTGTTCTTTTCTCAGACAAGTCGGTGCTTCTACAATCAGTTCATGCTAAGCCTTTTCAGATGCTGACTTTTTAAATACAGGTATGATGAGTTGAATTGTATACCCCCAAATTTCACAAGTTAAAGTCATAACCCCCAAACACCTCAGAATGCAACCTTATTTAGAAATAAGGTCATTACAGGTGTAATTAGCTAAGATGAAGTTATTGGGGTGGCCTCTAATGCAATATGATTGGTGTCCTTATAAAAAAGGGGGACTTGAACAAAGAGACACAGACATAGGGAGAACACCATGTGAAAATAAAGGCAGAGTGGCAGTATGCTTCTACAAGTCAAGGAACACCAAAGATTGCCAGAAAACACCAGAAACCAGAGAAGAGGCATGCAACAGATTCTTCTTCACTCCCATCAAAAGGAACCAATCCTGCTGACACCTTGATCTTGGATTTATAGCCTCTAGAACTGTGAGACAATACTTTTCTGATATTTAAGCCACCAAATTTGTAGTACTTTATTAGAGCATTTCTAGCCAACTAATACAATAGGTATTTCACAAACACAGCCAGTCTTCACATCAACTTCCCCATTTGCTAAGACCAGAGAAGCTTACCTGCATCCTCGTTATATAGACAGGCTTGTTCATTATTATCCAACTTGCTGTCTCATAGCAGGGTGGGATAGTCATCGACCCATCATAAGTAATGAAACTAGAGGTCTCTGGATACAGTTCTTCTATATTAAGTCCCTGTAGTAAATATGCATCATCTAAAGAAGGAAATAAGAAAGACTTAAGAATTAGGTTTCTTATAAAGTGCTGGTATTGCTGATTATTTTTTCCTTTTCTGATTCCAGAAGACTGTATCTGTTAGGATAGGCTGCAGTAACAAACAGGCCCCAAATCTCAATCATTTTAAACAACAAAGGTTTATTTCTTGCTGTCATACATGTTCATTCTAGGTTGGCTGAGGGCTTCCTCCATGTTACTGTTGTCTAAACTCTTAGGATGGGTGCCATCTGGACCTTGGTGAGTTGCAATGATAGGAGGAGAAGCTCCCATCCCAGAAGTGGTGTATGTTATTCCTGTGAACATATTGGTGGCCAAAAAAAAAATCACATGCCCAAGGTTGACATCATAGATGCGAGGAAGCACATTCTTCTTACAGGATGTGACACTGAATATCGATGAAAAGAAATGTGGTCTATGATAAGGACACAAAGAAGAGCCAAATATTTGGCTATAGTCCCTGGGACTTGGAATCGTAGTACGTATTATAGTTACAATGAAATTCCCATTTGAAGGCTGTAGTTTCTGTGGAAAGGTTGCCTGGTCACCATTCTTGTTTCTGACCATTGCTTAATGAAAAGAACATGTAAGAACTACTTTTAGAAAGAAAAATAATCGGGCCAAATCCAATCACAAGGCTTAAAAATTAAGTTCAACAAGAGAGAGAGAGAGAGAGAGAGAGAGACAGAGAGAGAGAGAGAGAGAGAGAGAGAGAGAGGAGATTGGTCAAGCTGCATTTGGAGATCAACTCTAGGAGAAATGATTTCCTTTGTCTTTCCATTTAATTTTTTTTTTCTTTTCCATCAAAACATCAGAGATTCAGGACAAGTTCAAGAGGTGTACAGCGACTGGTACATGGCTGGGCTGCTCTGCACCCTGACCCTTGCAATATGTTTTCACGACAAAGTCATGATGCCTAGAGCACACACTGACATGATGAACCTTGGCAGTTAGAACAGGTGCCTTACACAGCAAGCTCATGTGAGTGTCCATCACTTGGCTCTGTTTCTTGAGCTCCTTGTACGTGTCAGGCTGGGTGTCGGAGAGCAGGATGTAATTAAGTGAAGGCATCAAGGAGCAGCAGACATAGTGATGCGTATCTGCACCAAGTACATGGAGAAGCTGTCAGTTCTGCCCGGGGGTGGGACTCTGGAGAGGATTAGCAGAGGAGCTCACCTGAATTGCATCTTGAATGACAGGAGCTAATCAGTGTGTGGCTGGCAGGGGGGTGGCTGTCAAAGGCACTGTAGACAGTCATGGTGGAGAAAGAGCTAAGGACATACAGAACGGTGCATACCCAGGGACAGCCAGCATGTAGATGAGATGCAGGGGGAAGGATGTTGTGAGAAATGAGGCTGGGTCAGTAGGGGCCACACCTGAAGGTCCTTCCCCTATGAGAGTTTGGGCTTCCTCCCATAGGCAATGCAGAGCCACTGAAGGGTTTTAAGCAGGGGGGTAGCGTGATCAGATGTGCACTTAATGATGCTTGCTCTGACAGTGCTTTGGCTGAAGATTAACATATTGAATGAGAGAAGGAAGCATTTGGCACATCTTTATTAAAGGTCAATGTGATTTGTTTAACCAAGCTTGCACGTGGAGCATATTGGGACTCAAGCATGCTGCCATTATTTTATTTTATTCGTGATGGTGGGAATGAGGGAAGGAAGGAGGCAGTATAATGAGGGGCATTCCAAGCATGACTGGAGGAAAGAAAAAGAACATTTATGTTTCTCTGAAACTACAACCAGGCTCTGGGTTGTATTCACATTTGAAGGAAGGATTGGTGTGTGTGTGTGTGTGTGTGTGTGTGTGTGTGTGTGTGTGTGTGTGTTGGAGGGTGGTGTAAGAGCACAATGAAGTATGTTCATGGATTTAACCCACAAAGCAAGGTAACAACATGCTTCCAAAGCATCATAATGATGGTATTTCAGACTACACTGTGGTCCCACCATGAGATTCCTCTTTGTCCACATCCCCTTAGAGAAATGCAACAGTCGTCAGAGAAGGCAGGCAGCTTCTGCCCAACAACCACCCTCATTCACCAACTTTGTTCTTTCCATGAATCTCCCTAATTCTCATACTTTACCTTTTGCCTTATTTATTTCCTCACACTACAGAACTTGTAAAGACCCAGAGTGAAGAGTGTGAGCTCTGGACTCAGACCTGAGTGTGAGAGATGACTTTGCTGTTTACCATCCAAGTGACCATGGACATGCAGGCAACTTCTGAGCCTGTTTGCACATCTATAATATGCAGATGGTTGGGATAGGCAGTGGACTGAATGTTTGTGTCCATCTTTTATCTCTAATCCCAAGCCCCAGTATGGGGGTCCATTGCATAGTGGGTGCTCAATAAACATTGGTTGAATGAATGAATGAATGAATGAAGTGGTTTCTGTCCAGCTGGTAGTGCTGGTCATAAACTAAGGGAGGAAGAGGCAACATCATCTGCCAGATGATGGGAAAAATTCTCTGAGGCTCCTGTCTATACCATTAACTTACGTATGTGCTGCCCAGCCCTCTCCTCGTTACAAATCACATCCTAAGATATCAGGGTGAGATGGAGACTCTTGTCTGACCATATTTCCACACCAAACAGGCCTGAACCACGTATTTGCATTGCTGAAATTGGTGTGCATTTAACATGTAATGCTTGTCTACTTCACTCACCATGTTGCCTCAAAGGCTGCCACTAAATCAGTGTTCTCTTTTAGAAATTGGAATTTGAGAACTATAGGCTACACTTTTGCCTCTTCTTTTCTCCCCACAAAGACTTGCTTGCCGTATTTGGCAGGATGCAGGCAATGAAACCCGAGAAAATATGAGCACACCCAGCAATTTTCAGCCCTAGTATCAAGGAACACTGGGGTGTCCTCCACTGCTGACCTGGCCAGGAACTAATTATTATTACCCACAGGCGATCGTATCTATGCAGCAGCCTGCAGAAAAACTCGGTCTGTGCATGTCAGTGTTATCCTCTGGGCATCGTAGACCAAAGGAGCCTAAGACCTAATGTGCTGAAAAGTGGCCTCTGGTCCTCAGACTCTCATGGCTCTATTCATTAGTAATAGCAGCAAAGATCTAGAGGTCAGAGTTACTTATGAGCAGAGAGACACAAATGTGCGGGGTAGCACTGAGGCCAGTGGGGTGATCATGCGTGGCCCTGCTATTTACTGAGAAGAACTGATGGCAGGAGTTCAAATAAATTTTCATGGATAGTTTTATAGAGAGGTTTTCTTTCTTTCTTTCTTTCTTTACTTATTTATTTCATCTATCCATCTGTCTGTCTATCATCATCACCACCATCTATCTATCTTAGGAGACTATAGCTTATATAGGATAAGCCCCGGACTTCAAGTTTAAGTTCTAATTGTGGGCTTTGTCAGTAACTTAATTTTCCATCATGGCTAAGTATTGTAATATCTTACTTGAGGGAAATATCCAGATTATTCTGGATATTACTGAAGCCATTTTCAATTAAAAAAAAAAGAATTCTATAGACTCTGAAATATTGTTAAACAGAAACAAGTTTACATAGACAATATCTTAAGAAGGTCACATTTTTGGTATGACAGTGTTGTAATACTTTTAGTATTGTCTACATCTTTGTAGTACAGGAAGACCCCTTGAACTATCAATAGGTATATAATGTTTATGCATAGTTCATAGCCCAGTGTTATTCTTCCAAATTATTGTAGAAGTTGATGGCTATACTCTTGATTTTATGACATGCTCTTAGCAAGTCTATCATTTATGTTATGCTGAGTTCTTAGTCATGGACACAATTCCCAAGTTGGCTTTTTTTTTTGTTTTCCTTTTCCAAAGGGAAGCACATATGATGAAAACATCTAGAACTGCAAAGTGGGGAATCTTGCCTTAGTCTGAGCAACAGTGCAGGCTCTGTTAAATGCATTGTGTTTATTTATGTGGACCACTGATGAGATTTAACATCACCTGCCTTCCAGCTTATAAAGTTCCCATTCAAAGAGAATAATACCAGCCAGCTGACATGGTTCAGTGATTGAGCATTGACCTATGGACCAGAAGGTCACATTTTCCTTCCCGATCAGGGCATATGCCCGGGTTGTGGGCTCAATCCCCAGTATAGGGCGTGTAGGAGGCAGCTGATCAATGACTCTCTCTCATCATCAATGTTTCTATCTCTCCCTCTCCCTTCCTTGCTGAAATCAATAAAAATATATTTAAACAAAAAACCCAAAGGGAACGATGCCAGTGAAAAAGATTTGGCAGCCCCGGAGATCAATAGTGGATTCCCTTCTGATCAACATGGAACTACTTGGCAATTTTCTCATATGGAATGACAGTTCCTCTTGTAGTCTGAGGCACATTCAACTGAAATGAAAACAAAAAGCAATTACTAAAGCATAAAGTAATATGATTTTTTGTTCTACAGGAACAATAAATGAAAGAAAGAGCCTCTGAGAATTGGACTCATGGAGGTAAGCTGCTCCTTCTCCGTTCCTCGCCGACTTGAGTTACTACTCAGATTGCAACATGAATGGGTATGTTGCATTTCGTATTCTGCGAAAACCTTTCCAAAGCTGTTCTTTGAAATGAAAGTACAAGTTCAATTAAGTACCGAGAAAGGCACGAGGAACAATATGCTTAAATTCTCTGGTGACATTTCATCACATTTAAAACCCTGTCCCTCTGAGGAGCAGGCTCACAAAAACACTTCCGGAGGAACTAAGACATAGAAGGCGGTTACAAGTTGGTCTCCTCTTGCCTATACATTCCTCTTTTAGCTGGGTTAAGGGTCTGGGGCTAAAGCAAAGTTATAAACAGGCAAGACGGAAAAAGATGTTTTAAGGGACTCGTATGGTGTGTCAAAACACCATGCTTAAAAATCTCTCCTCTAAACGCCTTCAGTCCTGCCTTTATTTCCTCGGAAGAAATATATTAAGACAACAGCCAGACACTTTCAAATTTGGGATCTGTGGTCTTTTGGATTCTTTTTGGACTAAAGTTCACCATTGTATTTACTGTGAATGAAATGATTGGAGAGCGTGAAACTGAATGAGAATGAAACTACCAAAATGCTACACTGTCCTAGGACATTGGAATAGTTCATTTATACGTAATGTCCTAATAACAACTCCCTCTTATCCACTTAAGAAGGCTCTTTGCGCTCCATTAGTCACTAATTTCACCACTTTAAAATACCATAAAATTAAGAAAAAAATGCTAGCTTGATGAAATCACGTGGATATTAGAACGATAGAAATGTTACGTTTTACATAATTGGGGCACTGTGCCTGCTAATTAATTAACACAAGGAAAATGGAGGGATATGGGCATCTTTCCAAAACACCACATTAAAAAAAAAAAAAGATTAAACTACTTTGAGTAAATGACCAATATCTCCTCCAGAAAATCCGTTCAGAAAGTCCATTTTTCAATGTCATGATTTCAATCTTGACCCCCAATCTGTTGAAGGGGAATTTAACTTTAATAAAATGGATTTCATTCAGAAGACTGAAATTAATTCAGGCTGGTATTTCCCATTGTTGGTCCAGGTTAGAGAGAGTGTTTAATGAGATTGACTCAGATATATGAAATCCAAACCTCCAAGGAAATGGTGGATCCTCACTAGGCCATTACCATCGACCGCATGGGTTCACACATGGTAACTGTGAACTTGAAACTTCATTTAGAGTGAGCAAGATACTGTCTGTGTGCTCTGTATTGTGTTTATGTTAAACATATTTTTTTAGGTGGCATCATAATGACCTGTAATTAAAGCATAATATGCTAATGATATGCTAAGGTCACTCAACCGCTCACTATGATGTGCACTGACCACCAGGGAGCAGACAGTTAGTTGCCAGGTCAACCAGTCGCTGTGACATGCACTGACCACCAGAGTGCAGGAACTGCCCCCTGGTTGTCAGTGTGCTTCCAAAGGGGGAGCACTGTTCAGCCAGAAGCCAGGCTCACGGCTAGCGAGTGCAGTGGCAGTGGCAGGAGTCTCTCCTGCCTCAGGGACAGCACTGAGGATGTCTGACTGCCAGCTTAGGCCCATTCCCCGCGGAGAGCAAGCCATCAGTTGGACACCCCCCTGAGGGCTCTGGTACTGCGGAACCCCTCCCGAGTGCATAAATTTTGTGCACTGGGCCCTCTAGTATTTCTCATAAGTATGTTGACTTTAACCAGCTTGATACCTGGCTTCTAAAATTCCCAGTTCTTTGACAAGATTCTCCTTCTTTTCTCTTTTTTAATGGATTTCCTGGCATTGATTTTCTTAACTAGCTCAATAGGATGATTTTGCACAATTCCTTTTTTACTCTTACTCATCTAATCTCTGATGAAACCAAGCAAATGAACGGTGTCCCTATTGGCTGCCATTTCTGGTGACTTCACTGCATGCTTCCATAATGTTCTAGCCTCCTCACACCTGCTCAGCTGGCTGATGAGACAGACACACAAGAGCCTCTTTGAGGGTGGGATTTAAAAGCTATCTTTAGAAATGATTTGCAATCCCTAGTCATAAGGATGTGAGCTGCTCTTTTGAAAGTGAGGACATGTCCGCCTCTCTTCTCTATCTATTCTCATTCCCATGATTTCACCCAGTTAAAATGCCATCTGAAGCCCAATAATTTTCACATTCTGTCTCAGTTCTGTCTCCTAAAATCTAGACTCATATATCTAACTGCCTACTCCATTCCTCTTATTGGTAGACATCTCAAGCTTAGCATGCTTGAAACTTCTAGTTCCCTTCCCACCCACTACTCATATGTTTCATCAACAGTCTTCACATCTCACTCGATGGAAACCACTTCTTCCCAGTTGCTCAGCCTAAAAACCTTAGTCATCCTGACTCTTCTTGTTCATATCACACATCTAATCTATTAAGAAATGTCCTCAAAATATGCCCAATCATTTCTCTCTACCTCCTTCACATTAGCCTGGTTATGATCTACAATGTCTCATCATTTGGATTGCTGCAATCATCTCCCAACATTTCTCCTTGCTCCTCTCTAGTCTATTCCCAGTCAGGCAAACAGAGTGATCCCTTTGTCAGCAGATCATGTCACTCTCTGCTCAAAGTCTTAGGTTGACTTAGCATTACAATGGTCTCCAAGGGAACACTGATGAGGAAGACTGACCCTGTGACTTAAGTGGTTACTACATGTGACAATAATGGCAGTGCTGCTATGTCCTTCTATATGACAGTGATTTTCACTGATGGTTCCATGACAGGGAACAGACAGGAGTTGCAGAGAGTTTAGGATGGTATGAGCTTGAACTTTCAAAGTTCCCCCAAGTTCTGTGTTAACTTATGCCCCTTCCAAGTGGGAACAAACGCAAAAAGCAAAGAGATGGCTCTTCAAACTGAACCCAAGTTGGAATTAAGAGAAAAAAAACCCATGCATTTTATGGAATGTGAAAGTATCAGCATTGTAGTTTGAAAGCAGAGTATTCTGAGAGGTGCCCTAAGCATGTGGCGTTATTTCAGTCTTGACTGGAATTCATGGGCTGATGTCAGCAGCACCTGCTGCGTCCTGCGGGGTCTCTGGAGAGACTGGCAGGCTTGTGCTTCCCACCCACCGGCTGTATCCTAGTGAATGACTTGTTTCAGATACTCCCCTGCTTGCCACACAGGCTGGCTGCCTCAGGGAGTTTAGCTGGAGGGAAGAATTCTGGCGCTTTCCTGCTGAGCAAATCAATCCCTGAAGCCAGAGTTCTGGACATAGCGTGTCTAGGCCATTCCCTTGTGTGGGATCATCATTAACCCTGTGGTGCCAACCTTCAGGTGCATGTTAAATGTGCTACCAGGAACACCTCCATCATCCCCCAAAGAATGTTGAGCACCAAATACCTGTGATTAGGGGGCAGGATGCAGTTACCTCCCCCCATGGGGCCTCCTTATCTTCCTTAGTTCTCCTTTCTTTTCCCTGGGCTCTGACAGCTAGATTATGAAGGACAGTGGAGGAGGGGCTCCTGCTCTCTTCTATTTGCATTTCTAGAAGGGGGTCTGGAGAAGTGCTGAGGGCATTTCTTCAAATACTTCTGCATACATTCCTCAGCTGGGAATCAAGACCATTCAAGATCTAGCTCCCAACCACCTTTCTTGCCACTCACTATCTCTGTCCCTGTCACTGCTATGTCAGGGGGCCTTCATTCCTCCATTCATTCAGATCATCACCAATGTTTACAGGGTTTATGTTAGATGAAGGGCTGACTGGGACAGAGATCTTCTCTTTGCACTCTTCCCATTGTCTTTTTAAAATATATATTTTTTATTGATTTCAGAGAGGAAGGGAGAGGGAGAGGAAGAGGGAGAGGGAGAGGAAGAGGGAAAGGGGAAGGGAGAAGAAGAGGGAGAGGGAAAGGGAGAAGAAGAGGGAGAGGGAAAGGGAGAGGGAGAGGAAGGGAGGGAGAGGGAGAGGGAGAGGGAGAGGGAGAGGGAAGAAGGAAGAGGGAGAGGGAGGGAGAGGGAGGGAGGGGGAGAGATAGATAGATAGAGAGAGAGAGAGAGAGAGAGAGAGAGAGAGAAAGAGATCATTGATGAGAGAGAATCATTGGTTGGCTACCTCCTGCATGCTCCACATTGGGGATGGAACCCACAACCCACACATATGCCCTGACTAGGAATTGAACTATGACCTCTTGGTTCATAGGTCCATTCTCCGTCACTGAGCCATGCCGGCTTTGCTTTATTGTCCTTTTAATGCTCTCTTTGCTGCAGATGCTGCTCTTTAGGCTTAGAATGCGCCAACTTCCTCCATTCTCCCCACTCCTCTCTCTCTCTCTTTCTTCCTCCCTCTCTTTCTTTCTCTTTTCTCTTTCCTCAGCAAACAGTTATTCATCTATTCAGTTCTTATTTGAATGGCGCCTGCTTTGTGCAACCTTGCCATGTAATTCTACGCAGATCTTCTATGATTTGAAAGCATTCTTTTCATATTTTTAACAGTGAACTTGTTACACAAATCTTTATCAGACACTCTGAGAGTCCGTCTCCCCAACTAAATAGCGAAGACCCCATGGACAGACATGTCCTTTATATTGATTTCTCTATATCTTTGTACTTAGGAGCCACTCCATAGATATGTGCGGAGTGAGTGAGTGAACAAATGAATCAAGGTCTTGGGTTTTAACATCGCTATTCACTTCAGTTATTGCCAAAGTGTGTCCTTCTCAGTTCGGCAGACCGCATGGGGGTGGCAGTCAGCGGGGACGCCTCATCTGAAGCAGAAGTCTCCCTTAGCCACAAAACAACCATCCATCATTGGTCTCAACAAGACCCGTCACCTTGGCTCTCCAGACTCTATTTACACCAGAATCGATACACCTTCCCATAGTGCACACCCACGTGGATACTTTCTTCTTCAGCTGCAGCCACATCGCTCAAAATTAATCAGACCGGTGCTGGGGGTGGGGCGGGGAGGAAAGTCTCACTAATGATTGATTCTGCAGCTGGCAATCTGTTAGCTGGTGTGTTGTGGCTTAATGTGTGATTTCACAGCTTTTCACAGTCTCTAAACTGCAAATGCAGGATTATTTGAAAACATTTTATTTAATTTTCATGCTTTTTTAATCAAAAAAGTTAAAAGACTAATAATAATCTTTAATGTGCTATTTCCACATAAGTCAGCAACCCCTTCCTTAGCTTAGAGCAGACTCCACTGGGGTACTGATGAGATTGGGAGGGGGGGGGTGGCGGCTCTGGAGACAACGTCATTCATTCTTCTAGATGATGTTCAAGGGGAAGTGGCGTGGTGGAATATTTGCATGCTGCTTTTAGCTTTTGTGAACATCATTATTTACCTATTGCTTGGTTCAGAATCCTAGAAGGGACTCAAACACCTGAAATTCAACTTCTTCACTTTAGCGATGAGGAAACAGTCAAAATGAGAAAGCTCCTTGCTTAAGGACAAAATCATATATATATATATATATATATATATATATATATATATATACACACACATATATACATATATATATATATCTCTGCTTCAGGCTATATATATATATATACACTATATACAGTATATATATATATATACTGTATATATATATATATATTTGTACTGACTTCTTTCATCTCTTGATGTGCACTATTTCATATAAGTTTTCCAAAATCCAGCAATTTCTGGGATTTCTGTGGACAGCAGCAGCACCTTTTCCCTCTTCTCCTTCCAATGCTGTACTGTTCTCTCTTTTCTGTGTAAAGATTCTAGGGATTAAACACCCTGGAACCCCAAGGAAACCTCTGGATCAATGGGTCATACATGAGGAAGAAGATAGAGGCCATCTGGCCTCTACCTGAAAGGGAGACCCAGAGACACAGAGAGGGAGACTTGGCCCCACAGTCAGGCTCTGTGAGTGCTGAGGTTGGATGCAAACCACCATGTGAATGCTTTTCCCATCACATAATTGGCGAAGCCCCAAATATGACTAGCTGTCATGGTGGAGTTTCTCAGCCAATAGAAGGCCCTGATTCATTACCAATCCATAGGTTAACGATGACCATCTTCATAATAATCATTATTGCCTTAGACAGGCTTGGGTGACAAAGACTCCAGAGACTATTTTTTGAAATGGGCTGCTTCTTAGCCAACTCTGACTCTCCAGAGTCACTTTCTACAGAACCAAAGGATCAGGAAGCTAAAAGGGGCTCTTGGAGATCATAGATTCTGGCTTTCTGCCTTCAGACGGAACTAACCTTTATAGAATAGCTGTTGTATAAGAAATTGAACCAAACTTACTTTTATATGTTATTCTTGTGATAGTATCTCTGTTGAGCATTCGATTAAGAAATGGGTTTGATGAATCAGAAACCTAGGGCAAAAAAGAAAAATTTAATGAGTGGATAGTGCTATCTTAGGATAAACATTGCTTCCATGAATTCACTTGTTCATTCACATTTCTTGAGTGCCTACCATATGCCAATCACTATGATGACTGAAAATTCAGAGATAAAATATACTCTATTTCCCAGAAACCCCAGTCTAGAGAAAGAAGACAGATAAGTAAATAAATGGCTATAATATTGTAGGAACAGTGCTAGGAGAGGATCATCCATCTGGGAAATCTGGGGAGCTAAGACCTGAACTGAGTCTTGAAGGATGGGTAGAAATTAACAAAATGCTTTGGTGGTCAAGTGTGGAAGGATAGGAAACACATTACCTACAGAGGACCTGGTTCATACATGGGCATGGGAGAACTGGCCAAGCTAAGGCATGTACTTCAGAGCAGATGGAGCTGAGAGTATGGGAGGTGAGGCTAGAGGGGTAGGCAAAGGTTAGCTTATGCCAGGCTTTGAAAATCATGTTAGAAAATTTAAACTAGGGATGGGGAACCATCAAAGGGTTTTAAACAAGAAGCAGGGAGTGACATGTTAGGAAGGAGATAGTAATCTAGGTAGAGAGTGAGAGAAAGAGTACACAGAACAGAGGAGTCAGGAAATGAAAATAAATCTCTAAGAGTAATAGAGAACCTTATTATGTAACTGCTCTTTATTGCATAAGTTGAATATATCATACACCGTGCCATCCAATAATCCATTCATGCATAATCCATTCATCCATCTATCCATGCACCCATCCACCCATCCATGCATCTATGTAAGCCATCCATCCATCCAACCATCTACACATCTATGCATTCATATATTCAATAAAAATTTACCAAGAACCCATTATGGGACGAACATTGAACCAGATGTTTAGGGATCAGTTGCTCATGTCTTTAGGTCTCCAAATCCCTTCTTTGGGAGAAAAAGCAAGGTTCAAGAAGCTTGATCCAGGGGACCGCCACTTGGAGACTGTGGACGCTGTTTTCTTAGCACCCACTTTTTACTCATTTTCCCCCGAGGTGCATTGTTCATCCTAACAGTTTCTCTCCTACCTCACTTGGCTCAGCTCTGCTCTGTAATTTACGCCTCAGCTACTAATCGAATGTTGTGACACATCAACATTTTAAATCTGATTTATTCTGAGGGTTGGAAAAATTCAGCAGGTGATTATTATTATTAGATAAACAACAGGTAATTTTTAGTTTGGAAATAGCACAGACTGTTTATTTTCACGCCATCTGTCTCTCATTTCCCACCGTTCCTGGGTGTGTGTTGAGACACACACCAAGGGGAGCTTGGTGAGTGGCAATGCTCCGTGGTGTTTGTAAAAGCCCACCACAATCAGAGAAAAGTCCCAAATGAAACGCTGCTGTACCCCAGAAGCCTCAGTACCAAACCCAACTACTGCTTTGCCATCCTCTGTGGCCATTAAAAGATAGCCCAAAGCCACTGGTGGGGGCTAATGGACCCTCTGAAAGGAGGAGAGCCAAACTATAATGTCATGGCAGGTAAGGAAGGTGCCATGGCCCAGAGTCCAGTGCCTTGGGCTCGTGGTACCTGGCGAGACTGGATAGTGCTAACATTGGGACTGGATCCTTTGGAGCTGATTAAAAATAACTGAAACATTTCCAAAGTGCACACAGATGATTTGTGGGCTCTAGTGTGTTGGCTGCGTGGGTGAGAGGATAAAATATGTACTTGGTATAAGTGAGCTTAAGTGGGAAGTTAATGGTGTGTGATTGAGTAGCAATTACAGCCAAATCTCAGCTCCCCGTGGTCACGGGAAGGATGGGGGATGAGGAAGAGACAGAGATAAGTAAAGCCCACAGATAAACAAGTCTCTTATTTTTAGCCAAACAACTCCCATCCTTCTACGGCTCAGCTTTTGGGCACAGTGACATCTCTAGGGCTCAGCTGACCTAGATGTGGGGCCTCTCATTTTCGTTCCTGCCTCCTCTGCAGGGAGCTGGGAAGGGGAGGCAGAAAGATCAGAAGGAGGGGAGGCCTAGTAACAATGTGTGTCCTTAGAGACCAAGGGCTTTATTCACTTATTTCTATTTTGAGCGCCTCGCACAGGGCCGGCCCATGTCCTACACACTATCTGTGCACTGGGGTGAGTGAGTGACTAGTCACAGCTGGGATAACGCACGGAACATCTGGAAGTTGATTATAACGAACAAATATAGGGATGCTGTGGCGTACTTTGAGGTCTAACCAGAAAGCTTCAGGTTTGCACAGGGGAAGAACGGAAGCACCCTAAGGCCAATGTGGCCCAAACTGCCCCTCAGGGTTCGGGGCACAAGTTCCTCCCAAAACCCCGCAGAGAGGCAGCCAGGACCTGCATCAGTAATCTCAGTGGGTCTCAGACATAACACAAAGGATGGTGTGTGTGCCCAGGAAAACTGGGGGTGGTGAGTTTACAACCATGAGGTTTATGAAGGACCAAAGAATTTTAAGCAGGGGGTACGGAGTAGTCTGCTATCAATCTCCCAGGAAGGGAAGGAGAGGAATTAAGGAGAGGCATGGAGTCTTGAGAGGGAGGACCAGGCAGGTGAAGTGCCTGTTGCAGAGGGTGATGCTTTCAGGGAGTGGTACCTGGGGTGCCCCCATGCCCATTCTTCTGAGCGATGCTATGCCACCACCAGAACTCTGTTCAGAGCCCAGAGTAGCAAACGCTGGATCATCTTCATCTGAGTCCAAGTTCAGACTGGGGCGCCTCCTCTAACCATCTGGCCAAAACTTCCCAAGGGGTTGTTGGCACAGTGGCGGCCAACTTTTGGAAATGCCACACATGGCTTTTTTCCTCCCCTGTCCCCCTCCCACCAATGGAGAAGACAATTTCTTTGTTTCTTTCTTCCTTTACATTTACATAGCTGTTTCCTCTCTCCATCTGTCAAAAATGTTAATGGCAACTACCTTTTAACAAATTAGAACTGGCTCGGTAAGAGATGTGTTGTTGCTGACTGCTAGGAAGATGTGGTGCCTCCCTACAGTATCAGAAAGTCGGCACTGGTGATATTTGCTTAGTTTTCTTCAGGGGATGCTTCCAAAGGAGGGAGAAAGGGAAGGAAGGAGAAAGGGAAGGAGGGAAGGAGGAAGGGAGGAAGATGATGCCCAGAGCCATAGTGGGGAAGCTGGAGGGAGCTGTTTAGCGCAGCACCCAATGGGAGGGACATCTCACATGCCTCTCTTTTTCCAAAGACTGGAGAGACTTTAATCCTGGGGGTGTCAGTGAGCTACCCCCTCCCCTCCTATTACTTGGTGCTGATTTTTTCTGCAGAAGGTGGCACCTGGATCCAGCACTGTTTGTTCTCCAGGACAGGCCCTGGTGCTGTGAAACGGAACCCATCATGTGTGTGTCTCGCTGAGAGGGACCTCATTCTTCATATAAATCCTGTGGATGTCAAATCACCACCTTGCAGGTTTTTCTTTGTGCCATGGCTCACATCCAGCAGGACTGAGGAGAGATATCCTGATGGTGGTGGGAATGGCCGGAGGAGAAGAATAAAGGAATGCAAGACACTTACTTTTATAAATATAGAAACTACCACCAATCCATTGGGGCTCTTTGCAGCTTCCGTAACATTTGTATACAACTCATGGTTATAGTGGATGAGCTGCACCTGGGAGGAGGGAGAAACAATAAGAACAACAACAGTGTAGCATTAAAACGTGGGAGGCTCAGCATGTCCACCCGACATAAGGGTGTATTGTAGAATAACTGGAAAGACAATATTGCAGCGTTTTTCAACCGCTGTTCCGCGGCACACTAGTGTGCCTCGAGATGTTGCCTGGTGTGCTGTAGGTGCAGACAAGACAAGAATTTTATAATTTTTCACTATTTTGTTTACTTAGTATTTCATAATAAAGTAATTATAAAATACTTTCTTTGTGTTTATTTGATTCCTATTCAAGAGAATTACTTTATATATAGTCAATATAGGCACAGAGTTAAATTTTTTAACATTTTCTAATGGTGGTGTGCCTCGTGATTTTTTTCATGAAACAAGTGTGCCTTTGCCCAAAAAAGGTTGAAAAACACTGCAATATTGTAACCAAAGGGGCTTTGAGATGTGTGTGGGTAAAAGGCACGCGCACACACATATGCACACATATACAAAAATACCCATCCACATTGGTAAATGTTTTCTGGTAACCATCACGCCTTTCATCAGCTCAGTGCCCATCTGGCTCTGGCTCCATCTCAGGACATTTTCCCTAACGTGCATATAAAGTGAATTTCCCTTATTGGGAGCAGAACTGCCCTGCAGGGGCCCACGTCCTGCACCGACAGCTGCCACTGGCAGCGAGTAAATCCTCCTCAGGCTGCTGGGCGGGCAGGGAGCTGCCAGGTCCTGATGGAGACAGAGCTGATGGCTTAGGCTCCCAATGCACCAGCCTGCCCAGGTCATGTGACTGTGCAGGACTCAACTTCTTCCTCATTCTAAGAAGATCAGCAATGTGCCTTGGGACCTTGTGCAACAGCAGTCTGGGGGCAAAAGGACTCCTGGAACTGTGTTCCAGTAAGGTTTTCCATCTGTTACCTATTTTTTTTTTAAACCTCTTCTTTAAAAAAGTTGTGTAACACAGCATACATTTATAGTCACATGAATCCCCCTCCCCCAATTTTGACTAATACCCCAAACAAGTTGGGACTCATTTGTTTCCTCTAAAAAATGGGTATGACTCTCTCTCCTTGGACTCATCTTAGGGCTGTGGTTTTATTTAAAATTTTTTAAAAAATTAATCCTCATCTGAGAATATTTTTCCATTGATTTTTAGGGAGAGTAGATGAGAGAGGGAAAGACAGAGAGAAACATCGATGTGAGAAGAAATACACTGATTGGTTGTCTCCAATCAGGGCCTGGGCCAGGGAGGAGCCTGCAACCAAGGGACATGCCCTTGACCAGAATAGAACCTGGGACCCTTTGGTCCACAGGCTGATGCTTTAATCATTGAGCCAAACCAAGTAGGACAGGGCTGTGGTTTTAAAATAGATTTTTAAACAGTACAGATGTATCATTTTTGTAACAAAATAAAAAATACAGAAGAAAAAAAAGTGATAGGCCCCCTCCTCCACCTTTGTTTAATCCTAGCTCAAATAATATGACTTTCAACACTTTAGAATTTATTTTTCTAGATTTTTTTTGTGTGCTTTTAAATCAAACACATACATACACATGTAGGACTTAAAATATTTGGGTTAACCCTTAGAAATGTATAACCTACCTAGACTGAGTCAAGAAAAAATAGAATTCTGAACAGACATAAATATGGAGATTGAAGTAGTCATAAAAAAAAAACCAAAAAAACAAAACAAAAAAAAACTTCCAATAAAGAAAAGCTGGACCAGATAGCTCCACAGGTGACTTTTACCAAATATTCAAAGAAGAATTCATACCAATCCTCCTTAAGCTCTTCAAATAAATAAATAAATAAATAAATAAATAAATAAATAAATAGAAGAGGGAACACTTCCAAACTCATTTTATGGGGCCAGCATCATCCTGATATCAAAGGTGACTTTTACCAAATATTCAAAGAAGAATTCATACCAATCCTCCTTAAACTCTTCCAATAAACAAATAAATAAATAAATAAATAAATAGAAAGAAGAGGGAATACTTCCAAACTCATTTTATGGGGCTAGCATCATCCTGATATCAAAGCCAGACAAAGATACTTCAAGAAAACTATAGGCCAGCATCCCTAATGAATACAGATACAACAATCTTTTTAAAAAAATATATTTTATTGATTTTGTACAGAGAGGAAGGGAGAGAGATAGAGAGCCAGAAACATCGATGAGAGAGAGTCATCGATCAGCTGCCTCTTGCACACCCCCTACTGGGGATATGCCCGCAACCAAGGTATATGCTCTTGACCTGAATCGAACCCGGGACCCCTCAGTCCCCAAGCCGACGCTCTATCCATTGAGCCAAACTGGTCCTGGCAGATAAAACAATCTTCAATAAAATACTAGCAAACCAAATTCAATAGCACATTAAAAAGATTATACACCATGACCAAGTGGGATTTATTCCTGGGATGCAAGGATAGTTCAATATATACAAAATAATGTTTAAAAAAATACATGATAGCCCTAACTGGTTTTGGCTCAGTGGATAGAGCATCTACCTGCATACTGAAGAGTCCCAGTTCAATTCCAATCAAGGGTATCTACCTTTGTTGTAGGCACATCTCCATTGGGGATGTGCAAGAGGCAGCTGATCAATGTTTCTCTCTCATCGATGTTTCTAACTCTCTATCCCTTTCCCTACCTCTCTGTAAAAAATCAATAAGACATATTAAAAAAAAACCATGATAACATAAAAAATCATTTGACAAAACTTACTATAAAAACTATTTTAAAAAGGCTCAGAGGAAGTTAACATGATAGAGATTGAAAACCCCACAGCTATCATCATAACCAATGGGGAAGAACTGAAAAAGTTTCCTCTAAGATCCAGTACAAGGCAAGGATACCCACTGTTGCCACTTCTATTCAATATAGTATCAGAAGTCACAGCCAGAAAAATTAGTCCCGAAAACAAAATAGAGGGCATCCAAATGGAGGGGAAAGAAGCAAAATTATCCAGAAGACTCCATCTAGAAGGCAGCTTGGCTATGGCCAGACTTCTGGTTCCCATCTGTCAGAATATAACTTTGGCATCAAAGGCAAGACACAAAGACGCTTGAGGACTTGCACCAGTTCAAGCACCAATAGCTGGGCTTCACTGGAAAAAGGTGCAGCTTCCCCTCCACCTGTCTCCTAGGTCTTCTTTGGGGCAACCACACTGCCTATAGCTGCTGCCTTTGTTCCTTCCCAGCTGGGTAGAGTGGTGCCAACCCAATACCACCAACCCCTCACAAGGTGCCTGGGTGCGGGTGGGTCTGGGGGAAGGAGGTCGGTGCTTGTCCTGCCCTTAAATTGGGCTTGGGAACAGCCACACACAGAGGCTGGGCAGAGTATCAGATTGGCAGCTGGGTTCTATAAGTGATGTCTGCGGATTACTTCTTGCCAGTTCTAGGTAACATTTTAAAATCCAACCTCCCAAGGGCAGAATGTTGAATCATTTGGCTAAGCATTAAACTGCAGTTTAATTGACCCCCAACTTGGGGGGGCTTACTCAAGGTAATCCAGGTGTTTGACAGAAAATAGGGGATCAATTAGTGAATGTTTGACTATCTGAGCAAGTGAGTGAAGCAACTGAGAGTGCAGGGAGAGGGACAATGTTGATACTGCTTTGCAAGAGCAAACTCCCTTGGGGGTTCATGATGACATGCTGATGAAACACCAAGTTTAGCTATTCATTAAAGAGACACCCCAAGGACTTCTGCTAGGCTAGCTGGAATGATACATGTGAAAGAGCTAAAGTCAGATGACTGGAAATTATTTTTTAATCTTGACTCTTTATCAATTTAGATGAAGCTTTCTGAAAATGCAAGACTGAGGAATGGCTGCCTTAGAGGAAGAAATGTCATAATTTTGGTCTTCTCACGGTGCTCAGAAGTGGCGGACACCGCGATTCAGGTTTTTCTCTGTATCCAAGTTCTGCGTGACCTGAGGTGACTCTACAATGTGTGGCACTAACTCACACCTTGTGTTCTCATCCCAGAACACACTGCCTCACCTTTACAAGGACCGATCTCTAATTTTGAATATACATCTCAAGGGCAGGGATCTCCATCACCATATCCTCAGTATCTGTCATGGCACTTGGCTTAAAAGGAGATGTTGGCAAGTTTTTGCTGAATGAATCCTAATTCTACATCTCTCTCAGGGCATAGTTTTAATTCTAGAAGGGGCCTTAGAGAAAACCCAGGCCAGCCAGTTCTTTTAAAAATAAGAAACTGAGATCAGAGAAAGGCTGTGTCTTGCCCAAGATCATGTAATCATTCCTAGATCCATTCATTCAATGTTTAGTGATCAAAGGGTGCCCCACCCAAAAATATACACACTTTGAATGATTAAAAAGTCAGTATTTATTAACATGTAGTTCATTTTCAAAATTTAAAATAATCTACAGAAACAAATTTTTTTTTGTCAATACCTGTTTTCAAACTGATAACGGTTCTGGTCTCGGTACTGCTACCATAATAATATGAAGCAATGGAATCACAAACATCTAAAGTCATTTCGTTCAGTATTTGTGTGCCCTCAGTTCATGACTGTTGCCAGTTTTGTACCATAAACTATCTCTTATGTATCCTCATAAAAAAGTCCAGTGGCACTTTAGGATAAATTTTCTTTGTTCCAAGTTTAGTCTGGCTTCACCCATTATTTCAAATCAGTTAGATCTAAAAAGGAATGACAATTAAGTGGGTTATGAGCTGTTAAAGTGTGTATACATTTTTTGGGACACCCTATATTTTCAGCCTTGTGGGCTATCTGTATGGTCTCCGTCACACCTATTCAATTCTGCTTGTGTATGAAGCAGCAATAGACAAAATATGAAAGAATGAGTGTGGCTGGGTTCCAATAAAACTTTACTTACAAAAACAGGTGGCAGTCCCATAGTTAGCCAACACTGCCAGTTTAAATTTGAGAGATGAATAAAAAACTCCAGGGGCATTCATTTTCTAGAACGTGTTCTAAGGTGCTGGGAAGAAGCACATGTTGGAAGACTCTAGATATTTTAACCTCTTCTTTCATTTAAATGATAGTGATTACAATGTCACGTTTCTACAGCCCTTTAAACTTTTCGAGGCATAGTCAACTCAAGTGAGTTTATTCCAGTCAACACACAAGTCCCAAGTACCCATCATGTGCTAGACCCCAGGAGCTAAGAGACAAATGCTACATAGTCCATATCCTCGAGGAGCTCATCCATACCACCCTGTTTGTTCCTGATATAGGAAAAGGGTGAAAGGAAGGCATAGAGAGTCTAAGCAACTCTTCCCAGGTTACACAGCCAAACAGGGAGCCTGGCCCACTTTCTTGTGTTCAAATGTTTTCTTCCCACATGAAAGTAAAGAGGAAAAGAAAAGGTGTTTTATATTTGAGGGGAGGTCACATTTCAGCAGCTGCCGCAGGAACAATAATTATAAGCTAGAACTTATTTATAGAAAGTCATTAACAAGTTTGTCTTTAAGTGCAAGAGCTCACAGAAAGTTCTGCAGAGAAGTTGGTCTGATAATGTACTAACCGCCACATTGCCAGCGTAAGGTTTGGCAATTATCACTGGTCTGCCTGGTGACTGATGTGCTCCTGCATTTACAGTCATGGAATGCAATTGTGGTTTAAAATAAATAAGTGCCTATAATTACATTGACTGAAGACCCCCAAATGTGGTCCAGCCATCACAGCAATCCACAGAAAACCAGAGTGAAATATGGTATTTTCCCCCCAGAAGATGAAAGTTGGGTTTTAACGCATGGTGCTTTTCTCTGAGTTGCACAGTGGTTTGTACATGTGTGGAGTGATGAGTTTAGGTGCAGGATGATGTTGGAAAAGGCAAGGCGCTGAGCCTAGTCTCTTCTGTCCAAGTAACCTCAAGCTAGCTGCTTAGCCCCTCTGTGCCTCAGTCTCTTCATCTGTAAAGTGGGGATAAATCTAAGGATCATCTGGGGATGAAATGAGATGACTCATCACACAGTCTTCCAGGAACTAGGCAGGGTTCAATCAAGCAAGTGAAATAGATGGGGTGACAGGACCACACATACAAAAGGCAGACACCAAATGTTCCTTATATTTCCTTCTATGATGTAAAGATTGAACATATTTCCTCCTTATCGGTTTCTGGACTTGAAAAAATTTCACAAAAACAAGCCACAAGCCAAGAATCTTCTAGAGAGTTGTCTCCTCGAAGGAAACATATTTCTTACACTTTTATCAAGAACTACTGAGTAAGGATGTCCCTTTGAAATGCTTTTCTTTTTTTTCTGGGACATTTTGAAATAGATGCTTCTAGAAGTCTAACTTTCCTCCTATGATCCTGCTAAAAACCAGAGCAGGACATGCCTCCTGCAATGAGGTTTGATCCTCTCAGGTGTGACTTCTGAGCAGTGGCTGCTAACTGCCAGGATTTAAAGGGGAGCTCTGTACACACTTAAAAATATTTAAATATGTTTTTCATTAATTTCAGAGATAAGAAGGGAGAGGGAGAGAGAGAGATAGAAACAGCAATGATGAGTGAGAATCATCCATCAGTTGCTACCTGCTTGCCCCCTATTGGGGACCTAACCTGCAACCCAGGCATGTTCCCCTGATTGGGGATCCAACTGTGACCTCCTGGTTTATGAGTTGATGCTCAACTATTGTGCCATGATGGCGGGGAATCTGTGGGCACGTTTTGAACCCTGGTGACTTTAATTAACTCTCTGCCTCACTGGCATCCTGCAACCCAGTGGTCATTGCTCCTCTCCTCTTTTTCTACATTCACCCACTTCCTCCCACACTCCCATGACCCGACTCCTCCCTGTGAAGGGCACGGTTGAAGATTCTTCACTGGCTCTACAGCCAAATGTCCTGGGTTATTTAGTCCCTTAGAGCCTCGATTTCCTCACATGCAGAATTGTGACTCCAACATAATCATCAAAGCCTTCTTGGAATGATTAAAAGAGCTAAAACATACAAATGAGCTAAAGTGCATAAATGAGACGAAGCAGGATTCAGACGCAGTGCCTGGCACAAAGCGAGCACCCGTTAAGTGGCTGTGGTGATTATTACTATTAGGGATGTCTGGCTGCTGGACCCAGATAAAGGAAATGAGAGGATAAGCTGCTTGTTCGTTCCATGGGTGACAGCAGAGCCAGGCTGAAGCACTTTCTGATCATATTTCTTGAGGACAGGGTCTGTTTACCACTCACAGTTGCATCTTACTTTATCTTATTGACTGGATTGCCAAGAAGATAGTTCATGCTATGAAAACAGTAGATGTACAGAACACAGGTCTCAGACTACCTGTGCACTGTCTCTCTTCGCCTCATGATCACCCCTCTGGGTGAAAATCACTGTTTGGCTGTGTTCAGGTCGCTTTTTTGAAATGCTTATTGAGTAAGTAATTCAGAGCCCATATACATAGTATTAATGAAAGCTTACTTTGTTCTATTGTATATCACTGCAGAGGTGTCATCCAATACAGTTCCTCTGGTTAAGGCTAGAAAGAATCCTTTCCTTACTTCTAGTTCCCACAAAGAAGCTTGGTCATGATGAGTTTATTAGTAGTACGTTCCAGAAGACTTTTAAGGGCCAGCTAGGCCAATGTCTCTTAAATCATATATCCAAGAAGCCCAAGTGAATATGAGCCAATGAAAAACAACACGATTGCTTTTCAAAGTTGGGTTTTTTTTTTTATTTTATTACTTTTAATATTATATGTTTTTGTTTTTATTATTTCATTACAATCAAGTAGAGTTCATATCAGGAATCCAGAGTAAGTTAACATTGAAAAAAAATCTTCCAATGTGATTTAGTTGAAAGAGGTGGGGAAAAAGAGCCACGAACAACTCAGTAGGGACCACCCATACTTAACTTACATCTATACCCAACTCACGCCCATTTCAGTGGAATCACTTCTTATTTCAGCTGGAGAACACAGCTTTTACATCTGACTTCACTGACATGATGGCTATTTCTTGCATCTCTTAGTCTCATTGGAAACTGTTAGTAAGTTACTTCCATTTGACGATTCAGGTTTAAATGACTTCTGTTTTGAATTGTACTTAGAAGGAAAAAAATCCAGTGCTTCAATATGATTCTTGGAATGTCTGTGCCTGAGGTCTGATCTATGCCATGAACAAGGAAGGTAGCCTCCTAATGATCACGTGATAATCTGGACCCAAGCATGTCCATGAGAGGCTGAGGAACGTCCTGAACACTTTGTTCTCCATCGCTAGAAGCTGGCACCAACAGTGCCACGTGGATCCCAGAGTGCAACATGAATGACATTTCAGGGGACATTAAGAGGATTTTATCCTCTTACTACTGTAGTGGCCCAGTGCATGAAATCCGTGCATATTAAAAGGGAATTAATTAGAGGAAATATTTTAATATTGCTATTTTCCCTTTCTCTATAATACAACAGAAGTGTCAGAGATGAAAAAAATTAGTAAAATGTATATGAAAATATCCCTCCCGTCAGAGTGGGGGGCATGCTGTAGGACTCAGAGTCAAGTCCCCACACACCCATGTGGCACCTCGAAATCGAGAGAGACCCAGACCCAGCTGGCCCCACCCCCTCAAGCCCTGCAGAGTAGAAACCCAAATCCTCTTTTAATAAGCAGCAGCTGTGTGCTACTGCATTGTTTGAGGGCCTTAAAAACTCAACTTCTAGACCTGAGTCCAAGCTCTGTTCCTTGTTTGTTTAGTGAACTCAGGTAATCACCTAACATCTTCCAGTTTCCTGATCTGAAACATGGGGCCAACCACTTGTGCCTTCTAGGCTTTTGAAAAGACAGTGGACATACATCTGGTTATATTTTCACATGAAGCTCAATGCCTGGTATTCCAAATACTTAAATACTTGAATGAACAAAGACATGTATAAAACTCTTTATAAACTATAATGCTATATATGCATAATAAAATATATTTTTCTTTGTTTTGTTTATTTTTACTTAAAATTGGCTTACTCAATACTCAGGTTTTTTTTTTGGGACTCCAATAAATAAATCCTACCGGTTTTCTGGTGGGAGTAGCTGGGGTGGGGAGCTACTTGGGTGACCTCTTTAGAAGAAAAAAAACCCTGAAGAACAGTAAGACCCCTTTGGAGGGAATAGCAGAGGTTAAATTAGGCAAATTCCAGAGGCAGAACCTGTCGCGACAGATTCTCAGACCAGAACAGAGGAACCACTGGACCAAGAGTAACAGCCCTCATTTTTCTTAGACTCCAACTCTATAAGCAAGAAACTATTATGACTTTTACAATGCATCATTTCATCATGTCTGCTTTCTGCAGAGGCTATGCACTCCCAACACGGAGGAAAGAAAGATTAAATCTTCACACACCCCTTATTAAGTCGCTAAAGCCCCATATTCAGTTGTGGTTAATTCAGAAGGGTCATTCTTGACAAGTACCCTTCAAACTGTCATATTAATGGAAATATAAACACAGCACCTATTAGGTAAGAGCTGAGGGCTTTCTGTCCTCTTGTAAATCAAGCTGCAGAGCAATTTGGATAAAGCGTTTATAAAAGTAGGCTTGATTCTGTACACATTAATTGCCTAAAGTGTGAGAGTTAATGACTAGAAATACATACTTTCAAAGCCATTAAGTATACACAAACACCATCCATGGTGGATTGACTTTGGAGGAGAGTAGAAAGAGCCCTGAGCTGTCAGTCAAAGGGATTGGATTTTAAAGGGCAGTTCTGCCAGGATAGTTGAGTGAGGTTCTCCTCACTCCCTTTCAGACCTAGAAGTCTTCGTCTGGAAAACAGGAGATTTTAAGGACAGGGTTTTGTGATTCTTCCAAAAAATAAACACACACTGGTAGGGGGTATATAGGGTGTTGCCTCCTGAGTTTCCATCAAAGTCACTCGAATTGCCTTGAATTGAAACCAAGTATTTAAATGAAAGTTTCAGTGGACAGGATGTTTAAGCCCAGGGTTACAAATGGAATGAGGACAGGGGCTGGGCAGGTTGTACAGGTGAGAGAAGGTGGCCAGGCAGGGATCAAGGCCAAAGAATACATATGTGTAGCTTAGTTTCTGGGCATCCTGGCTGCCAGTTTGTGACCTCCGTTTTCTCCATTTGACAGTGTCAAGGCCAAACCAAATCAAACCCAAACAAACAAACAAACAAACAAAATATTATGAACTTGAGATTTGACTCCCATGTCTTCATTCATTGATTCTTTCAATAAGCACTTATTTGTGCCTCCCATGCTCCAGGCACTGTACTGGGCATGAGGAGATGAGAATCTTAGAGGCAGAAGGAAGTACATGTAGCATTATGCAGGCATGTATAAGAAAAAGAAAAGTTGTAGCCCACAAGGTAAGGGGGATGAGGGTAAAATGACCTGAGAGAAAAAAAGTAGGGACCAAGCCATTCCTAGGCTTGGAGACCTTGGTTAAGAACTATGCCTTGAACATAAGAACAATGGAAAATAATCATAAGTTTTAAGGTGAAGGAGAGGGTGTGTATTGGAGGGGGATAGGATGGTGATAACATCAGTTTGCATTTGGTACAGATCACTCAACCAAAAACTATAGAAACTCTTCAACAGAGCACATTTGCTCACTGTGATGTCTGGCTCTTCCAGGAATCACAATGCCAGCTGCTTGCCAACTTCCTCCTGCTATTGCCCTTCCTTTAACTGCCCAGGTTCTCAGTGAGTCACAGATTGCAAATCTTGGGACCAGATCACTCAAATTCAATAACATACCTCATGTTTAACAAATAACTGGATATCTGCCTATAATTTTTTTTATCATAAAAGGTACTACAAATTATTTAGTGATTTTGTTTCTTTAAAAAAAGAAAATAAAAACAATATATCAAGCTAGAACACAGGGAATGCGGGCCCTCCAACAGGCTTCTAAAAAATCAGAAAAAGTCTTCAAGAAGATTACAAAAGATAAGTAGAGTGAAAAACAACTTTTGGCAAACATAGTAAAGTATTAGCTTATTCCAAGAAATTAGATACAGGTCACCTACTTATTGAAAAATACTGTAAAGGGCAAAAAAAAAAAAATGCTAAGAAATGCCCAATACTCTGTGGAAAAGAACAAAAGCAATATGTCAAGAACTGATCTGAATGACCCAGGAATGGCCACATCGGTTCTGGCCTATCATTGCAAGTCAAACTGAAGCCAAATGCCAGAGGACAATGGGATCTGGTTCAGGGTTCTTACATGCCACAGGGGAGAGTGGGAGCCACAAAGACACCACACTGAAGAAGCAGGAAGAGAGGATGAATGCCAATGGATTGGCTTACTTATTTTCCCACTTATTCAACTTATTAGCAAAGGATTATATAAACTAATGCATGTACAATACACAACACATGCTAGATATGTACTAGGTAGGTACTCAAGAATCTTAGTTTACCCCTCTACCCCACTTTTATTACCTCTTCCCCCAAACACACATACACTTATGCACACACTACCAACACCATCATCACCTACCAACATGAAGGATATGGCTAGATGCCTAGTGTTTGCGGGATCATGGTGTGTGGGAGCTGTCAAGTCCATTAGCAGCCCATTGTTTAAGTCATTGTTTTACAATGTATATTTTTGTTTACAGGGGTAACTAACACTTGGGTTTGGGCACTGGTGCCCTCATTATGGTAATAGAACTAACATTTATTGGTTTCCTACTACATGCTGTGCAATTAATGCTGTGCGGTTATCTTCTTTATGTTTTACAAGCATTATCTTCTTTGATCCTCCCAAAGGATGCCCTATGAAGTCAGGTAACGTTTTCATCATCCCCCTTTCTAGAGGCATGGGGACGCAAGGCTTAAAGAGGTGAAGTGGCTTGTCCAATATCTCACTCTGCTAATTAGCCGAACAGCTAGAATTTGAACCCAAGAGCCTAATTCTAGAACTGGACTCTTGATGAGAAGCCAACATGAAAGTGGACCCCAGATATCCTGCAGGAGACCAGATAAAGCTCATGTCCCGATTCCCACGCCAGGGCTATTCGCCCAGCTCTGCCCAGTGGAGCTGAACTGAACAGAAATGACTTGCACCAGGCCAGATGCCTTGCCCTTCCATCTTGTCCCTCAATAGCTAACGTGAGATCCCAAGGGCTGGCTCTTTTCAGGGGGTGGAGGAAGGGAGAGTTCCGTGAACTCTGCAGATGAGGAGGCCTGGGGAGTGGGGGTGGGGGACCTCAACCACCTCAGTTGTCCTGAGGCATGTCCTTATGCCTGTCCCAGAGACAGAGACTCTTCAATTCCATCTTGGACTGACACAAAACACACACCTCTCTTGCTGCTCATTCTGAGTTGAACAGGCCATGACCTTAAGGCCCGCGGAATTGGATGGGTGCCCTAAAGGGCCATTCTTGGCTTTCTAGGCCCACACATGGAGAGGAGGGAAGGGCAGCGAGGAACAAACGCAGCCTCCTAGTCCCAGCCCTGGAGCCTCTCGGGCTCATTCGCCTTCTTTGGCATTTGGAGAGCAGGTCTCTGAAGTCCCAGATGGCAGAGGTACAGCACTGACCCGAGGCAATCCCACGCAGTCGCCCCACTGTCTGTGGCCAATCACTGTGTCCGAGCTCTCACAGGGAATTTTATGCTTCAAATCTCAGCCTATCCCCAAACCACCACCTTAACTTCCCCTCAGATCTGGTCCTCTGGCATCCCCTCCAACAATGTCATCCACCTGGCACTGCATTTATAAACGTGGGCACCATTCGCCCAGCACTGCATTTGTAAGCATGGGCACCTAGGAAGACTCTTACCTCCTTTATTCCTGGGAGTCCATCAGCCACTAAGTTCTGTGGATTTCAGTAATCTTTCTGACGGCTCCAGCAACTGTCCCCTACCTCTTCATTCCCGGAGCCATGACTTCAGTTCAGGGCCTTGCCTAATCTTACCTGGATCATGTCATAGCTCCCTAACTGGCCCGCTGCTCCCAGCCTCCTGTCCCGCCAGTCCAGCCTCCGCACACCGGTCCAAGATTTAAGGTGTATGGCATGCCAGGCAGTTCCTTGGCATGGCAGCTCTGGCTCCATTTTAAAGCAACTCAGTTTAGCTTATGGTTTACAAACCTTAGAGTCACCTTAAATCTTGGAATGTTAAGAACAGGGCAAAATAGTTTAAGCAACCTCGTTTTCCAAAGATAACAAGAAATCAGATATGGCTCCGGGACTGAAACTTGAAAACATTGTTGAGAATTAACATCACTATGTTATGTTATCTGCCCCACTAAAAATACCTTTCTTCTATTGATTTAATTGTTCCCCTTCCCCTTATCAGAAATATCCATTGCTTTTTGTCTCCTCATAGAAACGTTATTTGGACTTCTGCCTGAATTAATGATTCTGGAACAACTATTCTTATTGATCTCAATAAATGCTTGTTGTCTTTCACTTCGACTTTCCTTTTTAGGCTAGCAGTTTAAACATTTCACCCCCTGCATAGGGAACACTCCTGTGGCACCCCAGCTCTTTCTTATCACCTGAGAGCCCTTCATGACCTCCCCCTTCCCCTTTCACTTTCCCATCAAACCACACATGCCAGCCATGCCACGTCACTGCTACTTCCTGTACAGACCTGACTGTTGGCACATTTGTGCCGTTGAATATGCCTTTCCCTCTACCTGAAATGTCCTTTACCCCTGTGTCCAACTGGCAAACTCCTACTCCTCCTTCAAAACCCTACTCAGTCTTTACCCACTAGGAGGACGCGCTCATGCGTTGCTCTGCACCACCATCATATCTACAACATACCTCTGTGAAGGCCTTTATGGCTCCACGTTACAATTGTTCACAGGAGCAGCTCCTGCCTGGAATGAGAGCTGCTGGAAGGCAGGACTGTGGCCTATGGAAATTGTTTCCCAAGGTCTAGCGTAGCCTCTGTCACGTCATGGGCACTAAATACACTTTGTGGATATGGATGACTTTGCAGAATTGGCCACCGGGAAGAAAAAGTGCCCTCTTACTCAGGAAAGAAATGACTCCACATGTCTGGAAACGGTAAAACCCTTGTATAAGCACTTTTCTTCTTCGTTTGTAGTTTTTTTTTTTTTTTTTTTTTTTTTTTTTTACTTTACTATTATATGGCTGTAGTCCGGAGAAGTTGCCTGAGTTTTATTCATTTTCCAAACTCGGATCGTTATCTTGGGGAGGGGTGGTGCGGGATGAAACAACAAACAGTATAATTGTAGCTTTTTTTTTTCTTTTTTTTTTTCTTCTCTTCTTTCCCAGGGACAGAGATAGAGATGCCTCTGAAGAAGTGTTAATATCGGAAAAGATGCTATTATCTGCATTTTATTAATTAATCCATACATCTCCCTGTCATTCTCTCTTCTCTATGGCCTCCCTCACAGCAGTGGGGCACACTTCTGCTGTTGGTAAATTGGCCCAATAAATCTGGAGGGACCACCTCTACCTCCAGCAGTTCACTTCACATTTTCTCACGTGGCTCTGGTCTCAGGATTGAAGTCAGTTAAAAAGATTAATACCATTTAATACTCCCCAGAAGGAAGACGCCAGAAATCTGTTTAAGGTCTTGTTATTCATGTCTTCATTTCCTTTGTGCGTGTATTTGATAAGCATAACCATCCTTTTCAGGCTGCGGCTAATAACTACTTAAAATGATTAAGGTAACTCGTTATTTCCTGTAAGAAAATTGCTCTGCTGTCATTAACATGGAATTAACACGACTCCTGTTTCATCTTCTGCTACAGCCTTTTAACACCCCCCCTGCCCCCCCCCTCCCCCACTGCCCGGCCTGGTTCCCTTAAGTAAGCAGAGAGCCATCTGGAGGAGGCTTCGGGTTCCTTCATAAAAGATGTGCTCTGGAGAGGCAAGGAGGTGAGGAAGGTAGCTTTGCAGAGTCACTGCTGTGGAGGCAGCTGCTGGGAGGGAATCCCTGGCTAACTTCCCGGATGTAAGCACAGTCCGCCTGACCTCCCAAGGGGTTTGCAGGGGTAATTAGCATGATTGTTATGATTCCTGCATGGCTGAGCAATGCGAGAGGGACCTATAACTCTTTAAATGTCCCAACTGTCTGGAGAAGTGGTTCTAAAATTTTTTTCCATGACATTCACATGTGATACACATGCCTATGGGAATACTGTTTTTTTTAGAAGGTTCCACAGATGTCTCATAGGGACATAACACACTGTGATCATTTGTAGCCACCCTATGTAGTAATGGTAGGTTGGTGATGGCTGGATGTTGGGGGTTTCAGCACAGAAAAGATTGACCAGGGCTATATAAGTGGGGTTTATGAACACGTGTGCACAAGTGTTTGTTGTTGGAGTACCTATTTTCTATTGGGTATGTACGAAGGAGCAGAATTGCTGGGGTGTATGGTAATTATTTTTTAAGCCTTTTGAGGAACTGCCAAGCTGGTTTCCTGGGTGTTAAATTGAGCACTTACCTGTGCCCGGCAGTGAGTTAGAGTTCCCAGGACAGAGCACTTGGATGATGCACATCTAGCTAGAGACAGGAGACCAGAGGGCCGACCTTGTCCAGGCCGTGTTTATGGACCTATTCTAGTTGTCTTTCTCGCCCTCTGTCTCTCCCACCTCCTACATGCCCCCCACTGGAGGAGCTTGTGCTCAAACCCGGGCATGTTCCCTGACTAGGAATCAAACCGGCAACCTTTAGGTGCATGGCGATGCCCAACCAGCTGAGTTATAACAACTAGGGCGGTTATACATTTTTAAATGAAAAAAAAAAAAAAAAAGAATTCTAGCTCATGGGAATGATATAAAATTTTAGTGTCCAGAAATAAAGTTTCACTGGGACACAGACATACCTATTACTTTCATATTATCTATGACTGACTGCTTCCTACAAAGGCAGAGTTGAGTTGTTGAAACTGGAACCACATAGCCAGCAAAACCTAAAGTATTTATTCTCTGTCCCTTTATAGGGAAAAACTTGTCTACCTCTGGTATAAAATAATAAAGGGTTTCAGGAAAGGAAGAGAGATCACATCCTGCCGTGTTAATCAGGGGAGACCTCCCGGAGGAAGGGGGTGTCTTGATTAGAGGGTAGGCATTGAATGACAGCCTCTGGGGAAGAAGGAAACCCAATAGGTATAAAGTCTTGGAAGTGAGAACAATCTGGGATGTGAAAGCATAGTTTAGGCTTAAAGCCACAAACAAACCAGTGTCTGGAATGTCCATATAGAAGCCTCCTCAAAGCTCCCCTCTGAATGGGAAAGAGAAACGGCCCCCCACAAAGAAGTCCTGTTCCCAACTCTGGATGAAACCATCTGGGCGTGTGGACGGCGAACTCCCTATGTATGTCTGAGCAGTGCCGAAGCCCAGGTATGGCATTAATTAAATGTGACTGAGAGTGGGGGACCCACTGGTTCTCAAAGACGGGGAGTGACACTGTGCCCCAGGGATTGTTTGGACACGTATCAGGCTGGGGTGCCATGATGAATGGGGAACATGTGCTGAGATTTGCTGTCCAGGGGTCGGGGCTGCTAAAAGGATTGGGAGGGAGAAGCAGAGGACCGTAGTTCTGGGCAATATCCAATAGCTTCTCCTCAAAGCCAGTAGCACCCCTGTTAAAGTCAGGCTGGGGACTCCTCTACGGTACAGAATGAGCATGCGCTGAAGAATGAGAGGCTGGATGAAGGAAATGCACCTGCTTAGATACTGATGAATGGAGACCAGGCAGGCGGGTATATTGACCAGCCAACTCCAGGAGAACCAGAATGCCAGGGTAACATGCACATCCAAAGAGAATCTATGTTTCAGGAGACATTTATGGTGCCTATGAAAGATACGATTTGGGGGTGGGTAAAGGCCCATCACTACACTTTACCCACAGCCACTCTTTAGCCTTAATTTGCACAGTGGCTGGATGGCTGGCTTTGGAGTCAGGGAGGGCTGAATATGGTTCTGGCTTTGTCTCTTTCTGGCAATAAATTTAAATGTTCTTAACCTCAGTTTTCCTGACCTGTGAAATGGGTATGGTGAAGGATTTTTTGGTAAGGGTTGATCAAGATAATCTGTGCTTAGCACAATATTAGGGCTCTTAGTGGTGCCCAGTATAAGTGTGTTTCCTTCTCTCTTTGCTTCAATGAGACAAGCTGATTTCTGCTATTATAGACTAGAGGGCAATTAGTGGGGAACCAATCTTGGCCAAGCGTGGCACATGGCAGTACAGTACAGTACTGACATTTGGGGCTGCGTAATTCTTTGTTGTGGGGCAGCCCTATACATGTGGTGTGTTTAGCAGCATCCCTGGCATCTACATCCTAGATACCAGCAGCAACCCCGGGTCATGACAACCAAAGCTGTCTCCTGGAAGGTAAAACTGCCCTTGGTTGGGAACTACTGGTTGAAGGGAAGAGAAAAGTAAGTGGCAGTTGTTTTTGATGAAGGGAGAAATGTGGGATTTATTTATTTATTTATTTTTTGCCTATGCAAAAATTTGGACCATAAACCTCCCAACTCCACAACATACCATGTTATAACTTAGGGCACTATACTGGTCCTGAGGACAGACAGGGACAAGGCATGCCCCTGTTCTCCAGGGGTGGACAACCTGTTCTGTAGAGTCCCATCTGGGGAAGAAGGTTCTTGAAACTCTGGCCACCAACTGGCCATTCATTTCCCAGGCAGGGCCTGCTATTGGGTCTCTGGAAACCACATGGTGGGACAACTGGACTGAGAAGGTGAGAGCTGGGCGGTTTATGCCGGTGTTCTCTGCAAGCTGGGCCCAGGCAGAACCCACTGGTGAAACAGAAATTTCCCTTCCCACTACGGGGAGAACAGATTCATCTCAGGGGATGTGGGCTGGTGACAAGACTGATGATGTGGGTGTATTGTTTACCTGTGTGCAATGCACGCAGAGCCCCAGGCAGAAAGTGGGCTTTATAAATCAGCAGCTAAGTAAAATAAATGCATTGGGCTAGTTACTAGTACACCTGCTCACTGCATAAAGGTGGAAGGGGGTGGTGAAACGCAGTTATTCAAAGGAATTCAACACACTTAGTGGATTCTCCCTTACCTGATCAGTTATTGCCACCATCCAAAGGCGTTGTCACCCGCCCCTCTCCCCTCGCAGCCCCACTTCTGCCCACCTAGGGTTATATTCTCGATGATAAAGCTCTGGAATTTTGTCATTGGAAACAGGAGCTTGTCTTCTTAACACCAATAATCAAAAGTAAAGAAATGACAGACTGCCCCGTGATGAAGGTGGGAGAAGAGAGATAACCTAACATTTATAAAGGGCCGCTCTGGGCCAGGTGCTTGATACATACATCACCTCATTTCGTTCACACAAAATCCTGTGGACCAATGCTCTCCACATATCCTGTGTAGAAGAACCACCAGGCCAGCTTATTACAAACCCAGAGATTTGAGTCCCACCCTTAGACCTTCCGCGCTGATTCTCTGGGGAAACAGGAAAATCTATATTGTTAACCATTAGGGGGTTCTAAAGATCAGGCTAATTTGGAAAACACAGCAGTCAACTATCATGTACCATACCTAAGTTACCAATGTGGAAACTGGGCTTTGCCTGACCCTGAATTCTAAACCCTTGTCATGGCTTCATGCTGCCTCCTTAGAAATGACAGTCGGATTAAGACTCAGACGCGATGGGCTTACCATTAGTCTCTGCTCTGCATATCAGCTGCTTGGAGCTTTGAGAGTCAGTGTGGAGGAGAGGACAAAACCTCTGATGGGAATCCAAGGACTTGGCTTGCACACTCACTGGAGTTTATTAGCTCTGTGACCTTGGGCGAGTTACTAAAGCTCTCCTGGTCACAGTTTTTTCATCTGTAAAATGGTGATTAAAAAAATAATACTTGCTCCAACTGCCTCAGACTTCACAGTGTGGAGTGAATGAGATAATGGATGTGAAAGAGTTTTGCAAATGGAAAAGCCGTCTGTTCGGTGATAATATTGTGGAGTCCTGATTAAGTCGATGCCCAATTATCTGTGTAACCAGTTCCTATTTTGTGTAGGTCTTTTGTTAAGGTCTAAACTTTCTTTCTCACCTTTGGATCACTTCCCATTGTGCGGTCAACGTGAGAACAAGACATTCACACTTATTGACAGGTGAAACAAGGCATGAATAGTGCGCCCTCTCAAAGGCTCCCTCCAACGGCATCTGTACGTGTGGTCTGGAACTCCTGATACCACAGCACTGGGATAACGGGATTAACCAGCCACCACTGGAGCAGATAATGGAGTGCTGCCTGCATCGTGTGAGGTCACCCTCTAGTGGCCGAGGCTGTCAGTGCCCCTAAACATTTGTCCCCCACTGTCACAAGTAGAATAATGGCCCCCAAAGCTGTGTTATGACCTCTGGAGTCTGCAAATATGTTACCTTACAAAAAGGGACTTTGCAGATGCAATTAAGGGAAGGATCCTGAGATGAGCACAGTAGCTTGGATTATCTGGGAATTGCACGGTTCTTGTAAATGAAGGAGGGAGGGAGGAGAATAGAGAAGCAGATATGATGCTGGAGACAGAAACTAGGCAGGCGTCTTCAAACTGCGGCCCGCGGGCCACATGTGGCCCGCAGAGAAGTCTGATCTGGCCTGCCAGGTTTTTTGGGCAGTGAGCGCAGCCGAGGTGTTACAGTAGGAATTAGTAGTTCATATAGTCCGGCCCTCCAGCTCTCTGAGGGACCGTGATCTGGCCCCCACTTTAAAAAGTTTGAGGACGCCTGAACTAGAGTGACCCAGTGTGATCAAGACTTGTCAGGGCTTTTGCTGGCTTTGAAGATGGTTTCTTCTCTAGATCTCCAGAAGGGGCACAACCCTCTCCCAACCTCTGTTTTATGTATGTATGTATGTATTTACTTATCTAATTTTACTTTATTTTTAAATATATTTTTATTGATTTTGGAGAAGAAGGGAGAGTGAGAGAGACAGAAACATCAATGATGAGAGAGAATCACTGAGAATCCTGCACACCTCCTTCTGGGGATCAAGCTTGCAACCCCAGGCATGTGTCCTGACAGGGAAGTGAACCTCAACCTCCTGGTTCATAGGTTGATGCTCAACCACCAAACTACACTGGCTAGGCCTGTCCTTCATAAAATCTGGACTTCTGACCACTAGAACTGTAAGATAGTAAATGAGTGTTGTCGTAAGCCAGTAAGTTTGTGGTCATGTGTTAGAGCAGCCGTAAGAAACTAACACACCCCTTCTTTCCATATTTATCAGAGGGGTGTGGTTGACATGTGGGTGGCCCCGAGCATCACAGAGCATCTAGTGTCCCGCAGGCACTAAATGCCAGCCTCCCTGCCTAGTCACTGTAACCACCCCAGTACCTGCCCACTCATTCCCAAAGGCCCTGGGGTGGGGGATGGTGTTGCCTAGGAGTCTCTATGATGGGCAATAGGAAAGGAGCTGGGGGAGCAGATGTCAGAGAGCAGTATGTAAAAGCTACCTTTAAAGCTCGTGGTCCTCACTAGCATTGGCTCCTCACTGGACTGTTAACTCATTCATGCTTATGTATCCCCTGCACATCCGGGCTCACCACCAGGCCCAGAGCAGGTGCTCTCCAAGTATTTGTGAAGAAAAGAAATAGGTCCTTTAGTCAATTATTTCTCAGGCCTCCAAGAAGGACTTATGATGCTTTAGAACACATGTGTCAAACACAAGGCCCGCGGGCCAAATCCGTCCCTCCAGGCCTTGCAATGTGGCCCGCACCGCGCTGTCATCACTGCCCTCCGCTGCGTTTCCATCACAATGACAGTTTATGACTGTTCAGTAAACCATTCGGCCCACGATTTAGGCTGGATTTTAGATTTTGGCCCCTTCTCTGATTGAGTTCGACACCCCTACTTTAGAATATAAAAAAGGGTAAGCTGAAAATAATGAAATAAAATCTCATTAAGAGGAACAGAAAAAGAAATCCCAGGCACCAGGGATAGGAGGTGGGAGGGATGAGAGGGTTGGGGTCCTTTTTCTGACCCGCCACCATTAGCCTTGAATTATTGAATGTGAAACTTAAGACAGGCAATGCCCCTTCAACATCCTTTTAGGTCTCACATGCAGGTCAAAGATGACTCGCAGGAGGGTGTCAGACCTGACAAGTTGTTTACCAGATAGACTACTGCATGGAGGCTTGCAAGTTGGAAATGCAAATATATATTTGATCTCCAGAAATGTCCTTTACAATTAGGCCAGGGATGGTTGGACAACGCAGTCAGCTTGATTAGAGATAGCCAGAGGCGAGCTGGTGTGAGCAAGTTTATTAAATTATTGAGATTTCTGGAGGCTATGGATGCCAGGGAGGGTGACGTGAGAAGTTAAGAGTGGGAGTCTGCAAATCACTGGAGATACTCTTAGTGTGGGTGTCAGGATAGAAGGGTAAGCCTTGAGTGGGGAGAGGGGAGGAGGGTGAGCTAGGCTCAGAGTATCTTCCAGGCAAAGAGCCCCTCCCCCCATGTCCCTCCTTTCTCTTTCTGTCTTTGGGAAGCCACATCACTGATGCTAATAACCCCCTAATGGCCCTGCAAGAAGGATTTCAAATGTGCAAATGACAGCTTTTGCAGGCACCACAAATCACTGAGCTTTGCAATCAAACGCAGAGGGGCCCAGATCATTGAAGGACTTGGCATAATGGGTGATAAAATGCAGTTTAATGCGGACAAATGTGGAATAATATGTCTTGGAACAAACACTCAGAAGGAGGAACAGCTGCTAAATGAATTGGTTTGCATTGCACTGACCAGGGCCTAGTAACAGCCCGAGCAGCAGCCAAAGAACCGACAGAGAGGCTGGGGAAGCTGGTCTCCAGTGCTGGGAAAGCACCCCAGACAAGTCAGAGGGAGGAGATGGGCAGGTTAAGCACCTGCCTTACAGACACCTGACGCTCCTCAGAGGGAAAGAAGAGTAGCCTGCTGTCCCTTCTATGAGTCAGGAGCTGGCTGCTGCTTCTCAGCTCCTTTCTTGCTGCTTTCCCAACCTCCAAACTTGAGGATAACTCAGGGTTTGGGGGAGTCCCAGGGCTTGGACTTTGGCTTTTACTTCTCCAGAGAATCACAAACAGTCCCTTGGCTCTAAGTTATCAGCTATATGCTGATGACAGCCAAAATTCATCTCCAGTTGACCTTTCCCTGGAAATCAGCAGGTCTCCAAGTTTCCTACAAATTAGAATTATCTATGGGACATTAAAAAAAGTCCTTATATACAGACCATACCATAGACCCGTGGTTGGCAAACTGTAAGCCACATGCGGCTCTTTGGCCCCTTGAGTGTGGCTCTTCCACAAAATACCATAGCCTGGGCAAATCTATTTTGAAGAAGTGGCCTTAGAAGAAGTTTAAGTTGAAAAAAATTGGCTCTCAAAAGACATTTCAATCGTTGTACTGTTGATATTTGGCTCTGTTGACTAATGAGTTTGCTGACCACTGCCATAGACCAATTAGTCAGCACCTCTGGGGATGGGACCCAGAGATCAATTTTAACTCAACAGATGATTCCAATGTGCAGCCATGTTTGAGAATTACTGCTCTAGACTTCTTTACCCAATTTTCTACTTAACCTCTTCCCTGGATGTGTAATTGGTGCCTTAAACTCAAGATGGCCAAATGAACTTGAATATTCCCTCCACTTCACACTGGGCCCTCGCCAGTCTTCTGCTCAAGCCCCACATCTAAGCTTTATTCTTGTTTTTATCTCCTTTCTCAGTACCTACATCTAATCCGCAGCAAATTCTTCAAGACTAACTTGAAAATATCCAGCACCACCCTACCATTAAGTCTAGCCTGATCTTTGCTTACATTTGGCTTCTCTCTAATCCATTTTCCCTCTGGTAGCCAAAGTGATCTTAAAATTAAAACCAGACTGTGTCACACCACTGCTTAAAAAAACTCTGATGGCTTCCATCCCAGGTGGAATAAAATCCAAGCTAATTATCCTGACTTCTGAAGCCCTGCTCTCACAGTGAATAGGGTTGAACTGTGAAATTAACAGGATATTGAGTAAATGACAGTGTGTGACTTCTGAGTCTACAAGATAAAATATCACAGCTTCCTCTCAGGTCACTCTTGAGTCACTTGCCTTGGGGAAAAAGCTGTGATGTCTCTAGGACACTCAAGAAGCCCTATGGAGGAGGGTGTGTGGTGAGAAACTGAGGCCTCCAGCCATCAGCTAGCACCAACTCACCATCCATATGAGTGCATCATCTTGGAACTGGATTCCCCACCCCAGTCCAGCCTGCAGATGACTGCAGGCCCGGCTGACATGTGACTGCAGCCTCTTGGGAGATCCCTAGTCAGAACAACCCAGCTAAGCCACTCCCCAGATTCCTGACCCAGGGACACTCTGTGAGATAATGAATGTTTATAGTTTTAACCAACTACATTTTGGGATAATTTGTTATTCAGAAATGGATAACGAATACCGTATTTTCTGGCGTATAAGACGATCCCCTAATTTTACAGTTAAAACATAGGTTTAGGCCTATATTCACTGTATAAGACTACCCCCCACTTCCGAGGCAACACCAGTTCTTTTTTTAATAGACCGCCTCTCTAACTCTGGCCAATCTGAGCAGGCTTTTTACTAGAACACAGTGTAGCTTCGGGTACAGAACATGTCTAATTTGCATGCATAAAAAGCCTGCTTGGACTGGCTGAGTTAGAGAGGCGGTCCGAGCAGCCTTGCAGTGATTGGTGCAGGATCGAGTTGGAAAATTCGTTGAGTGGCATATCGAGATGTTTTCTGGGATATACTCGGCGTATTAGACGACCCCCCCGATTTTCGGTTGACTTGTTTTCGGTTCAAAAGTCGTCTTATACGCCGGAAAATACGGTACATTGATTCATACAAATCCAAGAGTCTGGAAACCTTTGCATTGCTCCAAACGGTTTTGAACTATGGTTTGCACCATGACCTGTTTTAGCACTAAAGCTCTCAAAGCTTTACTTTCTTGTCTGTAAAATGGGAATGATACTCATTGTTACCTCTTAGGTTGTGAAGATGAAATGAGAGGAATTATTAATAGCAACGTATGATACTGGTTATCATTATTCTTATTTTGTATTGTTTTTCTATGGCCGCTTCATGCCTTCATGAATTTGCAGTACTACTTTCTCTGCTCAAACCTACATCCTTTCCCCCATCAACTTGCAGAAATGTTCCTTCCAGAGCTAGAACAAGTATTCCATCCTCTTTGTCCCCTTTCCTGGCCATCCTGGAAGGGCTGATCCCTTCTGCCTGCCCACTGCCCAGGCCCATCCATGGCTGGAGGCTGCCGCTGCTCTACCATCAGCTCTGCTGTGGCTGTGCTCTCCCTTGAATGGGAATAAATGACTCTGACGCAGAACAGTTGGTGCCCCTCTAAGTCTGTCAAGGTTGCCAGGCAGAACAGTCCCTTTCAGTTTTGTGTTTTAATAAAAAAATTTTTTTCCCCCAGTTGCACTCAATGTTGTTTTGTATCAGGTTCAGGGGTACAGCATAGTGGCTGGACAACCATCTACTCTACAAAGCGTTCCCCCTGATATCCTTTAGAGTTTTTACTTAGCACCAGCACCTGATGAAGAGACACTAACCTGCTCGCCACTCCCTTTGCTCCAAGCTTGCTTTGAACCAACCTTCTCCCTCTTCCTTTAACCAGACACACGCCCAGCTGCCTGCCTCCCAATCCATGCAAATGCTGTCTGCTAGCAGATGACCCAATCTTAGCTTCAGCCAGTGTCCTCCAGAGCATCAGAAACAAAACCAGCCATCCTTAGAAAGACATGTGAAAAGCAGCATTAGAGAAGAATCCAATGCCTAAAATTACTGTGTGTTGCTACGCTGCTATTCCCTCCGAAGGTCCAGTTCTGCATGATGAGGCTACTTTCCCACCCCCAACAGATGGCCCATGGTAACGGGCTATCGCTGACCTTGTTACAATGAAGTCTATTACATGGAAAATGCTCCCCAGCAGATGTATTCACTGGTCCCATCCCCACGTGGGGATCATCCCTTCATGGAGATGCTGTTTGGGTTGTATTTATAGGCTAATGGTTGCAGGGTGAAGAGGGGTGACTGTTATTAGTATTAATTACAATCACAGGCATTTAGCTAGTGCTTTATGCTTTTTCGGAAATGCTTCTACAGCTGTTCCTTCATCCAATTCTTGCAGCATCCCTCTGAGGTAGACATTAGAGTGGAGGGCAATGAAGCCCAGGAGGGCATGTAAAGTTTCCCCCTCCTTCTCTGAAAGGTCTGAGTGAGTTTGCAGCAGGCTGTGGCTAGTGGTCTGGCCTGCATGTGGGTGGTGGGTCTGCAGGCTGTACAATGTGGAGGGGAGACCTGGACCAAGAATCCCACTCTGCCCCCTCCCCAGCAGGTGTCCTGGGGAAAGCCATTGAACGTCCCTGTAAAGGAAGTGCTCTTAGCTGGTTTGCTACTGTGGCCCCTGAAACAGCTCTCCTTGCTTTTGTCCTTGTCTTGCTTCCATCTGTTTGTAGGGCAGCAGCCAAACTGAGCAGCTTAAATCATATTGCAGATGATGTACTGACCACTCAAAACACTCCCACAGCTCCCTGCCCAGCTCCAAAACAGAATGAAAGTTTTGGCGATGGCTGGCATGGCCTCCCAGGGTCTGGCCTCACTAACCTTCCTGCATTCCTCCCTGCTGCTTGCTCACATTCCTACCACATTGGCCTTCTAGGTGTCCCTGCCACAGGGCACACTCCACTCAGGGCCTCCATATCCCCGCTTCCTTGCCTGGTACATCCTTCCCCTTACCTCTGCTTGGCTCTCTCCCCTCCTGCCTTCAAATTTTGCACACATGCCACCTTCTCGAGGATGTCTGTCCCAATTTCTCCAGACCTCCCTTACCTGCCCACCCTCCTTCTTCCTTCCTTATCCTTCTCTCCCTGTTTTGTATATGTCTTTTCTCTGTAGCACTTACCATCTTCTGATAAGTTTAGTTTCCCAAGGCTGCCTAACACAACAGAAATGTACTCCCGCACAGTTCTGGTGGCTACAAGTCCAAAATCAAGGTGTGGCAGGGTTAGTGCCTTCTGGGGATTCTGAGGGACAATTTGTCCCATGCCTCTCCCTGGACTTCTGGGGGCTCTCGGTGATCTTCGGCGATCCCTGGGCTTGTGGCAGCATACCTCCGATGTCTGTCTCTGTTTTCCCATGGCCATCTTCTTTCTGCATAGGCCACCAAATTTCCCTCTTCTTCTAAGGAGACCAGTCATTGGGTCAGGGCCCACCCTGGTGGTTTCATCTTAACCTGGTTGGTTACATCAGCAAATACCTTATTTCCAAACTAGGGTTCATTCACAGGGATCAGGGTTTAGGACTTAAACATATATTTTTGGAAGACATAATTTAACCCACAGAACTATATAATTTATCTGTTCTTATCATGTTCCTTGTTTATTGTGTTTCCTTCTGCTAGACAATCTCTGTGAAGACCGGGACCTTTGCTACATGGACTAGTTGGATCCCAAGACATTCACCAAATGTCACCTTCCTTCCTTCACGTTCTGCATCCTTTTGCCATTATTTAAATCCCCAAATGGAAGTCTCATAACAGCTAATTCTCAATTATCCACCCATATTTGGGAAGTAATTTCATACTCATTTCTAATGTACTGCCAGAAGAATCCTATTTTGACAAATTGGATGTTCTATCAAGGTTTCCAGCTTATATTCAAATTCATTTCCCAGAGGCTGCTGCAGACTGCAGACTGGATGGAATTCTTGGATGTGCTTTCTTCACTCAGGGCCTTTTCTTTCTGCAGACCTTGCAGTCAGCATGCTGACCTCCAAGCCCTCACCCTGCCCTAGATCTTGCCCTCGGTTTGGTACTTTGCCCAGATGTCATGAGTTCTTACTCAGCACTTGACAACCAGTCTAGAGAATCAGACTCCTATCTTATGAGAGCCAGACAGGATCTTAGAAATCATTCATTCATTCATTCATTCATTCATTCATTCCATAATATATTTCTTGAGTACCTACTAAGTACCAGGCATTATGAGTTTCCTTTTATATTTCCTTTTAATCTCACAGCAACCTGTAAGGAGGGTATATGGTTCATTTTTTTCTTTTTCTTTATCCTTACCAAAGGATATGTTTATTGATTTTAGAGAGAAAGGAAAGGAGAGAGAGGAACATTGATGTGGGAGGGAAACATCGATTGGTTGCTTCCAGAGTGTGCCCCAACCAGGGATTGAAACTGCAATCAAGGCACGTGCTCTTAACCAGAATTAAACCTGGGACCCTTTGGTCCACAGGCCGATGCTCTATCCACTGAGCAAAACTGGCTAGAGCAGCAGATCCTTCTTTTAGGTCGCTCTCATCCCCTTCTTGGTGGCACACTAAATCTTATCCCCTTCTGGTGACAGCTCTTCCTCCCTCCCTGGACTCATTTCATCAGGTCACGGTGGTTTCCACCTGCACCCCCTGACTCCCTCTCTACCCTTCTCCACTTGCCCTGGGAGACTGTGTGCTCTGCCTGGACTGGCCCTGTGCCCTCTGGTAGCCCTTGGAGGATGATGGAGGGAGGAGGCGGGGAGATCAGGTCCTTATGCCCCTGGTTCCTGCCCTGTGAGTTTGTCTCAAGCTGGCCTCAAAGGTCACTGCCCCTTTCAGGACTGCCAACCCTCAAGAATCTCTCTCATGCCAGCTTCTGGAACTGCTCCCTGCCTTTATCCATTTGAACCTCGGGGTAGTAACATAGAATGTTCTATCCTGAGATTAGTGTATTATCCCCAATGGCTTCCTCACACTCCCGCTGTTAGAAATGGTCCCTTTGCACACACTTCCCTCAGTGTTTCCCACTTGGGTGTGCCATCTGTATCTATTGGAGATTTATTGTGTACAAACTGCAGAGCCCATACGGTGGGGGAGGAGGCCGAGGGTTAAATGCCTTTCTCCAGGTCATATGTGGTTGAGAAGGTGGTTGGCCAGGGGCTGGAATGAGGTCCCAAGTTTAGTGCTCTGAGGGAAAAGAGGAATATCTAACTGGCCTGAGATAAGCCTCTAGTTAGATACCCTGTGTATAGTAGGTGATCAATAAATGTTGGCTGATGACATGTAAATTTTCTTTCTTGATCAGTTACCATGATCACATTCTAAATAACTACAGGTAGGAAGCCAGCCCATTGGAAATACAGTTATTGGGGCATGCCCCTAGTAGATCTGAGTCCGAATATTGGCCCTGGAATAGGCAAGCCTGTGAGGCCCTATGGTCTTACTCTTCTCAGCTATAAATTAAAACAAGGCCCTATTCTCCAGTATTTTCATGAGGATTAATGAGAGGATATTTGTCAAGGATATATATTGGCAATGGCCCCGAACCACTTTCTGAGCCTCCCCACACTTACTGCCATTTGAGATATTTCTGAGCGTTTAATTCAGTCCTCCCTTAATGGGGGGTGGGCTTCACAGGAGTAGTGGGGTGAGAAAGGATGAGCTCCTGAGGAAACATTTACGAACCCGGGCTTTCTGCCATTAAAAGAGACAAATCTTTATAGTGACCTAATTAAAGTTTTTAAAATTCAATTTGGACAGTTAGCAAGCCAGGCTCCTTTCCAGGAGGAATCAGGAGTCAGTGCAATGACCCAAGTGTGTCTGGGCTGCTTGCCATCCCAAACAACTGGAGTGGGTTTATCAGCTTCTCTCAGGAGTCCATGCTGCCCAGGCACAGGCTTGAGTAAGGAAGGGTGTCCTTACTATGGGGTCACACTGATGTCATGGCCCAAGAATGGTTGATATGACTAGAGGACATGCTTTTGGGGATGGAAGGTCATGAAGTATGATTTTTACTAAAGGAAAAAGGATTTCTCTTTCAACTGTTGCTATGGAAGTTTACGGAGTCTAAAAGAAAGAGCATCTTTCCAAATCTACTCACCCATCTGTCCTTTCATACTTCCATATGTCCATCCATCCATCCATCAACCCACCCACCCACCACTCTGTCCATCCATCCATCATATGCCGAGTACTTCTATCAAACATTGGAGAGACAATATTAACTCTAACAAACTATTACTTTGATAGAGCTCAGTCTTCATGGGAATACAGATAACTAATACCATGGTTAGGAGCCTAACTTTGAATGCTAAGTCTAAGTCAGGAGGCTTGAGTCTAAGTCAGGAGGGTCTAAGTCAGGAGGCCTAACTTTGAATGCTGACTCTGTAATTTAAGTGGCCATTTGTTCTTGGGCAAGTCACCTTTCTCTATGTCAACTGCAGCTGGACTAGGGAAATGCTCTCTCAGCTCTCTTCCAGATCAGACATGCTAAGATTCCATGTCCAGGCAAGTTCAGTGTAAATCAGATTACCTTGTGACTGCAGATACTGCAGTAATGTAGTATGTGGTCTCCTCTGACTACCTAGCCCCTCCAATGTACCTCCTATAATTATAGGCAGTTCATGATCCTTTCCTGGTCCTTCCTATAGCACAACTAACATGCTCCTCTTTTCATTTGTCCCTCTACGTGTGGATTCCTGTTTCTCTTAGGTTAGAGATCAACCTTTTTTTTTTTTTTTTTTTTTTTTTTTTTAAGTATTTTTAAAATTGATTTCAGAGAGGAAGGGAGAGGGAGAGATAGAAACATCAATGATGAGAGAGACCATTGATTGGTTTTCTCCTGTACACCCCACACTGGGGATCGAGTCCGCAACCCAGTCATGTGCGCTGACTAGAAATTGAACTGTGACCTATTGGTTCTCTCAGGTCAACACTCAACCACTGAGCCTTAACCAGCTGGCTGGGTGAAATCAATATTCTTAGGAAGACATACGTGCCTTAGCTTAATCCTTCATCTCATTTTGCATCTGGCCTTGACTTTCCTTCTTTCCCCCTTAAAGTCATCATAGTTCCTTCTGTTCAAAGGCCTCTTTCTGGACCACTTGTTTTCCCCCATCCTCCCCACAGGGAGAATCACTCATCCTTCAGGTAGCAGCCTACCCACCATCTCTTCAGGGACATTTTCCCCCATCCCCCAGGCAAGGCTTGGCTCCTTTGACACACACACACACACACACACACACACACACACACACACACAGAACCGTGTTTTTTCCCTTTAAGGCACAAACCCTACCCCTATCCTAAACCCTAACAAATAGGTCCTTTGGCTCAGTGTCTGGATCCCCCATCAGTCTATCAGCCTCATAAGAGTAGGAACTGGGTCTAGTTTGCTCAGAGCTGCATTCCCGAGGCAGTGCCTGGCACATAGGGGGTGCTCAATACCTATTTTTCTGAATAATAGTGAAAATATAGTTAGTGTCATAGGCTGACAAATATGAATTCCCCCATGCCTGGAAATGAGGCCAGGAAATGCATTAATTCACCTGGAAAAAAACTTGCCTCATAGAATGCCACCCATATGTTGTAAACCTGCTGTGGGTAGGAGCAAATTACTGTCAAAATCCCATCCAAAGATTAAGGGCGTCTCTCAAATCTCAAGAGAGAGAGGACTCCTCTGAACCAGACTGGGTGTCCAACAGCTGGGCTTATGGAACCTGTGACACATCACTAGCTGTGAAGCCACTGCTGAGTTGCTGAGAGAGGGTAGAAAAGGAGGCACACAGAGGAACAGAGTCAGAATATGACCAGGGGTCTCCACCACTGGCCAAGGTGGGGGTGTTCTCGATCCAGAAAACCGGAATTCAATAGTTTCAAAAGCCTTAGGAGAAGATGAGCAATTCATAATTTTCTTGTACTTGGTTCAAAACCATTTTGAATGTGATTCTGGGTAGCAAGCACAGTGGTTGAGAGCATGAGCCTGAAAGCCAGATAAGCCTGGCTGGAGTTGTGGTCCCAGCACCAGGCAAGTCGCTTTGCTCCAAGCCTCAATGTCTTCATCTGTGAGGACAATGGGATGTTTATCACTGGTTGTTGGAAGAGGAGATGGAGGTACATGGGCTCAGCAGGGCCTGGCATGAATGAGGTGCTCTGGGAATGAAGCTGTTAGCAGCGAGATCAGTTACTCCATCATGATTCTGTGCTCTCTATGGGTCCATCTGCTCTGCATTTGGTTCCTGAGTGGACCCAGTTGCCAGAAATGGGCGCCTGTGGGAACTGTTCCCCTTTCTGGCCCCACACTTTGACTCTTCTCTTCACAGCACACCAAGTCCCTCAGCTATGAGTTGGCCCTACTTTCAACATGTAACCAGAATCCAACTCTCTCTTCTTCCACTGCTACTGCTCTGGTCTAAGCTGCCAGCATCTCTTACCCAGCTGATGGCAGCGGCCTCTCAACTGGTCTCCCTGCCTATGCCTGTGTCCCCTCCTGTCTTTTCCTGGCACAACAGCCCAAACCAGCCTGTTAAAACCTAAATTGGATACTGCCACTCCTCTGTTAGGAAACCTCTCAGGGGCCCCATCACACTTAGAATGAAACCCAAATCCAGATCTCACTCCCAAACCTTCATGATGGTTCCCAGCCACGCTTTCTGGTCCTCTCCGCTCTCCCCTAACACACGTTTCCAGCTGCAGTGGCTTCCTTGCCGCACACCAGGCACCTCCCACCTGGAAGTTCTCTACCTGGAAACCTGCAAGCTGGCCTTCCCATCCTCTTAGGTTTTTGTTCACATGTCACATTCTCAGTAAAGCCTTCCCTGGCCACCTTATTTATTATTGCAGTCCCATCCTTTCCCAAGCACTTTTCCTATAACCCATCTCCTAGTTCCTATAACCCATTTCCCCCACAGCACTGGTCACCATTTGGTGACTACATATTTTACACAGTTGTCTATTGCCTACCTTTTCTACTAAGTTCCATTACAAAGGAGCTTTTATTCTCTTTTCTGTTCTATGCTGTAGCCTCAGTAGTTAGATCCTCATAGAAGCCATATGCTAGGTGCTTCATGAATACTTACTGTATGAACATATACATGAATGAGTGGTCAGCACAGTTCTTAGGGTCTGGATGCCTTCTCAAAATAATTAAAATTTTTTTTTTATTGGTTTCAGAGATGAAGGGAGATGGAGAGAGAGAGATAGAAACATCAATGATGAAAGAGAACCATCCGTTGGCTGCCTCCTGCGCGCTCGCTATTGGGGATCAAGCCCTAGTTGTAGAACTGGATCCCGGAAGGACATAGGAAAAAGGGTTCATGCAGAGGAAGCCAGGGAGGCAGGGAGGATGGTAGGGAGGAAACCCCCCCACATCCACTTCTTCAGTGCCGTCAAATAGCAAGCTGACCTTCACTGCAGCATTTCTCTGGTGATCAGCAGCTGCCTGTTTTCCTGGGGTGATCAATCTATGAAGAGTTTCCAAACTGTGTTAAAACTGCCAGCTTCTCTGCAAACAGCACGGAGCGTACTTTCCAGGGAGAGAAGTTCAATAATTAAAATGAGTCAGCACTGAAGAACTGGAGGGCGGTTTGATCTAGTTTAGCAGCCGACATTTTCTTAGCAGAGAAATGCAATATCCATAATACATTATTTTGTGCCGAACGGAAGTGAACTAGAGCAGAATTGTCTCAGGAGAGACCCAGGGCAGCTTGCCAGGAAATCTTTCTGTAGGCAACAGGAAACCTGGTCTTCAAAAACCAAAGTTGGGGAGTGGTCTTGGGGCTGTGTCTCAGGTACCCGCAGGCCTGGGCACTCCCCAGAGCTGTTTCTACATGCCAGTCCCCCTGGCTCCCGGTGAGAGCGCTCTAAAATCACGGGGCTGCCTAAACACCTGGAGCCTAGAAGGCCAGCTTTCATCCTCCCCACCAGCAGAAAGACCTCTTCCATGTCGCACAGCTCCTGTCCTAGGGCTTAGGTTTGCTTTGGCCTGGGGTGTTACTACAGGCTTAGGTTTGCTTTGGCCTGGGGTGTTACTACAGGCAGTGGGAGGTTGGGGGTGAATTTTTGCTTTTCTGGGAAAAGCAGAGCTGTTAAAAGAGAAAATTGCTTTCTCTGGGTGGCAAGTGTCCCTGCAAAACATCCCCCCACTGAGCTTCCACGAAAAGTGAAATCTGCCGAACCTGAAAGTGCTCTGGCTGGAAGTCAGAGTCCTGGTGAGAGGTTGTAAGACTCTGCTCCCCGTGCTGGCTGCATGGTCTCCCTTCCAGGGGCCGGCTCTCCCACTTCAAAGAGAACAGAAATTGGCTCGTTCTGTTCCCCTGAAGTTTTTGCAATTACGGGCTGAACTGAATTTGTGTTAGATTATGCCAGAGATGAAACACCACTTTGCTTTATTTTTTTTATTTTTTGCTTCACTGACAATAGTCCATGAGAGAAAGCCTTCAATTAGGGTAGCAGAAAATACTGATTAGAATCAATCAACACCTCTAGAAGTTTAAACACTTAAGTTAATTAAATGGTTCAGTAAACTTGAAGCTAAACCCGCAAACAGAAATCGCAATGTATTAAAAGGATGCTTAGATTAAAAAATACAACCAGATAATCATCCAACAAACTCAACATCAACCTCACCAAAGGCTCCGTGGAAACGGTCAGGCAGCGCATTCATTTTCGATGCAGCTCACACTTAACACCATTGCTCAAAAGCAAAAGCTCATGACTCCTATCTGTGAATGTGATGTTGTCACAAAGAACCGGTTTAGAGATAGACTAGGGGGAAACCGGCAATGACCTTGTGGTTTTTTAAATGGTCCTGCGTATTGTGAGACCATTGTTTCCTTACCCTGAATATAAATAAAACCATGCAAATTGGCTGATTTTATTTAATGTAAGAGCTCCACAATCTGAATGAGTGAAAAAAGTATTCAGATTTTTTTCTTTTCCCCCCAAAGACCACTATTTTGTAACACTTCTGCTACAAAATAAAGCGAAACTAGGTGTGTTTGGTTGAATTCCCTTAGACAAAGCCTGAGATCAAGAGTCTGGTTCAAGTGACTTATTGAGGATGCGTTCCCCAGACAGAGGGCAAGAGGAAAGCAGGACAGAGCAGGAGCAAATATCTAAGCAAGGATGTTGTCTCAGCAGGAGACTGCTTCAGTTTGAGCCCTTAAGGAAAGACTGGAGTACAAATTACATAACAAAATTAGTCCTTCCTGGGGCAAGGAGGTTAGCTAGTTATGTCCACTTACCTTGTACATATCAGTCATTGGCTCTGGGCTTCTGCTGGAGATGGGTGAGAGTGTTTGGGGCATAGTCTCCTGGGCATAGCTGGCAATTCCCCAGGAAGAAGGTGTGCAATGACAAAGTCACAGCCTCTGGGGGATGGGGATAGCATCTACCAGATGGGATCTGGGCAGGTTGTCTACCCTGTTGGACTAAGGAACTTGGGATCTGGGCAGGTGTCTATTCTACTGGACCAAGAAGCTTCTGCCTCATAGAGATCATTGGATGATCTTGGGTAAGCGCAAGACCATTCTGAAGAGGGAACTACTCCAGGCTTCAGACACTGTCTTGTTCACCCCTGAACGTATGAATGAGTCAGTCAACAAATATGTGTTAAACTAATGGTGAACAGATCACTTACAAGTATCAATGGGACATGGAGCTGATTCCATGCTCTTTCCAAACATTTCACAAATACCCACTGGAGATAAAAAAATAATAGGCTACTTAAGGTTCCATTTCATCAGGACACATAGGTTGAAGCCTTAGTTTCTCATTAACTGTGTGGCTTTGAACCTCAGTAGTCCAATCTTTAAAGTAGGAAAAATACAGATCCACAGGACTCCGATGAAGATAAAGAGAAATGGTACATAAAAATGCTTAGTACGGTAATTTGGCTTTTTCTCCCAAAAAATGTGTTTATTTGGCAGAAAGGCTGGAGATCAGCAATAGAGATACTTAAAGCTAAGGGATAAGAAGCCTCTAATAATAAAAATGTATTCTATAAAGATAAAGGGATACCGGAACCATGTTGTAAGTCAATAGGCACCACGAGTTGATATTGATCTATAAAACACACTTTGAGGAATGAAGCTACTACATAAGGCGAGGCAGAACTAGAACAAGCATCTCATTGTTTTATTTCCCAACATAGTTTTCAGCTTAGGGTCTGAACACTTAACTAGAGAAATTGTGAATTGTAAACAAAGCATGAGTTTCCTGTGCATTGGCCATTAGCAAGGTCTCTATGCATAACACTTGCTACTCTCTCTGACAATGTGGGTTGACTTCTCCTTTTTGAGGTTTGCCAAAAACAAACACTACCTACCACTTGCCAAGAAAGCAAAGGGAAAATGAATGTACTTGTCAGGATAGGACATAGTTCTGCAGGTCCTGTGGTATTCCAGCTGTCTAGTGATCTATGTTGGCCTCCACAGACTCTCCTTTCCTGTTCCTGCTGGGCATTTGTTATAGGTCCAGAACAGAAGATCATTGCAGGACTCAGTCAAACAATAAATCAAAAATAAAATTTTAATTATTTGAAAATATGAGGACTACACTTGTCCAATTGGATGATGTCTCAAGAAAGTGTTTTACTATTTTAGAGTTGTTATTGTTTTACGATTTTAGGGAAGTGCCACTCAAAATGACCGTTTCTTAGGCTCATTGAATGGTCTGACCATTGTTCATCATTGACTAAGGAACTGGACTAATGGTTGGACTTCAGGCATGGCCAGAAGGAGGAAAGAGCCCACACTTGGCTATTTTTTGACTTGGTCTTGACCAAAGTGAGGGACTAGGTGGCTAACACGCAGTTATAAGAGAACAGTTAGAATCTTGTGTTGTCTGAACCCATCAAAAGATAAAGCCATCAAAGATAGAGATAACGGGGAGCCCCTGAGGGCACTGGTGATGGTAAGTCATATGAGAAGAGTTGGGTCTGAAAAAAACAATGTAAAAATGGCTATCATTTTCTTTACTTTGTTCCTCACCTGGAAGAAGGTCTCTTAGCCACCTCACTCAGGGGCTCTCCCTCAAGATTTGATTCAGCAAATCATGCTGAGTAATACATTATAGGCCCCTTGAAAAAGAACTTGGTGGGGAGGAAGGGAGAATCCCTGGCCTGGAGGTGACAAGGTTAGGGAAATGGATTAGAAATTTATCTGGGGTAAGAAACTATCCCCTCCCTAAAGATCTTTGAAATGTTCACAGTTCCATTTTTGGCCCCCTCAAAGGGACATTTATTCAGAGGAAAAAGAAAAAGAAAACAACAGCAATGCCAAGAGGTCCATCCCTTGGCTCCTTTCTCTGTCCCCTCCTCCGTCCCCCCTCAGCCCTTTAGGATTGAACCCTGGTTGGAGTAAACAGCAGGGCTGCCCCCACAGGTGGGTCAGTACTGTGGTTTAAGTACTGTCTCAGCACTTACTAAATGAATTTGGGAACCTCATTTTGCCTCTCTTTGCACGAATCATATGCTTGCCTCCTCCACTGAACCGTCGGCCTCAATAAAAGTTGAATTTAATATAAAACTCTTTCCCTTATGCATCCTCCAGCCTCAAGGCCTGCTGCTAAAGAACTGGTTTTGCATCTGACAGAAAGCCCATGGTTCACTGGGTTCCTGGTGGGCTCAGCATCTGCTCATCCATTTATGGTCATTCAAGCTTTGACTATGCAGGCAAGGAGATCTTAAGTAGGAGGTAGACATGGATAAATGAATTACAGTGTTACCTGAGTAACCTATGAAACAGGTTGCTACCATCTTTGGAAACCTACCTTGGTGAGGAAGTCTTCCATACCTCCCGTTATTCCATGGCATTGTAAATTGGAAACAGTGAGAGCTTCCCCCAAATGATCACACCTTTTTCCAGTCTCTTATTCCCTCCTGAGAGCTCATCTGAGCCCGCCACATGTCAGCATGTGTGCAAAACAACATTATGGAGAAAAGGGATTGGATGAATCATAAAGTCTCACAGGGCACTGGAAAAAGCCCAGGGCAAATGGGCTTTGAATAAAATAAATGCCACCCAAACCCCCACATAAATGAGGCATGACATTGCCTGCAAACAGATGATTCTGGTACCCTGCTAGAAATGTTAAACTCTCTGATGGCTCCCCCTCCGTTTCTTTTCAGTTGATCCTCACAAAACTTGTGCAACAGCAACTTCACTCACCATTGAACTCAGCCTATTGCTGAAAAGTAGACTGGGAAGTTGAGTCGCTGGGGACTTGAAGGCCCCTGTTATGTTTACCCCTGTATACCTAGCACCTAATAGGTCTCAGTAAGTGTTTTTTTGGCATGTTTCTAAATGGGAAAGGAGAGCTTTTTCTGTCTAAGAGAGGCTAAGACCCATCAGCAGGCATCTTAAAGGGGTTAAGTATGTGCAGGTAAAGATGAACTTGGGTTTCCCAGACTTTTAAGGAGGCAATGAAGTGGGCTTTGAAACCACACAGGCTGGAGTTTGGTTCTCAGCTCTGGAATATTATAAGCATGTGATCTCTGAGCCCTGGTTTTCCATCATTGAGATGATTATAATAATACTAATATTTATAATAACAAGAATAATTATAATCAGTTGCACCTTCATGGCATTATTTCAGTGGCTGAATGACTAACAATGCACTCAGAGTGACCAGAATACAACAGACACTCTACAAATGTTTGTTCTCACTCATTCTCTCCCCAACTCTTTCAGTGATTGTTCTGGTTCTACTAATCCAACTTTTTGCTCCAACATCAAGGTCCATTGGGGCAAAGGTAGGTTTACAGTTGTTCTTATGGAAAATAATACAAAAAATTAATAAGTAATAATACAATATTAAACTCTGTTGCGTATACTCACAACTGTAAACCTACTTTTGCCCACCCCTGTATATTGTGGCTCTGGGGAAGTTTTTTGAAACTCAGTCAGTTCATCTTCCCTTTGATGTGAGAAAAGCAGAATCAGACAGAAACCTTTTTTTTTTTTTTGCCTATTTGCCATTCATACGGGGTGCTTGCTGACCCTTTTATCTTTTGTTGAAATCAAAATCTTTTATGTCTGATGAGTATGCTGGTGCAATGCTATCTGGGCTTCGGTTGTGAGGCTGTTTCCCAACCCCACTTCCCCCCAAACCCCTGTGCCCCCTCTCTCCATCTGTCTTCACATTTCTGAGTACAGACAAGAAGCCTGGCACTGTTAGCTGGGCACCACTGCAGCCAGCTAGCCAGTGTTTACTGGGTGCCCACAGGGTGATGGTATCGCCCTGGGCACCCCTGCCCTAACCCTGGCTCCCAACAGTGCCCCAGGGCTGCATGGGCCTGGGGTACAGCCACTGAGATGGTCAGGCTTGGTGAATGAAGTGGCCCAGGAGCATGAAGTGGCCTGGGGTTTAGGATTTTAAGGGGGCCGGAGAGGAATGAGTAGAATTTGATGGGTAGAATTTGAAAGGAGGAGAGATTGCATAAACAGCTGCTCTAAATGCAAGAAAGAGCTTCCAATAAGTGCAGTTTATGCCGTTGTCCTTGCTGAGTGGCAGGAACACTCACTCTCATGCATTCTGTAATTGATACACGATGAAAGGCTATTGGCATCATAAATGACACCCTAGGGTGGGGGATGTGTTGAGATTATCTGGCCCTGCCTACTTTCTACTTCAGGAAACCATTTCCCATACAGAGGGTGTCCCCTCAAAAAATGTATACACACTTAATAGCTGATAGCTCAGTTTTGAAAACGAAAAGTATTTGAACAAACACTGCCTTTATAATTATTCAAAATGTGTATGTACAATTTTTTGGGGACACCCTTTGTTGGGGTATGCCCTTTTAAATAACGTGAACACAGGGAGTGAAGGTTTCTCTGTCAACAATGACTATTGCCAACAAGATGGGCTAAAATCGCCGTTGTTTGGATGAGATACAAAAGCCCCATTGTGTCTGCATTAAACGCCATTCCCCAATTTAATTTGCCTAATTAAATTTCACTCACCCCGAACCTGGGAAGTCAAGTCAGGGGTGAGTGAAATTTAATTAGGCAAATTGGGGTGTTAGGGTGAAGGATTGTGGGTGAATTTTCCCTTCCTTTTGTTTCCTCAGAATATTATGATGACGTCTGTGTAATGCAGATAAATAATCGCCTGCTCTCTCAAAGAATGAAGGCTTGCCATTGAAAAGACAATGTCAGGGAGAATACAGGGCGGGGCTAGAGTAGGGTTATAGTTGTAAATATGGGAAGCGCAGAGTTTACTCTTGTATTGTTATTGATTAAGTATTGCACTATTTTCCACATAAACAGCTGTAAACCTACTTTTGCCCCACACTGTCCCTTCTTCATTTGAGAATAAAAGTAAATCATGCCTATCTGTGAAAACCCAGAGAACCTTCCATCTCCTCCATGAAATTCCTGTGAAACATCTCTGTGCCTCTTCAGTGCCTGGCACACTGGTGTAAGCCTACTGGTCACTCAGTACGTATTATTTGAAGATAAAGGGCGTAGGAATAGTTGGTAATAACTATAACCATTTCCACTGTTGAGTGTCTATCAGAAGCAAGCGCTGGGGTGGGGGGGGGGGGGACACGACAGTTTTAGTCATCATCTTGGATCCTCCTGACAACCTGACACCAATGGGTTATGTCCCATTTGACAGATGGTCAGGCTGAGGCACAAACAGATGAAGTATTTAACCTCCCACAGTTAGTACGGCCACCCAGTAAGGAAGAGATAGGAATGGGACTTGATCCCAGGTTCCCTGGACTCCAAAAGCCCTGCTCCATGCAGAGATCTCAGTGGCATCTGCAAGGGGCAGGACGCATGTGGCCAGCCATGGGCTCCTCCGTGACCCACCCACACAGGCCGAGGATTCATGAGCAGGCCAGAGCCCCTTTGACTAGAGTCTCTGAATAACTCCCGAGAAAGCACCAATCAGTCTAATTTATTAGGTTTCCCATTGCTCTGGGAAATGCATTAATTGAATGCACATCGTCCCCCTTGTGAGCTTCACCAAATGCCAAGGCTTCATCAGCATGAGCCGTGCTTTTTCAGGGAGGAACACACCAACAAGGAGAGGGAGTGCTTTCTTAGGAGCCCCCCACGCAAGGCCAGAAGCACAGCCCTTCTGGGTGTGTCCATGCAAGTGGGAGCACACCAGTGGGAGGTACCCAGTAGGCACTCGCTGGGAAGAAGAATATTTTTTTTTTCTCTCTCCTTCCCTAGCATCAAAGAGGGTATGTGCTCATCAGGAGGGATCCTTTCTCTCTTGCATTTTCTCTGTTGTGTCTTACTATTCATTCTGCATGTCTGTCCCTCTCGTTTGAGTTGAAGAAAGATGCTGATGGCCAGCTAGCTGTATCTGGTTCAGAATTTGTTGCTACAGCCTTTCTTCATGTATCTGTTCATTCATTTAATGGTTTGTTCATTCATTCATCCATTCATTCATTCATTCATTCATTCTTTATAGCATGCCTATTTGCTGGGCACTATGTCCTTTGCTGAAGATAGATAAAAAAAAAAAAGACAGGGGTCTTAAACAATTTTGGGATGAGTGTAAAAATAAAATTGATGTGCAGGAAAGACACAGTGACATCTTCCATGGGAGCCCCCCAAGGTGCTTTTAACCCTGTGGGAGGGGAAGTGGTGATGCTGGTGGAGCAGGGGGCATAGAGGAGTCACCAGAGGTGAGGCGGCATCTGAAATGTATCTTAAAGGGGAAGCAGGATTGGATAGGCCGACAAGCAGGCCAAGGGGATTCGAGTGAACTGCTATGCAAAGGCCCAAAGATGCAAAGAACATGTTGTTTGCAGAGAAGTGGCTGGCAAGCTCCTCTTTTGGTTTCTGTTTATGTAAACCTGATGTATCCTTTAAGTTCCACTTTATGTAAGAGGCTGTCCTAGACCGCTCCAGGAAACACCCTGGCCTCCTATGGAAATAGCCCCAAGGACTTATTTGTCTGCGTGTAAACGATCATCTAGTGCCTTACAGTGTTACTTAGCTTTCCAGTATGCCTATTTTTTCCTAACTATACTGCTAGCTCTTGGAAAGCTCGGAGCATATCCTACATATATTCTGTTCCCTCCGATGACAAGCATAGCACAGAGTACTAAGGAATATTTAGTATGTACCAGGAACGAGCCAGAAAAAGACTTAGAGATTTTCCAGAGAACTGCCCTTGTTTAACAGAGGAGAGGCCCGGAAAGAGGAAATGAGTTGGCCATGCTTACGAAACCATTTGGTGGGATTAGAACCTGGGCCTTGTTGAATATATGGGTGGGTGGAAGGATATCATGGGTGTGTGACATACATCAATTGCAGCCTTATCTCCATGTCATCCCCTTTTCAGCCATTGGCTAGGCCTCTTCACCATTCTCTCTAGTGCCCCCACACTCTTTAGGGGGAGGGGCCTTTTAGTTCTAGAAGCTGAGACTCATCCTAAATGGACTCTCTTCCAAAAGAGCCTGCAAAGGACACCTCTCCCAGAGCAGCTGGCACTGGGGGCGGGGGAGGGCACATCATCTCCTGCTTTCACTTTCAATTTTTCAGAAGGACAGGTCTTCCCCCTTGTCTTTGGCAAGTGTTTTCAGAGTAATAATCAGCTGTGGAGGAGGAGGAGTAGCCCACTCATTTTTAATGAAGCCAAATTAATGAGATGTCACAATGATAGTGATTTTGTAAAACTTTTAAATGAGGTTTCTCGTCTCACAGCCTTTGAGTTGGAAAATAGTCATGAACGTGGGAACGGCCTGATGGCATACAGTGGTTTCTAAGCTGTTACTTTTTGCAGCAATGTCCCAGGAAGTGGGCAGTCTTTCCTCGTTTTTCCTCGTTTTAAAAATCAAAATGAGATGATAACGATATTCCCTTATGTTTGTAAAGAGCTACTTGCAAAGTACTTTGCACTTGGCAAACATTGTGTTTGCTACATTTATTTGAAAGCTGTCTTTATTGAGTTGACAATGTGTCTATTTTATTTACTTATTGAATAATGTTTATTGAGCTCCTATTACCATTCTAAAGATAGAGGTACAGCAGTGAAAAAGAAGACAATGTCCCTGATATTGCAGTTTGCCTTTTTTTAAAAGAAAAATTAAAAAAAAATTGTAATAATTTCAGAAGCATTGGAAAGGGTGTTTAGACCTTTCATCCATCTTCCTCTAGTGCAAACATCTTATAACCTGTGGTACTTTTATCAACATTGAACATTTATCATTAACATGACACAGTTAACTAAACGAGAGACTATGCTGAGATTCTATCCATTTTTCTGCTGTGGACCTTCCTCTGTTCCAGAAACAAGGCAGGAGCCCAAATTCATTTAATTATTCTCTCCTGAGTCTCCTCTAACCTGTAGTAGTTCCTCAGACTTTCCTGATAATTTTCATGAAAATTCTGAGAAACTGCAAGCCACTTTTCAATTTTTAGTAGTAACTAATGTTCTAATCCAGTGATCGGCAAACCAAGGCTCGCGAGCCACATGCAGCTCTTTGGCCCCTTGAGTGTGGCTCTCCACAAAATACCATGGCGAGTCTATTTAGAAGAAGTGGCGTTAGAAGAAGTTTAAGTTTTAAAAATTTGGCTCTCATAAAACATTTCAATCGTTGTACTGTTGATATTTGGCTCTGTTGACTAATGAGTTTGCCGACCACTGTTCTAACCAATATCGTTTATCTTTTCAAAGAACTAGATCTTAGTTTCATTGATCTTCTATATTGTCTATTTCTTTCTTTTTGTGTGTGTGTGTGTGTGTGTGTGTGTGTGTGTGTGTGTTTTAATCTTAACACTTTTGAAGGGCACTTATCACATTTTGTACAATGTCCCTCAATTTGGGTGTGTCCGGTATTCTCATAATAGCAGGATTATGGATTTTTGGATGCATATTACAAAGCTAAAGTGACTCTCTCATTATATCATACTTGGGTACCTAATATTCACATGATATCCCTGGTGATATCAACCTTGATCACTTGGTTCAGGTTTTTCCTCTCGAGAACTGCTACTATTTTTCCCTCCCATCCTCTCTTCTTTGGAAGCAAGTCACTAAGTCCTGCCCACACCCAAGAGAAGAGGAATTAGTGGAGTTGCTTTTTAATGAAAAGGCATAGAACATATTCTAGTTAATATATAAACAAGAAAAATTACCAGTGAGTGATAAATGCTGAGCAGAGAATGAAAACAGGGTGACATGTTTGTGAATGACTGGGTGGTTAGGGACACTTTTAGCTAAGATCTGAGTAACAAGGAGTCAGACATGAAAGGGCCAAGGGGAAGAGAGAACAGCTACTAATGCGGGAACAAGCTTGTCATTATCACACCCTGTCACTCCCCTCCAATGACTCCTCCTCCAGCCAGAAAGCCAAAGTCCTCATATTGTCCCTGCAAACCAGCAAGATCTGCCTTTCCCCAACCCTGCCTCTGACCTCATGCCCCTTCTGATCCACCCCACTGACAACCTCAAATGCATGAGGCAAACTTCCTATTCAGGCCTTGACACTGGCTGCTCCTTCTGGGAACATTCTCTTCCTCCATCTACCTTCAGGGCCAACTCCCTCACCTTCTTTAGGTTTTTCTCAAATGCCATCTTTTCAGTGATGTCTACCTTGACCTTCTTGTTAAAAATAGCAGCATGATCTCACTGCTGGTACCTTCAAGTTGCTTACCCTGCTCTCTTTTTCTGCATTAACTTTAACTTGACACACGCATGCACGCACGCGCACACACACACACACACACACACCAGACCCAGTGAGTAAGTAGGTGCCCTATCAATAAGGACATCAACATCCTGAGTAAAGTCCTTGGTGTGTAACTATGACTTGGGCGTTTTCTTTACCTGCATGACAAGCCAGTAGGCAACTTTGTGCCACTCTGGTTTCCACCTCCTTACTGCTGCTTCCCCCCTGCCCCCCCCCCCGCCCCCTCTTTTCAGATTGACAGTTATCACTGCCAAGTTTACCAAGCAATCAACCCTCTTTTCTTGCTTCAGACACTGCCACCTACAGTTCAGGCAAGAGTGAATTATCATGCTCTCTTCATTTGCTGGGGACTGAAGAGGCATCTGCCTCATGTTCCAAACAGTCTATGCATGTGAAAACTATTTGAAGGAGAAGCTGACATTGTGAGTGAAAGTTCCAGTATTTCTAAAATAAATATAATTCAGGATTTCTAGCACTTCTTTTACAGTCAACATGTTGGTCCACCTCTTGCTTACCTACCAACTCGCCAGCCCCCTGCAGCCCTCTCTGGGGGCATTCCAGTGGGACAGACACACCTGACCTGACAGTCACCATGCAGCGATGGTAGAGAGGGATGCCTCTACAAACCAGAAAGGAGAATGGAGAACGGCAGCTGGCATGTGTTATTCTGTATCATATCATTTCTACTAACTCTCATAAATGTCTGTCTTCTCCAATGATATGGATACTGAGGTGATATTTCTTTTCAGAAAACACCTTTAAGGAGAAATAAATCTTGAATAGACATCTCTCTCAAGAGGCCAAAGGACAGGAGATGTATCAGTGAATCATCTAGTACCATTATTATTTCCATTTTATGGATGAGGAAACTGAGGCAGAGATGGGTCAATAACTTGCCCAAGGCTAGTGCCAGAAGTAGAGCTAAGAGTTAAGTGCATGCGGTCTGGGTGTGCTCATAACCCCATGCCAGCAGTGCTAGTGTAGAGATTGCATCTCCCTTCTGGAACAGAAGCTCCCGGAGGACAGAGACTGTGCATTACTCATATTTGAACCTAGAGTTTGGCAAAGCAATCTGCACAGCAGAAACTCAACTCTGTACCTATGAAGAATAAACAGAATTCATTAAGCAGAGTTGGGAGATTATTCATCTTTTTGGATTAGTCATTCTTCTGTTTCCTTGATGAGGAAGTTATTAGATACACTGGGTAGACTTTGTTAAGCCTTCTGATGGGAGGATATATTCTCCTGAGTCAGATTCTCTTTCTGAACTTGTTGGTCATTATTTCTTAGCAGAAATGTTTTGTAAACCTGGCCAGAAAATCAACAGGGACCTAAGCAAGGTTAAAGGGATTAAAGTGTATTTGCAATGAAGCGAATCACACTATACCTAAGGAAATAGTTGGTTTTATAAATTTAACCCTGATCCCCAGCTCTTATCTCAAGCAAACATTCCTTTTCCTTTTAAAAAAGACATTGAATACATGCCAGAATGGGGGAAAAATGCATCTTTAATATTAAAGGTCCACTGTCACTGAACTTTACTTATAATTAAAATGAGCACCAAAATTAAATAATATAACCTGCAATGTTGATCAAGCTCAGCCTCTGCCCCAGAAAACTGTGTGTTTCTAACCTGTTGGCATTTTCAAACATTAATAATGAGAACTACCCCAGTGGGACTATCCCAGACTTTGGTATTCAAAAGGTTTTTGGAAAGTGTCCTACTTAAGTCAACACAAGGACAGAATAAGTCTTTGGGGTGTTGCAGTGCCTTGGACGGGCGGGATACTACACACAGTTGTCCTAGATTGACCAACTGTGCTCATAGGAGATGCTCTCTGATTGACAGAATGAGCTGGTGGGATTGGTCACACAGCATGGCTCACACCAATAGGTTTAATACTGAGAAAGCAACAACGGTGCCTAGTCATTGAGTAATCATGAACAACGGAAACAATTCTTTTTCTTCTTTGCTCTGAGATCTAGACACTGACAGTGAGACAAGAGGTGGGGACATGTCTAAAGGTCCAATGATTAGGTTAGAAATGTTCCCCTTTTTTTGCAGGAAGAGTCTTATTTAACTATTCTATTCCAATGTTAGACCACATCTACTTCCAGGTTCACATTTTTTGTGTGTGCGCCCATCATCTTATTAGCCTGTGACTGGAGAAGAAAACAGATGGAGAAGAAGGGTGCCGGAAGCAAACATTCTTGACATCGTTTTTGCCAGACATGGTGCTAAAATTCTCAACCTCATTCTCTCTCATTGTATCCAAACAACAGTCCTTGGAGGTTGATATTGTTATCACCAATTTTTTGATTTGTTAGAGGCAGTGCTGGCATTTGAATGCATTTTCTTGATGCCAAGCCCTAAGTGACTTATTTGAGCCCACCCTGTAGTTCATGCATGGGCAGAAAGGAGAGAGGTGGAGGGTACATGCAGTGCCAGCAGCCAGAAAGACGAATGCCAAGGTTGAGATGTGCCACTGATGGCCCTGCGATGAGTAAGATTGTTGTGACAAACAAAAGATGCTAAATTCTTTGAGTGCACATTATGGATTGACTAGAGTTATTCTTTCAATTAACAAGTAATATTTCTATTTGTCTTGGATGCTCTTACCCTACTTCCATCATGTTCATATTTTTCTTTCAAGATCCTGCTCATGTCAGAAAGCCTTCTCCAACATTGAGCCAAATGTGCCAACAGCACTGAAGATAGTAGATTCTGTCAGGCTAATCAGAAAAGAACGATCTATCTTCCCCAACATAGCAGACATTTTTGGGGTGTTCACAAGACAATGCTGTGCCTTCTCCATATGACTCTCTCTTCACCATAGGAACAGGTCCCCTAAGACCTATGTATCTCTACAACCCAAGCCACATGAATAGTTGATTGGGTCAGAGAGGACATCAGATCTTGCTTGGAAAAAAATCAAATTCCTTTTTGGAGAATTTGGAAGAGCCAGCCAGCCAGTCAGTTCAGAATGATCTTAATTCTAATGGACATAAACTGGAGAGTCTAAGAGGGGGCTACTTATGCCCTCCATGTGCACAGAGAGTCAGAAGGTTAGCTCATGGAGTGAGTGAGAATAAAGCAGCTCTGCAGAGACAGGAAACGGAGCAGAAGTACTTCCTGGGGTCGTGACCTTATTTCGGGTCCCTTTGCTAGTCCAGCCTCCTCTGAGACCTATAACATATCCCAGAGGCCTTGCAGTAAATTCCCCTTGTAGTTTAATCTAGCTTGAATGAGTTTATGTTATTTTTACCCCAAACAGATATACCTAAGATGCTCTGAGAATTTTTGTTGAATTGTACTCACTGAATACAGCTTTTCTAGTAGATAGAGATAACACTCCCTGATCCGCCCCCCAGTTGTCATATGCTCCAAGAAGTTAAATGAATTAAACCAAGGGCTGGTTGATTCCACTGAAAGACAGGCCATCCCTTGCTGTCATTCCATCTCATTTCCAGTTTGACAAGGCAGGTGTGGTGAAAAGCTGACAGGCACTCAGAAGAGAGAGGCCAGCAGGAGGGGGTGACAAGCTAGACAGGGGATGAAAGGGGCTTGTTTTGTTCTGTGCGCTTTGGAATCAACTTGCTCTTTAATTAAAGGGAAAACAACCCTCTAGCTAGTAAAAAAACGCCCCTAAGAAAATTAAAATAATGCAAATCAAGCTAAGTGAATACTCCTGAAGTGGCACTAGGGCTTGGTGGGACTGAGTGGATGCCCCCAAGGTTTTCAAAGCAAAGCCTGCAACTGCTTTTTGGAGCCAAAACACTCTCCCTTTTGTTTGGTGGTAAAGAGGCTAACTGCCCATACACCAAGAGGGGTTTACAGAGGAGTTTAAGGTGACAGATTCATCTTTGCTGTTCTGGCTCTCTGAAGACCAGAACTGAAACAAAGCCTAATTGGATAATGATAATTCCTGGGATTTCTTCCTCGGGGTGCTCAGTGTACAGAAACCACTCACATTGTAATTAAAATGTACAAAGCAAAGTGGTTCAAGGGGAACCACTGAAACCAGAGTTTTTAGTAAAATGCCTTACTAACCATAGGAGCACTTTACCTGGGAAGTAGCTGAAGGAGCGATGGAGGTAGGATGCATGCCTGCGTGTGTGCCTGAAGCGTGCTGGTGGTGGCGGGGCATGAGCAGGAAGTGTGATCTGAGCTTTAATTTGTGGCACCAAATCAAAGGACTTAATTTCCCAAGCTTTTATCCTAAAGGAGGCAGGATGGTGGCTGTTTATCAGTATATACTTAATCATCAGGGCACCTCTTCAATATAACAAAAAAGGTTTCCTTGCAGATCAATGTTTCTGGCTCTTCTACATTATGGATTGACTATAATATATATTATATATGATATTATATATATGACATAGCACAGTGACCCTCAATCAATGTTCATCTGTGATGATAAAATTATGCAGGAAATATTTTACTTCCATGGGCCTCTTGGTGCTACAAGGGCCCTAACTGAGCTACTCCAATCCTTCCATTTTTTTTTTTCTGGATGAAGGGAAGGAGATCCAGAGACCTTACATTGTTTGCTTAAGGTCATCTGGACCTAGTATGACCTCGTATGATTCACTGTGCCAACGAGGGCACTTTTGAGAGTAAAAGGAGGTGCCCTCACAATGACATCAGGACCAACGGGTCCAATCTGGACTGTCCCCGGGAAACTGGAGCATGTGAGCATCCTATTCAGAGAGCTCAAGGCTTTGGGGAATGAGAAAATGCTCTACTTGCTAGTGACCTCTGCAAGGAGTTGTTATCTGGGGACTGGAAGGGTGCTCCAAGAAGGCCAGGAAAGGGAGTGAACTTCCTGTTTGTGCTCAAGTTGATGGATTTCCCCATAATTTTAGGTGGTTTCAGTGCTTGTGTGAGTAATTACAAAAGGTGCTATTCTGAGGAGGGCAAACACTGACCAGTGGATGGTGCCTTTTGCACACAAAAAGGACACTTCCTCCAGGAAGCCCTACTCCAGGGAGTACTGACAGTGATAATAAAATGGCCACCAGAAAAGGGACCCAGGCTCATCTTTGTAGAGTAAAGGTATTTGGAACCAACTCACAGTGGCTGGTGAGATGTATAAGAATTTCACCTCTTGCATAGACGCCACTCTGGATTCTTGTTCAATGTGGATGGAGGATTGAAATGCTGACCCTGGAAGAGGGAGCTGGAAGATGCACGCGGCTCCCAGGAAAGCTGCCATGTTCTGAGCACTTTACATGTGTTGGTCCTCTTTACCCTCAAAACAGCCCTTTGGGGGGAACCATTCTGTATCCTGAGAGCAATGAGAGTTAGGCAAATCTGTACATGTGTTATATGTTCAGAGAACTATGTGCCAAAGGAGAAAAGTTATAATGTATGATAATTTAAGAGATAAAGTAAGAAGAAAAAAAAAAAGACTACATACTGTAGAAATCCATTGATTGAAATAGGAGAAAAAACAAAACAATAGTGATGGCAGGTGGGTGGTTGCCAGGGGTCAGGTTGCCAGAGGGCACTGACTGCTGAGGGTCATGGGAGCACTTTTCAGGGAAATGAAAGTGTCCTAGGTCATGGTTCTAGAGGTGGTTACATGATTATGTATTTAAGAAAACAGTTAAAATTGCTGAATTTTATTATATAGAAACTTTTCCTCAATAAAGTGGAGGAAAACCACCTGATAGCATGGGGATCCCTGTTCATCTCAGCCTATTGTTACCGGGAAATGCCTGGTTGGGCTCGGGCTCCCTGTCGCTGTGTCCAATAAATGAAGACAGGATTGAATCATATAAGGCGTTTACTGAGAAGGCTAGCCAACTAAGAAGACAGGGCGCCGACACTATTAATGAGGAAACTGAGACACAAGCAGGTAAAATAACTTGCTCAAGGTCACAGCTGATAAGTGATGGGTCCAGGATGCAAATATAGGAATAAGTAATGAGCTATCTTAACTTCTGCAATTAACCACTGCCCTTGCTGGTGGGTCTCAGCTCCTCACCTGGGCAGGGGACATATCAGTCCCTGTGGGGCAGGTGCAATAGGCAGGAAATTCGTGATCCCCACAGAAAACCTCACGAAATATCAGTTGTCTGGGGGCGCCATTTGGGTCCATCACAGGTCTTTCCTCAAGCAGACACAATTATTTGATCTGAAAAAGAAACTGGTGCAGGGCATTGAGTCTTGACACAGAGATCTGGTGATCTCTGGGCCTGCCCCCTTTTCCCGGCTGGGAGTGTGATTTAAAACCTCCCGGCTCAGCTCATTTTGCCAAATAGCTCCTGCAGGATTCATTTTTCAAGGCTCAATCCAGAAATTTCAAGCTCAGCAAATAGACCCAAAGCAAGGAAATGTATTCACCCGTTACCTCTGAGCTAAGGTATATGGTTTCTCATGCTTTGCAGAAGGAAAAGGATGTGTTTATACACAAGCAAATGTACAGATATACCATACCTTGCTTATTACATTTCAAAGAAGTAACAGAAATAGCAGCTGGGTATGTAACTTCCATCTAACAGAAGGTGCATGAAGCTGCAGTCCTCAGCAGGCACACACTGCCATAGTTCACATTCATAAGGTTCATGCAGAATTGGGAGGGAATAGACTTACGCATTCTAAGCAGATACTTAGAGGCAGAACCAGAGAGGTCAGGTGACTTAGCTAATGTCACTCAGCACTTAGCTGGAGTCAGAAACCTGGGTTCAAATCCTAGCTCTTTCCCATGCCAACCATGTGACTAATGGCTTATTCTTTAACTTCTGCAAGTTTCTTTTCCTCACATGTAAAACAGTACTAATTAGTTTTGCTCATAAGGTTTCTATGAAGATTGGGTGTAACGAAGCACTGATCACAATGCCTGAGACATAGTACATGCTCAATAAATGAGAGCTGATGGTAGTAATTATATTAGTACATTGTGATTATTTTTACATGTATGAGCAGACTTTGGACTAGATGAACGTTAGGCTGACTAATAACAAACGTGTCCAGCACTTTATAGCTCAAAAAAAGCCCAATCACAGGAGTGTTTTCTTTGCACAATCACCCCATCACATATATAAGATTGGCATTATTAGTCCCATATCAGTTTAAAAGCTTAAGGAGGGCTTATCCAATTCTGCCCTCACTGAGATCACAATGGTCTGACTGAGATCACACAGCCAGCAAGAGACAGAACAGGGTCTTGATCTTCTAAGTCAAAATGTTAATCCCTGCCCAGTGGCTAAGTGGTTGACTCTTAGGCCGATATCCTATCCCTACGATGTGCTTGTCTCTATTTTCCTTCAGCCCTCTTCCCGGCCAACCCAACTACTATTCTTGGAGATTGCCTCTAAGAAGCTGATCCAATGAATAACCATGAGAGCCACCCTAGAGTTGCCCTTTAACTGCTGAAATGGGTATAGATTTATAGAGGCCAGCTCTGGCTGGTATTTGGGAACGAATAATTACCTTCACTTACTATATCCTAGGCTGCTTCAGCTAAATATTTACTGCTCAGAATTCTGCCCTTTCCAACGAATTCTGAACACGAGCATGCCACAGGCAACTAAGTGGCATAATTCATTTGGGGCGATCATAAATCTAAGGCTTCCACTAGAAATGATGCAAAAAAAAATTAATGGAACATGAAATCAAGTAAATGGAATTGAGTACAGTAATTAGTTCATATTTTAATCCTCAGGTCTGTTTATTATCCGTCAACTGGCGAGCAATTAAGCTGGCACCATTGAGATGATTAGCTTTGTTTCAGCAAAAGTTTATCGATATGTCAGAGCAAATGAATCTGGGGGTTTTAAATAGCTTTATTTTGAATTGTATAGCAGCACATCCATGGAGCGGCTAGACATCTAATGACTTAATTTTGCAATATTATTATCTAGATTACTTAAATTTAATACTACTGAGCTGTTCTAGATGATTATTGGGGAGAGTGGGGGAAGAAGGAAGTCAAACTATAAGAAAAGCAGCTTGTAATATTAGATTCTTGATACAATAGTATGATTTTGCCTTTTCATATTGAGAACAAATAAAGGATCTTTCATTTCACTTTCTACGTTAGTTTTCCAATCATTAATTTCCACATTTGTTGCAATCAGGCCCTATTATGGTTCTTTCATCGATGATATTTTTGATTGGGGGCGCTGTGGTGCCTTCTAAGTCCATTTCCCCATGGACACTCATCAGTGCCCATGTGTGTAAAATACTATGTCAATGTCTTTTATTTTTTTGAGGCTATATAAACACCCTCATGATGGTGCTCTGCCCATGAAGGCAGGAACTCTGAATATTAGGCAACACCTGCTTTATCAGGCACCTAGAACAGGTGACCTAAAATGGCCTTTTGAATTTTGGAATTTAATATAATTAAAAAATTTTATTTGAAAAATTAAAAATTCCAAACTAAAAGTCAGGAAAGTTGGGTTCTGGTCCTAATTCTGCCACTGAATCTCGGTGACTTTGGGCAGGTCTCTTGCCTTTTCTGGAGCCTGATTTTTCCTTTTGTACAGTCAGTGGGTTGGAAGAGATGACCTCAATGGGGCCTCTGACACTGACACTTCAGGTGGAGGCTTCAAGCAGACTTGTTCTTTCCAATTGCAGGTCTATTTCTTGAAGTGGGAGATGTGGTCTTTGGGGGAATCTCTACAAATGTTAATGAACTGCTGACATTGGTCAGAGTAGTAGTGAATGGATTATGCTTACTTCACACCGTCTTTTTCAATTTGATTTTATCCCTGTGGCTTTGGAAATGGATTTAAAAAAAAAAAAAAGGAGAGCTAGCTCACAGAAGTGTTAGAAGTAGGACCTAACTGCAGTGTCATTGGTTACTAAATAAAGGAAGATCCATGCAACACCTGTAAAGCTGTAACCGATGGTCTCCATGGTAACAGTCAGGCTCTAGGATGAGCCTTGATCAAGTTCCAGTTAATGCCTGTCTTTAATACTGTCTGTAATATAACTCCTCCTTCCCTGCTCTGGACGAGCACTGGGAGGAGGTCAGAGTCAAGTGGAGGAGGATGGTGCTGGTCATAACGCCATCCAGGTGGGACCAGGTCAGCACTATGATGCAGGTTAGGATGAAGTCAATGGGATAATGAGCTGACCTCAGCAAGCTGGCTCCTCTCTTAGGCTGCCCCACGGTGTCCATCTAAAACTGGCAATGCACGAAGCTGCTGACTTGATCGGGCAGCCCTTCTCCAGAAGTAATTATAAAAATGTCCAAAGGGAACACTTCCTATCCTTAGATCAGAGTCATCACCTGCTCACTGGTATCGTCATAATCTGCCCTACCACCATCTGGGCTTTGACTTGTTCGCTTTGCTTCTGGAAGGCCAGTGTGCTCACTCTGGGGAGGACTGGCTCCCGGAATCCGGAACTTTGGCTCTTAGCATTGGCAAAGACCAGGTCCCTGGTCTGATCCTTGGAGTAATTGCAGGAAATGAGGACTCTAAATGATTTTTTCTAGTTCACTAGCTATCAATTGTTGCATTGCTCCTCCTACCTACCTTGAAGAATTTGCTTAACTGTATTTGTAAATAATTTAACATAAAATGCCTAGGACTTCTGTTAATATTGACATTAACTTGATTAGGTTTGCCATTATGATAATATAATTTAATTACTGATATACTGGACATAATTTAGGCACTCTGAAAGCTACAGTCTTTTAAAACTATATTCCCTTATTCATTCAATCTCTTTGATCAACAGTATACTAGTATTCCGAGTGTGTAAAACTTACATGGAAAAATATTAAAAAGCACAGCCTGTGACTACAGGGAGTTACCAGTCTGGGCTGACAGGATCCTCTGCTGGATTGTTGTATCCTTAAAGGCAGGCTCCAAGGTCTGCAGGTCTTTATTTCCCCACTGGGCCAGGGCCCAGCATAGATGAGCAGTCATTACTAAGGGGCTTGTGGATAAACCTTGGCTTATGTTAAGCAAAGTTGTGAACCCAAAGACCTGAGAAAAGTCCAACCCCAAATACTTATTGTCTGGATGGTCTTGGGCCTTAGTTTCCCCAGGTAAGAAGAAGACAATACTAAGGGCAACCTCACTGACCTAGTGTTTATTGGTTAACTGGGAGAATATATATCACTGTTCTTTAGATTTCATTCAGGGTGAAAACCAAGTCCATGCAAAGTCCACGCAAAGAGGATATGGTTTGCGGCAGCCCTGGCCCCTGTCATCTCTCTCTGACTCCTCACACCTTTATTGCTACAGATGTGTTCTTGCTGCTCCTGCTCTTCGTAAAATGCTCACATCTCTTTCCCACTTCAAAGCCATAGTCCTTGCTGTTGCTTCTGCCAGCAATGTCCTCCCCCTAGACATCTCCATGGCAACTTCATGAATGTCATCCTCTCATTGAGAGTAAAACCAATCACCCTATTTACACTTGTAACTTACTACCTCCATTCCTCATCCTATGATACCCTCTACTCTGATCTATTTATTTTCCCATAGCATTTATCCTATTCTAACTTACCATATCATTTATCATGTCTATTATTTGTCTACCCTCACTGGCCGGAAAGTACCTTACAGGCAGACTTTATTTTATTCCCTGCACAGCATGTGGTAGACACTCAACTCCTATTTGTTAACTGAATGAATGTACGAATGAAAGTAAGTTGCAAAGCATGTAAACAGTGGCCAGGCTGTCTATTTCCTGTACAGTCCATGCTTCTTTGAGCAGGAAGCTGGGCTGTGGAAATAGCACAGGGCAGAAGCACCGCGGTCATGTGAAGAGTGGATCACATAAACAGCAGGCTCTGGCCACAGGTACCCCATGAAATGGCTGGTGCAATTCTCAGTGCCCCTCCTTACCCCTTTGAAAAGAAGAACCTAAGGGAGGTTTTTAAAATGAATATTTCCAATTTTCCTCAAATAAGAAAGATTCTTCTTGTCTGGCCTCACAACTGCAACTTAATCCACAGGCATGATTCTTTTCAAATATTATCTTCTGCCTGGTTAATGTATTTGTTTCTTTTCATAAACACCCTACTTTATACTGGACATTAATCTAACTACTTAGACATGATTAGCAAGCTAAGGGTCTTACTTATTAAAAACAGTTAATTTTCCCTTCTTAAAAACATGGAGACATTTGAATCCCTGAATATGCTCATTTATCACCAACCCCCAACAAGGCATTCAGGAGTTCTCCGTGTAGGACATGAATAATTTTTATAAAAACGCAGTTGCTGACTGTGTCGTACATTCATGCAGCTTTATAAAACAAAGCAAATGATTACCATCAATTACAATAACCTCACTAGACAAGATAGCAATTAATCTAAGCTCTTCAGATAAGGACTGCTGCACTGTGCCAAGGAAAACGCTCAGCGTTAATGGACTTATCACGATCAGCAATGATAGATGGGGCAGATGGCAATGTGATTACTCATTGTCAACAAAATAAACACATGCTCTGTGTCTACCTGGGACCTCTCAGTGGATGGCCAAAAACAAAGGCCAAAGGTGGCTATGCAGATAGCACAAAATAAAAATACTATGTTCACCTACAGGATGGGAAATATTTACTTGAACTGGGGCTAACCGTCAGTGGAATCGGATTGGAGAACATATTCTTTAAGGAAATCATGGACTGTACAGAATTTCAGCATAAAAAGGCACATTAAAGCTAAAGGGATGTGAGTCACTTTTATGAAGTCCTCAAATTCCATTCCATGCTTAATAATTCCGGTGATGGGGATTTGCTGGTGTCAGAGGTAAACTCATTCCATTGACAGATAGTTTTTATAGTTAGAACATATATTCAGCCAAACTCCATTTTCCTCGAATGTTTACCCATTGATTCTAGTTCTTTCCCTCATACCACAAAGAAAATGCCAAACTCTTCTTGCTCACTACAGCCCTTTGGGTCTCTCAAAGGCCAAATGCCTATCCAACTGCTTTCCGTAAGAGATTGTTTTGGTGCTTCCAACATCCTGGTTTCTGGCAACGAAACGTACACCAGTTTACAGACCAGCCATACAAAGACCACTCCCACTGAGATGGAGGGGCTCGGAAAGAAATGGGATAGAGTTGGTGTGGTCTACCGAGGGCAAAGTCTAACTGGACTTCTGCTGAGGCTAATGCTCAAGTTTGCCTGGGAGCAATGGATGGGTGTGGCTCCCATGCTTGGGAAGCTGTTATCCAAGCCCCACAGTGTAGAAAGCACACAGCTTTGCTATTTCCAGAGGCCAGTTACCTCTGGGTGCTCCTCCTTCATTTTTGTATTGTATGGCTTTCTTAAGTCACGGTTTAAAAACTGGGATAATTTAGACAGAACTTGGGCTGAAACTGGCACAGTGGTCACTAACCGAAATCTCTTGGGGGGAATTTGTACAAATGTGCACACCCAGACCCCACTCCTGTAGATTGATTCAGTTGCTGTTGGTGAAGAACTCAAATGTGAATATTCTGACAATGATTCCCAGTTAATGCTGATTTGCAAATGCTTTCTTCATTGAGAACACTTAAGAATGAACTATTGAGGGTGTGTTTCACAAATCTCATTATCAGATTCTCCCGGGAACTTTTAAAATATGATTCCCTAGAGTGTCTGATACCTGTGGTTTGGGATAGGTCTAGAACAGTGGTTGGCAAACTGCGGCTCCGAGCTACATGTTCTTTGGCCCCTTAAGTGTGGCTCTTTCACAAAATACCACATCCTGGGCAAGTCTATTTTAAAAAAGTGGCATTAGAAGAAGTTTAAGTTGAATAAATTTGGCTCTCAAAAGAAATTTCTATTGTTGTTCTGTTGATATTTGGCTCTGTTGACTAATAATGAGTTTGCCGACCCCTGGTCTAGGAAAATGAACTCAATGACAGATCCAATTGTTATATGCTTTCCTTAAGGATTTTGGAAGCATTCATTTACTCCAAAATTGTAGTTCATATATCAATTATATTGCCCCCTTATTATATATTGAAGAACAAGCAACCTTAAGGAATTCTACAATGTAAAGATTTGGCCAAGTAAACATCTACATTTTTCATTCATTCTTTAAATAAATTCTTTCATAAATTCATTTTTACTCTGAGGCAATCTTGTGATAGGCACTGGCATGTAACAGTACAGTAAAAGAGGGAGAAAAAAAATAACAGCAAACAGATAAATGAGCAAGTAACTCAACAACTAAAATGATTAGAACTCTTAAAATAACATGTGGTTATCTGATTTTGAATATTTTCTCATTCAGATTGGCAGTCTCTAGTCATTCTTAATTCATGAGTTGTTGCCCTACCCTAGTTTAGGATCTGCAACTAGGGATTTTTGCATTACAGTGCCTTTGGCAGACTTCTCTAATTACTCCTAGAATTTCTGCTACACATTCTATTAGAAGGAGACCCATATTCCTGTCAGCCTTGTCCTCTATGCAGCCATTACTAACTGAAGATGTATGAAATCTATGCAAATCTTCCTCAATACTCAGTGCTCTGACTCATCTGGTGCCTTTGTTGTCCCTCATTTCTTGCTTTATCTTTGTTGTCTATCAACCATTGAGTACTAGTGCTCCTCACATTTGGAATCCCCGTTAATTTTCAAAGTAACCTGGAGAGCTGTCTAACTCAGCCTTAGAAAGATCAAACAGCCATCCAAGCTCATGCAATTAGTGTGTATCAAAGCAGGAGGTACAAACTCAGGTTCTCTGACTCCAAACATGATGCTTTTAAAATAGTTCTGCATTGCTCCTCTTCTCAGCCCAGTTTAAAGGTGAGGCGTCTTCTGATCCCTTCAAGCAAAATTTGCCAATTCTTCTTTGAGTTGGCCAGAGCCTTTGTACATCTCGATTACAGCGTGACATTCTACTTGAGTGATTTGAATATAGCACCCTCTGAGCTCCTCTGTGATAGGAGCTCTGTGGTTTTATTTGTTTTAATCTCGGTGTTCCTGGTAATGAGCAGAATGCCTACCTAGGAAGGTTCTCAATTAATGCATTTTTGAACAATTATTAAAATCTGGCCACTGGACTCATTAAGGTGGTGCATTCTTTCTCAGTGTATGGCCTTATGATGTCAAAAACAATGCCAGGTTTAAACATGTTCTTGATGAAATCCACTTTAAAACACCACATTATGATAATAATGAGATATATACTTTTGTTATTTCAGAGCCGTCTTGACATCAGTTATTGAGGACTCTTAAAAAGAAACCTCGTTACAGGATATTTAGCATGTAACCCCCCCCCCCCCCGGCCCCTTCTTGATAATCACTCTCAAGTGCAAGAGAGATCAAAGAAGTCAAATAAAACACACCCTGCTTGTCAAGTGTCACAACACAGATGCCATCTGCTTAAACTGTAGCTCTCATCCTATAATTGAGACTGTGGTTTGGCTCACTGCTGTGGCTTGCGTTTTTTTCTGGGTTGATGGTGGCATTCAGCGACACTCACCATTAATGGTAACTATTTAGTTGCCTGGCATATATTTCACAGCAAATTATACTTTTGTGCAAATAAGATCCATTCTACCAGAATGGAGAATTACGGAATCTATGTTATCATATGTGACATATGGGAGATTGAGTACCCAGATAGAAGAAAATGAAGATGAGCTTGAAAGGTAAAGGTTTAGGAAATAATGCTCCGGAAATGACTTAGGGCATGAGTCACAAGAAAGGTGCACCAAAGTTTCGGAAGGAAATGTTCCGTTTCATTGTGGACTTCCCTGGTAAACACTGGAAGCTCATTATAGACTTCCACATCAACTTGCAAAAGACAGAGGGAGAAAGAAGGTACCAATCTTCTTGTTTCACAGATTCAGAGAAACATTTCCTCCTGTTATCCCACCATGATATAAATAGGTACCAAATCTTACTAAGTTGCACTTAACCTTAGTTCCCGACAGCCCCACCTACCTCTCCAGAGAAGGCTTGTCCGTTGAGGAGGTGCTCTGACCCTTGGCTATCTTCACTCCCAAAGTGTAGCCGGATCTCCTCTAGCCGGTGGCTGTATGTCATGGGCCCTCCTGATATGTTGACCAAGTGCTCCTTGTCCAGGCGCAGAGACACGTGTCTTCCAGTATTGTACATGGTCCCACTGACCTGCAAGGCAACGGGCAACAGGTCAAGCAAGGCTCTCCTTCTTCCATTTCTCACCAAACCTAGCATGGTGCTTAGACCTATGCCTTTTGCTTCCTCCTAATGGGAGGACATTAGGTTGAATCCACATGTGGAATGGGGAGCAGCAGGCTCCCCAGAGTATTCCTGCACTACTTGGCTTCTATGGGACATTTTGTGCAGCATAAACCACATTATCATTTAGGACTTTGAGGTAGGAACTCAAAGGAGACCTCATCAACTATGACTAATATTTTGGACATTGCACCTTATAAAACATTGTCTTCTTACCATAAATACTTGGGATGTAGAAATGCTGCAAAAGTTCAAGTCTCAGATATGAGAAATTGGAGAAGCAGTCAGTAGGGGTTACATGCTACAAAGGCCAAATGAGAGACAAGGAAGCCAAAATGGATGAAGAGGAACAAAACATAGTGGGAGATGGAAGGCATAGGTCTGCAGTTTCAAGTGTCCAGTCCAGTGTGTCTTGGTTAAGTCCCTCTCTCACCTCTGCAACCAGACGCTGCACAGGATGAGAGCTCCGATTCTTCCTCAAAGCTGATGGCCTCAGTGTGAAGCTAAAGAGATTCATAGAAGCTTTCAAAGATTCCTAGACTCACTCCTCACTACAAGTCTATCTTGCTTCAGCCCTTGTGAAAAGCTAGCCTTACTGCTTGTGGTCCTTTTACTTCTCTTGTTTTTGACTTTGATGCTCAGCATCATTTTCCTATTACCTTAGCACCTCTCAACACTTGGTTCTAGAACACCAATTCTTACCTGTGACATTAACTGCCTTAGTCTTATGGGTCGACTTGGCTCGAGGAGCAGATCAAAAGCTCAAGGAAGACTTTGAGTGGGTCTGGATGGAATGTTCTAGGATATTGGATGCAGAACTACTTGCATTTTCCTCCTGTTTACTCTGGCCCCTTTGGGCCAGCCCTATGGATTCCTTAAGAGCTTCACATAACTTTTGATACCTTTATAGCACTAGCATTACCTGCTCCTCCACTGTTCTGACATTAGTCCTTTAAACAATCGGTTAGTTTAGTTCTGTCCAATGCTCACCGTGGCAGAGACAGTGATACTTGCCAAATACTCCATTGACTCATTATTCTACCATCTTGCCATAAGGTGGAGGCCATGTGACTGTGTTCATCATGAGCTATGAAGGGACATGACAAATGTCACTTCCAGGCTGAAACAATGAAACGCTTATGCATGATTCTCCAGCCTCTCTCTTTTTTGGCTGTATCAGCCAAGTGGGTGATGTAGAAATATGTAAATGTGGTGCAACTACAAGATGGAGCCTATGTCAGCCTGTGTCCCTGGCAGATTAAGTGCAGATTATAAAATGGCCAGAACTCTTCCCCTCCCCATATCTGTACACCCAACAGTGTGACTCTGTAACTGTTCTCATGAAGATAGGTGTCTATTTCTTTACCTCTTGAATTTGGCAAGCTTTTTCACTTGCATTGACCAATCACATGTAGTGGATGTAACATGCTACTTCTGAATGTAGTAAATCCTTACATGTGTTCTCCCTCCTTTTTGGAAACTTGAGACCTCCATGCAAATAAGCCTGAGCTAGCCTGCTGGAGGCTGACACCATAGTGGAAGCCATCCCAGGAGAAGCCATTCTAGACTGGCCATTCCATGGATCATCCACCAACTGACTGGCCTGGCCAAATCAACTTAGGCTGGTCCAGATCAGAAAGCAGGCCCACAGACCTATAGCCTTGGGAATGAAATAACTGGTTGTTGAAAGACCCTAAGTTTTTGGGTCATTTGTTAAGTAGCAAAAGTTAACTGGTACACACTATGTCAATCATTTTCTCTCTGCTATGATCTGGAACTACCAACAGAGACTCTGGACGGTCTCTGCTGAGTTCAGAACTGGAAAGTCACATGGGGACTAGACAGTCAATCTGCTAAGCAGATAGAGTCAGATCTAAGAGAGAGAAGAGAAAAGCAGATGTGCCAACAGTGACAGAGGAAACCATGCAGAGAGAGAAAGGGAATTGGAGAGAATAATGCCTGACCTTCAGAAACTCTTGGCATCTCCTTATTCCTGAGAGAGACCTGAGCTGTACTTTCTCAGATAATTTACCAATAAATTATTTTTTTCCTTAGGTTATCTATTCCTTGCAACCAAATGATCCCTGTCAAACACTCCATTCCTGTTCTCCAGTCTCAAATAAATACATATTTAGTCAGTATAACATGAGAATTTATATACAGACCTATGGTTAGAACAGCTCAAGGAAATGAAAATCATCCAGAACCACTTACCCAATAAGCACCACTAATATTTTAGTGTATGTACTCTTCACACTCATAACTCTATATACCCATATTTTAATGAAATTATTTTTTGTTATAGAGAAATTATTTTTCACATGTATGATTCTATATATAAATACATATAATTATATATAATGTATTAATGTAATATTAGCATAAATATATATTATTTTTACTAACATGAATATTTCTGGTTATTAACTGTTCTTCTTAATAACACTTTGCAATAACTGTATAATATTCTTCTATAAAAACATATAACTTATTATTGAAGCTTTCCATCCTCTCCATATTTTCACTATTGTACAAAAATAATGCATGAACATACTTATAAATAATAGTTTCACTAAAACAGTGCTATTTCATTAGGCAAATTCTGGGTGTAATGGTGTACACATCATCACAGTGCTTACTATCTAGTGCCACATCCATCTGCTATGGAGAGTATATCTCACAGAGCAGGGCTGGATCTCTCTAATTCTCTTCAAACGACATGAAGAACAGAACCATAGGATTCATGGGCACTGATGGTATGCAAGGCAGCATAAGAAGAGCTGCTCTGAATTCTTATAGGACATATGCTCTGTCCCACTGCCCAGATATCTTGGGCTTCCCTGCACTTCTAGGGATGCTTTCATCTGGGTCTGTTTCAAGTTCCTAAAAAAACTGTTATTCACTGAATCAAGCCAGTGACTGAATGTCATACACTTGTCTGCATTTTTGCAATACTTAGAAACACACATTGGCACATATTTGATGGAAGAATCAAGGACTCTTGAATCAAAATATTCCAAATCTGTCTCTCAGTGACCTTTCAGTGAATTATTTTATTTATTTATTATTATTTTTTAATTCTCACTTGAGGACATGCTTAGAGAGAGAGGAAGGTGAGTGGAGAAACAGAGAGAAAGAGAGAGAGAGAGAGAGAGAGAGAGAGAGAGAGAGAGAGAGAGAGAGAGAGAGAGAGAGAGAGAGAGAGAGAGATATCAGTTGCCTTCTATATGTGCTCCAACTGGGGACTAAATTTGCAGCCCAGATATATGATCTGACCGGGAATAAAATTGGTGACCTTTCAGTGAACAGAATGATGGTTCAACCAACTGAACCACTCTGCACTCTACAGCTTCAGTTTCCTTAACTGTAAGGTAGAGATAAGAAAATTTCCCCCATGGAAACAAAGGATAAAAGAAGTATGAGGTATGTAGAAAACAAATGTCAAAATGACAAAAGTAAATCTAGCCTTATCAGTAATTACTTTATGTGTAAATGATTCTACCTATGTGAGGTAACTAGAGTAGTCAAAATCATAGAGATAGGGAGTAGAATGGTGGTTGTCCGGGGCAGGAGGTAAGGAAAAATGGGGAGTTATTGCTTAATAGGCTTAAATATTCAGTTTTGCAAGATGAAGAGTTCTGGAGATGAATGGTTGCAGAACCTGAAGGTACTTAATACCACTAAAGTGTACATGTAAAAAATGGTTAGGATGGTACATTTTATAGGTGTATTTTATTACCATATAAAACTGGGAAAAATGACCCCAATGAGGTTGTGGTGAGAATTAAATAAAAAAGACATGTTTTCATTCTTCCCCTTTCCTTAATTTTGACGTGTTGCATGGGTGCCTAGCTGATGTTGAAGGACCCATGTTGATCTTCCATACATCCTGAGCCTGGTGGGATCCAGTGCTGCTTGCTAAGCATCACAATGAAGCACTTTAATTGTTCTGCATTGTAATGAGTCACTTGTTTCCCATTTCGGATTTTAAAACTCCAGGCATGAGATGCATTCAAAATCATTTTGCAGGCCATGAAGCAAAACAAAACCAGGGTCGTCAGGAATAAAACACTGCACCTTCTAGTTCTTGACGCAACTTCTAGACCCCTTCTACTTACATGACTCTATATTTATTCATTCGTTTGTTCATTTGTTTATTCCTTTGTTCATTCATTCATTCATTCACTCATTATTTTGTCAGCAATTCATACAATATTCAATATATGTGACTATGCACTAGGAGCTAGGAATTGTGTGGAGTAAAACCGGGCATGCTCCCTGCCCTCATGGAACTCACACTTTCCATTATGTAGAGACCACAGTGGGGGAAGGAAGTGATAGGAAATCGATTTGAAATTCCACCACTTGTCTATGTGTTCTTATAATTAGATGCAACACCCCCTTATACCACCCTTTCCCCAGACACCAAAATAACATTAATTTGTATTAATCAAAAAAAGCTAGGCGGCTTGGGTATGGTTTGTTGCACTTTAATTTAAAAATAAAGGCTTGACAACATTATGTATGATATCTAACGGTGCATCTGCACTGTAGTAATTAACATTGCAGCAGTGTCATTTCATCTGTGATGCTAATTACTGTGTTTCAATGAACTATGCTGGTGCACAGCACATTGACAAAGCTGTATGATGCAGATCAGGAAACGGAGTGAATGAAGAAGTTGATGCTGCAGTGGATCTCCAGGAGGCCTCTGGCTGCCTCCCAGTTCTCCTTTGTGTCCTATTTCAATCCACTGAGAAATGAGGAGAGAGGTGTATGGGATGCCCATTCTACAAACGAGGGAAGTAAGTGCGGTTGGTGAATGCCCAGTGACTTTTTCGGAATCACACAGTTGGCAGTGAGGTAAACCCAGGTCGTTGGATTCTACATCTAATGAGCCTGATATGAGAAATGCGACAATCTCAGCTCATAGAAACTATGTCAGGAGTTTTCATTTCTTCTCCAGTCTGGAGATTCAGGGCAGAGGAAACAGAATCCCACTTATGTAAAAGGAAGAGGTGGTCAACTGACTTGCAAAAGAGCTACCTGCATTCTCAGCACAGTTGGGTAGGAAAGGCAAGGTGGAGGGCACCCGCAGATTCTGAGGACTCACTACATGTCAGCTAGCATGCCGCTTTATAGGTCAGGAAACTAGGTACACATAGGCTAAGAACTCAACTCAAAGGTACAAGGGAAGTAGGTGACAAGACTGACACTCAGAAGAAGTCTTTAAGAGCCAAAGTTCACGGTCTTCCCACTGTCTCAGAGAGCAACTTCAAAGCCACCAGAGAGAGGCTGCCTTCTATGTCTCAGTGACTTTGTAAATTCAGACATTGAATAATGGTCTTTTTATTTATCGTATTTTCCGGCGTATAAGACGACCCCCTAACTTTACAGTTAAAACGTAGGTTTAGGCCTATATTCGCTGTATAAGACTACCCCCCACTTGCGAGGCAACACAAGTTCTTTTTTTAATAGACCGCCTCTCTGACTCTGGCCAATCTGAGCAGGCTTTTTACTAGAACACAGTGTAGTTTCGGGTACAGAACATGTACACTGTGTTGTAGTAAAAAGCCTGCTCAGATTGGCCAGAGTCAGAGAGGCGGTCTATTAAAAAAAGAACTGGTGTTGCCTCGGAAGTGGGGGGTAATCTTATACAGCGAATATAGGCCTAAACCTACGTTTTAACTGTAAAGTTAGGGGGTCGTCTTATACGCAGGAAAATACGATAAATAAAAAGACCATTATTCAATGTCTGAATTTACAAAGTCACTGAGACATAGAAGGCAGCCTCTCTCTGGTGGCTTTGAAGTTGCTCTCTGAGACAGTGGGAAGACCGTGAACTTTGGCTCAGAAAGACTTCTATATGCCGGGAAATACGGTATTTTCTATATAGAGTTGGCACAGGCCTTGTTCACTTGCAACACAAGAGTGATGGCATTCTTGTCTTTGGGATACAGTCTCATTTCGCAGATCGTCTTTGACTACAATTTGAGGGGACACAATGGGCTGACATCCACAAGAGACGCAGTGATTGTGGTGTATTCCAGGCCTTGTACTTTGCAGCTTCAATTAATACTTGCAGTGTCATGTGAGAAAGGGATTATTATTCATATTCTACAGGGGAAGACATGGAGGCGCAGAGAGATTAAATGATTTTACACGAAGCTCCAGTTAGAAGTCAGCAGAGTCAGAATTCCAGCCTAGGCCTATCTGATTTCACACTCTACAGCTCTTGAAAGAGAAGTCAGAATTAGGCAGAGAGTGTTAGTGAAATCATGTAGTTCATAAGGGATTGTGGCTAAACTCTTAAAGCCCATGGGTGTACATGTTTGGGTTAAATTTGGCCAGGCCTGGCCACAATACTCTTGGGGGATTCAAGATCCGGGATAGCAAGGGGAATCCCAGCCCCCACTTGCTTGGAGTTGAGAGATGGATCATACATACCTGCCTATCCAAATGCAAGTAGGTGGCTGAGCCCATAATGTTGGCTCAGCGCCTAGCGGAGTTAGTGAAGAAGGTCCGACAACCATGTCATATAAATTAGGTGTCCTTTCTTTGAGACCAAGGTTTCCTATTATGTGTCTCTGACTACTCTGCTGAGGTGTGTAATAGGCCTTCTTTGAATAAAATTAGTGAGCCTAAGAGATTTAAGAACAGCACTTAGTCTGGTTTCCCGCAGAGCAGCTCAAGATGCCAAGGGGTTGACTTGTAAAGGCTGAATACAAGGAGCCAGAGGGCTGCTTGCTCCCATGGGCACTCCAGGGGCATCACTGCCAGGAGAAACAACTAGAGTCAAATAATTGGCCTCACTGCAGCATAGCACATATACAGACTGGCAAAATTAGGGTAGTGTGGATTCTAGAGCTGAAAGGACTTCAGAGAAAATGAAGCCCAATCTCTTACTCAATAAGCCAGGAAACAGACACCCAGAGAGATAAAGACTTATCTAGGGTTGTACAACAAGTAAGTGGCAGACCCAAGACTAGAAATCACATTTCCCTATTCTCTTATCTCCAACCCCCTTTAAATTACTGTATGTTGAGGGTACAGAGCAGACTGACGTGGGAGTTAGAAATGCTCTAGTACAAAGGGTGTGTATATGTGAATGCCATAGAAAAAAAATTCAACCTGACATCTGGACATAGCATTACCTGATAGGATTCATTTGAGTATGGGGCCCAGATGTTTTATGCTATGAACATTTCAGAGCAATGATTGAAATGGAGGGGATTAGATGTAGAAGAGAGAGATGGGGGTAAAGGATGTGGAGCTTTGGGAGAAGGCATTTTTGTACTGCAGCTTTCAAAGAAAGCAGGAGATAAATATTTGGAGCTCTTGGGTTGCAGCTGTTAGGAAGAAAGTGGCTGAGACGAGAGTAAGGAAGAAAATAAAACCCGACCAGAGTGATCTGCTTTGAGTTGCCATAGATGGAGTTGTGTAGGAGGGTTGAAGAAGTACTTCCAAGATCTCACCCACCACTCTTAACCCTGGAGGGCGGATAGAGGTTTCTTCCTTAGCAATGCCAAGTTTATTCTAGTCTTTCTCTAACCCATCAATATGAGTCAGCCTGCTTTTCCTATGCAAAGAGACTAAGATTTTGGAGTCAACAACGAAAGACCAGATGAAATGATCTCATGGGCTTTATTGTGACATTAGTCCTATTATTATGAGGATAAAATGAAACCTATGTATGGCGATGCTGACTCTTCAAACAACAAACAATTCCTTTGCAAACTCTACAGGGATGCTAGGCAGTACCACTGCAATGAAGCAGCTCTTGCCATGATTGGTGCTGGTGCTTAAGACCAGAGGAACGGAGATCAGGTATGAAAGAAATTGCCTGGTCCACAAAGGTGTGGGCCATGTGAAGAAAATCTCTTCATCCTCCATCTTCCTCAAGGGGCCATTGGGCAGGTGGCTCCCTATGAGTTGGGCATGCTCTTACCAAACATAGATGTTGGTACTGAGCTCTTTACCTATACCTCAGCCTTGCCCAGTCTCTGGCCAGGGTCGGGGGACCCCAGAGAAAAGTGTCTGGAATGAGTTTTTCCCTTTTAGTCCTGGATTATGGGTTTCCAGGAGTGAGTCCCATGAACTACTTGTCTATTAAGCCACTGCTACCAACCAATGATTTTTACTATTAATTTAATTGTCTATAACAGTGGTTGGAAAACAGCTCTATTGACTAATCAGTTTGTTTGCTGCTCTATTGACTAATGGGTTTGCTGAACACTGGTCTATCATAATAAAAGCATAATATTCTAGTTAGACCAGACATCCTTCTGGACGTCCTTCCGATGACCTTCCGGATGAAGCTGGGGCTGTGAGGAAAGCCCGGGCCCCGGGTGCTAGCAGTTGGAGGGAAGCCCAGGTCCCAGGTGCCAGAGGGAAGCTGGTGCCAGCGGCCAGGGGGAAGGAAGGCCTACTCTTGCACGAATTTCATGTATTGGCCTCTAGTATTTAAATAATATTTTTTAAAATATATTTTATTGATTTTGAACAGAGAGGAAGGGAGAGAGATAGAGAGCTAGAAACATCGATGAGAGAGAGTCATCGATCAGTTGCCTCTTGCACACCCCCTACTGGGGATATGCCCGCAACCAAGGTACATGCCCCTGACCGGAATCGAACCAGGGTCCCCTCAGTCCCCAAGCCGATGCTCTATCCATCGAGCCAAACCGGTCCCGGCTAAATAATTTAACATTTAAGTAAAATGTAATAATTTGTCTTGTGTCTCCTTAGGTGCTTTATAAATATTTACAATTCCTACACAAAATCTACAAGGTAGGTGTGATCTTCACGTTTTCCAGCTGAGATAACGGATGGCACACAAAGGATTAGGTGACACCCCAATGACTGTGCATCTGAGATGTCACACTGTTGTCTACTTTTCACCCCGTGCATGTTTCAGAAGCTCTCTAGGGTAATGAACATTTCCTGTGCCCTGGAAGAGAGACTCAGGGTCTTAAACTGCTAAATATCATCCACAACCTAAATGCAAACAGGGCCCCCACCTCTGGTACACTTTTTTTGGATTCACCATGGTGGCCATTCAGTACTACAGCCCTTAACAAGTGATGGGTGACCGTGAAAAAAGACACTTATTTATAGAAACAGCATGAATCCTTTCTAGAAGCAAGCAACCAAGGGAATTACATTTTCTGAGTAGAGGTCACATCTAGATGTACTGCTGCTGCTACCACGCTGACATCACTAGCTTCTATTGTACTCTATGTGAATGCGGCTGTGCATGCATTAGCAACTCGATCCTTGCCACTGCCCATGAAGCAGATAGTTTTATTGCCAGCATCCTGATGAAGAAACTGAGATTGAGTGAGGGTACACAGGTCACAGAGCTGTAAGTCTCAGAGACAATATACAGGAAAGAGCCTGTGTGGACTGCAGACTGAGCTGCTGTATTGGCTCTGAGGAGGGAGAAATGACTTCCATTTAGGAGCACTAATGATGTTTCCCCAAAGGGGCTGGCATTGAACATGGGCCTTGGAGAAGGTGAGATGCAGATGTCCAGAGATGCTTAGATTAGGGGAGTAGCCTCAAAAAAGACTGGGGATGGGAAAATGCAAGGTGTGCAAAGAAAATGGTAGAAGTAACGAGGCAGTGTCACCGGAGTAATTCAATCATGAGCACCCAAGGGTGGGGTGGCACAGGTAACTGAGACAGGAGGTACTGGACCCCCGGATGGTGCTTTACATAGCTCATCTCATTTACTTTTCAGCAAAACCTGTGAGATAGGGCATATTACTATTTCTGTGTTACAAATGAGCACAGGGCTCTGAGAGGTTAGATAACTTACCTAGGTCATTCCTGTCCCACTCTTTGCACTATTATATTAGAGAAGGACACTATTCCCCCCAAAATAACTTCCTGCTGGCACGCTCTGCTCTACCACACCGATTCTCCCAATTTTCCACAGTTCAATATCAGAGAGCATCCCCACCGGGGAACCTCCTCTTATTGCCTATCATCACCACCACCACCATCTTCGCCATCCATATTAACCTTCTCCTCCCTCCTCCCCGGTCTCTGATAATAGGAACAAACTGGAAAAATCAGCAATCAACAAAAGCCCAATGCAATGAGTAAGTAGCTGATGGCATCAACTAGAATCTCATCTTGGGGATGAGAAGATAAATACCACAATAACCCAAATCTCAGAAATACATGGCTCAATTTTATGCAACTGATATGCCATTTCATGGATCCAAAGCAACAGTTACATCAGCCAATTTATGACCTTAATATAGTAAAGTGCCTACTGAGGGAAGGCAGGGAAGCCTGTGTGCTGGGGGATGCTTTGCTGATGCTTTCCTTCAACCAGCTTTCTGGGGGACCAGCATGGGGCAGCAGATAGTACTCTTCCCTTCCATCCATGACAAAACTATTGAGTGGCTCCAGAGTTGTTTGTACAATTGATTCAGCTGATATTATGAGAGCGTACATGCCAGAGAAGTCAGAGGACATTAAATGCACTGCTATGCTCCTGTTTCCTGCAAGCAGAAGACAGTCTTAAACCCAGAGGGTCCAAAAAACCATCTAATCCAGCGGTCGCCAACCGGTGGTCCGTGGACCACTGGTGGTCCGTGAGGTTAGAGAGATTAGATTCTAATCCTTTCATACACCCCACTTTTGTCCCAATTCCATCATTCTAGCCCATTGAAAACCTGGACAGGTGTTATTTATTTATTTTTAAACAAGGAAGTGTTCTCTTGGCATCTTTTGGCTATGTCAACTGTCTCCCCTAGATTTTTTATGGTCAAAGAACTTAAAATATAGCAAAACCTATTTTCACTACTTTCTTGATTTTCTCTCTCTCTCTCTTCACACACACACTCACAGAAACTCTCTTCTTTGTCTCTGACATATAATCATTCAACCATTATAAAAAGGCCACCACTAAAAAGCCTCTATAATGTACCCCCTTCTCTCTGTCTCCACAACCACTACTTCATCTTATTCTGTCCTGTTATTTTATGTTGTCCTCTCCTCTCCACTTCCCCAGTCACTGCCTAATTTAAGCCCTTGTGTTACTGCATCTCCTCAAATCCCAGGTGCCACAGACTGTCAGATTTTGTCCCACAACAGAGAGAGAAAATGCTACCAATAAAATAATGACACAGCATTGTTTGTAGGAGGCATCCTCAAGAGATGTTAAAATATAAAAGGAATTGTGCACCTTAAACATTGATGGTACACAGTATCTCAATGACATAACCTTGCAATCATCTCTCCCACAATCTTGTATGGGCACAGCAGGGCCTTTGTAATTGGGCCACATCCTATAGCTTAGGGGTGTCGAACTCAATCAGAGAAGGGGCCAAAATCTAAAATCCAGCCTAAATCGCGGGCCGAATGGTTTACTGAACAGTCATAAACTGTCATTGTGATGGAAACGCAGCAGAGTGCAGTGATGACAGCGCGGTGCGGGCCACATTGCAAGGCCTGGCAGGACGGATTTGGCCCGCGGGCCTTGTGTTTGACACATGTGCTATAGCTCCTTTTCCTCCACTTGGCAAATCCCTTCTCACCCTTGCTGACCATCTTCTCAAAGTCCTTGGGGACCCCACAGATGAAGTGATGATGCTTCCCTATGCTCCCATGGCATTCCGAACGTTCTCACGTGGATTAACATCTACATATTACTTTGTGATTATCTGCTTAGGTGTTTCCCCCCCAAGGGCTATGAGGAATCTGAGGACAGGCTGCATGTCTCCTTCACCTCAATATCTCTGTCCCTGGTCTATAGCAAGTCCTCAATGAGATTCCAGGGTGGGGAACCTTTTTTCTGCCAAGGGCCATTTGGATATTTATACCATCATTTGAGGGCCATACAAAATTATCAACTTAAAAATCAGCCTGCTATATTTGGCCAAACATTTAATTAACTCACTCTCAATGCCTTGGCAGGGCCAGATCAAATGATTTTGTAGGCCTTATATGGCCCGTGGGCCAGACATTCCCCACCCTTGATAGATATACTGAATACAGCTGAAAACTGCATGATGTTCATTGCTTCTGAGTACAGCCACCAGAGGGCAGTGTGGAACCATTCTGTGGCCAGAGCTGCTGTTTCCCAGGAATCTAGGTTGCAGAGGTTGAAGGAAGCTGGGCCTCCTGTGGGCAAACTGGCTGGGAGCCTAGGAGGCTCCATAGCTCTAAGGGTGCTCCTGCCATTCTGCAGATTCTACCTTGAGGATGCTCCTTGAATCCCCGTATCGCTTGCCAAGCCCCTACCACTAGGTGCTTCTGGGTGGCTGCCTGAGCACATTTCTTTCATAAGAGCCCAACACTCTTCCCAGCTTTCCATCCTGAGCAGAAGGGGGACGCCGTGGAGAGGGAAAGAAATACCTCCGGAACATTCTCATTTCTAATAAACACAGGCTTGCCATGAAGGGCCTGCAGTATAATTGCTCCACTTTGAAGAACAACAGGTAGCAGCATCAATATTTGATTTTTAAAAGGTTGTGCGCAAGGTTTTAAATATTAAAGATAAAGGCAAAGTCTCAGATCGTCTTTTCATCTCAGCAGTTGAAGCATTTTAAACGGAAAATGGTGCTAATGAGCAGAGTAAGACGGTGTACCCATCAAGTGGCATCTGGTTGCAGTGAAGCAAAATCATTTTGAGGTGGGGGTGGGGCCGGGATGGGGAGCCATAGCTGCACGAGGGAAGTTTTCTGTTCATTATTCCTGTAATGAGCGAAAAATAACACAACCACCAGAGTAACTTCCTTCCATCTCATAGCGGGCTGTTTAGTTCCCTCTATGAGTGGTCTGGGACAGGCTGCGAGAAAACCTCATAAATTAACTATCCAACTTCCTGCCTAATGAGCCCAATATGTCAATTTCCAGTGATCAGAATGATGCAATTCAATAAAGCACAGTTCATTTTGTAAGGAAATATACTTTTAATAGGGAGAACGGCAGGGTCACGGGCCTCCTGAGATCATTACGGGCCAGAGGAATTAGCGGCATGGAGCTGCACTCACTGTCTGGAGACACCCCCTGGGGTTTGTGTGGCAGATATTGTCTTTCAGGGACAATAAATTCCTTCATTATGTTTCCATTCCTGCATTAATGCAGCCATCTCCGATTTACTTGTAACCAAGAAGGCGGGTTATTCCTGAAACTTGGCATTTAATGCTAATGAGTGCTAGCAAGTCAGGCTGCTCTGTGTGTGTGTTTGTGTGTGTGTGTGTGTGTGTGTGTGTGTGTGTGTGTGTGAGAGAGAGAGAGAGAGAGAGAGAGAGAGAGAGAGAGAGAGAGAGAGAGAGAGAGAGAGGCGGCGGGAGGGGGGTTCAGGCAATCCAACAGGACAGTCAGGAACCTGGGAGATCACTGGGATAGGGTAGGGCCTGGAGGACTGAGATGGCTCAGGCCAGCCAGCCAAATGGATGAATTTCTGGAAATGTCAGGAGTAGATAGCCTGAGAGCCCTTACATCACAGCTGAAAAGAGAAGCTGAGCTGACTAGCAGGGAAGTAGTACCAAGTAGACATCCAGACCGAAAAGGCAGGGGGTCCTTTGGTAAAGCAGATAGGACTCAGTAAAAAAAAAGTGAGAGTTCTGGGCAGCAGAAGCCTGTAGGACCCAGTCTCAGAAGCCAGAAAGGGTGATGGAAACTCCTGCTGATTCAGAGTTGCCTATGCAGTGTAGGATGCTCTGGGGACTTCCTGGTGATGGAGCCCAAAGGCAGCCAGCCCATGGGTGTCTCTTTAAGAGGCTGCACCTTGAGACACCACCTTTACGACCAAGGACTCCACAGTCAGGCTTGTTGGAATTGCTCGGTTCTGTAATCTGCACCCAAGAGTGAAAGGTACCATTTGTTTTAATGGCAGAGGTAGGTGGGATGAATTTCACAGTCTCCATGTGGGAACAGATGATCCTCTAATATGTTACCCAATCATGATGGCAAGCTCTGCTTTGGAGGGAAAAACAAACAGGGAAGGCGAGGTCCCCTGGCATCCTTCAACATGACTCTAGGGTAGCGGGTAGGCAATGCAGCAGGAGAGAGGACAGCTCCTGGCATCTGTCTGGTTCAAGTTCTGACTCCTGCTCTTAGCTGGGTGGTGTTGGGTAGGTTGCTTAACTCTCCGAGCTGCAGTTTTCTTAACTGACATTTAATTTGCTGGCAATCTCTCTATTTCAAGAGAGATGGGAAGATATGTAAATATGTCCATTTGCTTACTGTTGCTTAGTTTTGATTTCTCTAACATCAAAGATAAGAGGAGTAAGTTTCAGGCAGTATCAGGATTCTCTCCCTTAAAGCAATTCTTATCTAAAATGGGACTTAGCTACCAAAGTAAGGCTCTGCTAATTTGAGTAACTTGGAAATAAATTTGTGAAAAGAGGATTCTCCCATGAGTCAGAGGGCTGAGAGGATAATACATTAATTAGGGGAGTGCTTCCTTAAGGTGAGATACGGATGGTGCCAAGTTCAACCTTCTGCAAACTGAGATCCCTGATGGGCAATGGCAGGCAATGCTCATCTGTTTGACCTGTCCTTGAAATGAGACCCCTGGTGGCCCGGGACCAGTAGCAGGTACCTTGGCAAGGATTTTCCACTGTTAAAACAACTCTCTCCTTTGGCTTTTGACACTGACCTTGTGTTGGCCTTCGACTATACTCAGCTAATGTGCATAGAACATTTACTACCTGCAAATTTATTTTATACGTTGTGTCATTTAATCTTCTTCAGAATAGCATGAAGAGGGTTTCATGGCGCTGGCTTTTAGAGATACAAAAACTAAGGCTCGGGTAGGTTGAGAACTTAACCACAGGGGGCAGCTCATAGGAGAGAGGAGCCCATCCTCACGCCTTTGGATGGGTTTCGTGTCCCCCATTCTTTTCAGTACTTCATGTCTCATCCTCAGTGACCTATGGGTTTGATCTCAAGTGTTTTGCATAAAATTTATACTTTGAAATAGTTTTAGGTTTACAGGAAAGTGGCAGAGCTAGTCCAGGGGTTGCCTGTATCCCCCTCAGCCAGCTTCCCCGAATGTTAACATCCTACACAACCATTGTATGTCTATCACAGCTAAGAAATGAACACTGGTACATCACTCTCAACTAGACTTACAGACTTGATTTGCATTTCACCCATTTTTCCACTTGTGTCCCCTTCTGTTCCAGGGTCCAGTTCGGGTGACCACACTACATTTAGTGTCTCACAATTTTGACCTGATATTTGTGGCACGTTTATTTGAGGAAAAATTTGCCATAGGGACCAAGGTTAAAGGCTAAGATTCTGTACGCATTTATAAAGGGAGACTCGTTACTTGCTTTTGTGTTTGTAGTTGAATTTGCTCTTGATAGAAGCAATGCTTCACACTCATTTCAGAGGCCACTTCCCTAGTAGCTGGGAATCCTGGCTTGCTGGCACCAGAGCTATGTAGGTTTTGGGGTGAGACTCGGCCTTCAATAGCGACAGTCCATCACTGTCTTCTTCCAAGGGCAGGAAGTTTCAAATCAACTCCTGGCTTTAGCATACATTGCACTCCTGAAGTTTCCACATTTGCCAATAAGTAAGACATTCTATCATCTTCAAGGCGTCAAATCTTCTGATAAATTGAGTTTCATAAAATATGGCTCTATTGATCTCAGGGCTCAGCTCTGAATAAGGCATGCCAGCCAGAATTGCTGGTGGGGACTTTTCTGCAAAGGAGGATGTCGTGTGCTCACATGCGTAGGGACATTTATGAGATCAGGGTCCCTGACTCTAAATCTCAGTGTCTGGCATGACATCTCACCCAGACTGATCAGAGTGACCTTCTCTCATTGCTGCTGCCTCGGCTTCATAGGAATGTTTCACTGATGCACATTAGGACGTGGGCAGAGGAGCTAGGGAGTCCACACTGTAGCTAGTCATGGGCATGGGGGTGTGGGGCCTGTGTTATTGCTCCCTTTCCCCCCAGAACAAAAGAAGATGAACCCTGTCTCAGAGCTCAGTTTAGAGAGTTTCCCATGTTTGCAGAAAGGAAAGGACCACGGATGAAAATGGCAGAGATGGCCAACTGAAGAGGGACAAGTCAAAGCACAGTGTTTCCCAGACACCAGCTTGCCTAGGGCTGCTCTTCACACAGCCTGCAGGGATGTGCAGGCTCCTTTTCAACATTAAAAGAAAACCCACAGATAAAATCTTCACACTTTTACAATGACAACATACCTTGAATGCCATCTGTGCTCGCCATTTGTTCAGGTAACTCAATGAGAAAATAGTACTCTTTGAAAGACTACCATTTAGCCTGTTCATAGTCTTAAATGGATGGATGGCTTCTCTTGAGATAACATCCCAGGACCCATGGCTGGCCCACTTCTGTCTCTCCAACTCAATCAGAGAAATCTGCCTCCTCTTCTTTGGGGAGCAGAGAGGGGGGACAGAGGGACCAGAAGTGTTTGATCTGGAAGGAGTCCCTCCTCCTGGGTCTGGGTGTGGGGAAACAAGGGTGCCCCCAAGGCCTAGAATTTGCTTATGCATCTGTCAAAGCATAAAAATAAAACCATTGTTGGCAGAGTCAGGTGAATCAGGGTATGTGTAAATACAATAAAAATATAAGCTATTAATAAGAACCTTCACACACCTAACTTTCTTTCCTTGCCTTTCTTTAAAAGAACCAATTACTCACTGTCTGAGAAACCTGAGCTCTGGCCCCTGACCCTGGACCTAGAGGTTAGCCTTGAGTGAGGCGAGCTTTCCACCAGCCCCCTCCCAGCAGTTCAGTGATTTTTTTTGGCACCACACACCCCTCAACAGAATGGAATAGCCAAACCTTGATTTGCAGGTTGGAGGGTGGTGATGGTGGAAACTGCAATTAAAAATGTGCTAACGTCCTTTGAAAATTCATAAGCAACAACCAAGGACCCAGTGTGGTGCTTATGTTCCGACAGTCTGACAGCTTCATTGGTTGACGCTTTTGAAAAAGTAACTCTCAAACTTGCATAAATTGCACCTTTTGTATTTTAAGTCACACAGGCACGGCAACATGATTATTCATGACTTTGGAGAATGTTCTTGACAACAAGAGGACATGAATATCCCCAGCCCTGCACCAAATTAATGAGACACCCCAAGAATCAGAGAGAACAGCCACGCACAGCCCCTTCTCCCCAGGAGGAGAGAGGGTTCTGTGCTTCGCCACGTGTGGGGCCTGTCGTGTCACTCCTGAAAAGACAAGTGTGGGTTTCTGGCTAGTGGTTGATAAGTATGCTCAGGCAGAGGCTGCCACAGAGACAGGTCTCTGCTGGCAACCGAGAGGGCTTTGATTTGCTTTGTGTTGCAAGTAGCAATTGGGCTTCTGAGCTTTCCGAAATGAGGAAGAAAAAGTATCCAAGATGCCAGTAGCATACAAATGGAAACCCCAGCAGAATAAAATGGAGATACAGCCTTAAAATGACAGCTCCAGTTCAAAGAGGGTGAATTATGTGTCCAGTGCAGTGTGGAAGCAGGTGACCTGGGATCCTGAAGAAGGTACTGTCATCCTGATGTTACAGAGGGAGAAACTGAGGCATTGGAAGACTAAACAGTGTACCCACCATGACACTGACTGTCAGATGCAGAACCAGGATTTAGACCCAAGCAGCCCGGCTCCAAAGACCCAGTGGGTCCCTTCCAAGATGCATCCTCGGCAGAAATCTAGTGACTTCTTTGTCGGGCTGTGAGGATGGCTTCTTTCCGAATGTCTGCTTCCTTCTTCTCCTGGCTTCTCAGGCAGAAGATGGCCAGCCACAGTTCCTGAGTTTCATCCCTTTATCTAAGCGGCTGGCTCCGAGAGAATCTCCTAGATCTAGTCCCAAAGTAGCAAGAGAGGCATCTGGACCCCACCCCCACCGCCAGCTTCAGTAAAGTATCTAGACTTATCCAATCAGCACCTGTGCCCAGGGGGGAATTTGTAGCTCAGACCTGGCTCCCAGGGGGTGCAGCACACTGAGGAGAGTCCCAGGAGCTCTGGTTCTACTCTACTTTGGGACAAAAGTAGCTTTTGTTAATGGAAGTCCCTGCCTCCTCCCCAATCCTGTACATTGCAGACTCCCCCCAACCCCCCAGGTCAGTCAATAGACAATGTACAAGGTCATAGGTCAAGCACTGTGCAACCACAGGACTGACCCTGCCTTCAGGGAACTTACAGCTGATTGCACAGATCACTCAGGTGTGCAAAGAACACTGCATGCTGTGTGTGCGAGTGTGTGTGTAAATTAGAGCTCCAGAGAGGGAGGAAATCACTAGCCACTCCCCTCGGAAGCTCCCCAGATGATGAGATTCTTGTAGCCTTGACCTAACGTTGTTGAAAAGGTAGAAAAAGCATGGGCTTTGCAGTAATATTTCTGTGTTAAAATTCCATTCTGTGACCTGGACAAGTTACCTCTTTGAATCTCCATGACCTCATTTGGAAAATGGGGATAAAGCCTATAATCCCATGGGACAGTGATTAAAATTAAATTTTGGGATCATGTGAATGGGTTCAGTAGAAAGAAATTACTTTTCTCTTTTTCCCTTACCTCCTCCTCTGGGCCTCTCAGACAATTTTAGTTCTTGCCTCATTTTAACCTGCTCACCTGTGTCTGTGTCTACCTCTTTGTCCTTCCTATTTGTGGATTTTTTAAGGATTTAGTTCATATGTTAGTCCCTCTTGGGGCCTTAATTACTGAAACATGAACACTTAGAACTGTGTATCAAAAACAACCACTCTTGGGAAACTTTATATCACTCAATACTTTCATTTTATAAGTAAGTGCTTATACTCATTTGCATGTATTTGCATATTTCTTTGTGGTTTTTATTTGTTGTGTGAGAATCATAGTAGTAACAGTTAATAGTAATACTACAATAGTAACCAAGTATTAGTAGTAACTAACTGCTGGTACCTGAAGTGTGTTAAATAATTACAATATCAGGCACTCTTCTAAGTATTTTTCACATGTATCACCTTACTACACATACCCTGACTCACCTGGCCTTCCCAACAATGGCTTCATTTTTATGCTCTGACAGATATATAAGCAGATTCTAGGCCTTGGGTGCACCCTTATTTTCCAGAAGAAACCCAAAACACTAATTTGAAAGAATACATGCACCCCTGTGCTCATTGCAGCGTTATTTATAATAGCCAAGATATAGAAGCAGCCCAAGTGCTGTGGATAAGAAAGCTGTGGAACATTTAGCAATAGTATACTATTCAGCTGTGAAAAAGGAAGGAAACCTTATATTTTTCAACAGCATGGATGGAGCTAGAAGATATTATGCTAAGTGCAATATGTTGGTCAGAGAAAGACAAGTACCATATGATTTCACTTATATGTGAATGCTAATGAATAAAATAAACTAACAAACAAAATAGAAACAGACTCATAGATGCAGAGAAAAGACTGACAACTCTCAGAGGGGATGGGATAGGGTGGCTGGGTAAAAAAGGTGAAGGGAATAAGCCAACTGACACCCACCCCAAACTCATAGACACAGACAACAGTATGGTGATTACCAGAGAGAAAGGAGGCAGGGGGAGGTAGCAGAGGTTAAAGGGGACAAATGGTGTTGGAATGAGACTTGGATTGGGGTGGTGAACACACACCTCAATATACTGATGATGCTTTATAGAGTTTTAAAATACAACAACACTGAGGACTCCCGCCACTGAGGATACGTGAAGCTAGATCTTGTCCAGTACAAATATAATACGGGCCACATGCGTAACTTAAAATGTTACAGTCGTCACATTAAACAAAAACAAAACAACCACCCCATAAGTAAAATTAGTTTTAAGAAAATATATTGTTTAGCCTAAGGTATCCCAAAGACGATCATTTCAACCTGTGGTCAAAATGAAAATTATCGGTGACATATTTTACATGAGTTTTTTTAAACGAAATCTTCAACATCCAGTGTGTATTTCACATTTACAGCACATCGCAGTGTGAACACCAAATTATCTTTGAAAATTATCTTTGGTCTGTGTTTACATTTCATCCAAGTTAGAGTTGAAGAAGTAGAGCCACATACCTCAGTTGTACTACATGCACTTACCAGTTTCCCAAGAACTGAATCAAGTGTTGGTTTTAAAATATATATAAATTTTATTGATTTTTCACAGAGCGGAAGGGAGAGGGACAGATAGCCAGAAATATCGATGAGAGAGAATCATCGGCCAGCTGCCTCCTACACCCCCCCCACCGGGGATGTGCCCTCAACCAGCGTACATGCCCTTGACTGGAATCGAACCTGTGATCCTTCAGTCCACAGACTGATGCTCTATCCACTGAGCCAAACTGGTTTCAGCCAAGTGTCGGTTTTTAATTGAAGAGAATTAAAATGAAATAACATGGTAATGTCAGTTTTTCAGTTCTACTGGCTTCCTTACATGTGCTCAGGAGCCTACTGGACAGCTGGGCCTCAGAGTAGCCCGCTGTCAGGGTTGAGTCAGGGGAGCTGGGATGTTTGCAAGTCAATTACAGTCAGTCATTGGACAAGGAGTGCTCCTGACACCCCACACCTGCCTGTGCTGGGGTGGAGTTCATTCTGGCAACTAGAGGAAGCCCAGGTGGCTGGCTGGTGGTTGGGTAGTCATGTACAGTCTAAGTGGATCAGGGCGAGGATGAATCTGCTACAAAAGGACTGAGGTTGGAAACAGTCCATAGGCTGTGCAGAATGAGAAGGAAAGAGCGAGAGGAAGAAATCAAGTGTGATTTGTAGTTTCTGGCTTTCAGTTGTGAGGGTAGCAGTAGCATTTATGGAGATAGGGAAGATGAAGGGAGGCCTTGGTTTGGGAATAAAACCATCGATTTCGTTGCAAACATTGGAGTTTGAAATTCTTGAGAAATATCCAGGTGGAGATGATGGAGGTAGCTTTGGGATACGTTAGCTGAGAGATCAAGGAAGATGAGAGGACAGTGAATGATGGTTTAGCACTCCAGTAATAAAAATAGCATACAATGGTAATGATCAGATATATATGTAAAGTCACCTTAAATATTATAAAACAGCTCCCGGACTGAGCACAAGATGGAACAGTGGCTAAAATAGCAGATTTTAACATTTTCAGAATGTGGTCATTGGTGTGTGTGTCGGGGGGGGGGGGTCTCTCATTTTTTTGTGGGGCAGGATTGGTTCATGCAGCTCCTCTCAGCTGGGGCAGAAAAAAATCCTCAGGAATGCATATTCACCTTTGCTCTGAGTTTAGGCTCTCTGAGCACCTTTTCTTGGCAATGATAGTAGACAGAAGCTGTCTTGGACAAAAGACACCTTCAACGAAAAGAGCGCCCCCATTCTCAATACTAATAGTAGGCTTCAGCGTTACACCACCTTCTGGGTGGGTATCTGTCTGCCTTGGGCCAGTCTTCCCAGGACCCACCAACTCTGATTGTCCTGGTCCATGGGGCACGCCCAGCGCTAGGAATACAGGTGGCTCCCCCAAGATTCAATGATGGATCCAAGGCAGACCAGTGGCACAGGTGGCAAGGCCTTCAGATCCGCATGTTTTGGAAGTGAAGACTGGCTAGCTTGCTGGAAGGATTTTGGCTGGTTTGGGAGCATGATCATTGCACAGGTGCCCTGCAGTCAGGGCCACTCTAGGTGGTCCAGATGGTAAGGTCTTAACAGGATTTCACACTTTGTTAGGAGGCTCTGTTCCATCAGCTTAAATGAGATTGCAGAAAACACGCTTTAACCAGATGGGAATAGCCATGGTAGATATAAAATCCCACCTTTATACAGAGGAGATAATCCAGTGCTCAATCACTCATTCAACTTGGCGTTTTAAGTGCTCACATTTTTCAGGTGGCATGCTAGGAGAGGCCCCGGAGCAGGAAACTGTTTCTGCTCCTGCTAGGAGGGAGAGTTAACACACCGTCAGGGTAGAATGTGCTACCCTGTTTCCCTGAAAATAAGACAGTGTCTTATATTAATTTTTGCTCCCAAAGATGCGCTAGGTCTTATTTTCAGGGGATGTCTTATTTTTCAATGAAGAAGAATACGGTACACATTTATTGTTAAATAAAAATAAAGGAAATTTATTACCTGTATACGGTACGGTAGTACGGTATTTGTCAACACAAACCAGACAAACTGTGAATCCTACAGTATCAAGTATTTACTCATTTATTCAATGACAATCATGTCATCATCTTCTGGAACATCATCATAACAATCCAATTCCTGAATTTCCTGGTGAATTTCTTGTGACTCCATTTCTTTCAGAATCAGTGGACCAAATCTCTCATGTTTAGCCTACGGGGGGCCTTATTTTTGGGGGATGCCTTATATTTCACTCAGAAGGAAACTTGCAAGTAGGTCTTATTTTTGGAGGATGTCTTATTTTCGGGGAAACACAGTAGAAGATATGATGGAGGGGATAACAGAAATGAGGCGTCTAGGTCAGGTGGAGTAGCGAGGACAGGGAAGTCTTCCTGGAGAAAGTCACCCGTGAAGTGAAACTGTTGAGGAAACAGGAGCACTGAGGCCCACGTTCTCATTTAAAGTCACGGGACCCAGTTTCTTGCCCCTGGAAGGCTCTGCCATACAAAGGTGGTTGGGCTGAAGATTTTTTGATCCACAGCAAGGTCAAGAGTGAGTCAGGGTCAGAAAGGGCAGGACCTGGAGTTGAGGGAAACTGAAAACCAATAAGTGGTCAGAGCCAGGGAGGGGCTTGTAATGGAAGCCATGGCACAGGTGCTTGGGGGCTGGTAGGTTACAGGCAATGCTTCCCTGTCTCCATGCATGTGAAAAGTGGGTAGAGTAGTGGCTAGACTCAGAGTGAGAGCCCTGCTATGGGGTGGGTATGGCAACTTGGAGCTCTGTGCCTGTATAGCAATCCCATTCTGCCATCCACTCCCCAGACAGGATTCTGGCCTGCAGATGAACACTGGATGTTTTAAAAATTAATCATATTCCCCTTTAGAACAATTCATTATAAATTCTATGTCCATGAGATGCATTAATATTAAGAAACAGGTGCTCCCAGATTCAATTAGCAAAACTGCAATTATTCACAGAGGGTTATGCTGGGAAATTGGGGAAAATATGCAGGTGTGCAAATGAGCCCTACCCGGAGGCACCTCAGCAAGCCTGGAAGAATGCCTCCCACCAGCAAGTGCTTTGTTTGGGTGACAAATGGAGTTGCTATTTCACCCAAAGAGTGATGAACCTCTGTGGTTTATGTTAGGTTTGATCAAATAATTGAATCCATGCCCCTCTCCTGGGAACTGACTTTAGGCCATTTCACAATGGTCATTCCCCTTTGCTCAGATCACATCCCACTTGCTGAGAGCACATACTACTTGCTAAGACCATTATCTCTCCCCTCTGGACCTTCCCAGGATCCAGACCTGCACAGAGAATTCTCCCCTGAGGAAAAGCTCCTTTAAAACCTCTGACTCCCTCTCCCTGGGTGCTGGTGCCATTTTGGGCCTCAGCCCGTCTGTTCTCCAGATGACCTAATCTATATATATAAAAGCCTAAGTGAGCATCCAACCATCTCACTGATAGCTATGATGCACAATGACCACCAGGGGGCAGATGAACAATGCAAGAGCTGCCAAGCTGCAGTGACTTGGCAGCTGCAGATCTCAGGTAAGGTCCCTGGAACCCAAGAGGAGGGAACCTATTCCTGAGGTGCGTCACCAGAGAACCACCCTCTCGCAATCTGAGACCCCTTAGGGGATGTCAGAGAACCAGTTTCAGCCCGATCCTCACAGGCCAGGCAGAGGGATCCCACCAATGCACGAATCCATGTACCGGTTCTCTAGTAAATTTATAATCCCTTATGTGCATACTTCCTTCGGTAACTCTTACATCTAGGAGCTGGCAGAACTTCACACTTGGAATCATACTCCTAAGTTAGGTTCCCAAACTTGCCCATTTGCCTATAGAGATCCTTTGGCCCCACTCCGGCTGATACCAGTTAAATGTTAGCTGCTATTGCTCCACAAACAGGACACGTTTCTAGAGGGGCCGGTGGAATTAGCATGGGTTGAGAATCACTAACAAGAAAGATGCCTTGTTTTCTCCAGCAGATTAACAAGGAGTGACTCTGTTTGGCCATAAGTCCAGGGGAGAAGTCTCCAATGGGATCTCTCCCTGAAGGCTCTAGGTCAAATGGTCTTTTATTATCTGGCCTTATACATATGACTCCTAATGGAAAGCTGTTTGTTAGCTACCTCTGCCAGATTGTGAGCTTCTTACGAGCAGACCATCCATCTCTGAGACACAGGACCTGGCACACAGCAGAATTCAGTGTTCCATGAAGATGACTTTGTGTCTGTTGCTCTTTCTGCGTGTAGCACTTCCTTTCTCTTCTCTTAAGTCCCACTTCATGCTGATGCCATGTAGACCTTTGCTCTTATAACAAAGATGATGTTCAGTATATTTGAATTCTTATTATGTGCCAGGCAGTATACTTAACACTTTTTGTACATAATTTTATAGCTTGTATAATATGAGGTGTTATATAACAATATTATGTAACTGTGAGGTAGGTATTATTATGAATCCTACTTTACAGATGGGGAAACCAGAGCTCAGAATACTTGCTCCAAATTTTACAGCTCATAAGTGGCAGGACCGGGATTTGAACCAGGCTTGTCTGATCCCAAAGCCTGAGGCTGTGCCACGGGATGACATGGAGAGCTCCTCACGATCTTTTGATGTTTCAGGTGACTCCATGTAAGTCAGTTTCTTTTCCCAACCAGATTGTGCTTTTGATATTTTTTTTTTCTTTAACTCCCGATCTAATGTCAAAAGGCTGACATTTATGAAATACTTGGAGACTTAACTTGCAAAGACCTTTGTCCCATGGTCACCTGGATTGTTCCAAAGAATGCACTGCTAACTCGTTCTGGCCTTTGGGAAATACTGCTCCTTTGACATATGGCAAGAATGGAAATATTTTTTTCTGTTTATATGCTAAGCAGCATTATAACAGCTGCCTGCAAATATGGGCCTGCCATCCATCACACAAGCACCTGGATGCTGTAATCACTGATGACAGGACAGCTCAGAAGTGCATTCTCTCTGCAGAGCATCAGTGGAAACCCTTTCTCAGTTAAATGGAAATCGAGGCCCATTGGACTGGAATCCCCCCTATAACAATAGTAAGTGGTATCAAGTATGGTACATTCTTCTCTGATAAGAAAAGGCTGTGCTTACTTCTTTTTTCTTACCTCTCCATTCTCCATGGGATCAGGACAAAATCTACCATAGAGCACTTCTATGGAACCCTGTTTTTCCTCCTCCAGGAAGCTTGCCCTGATCGCTTTAACAGGGCTTAGAAGTCAAGACTCAGGTTCAAGTCCTGACTCTGCTGCCAATTATCTGTGTGATTCTGGGCAAGTTACTCTACCTCCCTAAGCTTATTTCCCCCTGGGATAAAAAGCCTACCTCATGTATTATACCTCTAGATAGATTATACAATGGCAGAATAGCTAAATAATTTTAGTTTCCCACTTTCTTTTTCCTGTTCTCTGAAATTCAATGGCATTTATAGTATTTGTCATATAATTTGGTTCCCAGCTACAGTTTTCTAATTAAAGACTTTTCCCATAGTGCTATGTTCACTTGTAATTCACTTTATGCTAACCGACTATGGCCTGTAGTTTAAAGGAATAAAACAGGTCTTTTTGCCATTGGTTTATTCAATGCAGACAGGCCCTGGCATACACCTACCCGTTGGATGCTGCCCTTGCATGGAATATGCCTGCCATGTGGCATGGTTTATAGCTCCCTGAGCTCATGTCTTCTGCCTCTGAGTATGTTAGTATATGACTGCCTGTGTTTGAGCGCTCAGCATGTGAAACAGGGATAGAGAGCCATTACAGGCTGGGGGTCAGGCAAGACTTTCTCATGGAAACACACCGTGGAAGAGGAGTGGGGATGGGCAACAGTGGGCAGAGCAGTTCGTTTCTGAGCAGAGAAAACAACATGAATGATGTGTGGGGCTGGAAAGAGAGGAGAGAGAAATAAAGATAAAGGAAAGGTACTATGGTGTACCTACATGCAGGTATTATGCTACATGCTTGATACATATCATGGATGCCTCTCATCTGAGAGACAGGGATGACTTCCCCAAGTTTAGCAAAGACAAAAGCAGGCACAGAGAGTTTGTTAAGCAACTTGCTCCCGCTAATGAAGATAGGAAACAGTGGAGCTGGAAATAGAGACCAATTCTGTGTAGTTTCAAAGTCTGTTCTTCCACTTGACCAGGTCCCTACTAATGCTTGGCACATGATGCAAGCTCAGTAATTGTTGAACTGTGACCTGACAAACCCAATAACATAGAGGGTATGTGGTCATAGCTAAACATAATCAGATCCAATTTAACGGCTTCAAAAGACTTGAGAGAAGTAGAAGGTGGGTAACAGCATATGTTTGTCGGGATAACTACATTATGAGAAACCAGTTCATTGAAATAGGAAGCAAGATTGAATTAGTGGATGAAGCTCAGTGTAGAAGCTCAACCTCAAAAGGACATGAGCAAGGCCATCGTTATAGCATGCTGTTAATTATGATCAAATCAAAAGCAAATTGACTGGTAGCTATTAATTAAGTTTTTATGCATCTGGAAAAAAAAATAGGAAAATAAGCACCAGGATCAACAGCTCAAACACGAGGCTGGTCTGGATTATGCAGAAAGGAGCCATAAATCATGTGTGAGTAAACTTTAGGAATGATCCTGCCTCTCCCAACCATTGTTATGACAACTAAAACAATATCTTATGTTGAGGCAGCTCTTTGTAGTTTCAACATAATCTCAAACCCCCTCCTCAATGTTAATCCAAGCATTATATGGTTTGTATTGTCACTCCTATTTCACAGGTGAGGAAGCAGTTCAGGGTTTAAGCACCTTGCTCAAGGTTGCCCAGCCTATGTAATAAGAGAGAAATTTGCTAATTATCTGTCACCCCATGATGCATAACGACCGACATTGTAACAACCAAATCACAGATCTGTTGGAGGGTGGGGCAGCGAACTACAAGTGGGCAGCAGAGAGCTACAGGAGGGGACAGGGCAGCAAGCTATGGGCAGGGTGGGGGTGGGGTTGAGCTACAGGAAGGCGGGGCAGTGGGCAGAGAGCTACAGGAGGGCGGCTGTGAGCTACTGGCACACAGATTCGTGCACAGGGCTAGTAGTAGCTAATAGAAAAGCAAAGAAGAGAATGCAGGCCTTCAAGAAACTGCTTTTCTTCCGAAGGTTTTCTGTACATAGTGAGGTCCCTAGAGAGAAATTGATTACTCCAGTCACTTTATTCTTATCTTATGCTGTTCCATCTTCCTTCCTCTCCAGGACCCATGCTGCTGATGACCCGGCACCTTACATCTGCGCCCACCTAAGTTGGAGCAACAGGAAATGCTGCTTCATGGTTTAAAATAGACTTGGGGTAGAGGGGAGAGCAGCGATAATTTTGGGCCATGAACTTCCTACAGAGTCAGGATTTTCTAACAACTCCCTTTGGCTCACTGGAGGAGGATGACTCCAAGAAACAAAAACCAAGATGTCTGTTATGGCAACCACGTGGTTGTGGCTTCATGTGATCGAGTGGGTCTTAGATTACTTGCCTGCACCCATTCGTTAGCCACAGAAATCATTGCTGACTGAAAAAACACATAAAACACAAAACACCAAAAAACTACAGACTGCAACAAAACTGAATAAGGGTCCAAGGCTGGAATCTTGGTATAATTCTTGATAACCTTCACTGTGGTAAAAGTTTATTGCAATATCCCGTGGGAGGCTGGTTAACCAAATGCAGCCAGGTTTTGCTTTAAACTGAGACTATTGGCCTAAATGCAAAAATGAAACCAGTGGTTTTTAGCTAGCGATAGGGCTTAGGGACATTTGCTGTAACTTGGTAATAAACTTGTCTCTTGTACAATGGACAGTGGAAGTGCAGAACAGCTGCTGATGGGTAAATTAGTATACAGACCCACATGGTATCTTTGGAGGAAAGACAATTTCTTTTCCCCTTGCGTCCTTTAGACAGATGTTTGGTGTTCCTTGCGCTTTCTTTCCTTACTATCTCATCCCTGACCTTTCTTTGTCAACTGTCCATTAGTGTAGAGTTGTCATTTATCCACCTGCTGCGCCTCCATCTGCCTAGGAAGGCCTGCGCTAGCTCCGATTTCGGACATCTGATGCAACCTGATGGGGATTTGCTTCTCAGGGTCCCGTTCTCCTTGTATATAATACATCAAATAACCAATGGCGACCGTGCGACCCACCTCTGCAAAGTCAACAGATGCTGGGTAGCTGTTTGGAAGGAGGCTGAATGGAACTAGGCAGTACAGATATTTGCAAATTAAAACAACTGCTTTTCTGCCAGGGTTTCTGTTGGGTCTTGCAAGGCCCAAGGAGTGAAGTTAATTACACCAGTCACCTTGAATTTCCTCAATATCACAAGAGGAAAAGGAGCATTTTTAGTTTGTTTCTGGTTCCATTGCTAACAAAAGTGAGCTTGTAAACAGGGCATTGTGCTGCCTGGGCATGCACAGGCGTAGATATGGTGTAGAGCTAAAGGAAACTGAGGTCAGAAAGGTTACATGCCGGGTCAAGGTCAGGTAGCTAATTGGTGACAGAGGTGAAAGTGGAGATGAGGTAATTTTATCCCTGGGTCAGCAGGAGTCATCCTGCTATATTACATTAATTTTAATTTCTAGACATCCTTTCCAATTCAGGCAGGATTCTTTTTTTTCTACCCTTAATTTCAATTTCATGATACTTAAAAATTGATACCAAACAAATAAAATCAAATAAGAATCATGTATAATGTATATACTAAATATAATACACAGTGTAATACATGTCCTCATTCTTTCAACTAATATTTAATTGGGACTTTTGGGCAAACACTGGAATAGAGATCGAGTTTCAATGACACATAAAAGAAAATTATGATAGAGTGAAAAAGTAGAGAAAAAATTGGGGGAGAAAAAAGAAGAGAGTACAACACAGGCGATGTATTCATTACTGCAAAATCAAGGATTTATCCACGAATATGAGGCAAGATACTTGATAGTAAAACAAAACAAAAAACCCACATCTAAAAATCCTCTCTTTAAATAGCATTTATAGCGAAAACTTGGTTAAAAGAGTTCCCCAGAGGGAACTCTCTGGGACTCTCAGTGATTCAGACCTCCATGGCTTGTTCTGTTTTGGGAGAAAGAGACAAACCATGGAGAATATAGGGCAAAGAGGGCAGGGAGGTATCTGGAAAAGGTCTGGGTCCTGATCCAGATTTCCCAGAAACCTCACCATTTCTACCGCTCAGTTTCATCTTCTGCGGCCCCTGTGGGGCCTCACTGTGCGGACAACATGACATGTGTGTGGAGTGACCAGCCCAGCATCTGCACACAGCATCTGCTCAGTGAATGTTCCTGGTCCTCCTGAGGACATTCCGGGTTGTGATGCTGGTCCAGGTGGAAGAGTGAGGATCAATGTTCAGAATGATGAGAGGGGACTCCAGGGGAGCACAGCCACACTCACCCATGGGCTCCGTTCTCTTGAAACAGAAAGCCACTTACCAAAGGAGAAAAATGGAATTCGACATTTTGGAAAGACTCTTGGTCATTGAAAAGGACACAGAGATGACTTTTAACCATCGGAAAAGTCAACCGGTAAAGTCAACTAGCCAGAACATGGCTGCTACATGACTGTGGATGATTGAGGTTCTGTTTTCTATTAACCTCACGAAGGTGCCTTTGGAGGCAGCTCTGTGCTGCTTGGCATCAGCTCCCTCCAGGAGGTAAAGGACCTGAGTGCCCTCCCTAAAAATAGCCTCTCCTGGATGTGACCAGTGCTGACAGCGCTCAGGGCTGACCCCGGAGAGGCACGGAGTCCTCCGCGGGGCAGGGCTCTGGCGGACAGATGTAAGAAGGCACAGGTGAGCATATATGCAGATACTTCTGAATGCGTCAAATCCCCCCATGCTTCCCCAAACTGGATTTGGAGATTAGGTGGGAGTGTGTGTGTGTGTGTGTGTGTGTGTGTGTGTGTGTGTGTGGGAGGGGCGGGGTGGGGAGTGGGGAGGGGAAGCAGATGGAATTCAAAGCACAAGGAACTCTTGGCATAAAAAAGTCCTAGAAAGAAGCCAATTTGAAAAGGCTACATAGCCTATAACATTCCAACTATAGGGCATTCTACAAAAGGTAAAATTATGGAGACAGTAAAAAGATCAGAGGTTGGCAGAGGTAGGATTGAGATAAGAGAGATGAATAGGCAGAGCACAGAGTTTTTAGGGCAGTGAAATAGTCTGTATGATATTATAACAATGGATACATGTCATCATACATTTGTACAAACTCACAGAATGTATGACACCAAGCATTTGAATTAACCCTAATGTAAACTATGGGCTTTGGGTGATAATAGTGTGTCCATATAGACAGATTCATCAATGGAAACAAATGCTCCCCTCTGGTAGGGCATGCTGATGGTGGGGGAGGCTATATATGTGTGAGGGCAGGGGGAGTATGGGAAAAATTGTGTACCATTTTCTCAATTTTGCTGTGAATCTAAAACTTTCCCTCACCCCCATAAGCTCTGAAGCCAAAGCTGCAGTCTGGAAAGGCACAGAGGTTTCTAGCAGAATGGCAGCAGAGTGGCCAGGGCTGCTAAATTTTCATTCAGGTTCTTCCCACCATCTTTCTGATGAGCTGGTTCTTGACTTTCTTTCCTAGGGCCATTCATGGACCACTGACAGGGACTTGAATGTTACAGATGAAGGCATCCTATAAATTTCTTGTTCCAATTCTACTCTGTTTTGGAGGAGGAGACTGAGGCCTAGAAAGGGAATGCGCCATGCCCAGGATCTTATGGAAATTAGTGACCAGAGCTCACCCCTCCCCTATCACTGGCCTAATGCCATTTCTTATGGATAACCAGACTTTAAAGAGGACCAACAAGCTTTCATCACTTCCAGGAACTGCAAGTTCAAGTGCAGTGTCTGCACTGTCCTGGGGACATTCTAGGGCACCATGCAGAGAAAACTATATCCTTTGGGGGTGTAGGAGACTAGAAGGAGATTGAGTCAAAAGAAATGATAAGAAGACCTACTATCCTCTGGTTTAAATCTTTTTAGATAATTCAAGCAAAACTCATGAATCTTGGATTAAAGCTAAATTCACAATAGTCTCAAAAGCCTGGGTGGCTCTGGGCTTTTCCCTACTTGTTGCCTGGAACACTTCAGATCAGGGAAGCTGCCCCCCTAATTACAATGTAGCATCTGTCATTCCATCTCCTTCTGCTCCAACTCCCCGAAGTCTTGTCCATTGCCAAGGCCTCCAGCATCTGTGCCAAAAGCACTGCTGCTTTTCCCAGAGCCACCAAGGCTTGGGAAAGTCACTGAAAAGCTCGCTCACACAGCTGTCAGAGACACTGGTGCTTATTTTTCTATAAAGCATAGAATGAGTGTGTCATTATCCTCATCTTTAAAGACCTCTTTCCCCTACCACCTCCAGAAGCATCCCAGGTACACAGGTTCCTAACCACAGACCATCTGCCAGCTGTGTCTGCTAGAACAGCTGCCCATCAGGTGGAGGATGGACCCAGAGAGCCCCTGCACAGCTCCGGAGTGCATCTCCAGCATCAGGGAGCAGGCAAGCCTGTCACAAACATCCCCCACTGCTCGTGGCTGACACAACCAACGTGGACATGGAATGGCGACTGAGGGCATTCAGGCAGCATGGAAATAAACTTGCATTGGCCCACAGTGTGCAAACTGCTGCTGTTTCTGTGGATTTCCAAGGCTCAAGCTGCAAACTCTACCCTGTCCCAATTTACAGTATGTGCGGTGCACATGGAGTTGTGGTACAGAAAGCGATCATTCAATCCGTCGTTCCTATAACGTGACCACGACTTCAGACCATGCTAATTACCTCGGGAGCTCATTTCTTTAAAGAAGTGGGTTTTTATTTATTTTTTTAGATAGAGAGGAAGGGAGAAGGAATTAAATTGGTGACCTCTTGGTTTATGGGTTGACACTCAACCACTGAGCCACACCAGCTGGGTATATATGGGGAGCTTTTAGAAATCACGGATTCCTGCCTCCCATCTACCCCGCTACCCCACGAATCACAATATCTAGAGGTAAAGCTAAAGAAAAAAATCTGTATTTGAACAAGCTTGCCAGATGATTTGGATGTAGCCAGCCCAGCATGTAGCCACAGACTAGCATTTGGGAAGCCACTGATTGTAGTTCAAATACCCTCTCTTCCTCCTGCAATTTTTATTGACGAGGATACAGAAGCCCTGGGACAGAAAGTGACTCTTTTGAACCCATGGCAAAGCCCTGACAGAGAAAGTTCTAGAAGCAAATGACTTTTTAATATATCTTTCTCCTTCCCACAATGTAGTACACCACCTGGCCCTTATTAATGGCAAAACCTACCTTCCTCTTTTTCTCATGTTCACCTGTACAACACACACACACACACACACACACACACACAGAGAGGCAACCACACCTACTGACCAGAGAATATTTCATCTCACCCTGCCAGCCTTCAGAAGCTCATATTCCCTGTACGTGAGACATCCAGGCCAGGTCTGCAAGGTTGTGGAGAGACCCTAAGGCTTTAGAGCTGAGTCTTGGAAAATGTAGGAATATTCTCTCTCTCTCTCTCTCTCTCTCTCTCTCTCTCTCTCTCTCTCTCTCACACACACACACACACACACACACACACACACACACATCTGTGCTTGTTTTTTGGAAGAGGGTTCATAGCTTTCATCAGATTTTCAGAGGCATCATCTATATCCCTAAGATGGCTAAAACCTCTAGTTTATAGTATCTCTGATAAGAGCTTGTTAAACTACCATTTTGAAGGAGATGACTGAGAACTTAAAACAAAACAAAACAAAAAAACACACACAGAAAGAATGGAGAAAAAAATAAGTCTACTTTACAGATTCTATTTAATATTCTGGTTTTGGGCACATCTTGCTGTGCTGAGCACAGTAAAAGCATTTGATAAAGTGACAACAGGGAAGACGTGATCATAAAAGCGAATGTGACTTGAGAATTTTTTTTTAAGTTGGCTTCAAGCTACATTATCACTAATGTGATGCCAAAGTATGGCCAAACCAAATGGCTCCTGGATAGGAGAGAAAAGCCAAAGAAGGCTTAAGACACACAGACTTGGACAGATAATAAACCATTTTCTCAGGGCAGAACTTGGGAGGAACAGGAGGCAGTAACTTTTAATTAAAGTTATGCTAGTGCACTAATTTGGGCAACCAAGATTCATAATAATTAAAATTTTGTGCTAACTCTGCGCATCACCAAACATTTTTAATGGCTCTGGGAAGAACATGGTGTGGGTACACGCCACACTGCAGTGAACACCAAGGGGGCCAGTCCAATGCACCAGGTGGGGAATTTGGTGGGGATAGCTGTGAAACTTTGTCACTCAGCCTCTCGAAGCTTTCTTCTTCTGCAACATAGGCAGTGATAGCTACATGTCAAGGGGCATCCAAATGTCCTTCTCAGCATAGACTGAACTGTATTATCACTCTCTGGTATTTTTCTGCTTTCCCTAATTCAACATAGTGCCCTGAGTGCAGGGACTGTGTCTTTTTAAAAAATATATATTTTATTGATTTTTTTACAGAGAGGAAGAGAGAGGGGTAGAGAGTTAGAAACATCGATGAGAGAGAGAATCATCGATCAGCTGCCTCTTGCACACCCCCTACTGGAGATGTGCCCGCAACCAATGTACATGCCCCTGACTGGAATCAAACCCGGGACCCTTCAGTCCCCAGGCTGATGCTCTATCCACTGAGCCAAACCGGTTTTGGCAGGGACTGTGTCTTTCCTCTTTTATCATTACTCAGGATTCTGTCTTCCATCAGTTATCTAGTCCCATAATACAGCTGCAAAACAATTACAAATCCTCACTGGCAGATAACAATAAAACATTTACTTAGCTCCTGCATCTTTGTGGCTCTGGTGATCTGGGTTGGATTTGCTCTGTGTCTGTGGTGAGCTGCAAGTCATCTAGACCAGTGGTTGCTACCTTTTGGACCTCACAGATCACCAGTGGTTTGTGGACCACAGCTTAGTGACCGCTACTCCAAAGGTTTCCTTAAACCAGAGGTTGCCAACCTTTTGGACCTCATGGACCACCAGTGGTCTGTGGACCACTGGTTGGCGACCACTGATGTAGGAAGCTCTGTGAAACTTGCTGTTTTCTCACATGTTTGAGAGTTGCTTGACTCTAGGCTGACCTAGGACAGTCTTGGTTGGGATGATGAAGTGACTCAGCCCTGCACCACATAGTTCATCCTCCAGCAGGCTAGCTTGGCACCATCTCCTAACATCTCAATGGACAAAGCAAGTCATGTCACTAAGTTCTGATTCTGAGTGAGAGAGTACTACCAAGTTACGTGGCAAAGGATATAGATACAGAGAGGAATGAAGAATTGGGGCCATTAATGCAACCAGTCTTTCATATGCCTGGAATATGGTAAAGGGTCAATAGAACTCGTGGATATGGACAATAATGTTGTAATTGTGAGGAGGGCAGGTGGGAGGTGGAGATGGAAGAGTGTAGAGGAGGGATAACTGGTGATGGGAAAAGAAATAAATTAAATAATTAAAAAGAAAGTTTGTGGCAAAAAAGTGAATTGAATATTCCCCAAAGAAGATATGTAAATGGCTAATAAGCAGAATGAAAAGATGCTTAACATTAGTCACCAGGGAAGTACAAATCAAAACCACAACGAAATGTCCCTTCAAACCTATTGGGATGGCTAACACCCAAAAGTCAGAGAATTACAAGTTGGCAAGAATGTGGAGCAATTGGAATCATCAGATACTGCTTGCAGAAACAGGTTGGTGCAGCCATTTTGGAAAATAGTTTGGCAGTTCCTCCAGGAGTTCAACATAGAATTTGACACAGCAATTTCATTACTGGACATATATTCAAGAAAAATAAAAACACGTCTACCAAAAAGCTTATACACAAATGTCCATAGCATCATCATTCAGAAGAGCCAAATGGTGGAAATAATCCAGAGTCCATCAATTGCTGAGTGGATAAGTCAAATGCAGTACACCCTTATAATGGAATAACTCATTCACAAAAAGGAATAAAGATTGATACCATATTATAACATCGGTGAACCTGAAAGAATACAGACACAAAGGGCCACACACAATATGATTTCATTTATATGAAATGTCCAGAAAAGGCAAATCTATAGGACTAGAAAGAAGATTAGGAGTTACCTAGGGTTGGATGGATTGGGATGAAATTGAGTTGAATGATAAAAATGTTCTAAAATTGATTGTGGTGATGATTGCACAATACTGTGAATATACAAAACAAAACAAAACAAAATAAAACAAAACATACACACAAACAAACACTGAATTTTACACTTTACATTGTATGGTATCTCAAAAAAGCTTCCAAATAAAGTAAATTAAATGAGATAACTCATATAAAGGTACCTTAGTATTTTGTACTTGGCCATGTCAATCATACTCTATGAAATAAATGATGCTGTAGATTGTAAGATGCACCTTTATTTTATGTACCATCAAGAAGGAAAAAAAAAAAACAACCATGCCAAGTAAACTATGATAGACCAATGATAAGATATATTTTAATTTTAGAGATGTTAAGATGTGGAAAAATGTGTGTCTTTTTAAAAAAAAATATATATTTTATTGATTTTTAACAGAGAGAAAGGGAGAGAGATAGAGGGCTAGAAATGTCGATGAGAGAGAAACATCAACCAGCTGACTCTTGCACACCCCCTACCAGGGATGTGCCTGCAACCAACGTACATGCCCTTGACCGGAATCGAACCTGGGACCTTTCAGTCTGCAGACCGATGCTCTGTCCACTGAGCCAAATCGGCTTCGGCAAAATGTGTGTCTTAGAACCAATGAAACAATGGCTTATGTAGAAGAAATATTAGTCGAATCTGAAATGAAATCTACAGTAAGATCATTCTGTCTTCAGATTCAAATTTTAGGCTTACACGTCTTTGCTAGATTAATGTGTGTGTGTTTTTTTTGTTTTGTTTTTTTTTGAGTATCCATTCTCAACTCCTGGTCTCCATCAAATTTAGCAGGCATGTCCAGGTGAAGTGCCTACCCTCTCTTATTGGTCTAACTAGCCCTGTCATTACCACTGCCCTAGAAATCCCTGGTCTGCATTCGTATCTCCTGGCTCTCTGCAGGGAGGGAAGCCTGGGCATAGAATGAGTCTCTTTCCCTCGGGGACTGCAGGCCATTTCTTCCCCCGAAGCTCTTCAGGCATCTTTTCTCTCTCCTGTGATAGGATGTGACTGGGATAAACAAGGAAAGTGTTTTGTTGTGGCGAGAGACATCTGGCCTCCCGTGGCAGCTTCCGCTGAGGAGGGAGTGAAAACCACACACATGTTCACTTTTGTTTGGGTGATGAGCAGTCAGAGCTGTTGAGTGATGGCCAATGGAATGAATAAAAGCACCACCCATCTATCTTTTGGTTGTCAGAAAATCTGCAGTCCCCCCTGGGGACTGGGGAGAATTCTTTCTCCTCCTTGCAATTGACGAGTCTCATCTAGGATGGGGAGGAGAATAACTCCCCCATTGGCAGGCTGGGTCTCATGCATTTTCTTAACAGCATGAATATACTTCCTAATGGTCACACAGGAGGGGGAAAGAAACAAGTATTATCATACACACACAAACTCTTCAGTCCTTTCTTTCGTATACATGAACCTTGCATGAGCTCTGAATGTTCTTCTGCAGTGTTTCCCAAACTTTTGACATATGTGTACCCCTTTTATAATTTTCGTAATGCTGAGTACCTCTCGTACTCATGACAACGTAGAATTAGGTGCAGCTAAGCACGGTGCAGTGCATATCCCCACCAAACTCTTCCCGTACCCCTGGGGGTACACGTACTACACTTTGGGAAACACTGTCTAGGGAAAGGCAACTATAAAAAAAAAAAACAGTGATCAGAAGCAACCAGTGGCGAGAAGCACTGTGAATGCCTTGTTTCCACTGTGATAGTCCTCCCAGGTCGTCGTTTTGTTCTGAATGACTCCAGGTTTAGAGTATAATGTCACAAAAATTACATCTAAGAAGAAGATTAGGAGTTACCTAGGGTTGGATGGATTGGGATGAAATGGAGTTGATAAGATAAGAAGAAGGTATTCTAGTGCAAGATGACCCATGCTTTATGACAGGTATCTATAATAACTCTGTGACACCACGAAGCCTTTGATCGTGGTGTCCAAGGTATGTCATTCTCAGGGCAGGGCTTGAACTTTAAATGTGTGAGTCTGTTGTTCTAAAGTCTTAATTTCAGCCCTCCTGCTCAGGAAACAACCCATGTCACTGAAGCTTCATGGGGAGAAGGATTGCAGGGTGTGGTCCATGGCGTCTGGGTGCCTACCTATTGGGTTTCACAACTCAGGGATGTCAAATAGCTTCATTTTTCATCAGGATTCCAAGTGATGGGAAGTGGCCCCTTGGAATGGCATGCTGAGGGAGATTCAGAGGCTGCTTCAGAATTTCGATAGGAAAAAGTGTACTATTATTGATCACGCCTGTCTGTGTTCTTGGCAGGGGCAGGAGGTAGGGCTGGGTCTGCCTCTCACAATGCACCTCATCAGTTTCCTTCCGGCAGGCAGACAGCACACCTGCTTCCAGCCCTGGTGTTGCTTTTTGTCACACGACAGTGGGACAGCTTATTTAATCTCCCTCAAGCTCCATCTTCTCATTTGCAAACGGGTGTGACAAGAACAATTGTGGTCTCTTGTATCTTGTTCGCTTGGTGCAGTGCGCTGTTTGAAAGGGCTGTGCACATTGGAACTCGTGTGGTCCTAAAAGTGCCTAGCATCAGCAACCCCTGGCCTTGTACAGGGAAGAGTCACAGAGGGCATTCCTGGCTGCTTTCTCAGTCTTCCACGGAGAAGCTTCCTTCCAGCATTAGAGGGAAGTGTGCTGCTTGCTTGGTAATCCACCTACCACAACCTAATTAACAGGTAAAGACTCCTTGGCTCCCAGAAGAGTTCAAGTCACTTATGACTGGCAGACTTGACCTTTGCCAACCTATTTGCCCTCTGAATGGATTTAGCCTATAATTTATTCATCTTCAAAAAAAGGTATCTTTTTGCTCCCCAAATTGGATGGATATCATAAACACATAAACCTTGCACGTATACTTGTACAATATCAATACTTGATTCGTTTCTTTCTTAACAAACTACAAGCCAGGGATTCTCAGGCTGTTATTTTTCTTGAGGAGCAAGTAAGCTTTATCTGTGCAAAGTAAATCTTCTATTGATAGTTGTTACACTTGTTATTACCGGTGGAAAACTTTAAAAAAATAACACAAAATCTCTGCACCTCGCACTCGCCATTTCTTGGCTTCCAGGTTGGTCTGGTGTGGGTTTTAGCTGTAGCTTCCTAGTTAATGACACAGACAAAATCTGCATCGCAATTTCATTTCCATTTCGTCGCCATTTCAAAGGAGGTCATTGTGTGTCCTCCTTTGAGAAATCAGATCATTATGTTTGGTAACAAAGGGCTATCTATAGTGGGGAACCTCTTCTTGACTTACATAGTTATGAAGGTAAATACTAGTAGCTCTGTGGTCATCTGCATGCGAACTCCTCAGGCACAGAAATCAGAAGCATCATCTATGATGTTACAAACCAGGAGTTGCTAAAACTAGTCAATGGTTTTGCCACATAAATCTTTGCACCGATGACTGCTTGACTATCAACTATCTTAAAAGTTAATATCCCTATCGGTCACAGACATCCTCCAAAACAGAAGTAGAGTGCTTTCATCAAGTCTGTTCAGCAGATCACTTTGTCATGAGCTACCTTTTTTGCTTTCCTTCTGAGTTTTCAGCCCAAGTTAGGCAGGAAATTGGGTCCTACAAGGGAATCACACATGCAGGAAAGAAAGGCATGCTGAGCTACTCTCTTGCTGAGCTCTGGGCAAGTTCTCTCCCACTTTGCTTACCTTAAGCTATATCTCCCCGGGATCCCTCCAGCTCTAGACTCTCAATTCTGTCTACTCAGCCCTCCCCTTTGAGTCTTCCCTGCAGCCTGTTCATGGTTAAACTTCTGACCTCAGGTTGGACACTGTGGTTTCTCCTTATGGAAATAAGCCTCTGCCCTCTCGCTCTTCCCCAAGACTTGGCCTCAGTTCACTCTTCCAACCTGGATGAAACACCAAGGAGGAAAAATAAATGTGCCCTCCTAGGACAATGAGTGGAACAATGCAAAATAAAGTTACACACATTTACCTAGATACGGAGGAAAGAGAGCCTGAAAAGCTCCTAGCCCAGTTTTATGAATTAAATATGTACGCAATGCCATTTATATTTTATTGCTTAATAATTTGTCTGTTGTTTAATCTTAGCAAATACAAAAAAATCCATAAGAGTTTGCATAGGTGAGATACTTTCTTTAATTTTTTGTTTATTTTTTGCCATAGGTCTCTTTCCCCTGCCCCCCTCCAGCTTGATTGAGATACTAGAGGCCTGATGCATGAAATTCATGCAAGAGTAGGCTTCCTTCTCCTGGCTGCCGGCACCAGCTTCCCTTTGACACTCGGGACCCAGGCTTCCCTTGAAGCTCTGGCTTTATCTGGAAGGTCGTTTGGAAGAATGTTTTGTCTAATTAGCATATTACATCTTTATTATTATAGGTAATTGACATATTATAATGTATAACATCAAAGTGTATAATACAGTGGTTTTATATATGTGTAAACTGCAAAATGGTAACCATAGGTTAGCTAACATATTCATCACCCCACATAGCTACAATTTTTTTTGTGTGTGGTGGGAACTTTATGAATCTAATCTTTTAACAACTTTAAACATATAATACAGTACTGTTAACTGTATTATATAGTCACCATATTATGCTTTATGTCACCAGAACTCTTTTATCTTATAATTGGAAGTTTATACTCTTTGACCACTTCCCCCATTTTCCCCACCCCTCATCACCAGTTTGTTCCCCATTTCTATGCATTTGGTTTTTTAGATCCCTCATATGAGTGAGGTCATACAGTATCCGTCTTTCTCTGTCTGACTCATTTTTACTTAGCACAATACCACCAAGGTCCATAAATACTGTCCTAGATGGCAGGATTTCCATCTTTCTATTATTCATGGCCCAACAATATTCCATTGTGTCTATATTTCACATGTTCTCTATCCATGCATCTGCCAGCAGAGACTGAATTTGTTTCCATGTCTTGGCTACTGTGAACAATGCTGCAATGAACATGGGAGTGCAGATCTCTCTTTGAGATAGTGACATAGGTCTTAAAATCCTTAATTACAAAATTTCCTATTCTGAGGGTGTAGACTTAGGACCGAGAGAGGTGGTACTTTCCCTGAACTCCCCATTCTGTATTTCTGTGCTTCTTAACAGAATGCCTCTATTTCCTGTGTCTGGGGTCTTTCCTCAGTACTTTGCAGAGTTAAGTGCCCATCTCATTGGATCCTTGGTCTCAGAGGTCCCTCCGAGCACTGGCTAGCTGAATGTGTCTCACACCATGTCTTGGTTCCAGCTATACATCTGCCATTCTGGGCAGCTCTTTGGCAAACACTCCATGGTAACAAACTGTGCTCTTTCATGTTTCTGTGCCTTAGCAAGGGTGTTCCCTCCATCCTCTACTCTTCTATCAACCTACTTAATAAACATACACTAAGCAGCTACTATGTGCTAGGTGCTGGAGATTCAAAGGTGATCCAGCACAAGTCTCTCCCTTAAGGGAGCTTTTATTCCATGTGACCAGGACAATGCCCAAGTAAACCCTGAGTAAATAAGATAAGCACAGTGTTATGGAGGCAATAAGCTGGGTGGTGACATAGAGCAGTGCCTCTGAGTCGTGGCTGTACATCAGAATCGCCAGGAGAGCTTTTAATATCTATAGGAGCTTAGACCGTATCCCCAGATCAATTAAATCACCATCTCTGGGAGTGGGGTCCAAGTAGCAGTATTTTAAAAAAGCTAATGTCCAAAGGTAATGTCCAAAAATAGCTTTATTGAAGTATAATTTGCATCCCATAAATTCACCTTTGCGAGTGTAGGCTTCAATGAGTTTTTTTTTTTTGTAAACTATGGAGTTGTGCACCCATCCCTGCAGTTCAGTATTAGAGCATTCCCATCGCCTGAGAGGATCCCCCTGCCCATCTAGAGTAACTCGCCATTCCCGCTCCAGCCCTAGGCAGCCACTGACCTATTTACCATAGACTTGCCTCTCCTAGATGTTTCATTCACCAGGTAGTTTTAATATGCAGCCTGAATGGAGAAACGCTAAGACAGAGTAAATAAGGGGAGTGAGTGGCTAAGCTAGACCCAAAGAATCAACCAATTATGCAAGGAGTGTGGAGAGGAGCGTGCTTTGCAGAGGGAACAGCAAAGGAAAAGGCTCAGAGGAAGGGAAGAGCTTGGCTTAGCCCAGGAGCCAAAAGGAGACCACTACACATAAGCATAATGGGGAGCAGGGATCCAGAACATTCCAGGCTTTATGGTCTGGTGGAGAGCTTGGGTTTTCCTCTGGGAGCAATGGGAGGTCACTGAAGGTTTTAGGTAGGAGTGTGACATACTATGATTCTCCTTTGAAAGATTCCTAGGAGATTTACAGAGACGAGATCAGAGAGGCCCAAAAGATGGTAGTTGGTTGGGAGGCCACTTTTGCGTGGCAGAACTCTACTCATCCTTTACAGCCTGAATGTGACCCTCTCTGCGAGGCTCTCTCTCTCTGTGGAGACCCACTAAGACAGTAAATGAGAGCGCTTCACGCTTCCATTAAAAACCAATTACAAGGGATTGTTAATATCTGTTTACTTGTCTGTCTTCCCTGTAGGCTCAGAACGCCTTTGGAGGATCTCATGGGGGAAGAAAATCCCACCAAATAAATTAATAAAATATAACAAACAAATAAAAACGAGAAAAAGAGAATCATGTGCTATTTATCCTTCCATTCCTAGCGCCTGGCGCTTTGCCTGGTGCAGTAACAGGTGTTCGGGAAGTAAATGTTTGTTGAATTGAACGATACATTCATCAAGGGTCGAAGCCATGCCTCATGTTTTGAATCTGCTCAGCAAGCAGCATGAATTAGTGCACAAGATAGGCAATGCATAACTTCACATGGCATAAATAAATCTACCTTGAGGCTTGGTTCCATCAGCACATGGAATACAATGTGTGATAATAATGAAAGCTAACGTTTGTATAATAATGTGTAGTTTTCTAAGTACTTTCATTCTATAGAAAATAGTTGCTGAGCATGTGCCCTGAACCAGGCACTGTGTTGGGTGTTGGCGGGTGGTACTGATTTGGAGAAGACAACAAGGGTCTGCTTGCATGGAACTGTGTGGCCTTATTGGAGGAAACTGAAGACCCTGGTACCATACAATAGGTAAGGCTGGAAGGCAGACAAACCTCATTATCCCAGTTTTACAGACGAGGAAACCAAGGCAGATTGAAGTACCCAGCTAAGATATCAGCTGAGATTCAAGCCTGTGCCATCTTCCTCTAAGTCCCTTTGCTGTGTAGTGGCTCTTGGGAAGAACAGCCACTTGGGCGTTTCCCAATGGAAAGCAACCATTGTCTCTGAGATGAAGACCAGGTTGGACACTTTTGAAGCATGGAATTGACAGTCAGAATGAATCTTGGGGAGCATTTCGTTTGACTGATGTATTTTACAGGTATGGAAAGAAGGGCCCAGAATAATGAGATGACTTTCCCTTAGGTTACACAGGTATTTAGTCAGAAAGCCATGAACTCTCAGCGTAAAGAGTCTTCATTTTGTTGTTGAGAGAACTTAGAACCAGAGACATGAAATGATTTGCATGAAGTTATACAACTAGGAAATGGCAGAGCTCCAAGAAGAATTCAGGTCTTATAGCTCTTGCTTTATTGTTCTTGCTACTAATTTATAAAGCACCTGAAAGCTTATATCTGTTGTTTGCAGAAGAAGACATATAAAAATGTCCACAGCACCTATCATCATGATAGCCAAAAGAAAATAACAAAAGGTCCATCAGAGAATTCTGCAAGCCGGTTGTTAAACATATCACTATTAATAATTTCATCATATAAACTTTCACTAAAATACATTTGGTTATATTGAAACAATAGTAATGCATTCTCAAATACATTACCTTCCTAATTCTTTTATTGCATTTTACTATTACCTCTGCGGATGATTAGCATTTATCTGTATGGTGGAAATATAAAGGTAATGTCTAAAAATAGCTTTTTACATGATGTGCTGCTATGCAGTTCTTCCCATCTCCATGTTTAGTGATGTCCTTTTGTTAGCTCAAATTTTCCAGCACAGAAGTATTTACACCATAGAAATTGGCAAACTACAAATCAAGGCCTCTCTCCTTCCTCCAGCTGACTGGTTAACCAGCATACCACTCTTACCCTAATTCACAAATCTTGAGGCCATGCCCTGAGGTATACAAGCAGACAGGAGATCAGTGGCAAATGACTGAATGGCTACTTCAGATTGGGCCTTTGTGCTGAGGTGATAATCTGAGGCTGATATCTGAATGAACAGATAACCTGTCTCAGATTTTAGCTTCATTATCTAGTTAGGAATCCATTTCCCGTACAGGGCTGTAAGATAATGGAATTCAAGGTCTATTTAGGTGACAAGAAAGCTGGCAGGGAAAGAAATTGATTATCTGAATTTTTCCTCTACCTTCTAATATGAAAAATGTAAAGCTTTGGGTTTCTTTGGCTTAAGGAGGCCTGCCTTTAGGCACAAGGTAGCCCTTCCTGATTCTCTTTACACCACATGTGTCAAACACAAGGCCCGCAGGCCAAATCCGTCCCGCCAGGCCTTGCAATGTGGCCCGCACCGCGCTGTCATCACTGCACTCCGCTGCGTTTCCATCACAATGACAGTTTATGACTGTTCAGTAAACCATTCGGCCCGCGATTTAGGCTGGATTTTAGATTTTGGCCCCTTCTCTGATTGAGTTCGACACCCCTACTTTACACCATCCCTGGTCCCTCGTGCTGACTTCTGGTTTTTGGCTTGATTACCAGGAAAGGCAGGAAATACTCCGGGAGTCCTGCTGGCCTCAGAGAACTGGTAAGAGCCACTGGCACAAGAGGACTTTGCTGAGCCATCTCCCAAGTAGCTCATCATTCTCAATTAAGAATGTGTCTTAAATTTATTTCAGGGGTGGCTTAGAAATAAAGACACGAAATGTTTATTTACTTTAAAAACTTCTCAATCAGCATGAGTTCATGTAGACTAAATCAGATCATAGAAAAGGACGGGGTGTGTAGAAAAGATGAAAAAGAGAGTCAGACATAACAGATTAAAAATTACACCACCGGGAGAGGAATAAGAGCACGGAGCTCCGAAGGAAGAGGCTTCCTCCAATGATACTATCTGGCATCTTAATAGTCCAGGTAGTTAATGGCTGTAAAACACTCCAAAAGCATAGAGCACTGCATCAATGTGGAGACATCATTGTGCCATTATAGCAGGACATGAGCTTCATTACGCGCATTCACAATGGGATTCTTAAATGAGAGATGTTAGCACCACAGTCTTGACGTAAATCCATTGGCTTCTATTAGGTACTGACCTGCTCTTTCCCAAGACCGCTCACCCAGATAGCCCAGGGGAAAGCCGGAGATGTGTGAGAGGGTAGGCCTATGCTTACATGGGTAGTGGGAGGCCGCCAGTCCAAGTCCAAGTCCCACCTCTAGCATGGAGCCCTTATAGATCACCAGGCCCTTCTCAGATCCACAGTAACTCTACCCCACGGGTCACCCTCAGGTCCCTGTTGTACTGCATGGTCATTTGCATGTTTCCCCTGGGTGATGCCTCTTGTTCCTGTTGCCCCTGCATATGCCTGCCCACCACAGAACTGTAGCCTAGATGATTCTCCATAAAGCCGTGTGCGATTGCATGGTCTGGGGAAAAGCTTTCTCCTCTCACTGGCCTCCTCCCCCATACTGTAGTCCTGCTACACCGATCCTGATACTCCATGGAATATTCCAATTCTTCCATCTGCTCTGGAAGACAGGTGTTACCTAAAACCCTCACTTTGTAGAATGCGAAGAACAGCTGAAGCCGGTTTAGCTCAGCGGTAGAGCGGCGGTCTGAGGACTGAAAGGTCCCAGGTTCGATTCCGGTCAGGGGCATGTACATTGGTTGCGGGCACATCCCCGGTAGGGGGTGTGCAAGAGGCAGCTGGTCGATGTTTCTCTCTCATCGACGTTTCTAGCACTCTATCTCTCTCCCTTCCTCTCTGTAAAAATCAATAAAATATATTTTTTAAAAATGCAGAGAACAAAGGCTCAAAAAGGCCAGGTAGATGGCAGAAGAGTACAAACCTATTTCTAACTCAGCCTAGCGCTCTTTCCCCATTCTTTCCAAATGTTGGTTGGCTCATGACAGACTTCCAACGACAGTCAAAATAGCAACCACCCAACACAAAAGCAACTGACATTGCAGACAGGGCTTTCCTGAGCTCAGAGTGCTTCTGTATCTGGCATCCTAATTAATCTGTGCTGAGGTTCCATTTCTAGCCACTCAACTTGGGCAACACCTTAACCTCTTGGGGCCTCCGTTACTTCAATTATCACATTCATCATCCCAACATCTAAATGAGGCAGGCAAGGTTTTATCATTAGTAAATTATTAATAAATATGCATTAATAATGGTCCCTTAAACTTTTATAACTCTTCGGAGTTTACAAAGCACTTTCACAAGCATTTTCTCCCAATGGCCTGCAAGGTCGGCAAGGCCGACAGCATGGCCCCGATGTGAGGGTGATGACACTGAGACCTGAAGAGACTCCAGCAGCATTTTTATTAAATGTATTCTGGGAACATATTAGTCCCCGTCAATGCTCTGTGGAAAAAAAAATTGGGTGAGAAATTCAGCAGGCTACATTCCCCATTTTGAAGTGAAAACTGCATGGCACATTAAAGGCTCTGATAAGTGCTACAGTAAGTTACATAACCATCAATGCTACCTGTGACTGCTTTTCCAATAGAAATCAGAGGCATTTTCCTATCACACTGCAATTGTTATGTCAATATCTCAAAATATCATTTTGGTCATCAGGGCTTTGTAATTATAGTTGTTACCAGAGTGACGCCCAGGTCTTAATTTAATAATACACCAATAAAATAGCACACACATTACTATATTATGGCTTGGTTTTTATTTTAATATTTTGATAACTCTTTCAAATTGGTTTCCTTTTTAATCCTACGCATTGCATTTTATTCAGTTACAGACATTCTTCAGAGACAGGTCCATAGGCTGTACCAGACTGCCAAAAGGTTCGGACCCACTGCGCTCACTCTGAGTGGATCAGAATCTTCCCTCTTACCAGCCTATATGAGGCCACAGTATCAGACAGGAATACACTTTTCTTGTGTGGAACCTCTGAAGTCGGGGGATGTTTGTTACAGCTACGGTACTCTGACCCATACTGATTAACCATTCTAACTGCTCTAAGTCTGGTTTCCAAACTTCTCGGAAAGAATCCCATCTGATCACAGGATGGCTGGGAGGAGTGAAGGGGAGAAAGTGCAAGGAATATGTCACAGATGGAGGGCTTATAGGAATCATCAAGTAAGACGGCTTTTCCCTAACCCAAGGGTCAGCAAATGACAACCCAACTGTGTAAGTAATGTCTTACTGGAACATAGGCCAACGGTTAGTTTCTGTATTACCTGTGGCTGCTATCATGGGGGTGTGCATATTTGAACCTCTGGCTTGCAAGACTAACATGAGCTCTGTAAGAAAAAGTTTGCCACCCTCTGCCCTGGGCCCGCTTTTCCCATTTAGGTGGTGCTGGGGAGGGGAGAGCTGCAGGTTCCTTGTTAGGATAAAAAGCCTGAGAAGATGCTATCCTCTTTAGATCCACTTGGGAGGTTGGGTTGGGGCACTGGGACCCACACAGCATGCCCACCCTCTAAGGACACTGAATGGATTCCAAGCCAGAACTGGTGGCTCCTCTGGAATTGATTTGAACTGGTTCAATATGTCGAAGCATACATGCAGTTGTGTCCTTTGATGTCCTCATAGCTGGAAGACAGGCAGGGGGCAGAGAGTAAGGGCAGTTCCATAGCCTCTCAGTGGTATAACTTTCCACCTGATCTGTATGTACCAGTGAAGATATAATCCCAATCAGTTTACAGATGAAGAAACTGAGTCATGAGAGGTCAACTCTTGTTTGTCATCTGAGCATGGGAAGGGAACTACTATTTATTCATGTATAATAAAGTCCCTGGCCCACAGAAAGATGCCATCAATGCTAACTCGACCACAGCCATTGTTCTAACTACCACATAAGTGCCTTCCATCATCATGTACTGTTCCTTAAAACCCTACTACTCAAGCAGGCATTGGGGGGCAAGGGAGTCCTAGGGTTTGCCCAATATGATATAATTACTAGGTGGTAGATCTGGGATTAAAAAATGTGTTATTGGCCCTGGTCGGTTTGGCTCAGTAAATGGAGCATCTGCCTGCAGACTCAAGGGTCCCAGGTTCAATTCCGGTCAAGGGCCTGTACCTTGGTGGCGGACGCATCTCCAGTGGGGGTGTGTGCAGGAGGCAGCTGATCGATGTTTCTCTCTTATTGATGTTTCTAACTCTCTGTTCCTCTCCCTTCCTCTCTGTAAAGAGTCAATAAAATATATTTAAAAAATGTGTTATTGAATTTATTGGGGTGATATTGGTTAATAAAATTATAGCAGTTTCAAGTGTACAATTCTATACTACGTCACCTGTGTACTTATTGCATTGTGTGTTTACCACCTGGGCTGAGAATTTAATCCAGATTGGTTCCATGCCCAGCACAGTGTACGCTGCCCAACACTACATGCTACCATTGTTTTCACTGCCATCATTTCATTGTTCCACTAACACTGACATCAACAACTTGTCTGCAGTGTATGTGATTACTGAGAATGAGGCCTCTGCCATAATCCAGCCCCCAGTGGCCTTTCACCTGACACCAGGTCAACTCTTGTTTGTCATCTGCTATTGAGTTTCTATGCGACCCCAAGTAAGTCACTTAACCTCTCTGAGCCTCAGTCCACTCAACTGTCAAAACAGAATGACAACCTTTATCCCACCTCACTGGGGAATTTAGCTTTCATTTAAGGAAGAAATCCAATAAATCAGTTTGGTAGATTTTCCTCTTTTTAGTCTCAGCACTGAAAAATAAAAAAGTATTTTTCTTTTAAGACTCACAAGACTGACAGCTGCCAAAATTAGCATCTGGCTCTTTTCCTTTTATTTAAAAAATGTCTTATTTGATTGCATTTCTTTGGCACATCGAAGAATAATATGAGATCTTTCTAAACCAAGCTCCCTATTCACTGTTGAGGAAAAAGGGGTCCCGGGAGGCAGAGGGATTTGCTTTGAGTTGCCCGGAAGTGTGCGCTGAGGTTGCAGCTCTGGTCTTTGATTCCTAGGAACCCGTGTTCCCACATCACTTTGTTGACTCTTGAAGCAGGAACCTGCTCAGAGCCTCCAGTTTCTTGATGATGGTTACTTAAGCACAGAAGTCCCCACCCATGTGTTCCTTTCGTTGGCGGGAAGGTGTACAATGCAAAACCCATCGGTTTTGGCTTGAAGTTGTGGGTTTGAATGGGGCCTCAGCCATTGACAAACTAGGAAACCTAGGGCTCCTTTAGTGCCCCTCCTGCAGAGATTTGCTTTCTTGCCTGTAAAACAGGGGTAAAATAGACCCTAATTCACAAGGTACTGAGAGGGTAAATAAGATGATGTAGAGAACATATGTATAATCAAGTCACTGGTCTACAGTGAGATGCGATCCATGCTAACTATTAAAGTCATTGTTTTAGCAGCCCCAGGTGAGGACCCTGCCTCAGTTACACCCTAGTGCCATCCTCTCACGGGGCAGGAAAGAGGCAGTCATGTGTCCTCCTGAATGCAAAAAACAGGGCATTAGCAGCCATGGCTGTCTGCCCAGTTTTATGACTGAGAATAATTGCATTCTAGAAAATCACTGTGAGTTTAGGCCTCTCACTCGATATCACTAAATGGGAGTTTAAGTATATATTTATTTCACGTTCGTGTCAGTGAGTCCAGAGGAAATCACCCATAAACAACTTGAACCACCGAAGGTAAATCTGGGGGAATTTCCTTTCCAGCAAAAGGGTTTTTGATTTAATTTGCACCTGGGATCCCCATGGTGGCAGCCTCCTTCTGACCACAGAGCTGGTCTCCAGCCTTTGGGGGCTTTAGATCCAGGGCCTCAGCAAACCCTTACCAGCTGTGAAATGTCTTTAAGAATGAAGCTTTGCTAAGGTTGATGGGCATCAACCTTGCAGCCACTGACCGAGGTCGCAGGCTGGCTTGTTTACACACAGCCACGCGTTCAGCAGAGCCCCGTGGAGGTGGGAGCTTCTTGGGCCTAATGAGCCTCATTAAGAAACCGCTATTGAGCTAATGGAACTGATATGGCGCCACTAATCCTGGCCTAAAATATTCTTTTTTGCAAGATAGTCATGGGGCTTGCTACTTCTCTTTCTTCAGGCCCCAGGCCACAGCTCATATTAAAAACCCCAATTCTTGATCACTCTACCGGTATATAAGCTAACACCCCTACTGTCCCATTATTGTTACTGTCTTGCATAATTTATCTCCAAAGGACTTAATGCTACTGCTCATACTATATTCAATTGTTTAGGTGTTTATTGGGTTCCACCCAGAGAAGGGAAGCTCCATGATGGTTTGCTGGTTCACTGATGTTTTGCTAATATATGCCTGGCACATAGTAGGAACTCAATAAATATAAATGGATAGTGCATAAAGAATGGGGACACACCAGAAACACCGAGAAGGGATATCGCACAGGACTTGGTAGAGCAGAAGGAGGGCTTACAAGTCCCTTTAGAAGAAGGTGCCACTTGCCTTGAGTTGTATTGGTTAGGCAGAAGGGGGGTTGGGAGAAAGTATGCATTCACTGGAGGGTCCAAACATTACATGCAAAGACCCCCCCCCCCAAAAAAAAATGCATTTGGGGCACTTTAAGTGGTTCTTTAAGGGAAGCAGTCTGGAATCCTTCTACAGTGGCGTAAGGAAGAGATTCAGCTCCACTCCCCCTCCCATGCCCCAGCTTCTTTTGTTCCTTAATAATTAATTCACTAGAGGTCTTCTTAACTGAGAGATTTAAAGGAACCCTTTCCCGAGCCCTGCTCTTTCCAACCCGGGCAGCCCTTTATTTTCTTTACTTTTGTTTTCCTTGTGTTTTGTTGCCTTGCTGGAACCCAACCACCATGAAATGAGCTGGTGAAATGCCAGGGCAGTCACCGCCAGAGTGTTGGCAAAAGGCCCTGTGGGCCAGGCCGGATCAGCTGACCTCCCATAAGTGGGTGAATGGGGTCCAGACCCTGGAGGGGACCCTCCAGCTCCAGCCAATGGCAACAGCTTTGCTGATGTTTTCTGCCCATGTTTGGACGTACAAAAAGGAATCATGTTCACTTTGGTGGAACAGGGACCGAGGGGCTGTTCTCTGGTTTGCTCATCCTTTTCGCTTGGCCAGCACACCTGGTCTTTCTCTTCTGTTCTCTCTGTGAGGAACAGGGTGAGGCCCAAGAGTGCTCCCTATGGAGGGAGGGGCAAGTGAAACTTTCTAATAATTACATCTTCTGGGCCTCAGGGCCAGAGACCTCGATGCTCCCAGAGCTGAACCAGATGATAAGGATGCTGTTAACATTTTAATGCTATGTCTATGCACATAGTGGTAGAATTGTCCTAAATCCTGGAGTCTCAGCTTCAAGGTGGAAGTATAGTCATGACCATGGGCTCAACCTGCCTTTCCAAACTTAACTTTTTCTACTTGAGTGAGATAAACAACAATCGCTTATTAAGGCAGTAGGATTCTTAGGCGCTGTGCTATAATACATTTTAGAGACAATTATCTCCTTTATTCACTTCAGTAACCCTTCTCTAAACTAGTCCCATCTCTTTCTTCCCCCTCTGCTGTCATCACTCTAAGTCACTCTTCACCTGCTTTATGTTTTTTCTAAGTATTTACCATAATTGTGCTAGAGATTATTATGTATTTATTTTTTTATTGGGGATTACTCTCCCAAAGTAAAATGAAATGTCAGAAGAGCAGATACTGCTGTTTTGTTTTTATGACCATTCTATCTCTTACACCGCAAGTACATAATAGGTGCTCAATAAATATTTGTTGGTGGATAAACAAACAAATCCATGAGTTAAGGTTGACTACCCTTTTACTGAGGAAGAAACCAAGCATTTAAAGGGAAAGTAAATTACCTAAGGCAACATATTCAGGATGAGGCAGAGGGTCAACCTGAGCCAGGATTCGATCCCAGGTCAGGCGATTTCAAAGACATGTCTTTCAATGCATTCTTTCTGCGCACCTACACTCTAGCAGGGCTGGGATTAGGGCGAGGCAAGAGCTGTACCTACCCCTGTAAAATTTAAGGGGGACACAAAAAAATCCAGTAATCAAAATAAATGATATTTTAATGCACTATTCAAAAAAGAAAAAAAACAAAACACTAATGTCAAAAAGCCACGGTGAACAAAACTTCAAAATTAAACATGAAGGATCAGTATTAGTGCTTTTTTCTCCCTTCTGCCTCAGGCTCCCACGGGGTGCAGTCCAGGACTGATGCGTCTTAATTTAAAATGTTGATGTTCTCCTGACCCCTGCCTGAGCTCTGGTCTCAGCTCTGTGTTGATTCACTTATTCTTCAGGCATGCTTTTCCTCTGGGCCTTTGTGCACATGCTCCCGGACCTGAGGATATTTGTCTCTGGACCCATTTGCACTTTTGTGTGTTTCACAGGTCTCTGTGAAGCCACGGCAGACTGGCCACATGTGGCATCTCTCACGCATGTTCTGACTCCACAGATTCCGACTTCCCCATCCCATCTGGCTGACCAATGGCCACAGGGAAGCGGGTGTTGGCATCACTCCGGCCACCAGGGCAGAGTGTCAGAACCACCTTCCACATTGCCATGCTCCTCAGTTATTGCACCTTCTTGTTGCATTTCCCTTATTATTTTGTGAACGTCATTGGAAATAGAAAAATGAAAGAGCTGAGTCTAGAAATGTAAGTCTTGCAATCTAATGGGATTGAATCAGAAATGGAAATCATTAGACAGGCCAAAAGCATGCTTCCTGAGCCTTCACCAAACTCTTGCTGCTCATCTACCCACAGCATGTCCGCATGTGGAAGAACAGGATTAGAGAATGTGTGAAAAACGCTAAAGACATATTATCAAAGAATGTGCCCAAGGACGATGTTTACTCAGGTTCTGATGCTTCTTAATTTTTTTTTTTGTTCTGAAAATGTCTTTGTAATATCATTATAATTATTAATCTAGAATGGATTACATTTAGAACTTGTATAATCCTCATAACAATTCTAGGAGGTAAGTGCTTATACAATAGTACCTGTCTTGTCCATTACATGTGAGGAAACTGAGCACAGAGAAACTACGTAAACTTGCCCAGGGTCACAGAATGAACTAGCGAATGTCAGGGACGGAATGTGAACCCAGGGAGTCTGACTCTAGCATCCCAGCTTTTCATAGAGCAAACCTCTTATATGATATGTAGTCTGTTTGCTGGCCCCAATCCTAGCCTTTGCCAAGCCCCGGAGGAAAAGCAACTTTCCACGTTGCCTTCACGGACATGCCACCAGCACCCTGTCCTTCCGGGAACACCCCCCAGCATTTCTCTCTCCATCTCTGAAAGCACTTGATTGTCCTTTCACGCTAACATGTGGATCTCCCTTAATAGATTGTGTGGATTCCCTCGTTGCATGAGCAGAAAAGACAGTAGCAAGTGCACGCTGAAGCGGGGTCAGAGGAACTCCTGGGAGACCTAAGGATGCTGTGGCTTTGCCATGGCCTTCCCAAACAGTGGATGGAAAGCAGCACACAGTGCTATATAAACATGGAGGAAACGAAGGCACTACCTCCTGAAGAGCATAGCAGGAAGTGACTGAGGAGAGCGTCCTTTGGCAGAGATGACCCTTTGGGGACACCCAACAAGGCGTGTCATTCACCTGGTGGAAAGAGCACCAGGTTAGTTCCAGGAAATTCCACTTTCAAGTCTCCCCCAGACCTGGGAAGCCTGGAGGTGCGGAAGGCAGCTTTGTATGTAATTGTATGTAAAAAATATGGACGACTCATGGGTTTGTGACAGCGGATGAAAGAAGGTATGAAAAGGCTTCATAAGCTAAAGCAATGAGGGGCGAGGAAGTGAGCGCATTTCCCCTGGGTGGGTTTCCTTATGCCAATCTGTATCTTGCATCCTTAGAGCCCCACTGTGTTGGACACTCTGCTTACCCATGGGTCTTGCCTCCATCCCTTTCCACCTGCCTCTGCTCTGTGAGGCTGGCCCTTATGCTCATTGACAGCTTCCCTGCTCTGGCCTCTGGCTGGGTGTAGTCAGTGGGGGTCCCTGGCAGGAGACTGGAGCAAGGAAGAGGCATGAGGCCAGGGAACTGATCCCATTATCTCTCACTCTCACTCCCAGGGTCACTGTGTCCCTCAACTACGTCACTCCTCCCCTTAAGGCAGTTCTCTGTACCTGGAACTGTCCTTCAGTTGTCCCCATAGGTCCAAGGACAGTGACCGCCAGTGCTGGGCACTGCAATCTCCCTGTGGGTTCTCTCCACCCTGCACACACCTATATACGTAGTCCCTATACGTACACACCTATATACGTAGTCCCTCTCCAAGTTACCCTACTGTGTGCTGTCATTTCCTAGGGGACCCTTGTGGATCCACCTGCTTAGCTTGAGCATGAATGACACAGGAGAATGTGTGTCTAGGTGTTCAATGTCTCACTCAGCCTAGGAGTGCAGTGGCTGCTGATTCTCCTGCACCCCCTCCTATCAGCTCTGTTCTTCTGGGCCAAGAATCCAATGATTGCTTTTAATGAGTAAAATTGCAGACTCAGAGCACAGCACAAGCTCTGTGCCAGTACCAGCTGGCAGGAGCCCAATAGAAAAGTCTGCAGCAGCCCCCTTGATGGCACTGGACCCAGGAGGGCTCCCGGATCCTATCACAGGGCCCGACAAGCCCCTTTTCAAGAATTGCTCTGCAGCGCTTCTTGGTTCTTCCAGATTCTCTCGACACACGGAGGCCTGCTGGAGGGTCTAAGCGATTTTACGGCAATGAAGACTGCAGGCAGGAGAGATGCGTGTTATTCATCGGCTGCCCCCCACGGATGTGTTCTGAATCCTCTGAGCAGCCCATTGCAGCCTCCCTGCAGTTGGCTCTTTAATTTTTAAAGGGTTTGAATCCTTTACCCAGTTTATAGCTTCAGAGACTGTACACATTCGTTATATACATGATTGCTGAAGCCTCAATTTCTGCTCCCGAGAAACTCCAGCTCTGTGCGTGTGGGACTGGCTGTCAGGGGCTGGGCTGGGAAGAGCCGTGAGGTGCTGAGGTGGTTGGTATTCAGGGAGGGGAGAGGAGGGGTAGTCGAAGAATTCTTCCTGAGACATCTTGCAAAATCAGCTCCGTGCAAATAAAGGCAGCAGCCAGGAGCTCCGTTTAAATGCTTCATGCTAATAACATGGAGGAAAAGAAGTCATGGGGGAGACATATGCAATTGCAAACCAGTGCAACCCCAGAAGGACCACACAGGGGACGGAAGGAGAAGGGAACTAGCAACTGCTCAGGTGCCTACTAGGTGCCAGGCATTGTGCTAGATGCTTCCATGAGCAGGCTGGCATTCCTACTCTCACAGCGGCCCAGTGAAGTCATTGGCATCATCACTCCGGCTCCACAAGGAACAGCCATATCCTGGCAGATTCTGGTTCCATTTCCAGGGACATCTGTAAAGTCTGCATTGATAGACAGTCCTCCTGACAATGACCATGAGACAACCAACCTCACACCTCACTTACATTTTTTAGGCTCCAGAGATGGAAAACAAGGACCCTATTCCTGGAGAGAAGTTTTGAACATCTGAAGGAAGAAGATGCAGTGTGAGCTACGCAGCGGTGAAATGAGTAGCGTTGGTGAGAAGTGAGCTTCCCACCGCTAGAGGTAATCAAGCAGTATGGGTCTTCTCCGGCAATGATTCCTGCTCTGGACAGAGGCTGGATGAATCTGAGATCCAAGATTTCGTGAGCGATAGTTACAGTGCAACCAGCCTCTGGGGAGGTTCTGGGGTGGGTAACAATCTAGCCTCCTGCAGGGAGAGCTGCTGAACTCAGGCCATTTGGAGTCAGACAGGTTTGATTCCTCTTTCCCTCCATTAGCGCCTCTACTGCAAGGTGCCATGAAGTGTTTGGGTTGCTGTCTCCCCGTTTTGGCATCAGCAGGCTGCTCATTCTCACTGGCAGATCCCAGTGATGCCAACACCCTAGAGGTCAGGAGAAACCATTGCACCCAGTCCTTTTCCTATCAACACTCTTCCCCTCCAACATGACACAGAGTGAGAGCTTGTTTTTCAACAGCCTTTGATGTGTTGTTGAGCCTTTACCCTCAGGATTATTTCTTGTTCTTCCTCTCTCTTTTGTTCTCCCAACTTTCAACCAGCTGATTAAAATTCCAGTTCAATTGAAATACTCTTTCAAATCGGGCCATTCAGAATGAAGGAGAAAGTACTGGGTTTCCAAGAGGTCTAGCACTTTTGATTAATCTTTAATTAATACGTCACTTTAATTTTCAATGCTACTTTTAAAACACAGAGCTATTAATATGTTGAAACTTCAAACTCATTATCTTATCATTTTCAAAGGCAGGACTATCTCCCAGAGAATAACAAAAAAAAGAGTGCTGGGTAGTCATTGCTTCCTGGAAGTCGACTTTGTAAAAATCTACCCTGATAGACAGTGGTATATACACTGAGTGGACAGATTATTATGATCTCTGAACACATAATAATCTGGCCACTCAGTGTGTGTGTGTGTGTGTGTGTGTGTGTGTGTGTGTGTGTATGTGTGTATGAGGCCCAGTGCATGAATTTGTGCATGGGTGGGGTCTGGTCAGCCTGGCCAGGAAGAGGAAACGTAGGTAGTTGGCAGGCCTGCCTTCTGGTTGAACTCCTGGTCAGAGATCATAATAATCTGGCCACTCAGTGTATATTCTCCCCAAAATGTATATACAGTTTAACAGTTGTATATACATAAAGTGTATACCTTATACTTTAGCTCAATTTTGAAAATGAAGTGTATTTCAAGAAACACTGCCGTTATAATTATTCAAAGTGTGTATACACTTTTTGGGGACTAAATATACAATCCCCAAACATTTAGAAAAAAACACACACATGTTTTCTAAATGTTCTAACAAGAAAAACGAAATAAAAGATCTAACAAGAATCAGCTGGGAGAAAGTTATTGTAATACAAGATAAAATAAAATTGTGCCATGTTAACAGTAATTTATCTTTGTTATTTACCCTAATCATTTTATGTTTTTATTGGTGTGCTACATTGCCGAACATGTGGTTTGTAATTTAATTTCCACCGCTGAACACAAGAGAAGCCACTGGAGGCACCACAATGATGAAGGCAGAGCCACGGTAAGACCATGATACAAAGGATACAAAGATGATTTATGTAACTTTCTTTTTCTGTTTGCAGTTCATTAAGTCACTGTCTTCTCACAGTGACCAAGTGAAAATTAAAGTACTTCAGAGGAGAGCTTAGGGTTCGGCATCATTAGAGGAAGAGAAATGGGTGCCTCGATGAACTTGACTGCAGAAATCTATAGAGCACAGCTTAATCAGCCTCCACATTGAACTCAGATGTGCAGAGACAGGCTTCAGATTGAGCACATCTTTTCAATGCATATTCTTTCCCTTTGACACACAGCATAAGATGCACGAGAACGACTTAGGGATTATCCAAGACTTCCATTTCATAGCGTGAAATTGCACGTAGCCCTTTTCAGGTTTTCATGGAAAAAGGGGAAGAGAACAGATGCTCCTCCTGGAGCTGCCTCCTTCCTTGGATGCTCTGTTCATGCTTCTGAAAAGCCCCACTGGAGCAGTGGCAATCATTCAGCACAAAGGAATCCTGTTTGCTGTCCAGATGATCATAAGACAGCTGGGCCACTGATATGTCACTTCCTTTTCAAGTGCAGGTTCAGAGACTAGCAGCATCTATGTCCCTGGGCTGGCCAGAAGCTGTGAGCAGGATCCTTTCCTGTAGCAATACATCATCTCCCATCCTCATGGGGAGGGCTAGCTGCACACGAGACCGGTAGCCAAGGCCCAAAGGCTTTGGTATCATACAAGCTTGGCCTGGAATCCTTGCTTCTCTGCTTACTGTGAGTCCCTGAGCAAGTTACTTTAAATCAGTTGAGCTCCAAGTTCCTCAACTGCTAAAAGGGGCTGAGGAAATATATCTCATATGGTTTTCCAGGAAATTAAAGGCTGTAGTTGATGGGGACAGAAGCTGATGGCAGCCACTGGGCTGTCATGCAAAAGCAGACTTTATTGGGAAAATTCACAAGCAGAAATTTACTAGCAAGACTAGTCACCCATTCTCTCCTCTGCCACAGAGTGCTGTCAGGGGCCACGTCGGCTGGACACAGTGTGAGGTTCTGCTCCGGAAATGGGTCCCACCCCTCTGATACCCTATCCTTTTATAGGCAAAGAGGTCTCAAAATAATTTGGTCTTGTGCCACAGTGGCTCAAGACAGTTGTAGATAAGCATTGTGCAGCTAGACATTAGGTTCTCAGGGGGGTGTTTATTCCTGGGATAATGTCAACTCCAACTTGTGTGGAGTCTAAGCCCGTCCCACCGGAAGAGAAAACAGTCAGTCGCCCAGAGTAACATGTGCTGGAGACATAGAGGCTCTTTGAAGAGAAGGTGGTGAGGTTGAACCTGGGCTGAGGCTGTGCCTTGAACTACATGGTTGAGAAGAGAAGCCACTTCCCTTTGATGATCTGTTTTGTGGGTCAAGGTTTAGCTCGGATCCCCTCAGAAGTAGAACTGTGGCCCGCCCCTTCCAACCTGCTCTCAGGCTCCCTCCTCTGCCAAACCAGGAGTCCAGGCCCAGCACTAAAATCAAACTAACACGAGGCAGGATGTAATTAGGTTCCTGAGGAAGGTGTTTTTGTTGTCGTTATCTTCCAATTCAATAAAATAAGCATTTACTTTGTACCTCCTAGGCGCCAGGGAATGTAACAGTGGGAGAAGGTTACCCGCAACAATAATTCCTAATAGTTATTGAGTTTTACTGCCTGCAGGCAGCACTCTAAGTATTTTATGTATTTTATATAAAAATATATCTAACATATAATACCTGCATTGGAGTTGGGTGGGGAATTGGCCACTTAGCCAACTGAATGGGCAGTGCTAGCATTAAGTGCCATAAGGGTGTAAAAGACAGAATGCTACTAGAGCACAGAGAAGGGCTGGGAGGAAGGTAAGAGGAGACACGGAAGCTACAAGTGTAAGGATTAGCTGGGTAGAAGAGGGATGGAAGAAAGAGCACAAACAATCCATGATGCTATGAGAATGATGGTGATCAAACCCAAGAAGGGAGAAAAAGAGAAGAAGTAGAAAGAAAAAAAAACAAAACTTACCTAATAAAAGAGAAACATGCAAATTAACCATCACTCCACTATGCACCCACAGCCAATCAGAGTGAGTATGCAAATACTCAACAAAGATGGAGTTTAATTTGCATATGCAGGCACACCGCAGTGTGAAGCCTGCTATGAGGGGGGAGTGGTGGAGGGAGCTACTGGAGTGGTGCTCCAGACAGAAGTGAGGACTTGCCTGCTCCCAGGTGGCTGGGAAGTGAGGACATGCCTGTTCCAGGGATTCCGGGGGAGCAGGTACTTGCCAGGTCCTGGGCAGCTGGGAGTGAAGCCAGGGGCCTATTCTTACAAGAATATCATGCAACAGGCCTCTAGTAAGATATAAGAGACTTAGATTCCCAGGTACCATCAATACAACTATCATGAAGATTTTCAACACATATATTTCAGTTATGACTTAAAAGGGACTGTGAGAAGCAAACAAACAGGAATACTACAGACTTTGTTGGCGTTGCCAAAAAGCAAGGCATCCTTTCTCCAGTCTGCAGGTTGGCTTTCCTTCTCTCACCTGTCATTCCTGCTTGCCAAGGTAAACATATCATAAAGGAAAAATGTCTTTCTGTCTGCCTAAGATCTTATAACCCCTTTGAAAAAGGTACCAGAATCTAGCACACGGGCAAAAGTGATGCTGTAAAGAAGTCAGGTCCCTTGGGTTCTTTCTTTGCAGTCAGAGCTCACAGGATGGAGACAGACATGGGCATGTGGTTGAAGGGCAGAGATGAGGCAGCACAAGGACAGGGTACATGCCACTTGAGTGACCCAGGTCTTTTCCACACTAGCCTGAGGGGGGTGCTCCTCATAGTACCCATTCCCACTAGGTAGTGAAACACTCAGATGGAGAAAAATATATCAGTTCAGTTCATTCACTATGTGCAGTGCCTGTGGACACCATCATCAAGGATCTCCCACTCTATCAGGAGCATGGACATGCAAACAGTAATAGTATATTACGTGTACAGGATGGTATAAAAGTGTGGGGACACAAAGCAGTGAGACAACATGTGGGGTGAGGATTGACAGGGAGAGTTACAAGTGCAGGAAATCCTCCCCAAAGGTTAACATACTTGAGTGTGAGAGAGAAGTAGGAGCTGTTTTATGTTTTCATTATCATTGTATATATTTAGTTCTTTCCCAGAGATGTAAATACCTGGGGTAATGAAGGAAGAAAGGGGGATGTGAGGCTAGGAGAAGAGGTGGGAAGTGAAATATTGTGTGAACACATTTGTAATGTCTTAAGAAATGGAAGATAGGCATGGCTAGTGTGGCTCAGGTGACTGGGCATTGTCCCATGCAACAAGAGATTGCCAGCTTAATACCCAGTCAGGGCACATGCCTGTCTTGTGAGCTTGATCCCCTGTAGGGGGCATGCAGGAGGAAGCTGATCAATATTCCTTTCACATCAATGTTTCCCTCTCTCCTTCTCCCCTTCTCTCTCTTAAAAAAAAAGAAAAAAAAGAATGGAACATATATACTGGTTTGAAGTCAGATGTCTCTCTCTCTCTCCCTCTCTCTTTCTCTCTCAAACATACACACACACACACACACACACACACAGACTTAGGGAGAAAGTCAGTGAAAAGATTCAAGTTAGTGCTGTGTGAGGTCTAAGCCCTTGGGAAAATTCTTCAAGGAAGAATCATCGAAAGCAGAATAAGGTGAGAAGACCTTAGTAAAACTTTTCCTTGCAAGTTAAGTTTCTAGAAAATGTGTGTCTTCTTTTAGCATTATCATAGCACCTGACATGGGGGGGATCTTTCTCTATAAAGCCAACTGGGGGAGAGAACAGGAACACAAACATTGGGCAGATGTTATGTATATGTAAAATTTCATTTATTTCTTATGACATCCTATAATATTGGGTATGAAAGGCTAGATCCAGTTCACCACTGACTGGAAATATCTATATTGATTTAGAGAGGAAGGAAAAGGGAGAGAGAGAGAGAGATAGAAACATCTATGATGAGAGAATCATTGGTTGGCTGCCTCCTGCATGCTCCCTACTGGGGATCAAGCTTGCAACCTGTGCATGTGCCCTTGACTGGAATTGAACCATGACCTCCTGGTTCATAAGTTGATACTCAACCACTGAGCCACAAGGGCTGGATAGTGATTTGGATTTTTAAAACATTTTGCCTAAGGTCATGCAACTGATATAAGTCAGGCCTTTGTTCCAATGTGTAAGTTTTGTCCACTACAGAATGCTGCCCTGAAAGCATTAGCTAACACCATTACTTGAACAGGCAGGATTTAGACTGTCATTATTTCAGTGTTACTGAAGGCTGTCCATTGTTTACAACTTCAATTTTTATTTTTTATTTTTTTTTTTAGTCTAGTCCAGAGGAGGCTAGATTTTTTGGAGATCCTAGCCAGCTAATTATCTAACAGACATGCAATATAACACCTGCTCTTCAAGTTATTATTTCTTCTCTTTTGGTCAAGGAATAATTTGGATGATTAAAGAATCTATATATTCTCAGACTCTAAAACCCTTCAAGGGATATTTACCACCATTGATTTAAAAATCGAAATGCAAGTTTCTTGAAGCATCTTATCAAAGTATAATGAATCACTGTGCTTAAAATGCATATGAAATAGGTGCTGCAGGTATTACCATCTTCATCTTACATCCATCCATCCATCCATTCATCCATTCATTCATTTTACAAATATTTGTTCACAGACTTTAAAATTCTAAGCCCCAGAGAGACAGTTGATAAACCTCCAAGTCTTCTAAGTTAATGAAAGGCTAGAATCAGGGCTTCTGGGATCTGAATCTGGGCATTTTCTCACTAAATTGTTTTGCCTGCATCTCAATTGTAGTCTAGGCCATTTGGATACACATTTTTGATGCACTGGCTGATTTATTCATTTGTAGGAAAGATCTTGGTAAAACCAGTACCTCCTAAATCAACTCCCACTTGCCTCCAAACCCCCATGGAAATATGGCTGCTAGTAATGCTGTCGCTTCAGAACTCCTGAGGACTGCCACCAAGCAGCTTGTGCACTAACTCAGTGACAGGGGATGTGGCTGCTTAATCGCTGGGTGAAGCTGAATGCCTTCATTGCTCAGAGTGAAAGAGTCTTGTTTCTTATTTTCTTTAAAGACTGACAATTACTTTCTGGAATGACTTGATGCATTATCAAAACTTTCAGAGAAATTCAGTGAAACATTCCATAACAGAGCAAGTCACCCCCTATCTTTAGATAGAAAACATTTCTACAGACATACCCTGTACTTCTCAGACAGAAGATGTTGGAAAACACACAATTCTGCTCCAGCCAGTCTATGGATGAGCTCTGTGGCCCTGCTCCAGCCTGTCCCCTCCTCCACTTTCCCCACCAAAGACAGGATCCCTCTTGCCCATCCATCACCACTGTTTGTTATTGACCTCTATGAATAATAAAGTTATCTTGTTTTCATGTCTTGATTTTTTTTAATCCCTACCAAATTGTGTGCTTTCTAAAGGCAGAGCTCTTTTTTAATTAACATTTGAAACCTTGATACCCAACACAGCGCCTGGCACAAAAGCAGGCACGCAAAAAAGGTTTTTTGGAGGAAGACACAATGTATGATATGAAATCAGGGATTCACAGTCCTTGGTTAATTATGCATTCATTGTTTCTGTTCTTTTTTTTCTTTTTTTTCTTTTTTTCCATTTTAAAAGGGGACACCCTTTTCACTAAACACCTACACTTTACTCTCTTCCTTTCAGAATTCTAACTAAAAAAACACACCAAAAAACATTTTGTTCCTGCTTATGTATAAAACTAAGAAACTATTCAAGCATCACTTTTGTGATAGGAAAGGTGAACAGTTTCACCGTAACCAAAGAAAACGACCTGGAGGGGAGAGATCTCAGGGGCACTGACTCTGGTCTGGGGCCCGGCCATCCCAGCGTGAACCACAGCCCTTCTTGGGGAGGGTTTCCAAAGCGAACCTGCCTGGGGGTGGTGCGGGGACCAGGAAGCAGCCTTCTTAACTTCTGAAGTAACAAACAGAGCGAAAGCCCTAATGATCACAACACAAATCCATCTATTTTAAACAGCATAGGGGCTTTCTGCAGCCGTCTGCCCACCCCTTTTCCAGGTTTTCTTCGCCAAGAGGGGGTCCTCATCATCCTTGGAGCTGCAGAAGGTGAGGTCAAACTCCACCCACCCCATCACGACCAGGTAGAGCAGCCCATAACACACCAGGAGGAGGAGGATCACCTGCAACAGCTCCACCAGGTCCTTGGTGATGCTGTGGGGCGGGGCCAGGTGGGACCACTGGCCAAGGCAGTGGCTCATGCAAGCCTCCTGGGAGAGGTAGTTGTTTCTATTGCCCCAGCACCCTCCATAGATAAACGGTTCACAGGACTTGTTCTTGGCATCAAAGTACCAGCGTGGTAAGGATTCATGGCAAGGCCCGGTGGCCACCCTGGCAGCGCAGTATTCTTTGTAGTCGAAAAGATCGCTGGAGGGGCCATCAAAACCCTGCCTTCTGGGGCCACTTGGGCCAGAGGAATCTGCCGGGTTCCTGCTGGTGGCCGCATGGTCCATGGTGCTCCCTGGGCTGTCAGCACACTTCTCCAGACACTTCTCCTGGGTCAGGTAGTTATTGCTGTTCCTACTGCAGCCTCCATACACGAACTGCTGGCAGGCCCGGCAGGTGGCATTGTACCACCACCTGTGAAGGGAGGCCAGGCATCTCCCCACCACCTTTGGAACTCGGCAAAAGTCGGGGATGTTGCGTTCTTCATTGGCCGCCCTGACCCCAAAGAGGAGCAGCGATACCAGCAGGGCGAGCAGCGCCATGATAGGCTCCACCGGGTCTCAAGTTCAGGTGCGGATGGATGCTCGCTTTCAAGTCTCCGCAAGCCCCTCTGGTGTCTGGACTCAGCCTGCTCCGCCCACAATGAGGAAGAATGGCCAGGCTCACCCCTTTGCCCCCAGGGACACCCTGGGACTCTCCAAGGTGCAGAATGGAGCCGCAGGTCCCAATCAGCGCTGGGTGGGGGTGGAGCCAATGGCCGCCTGGGAGGAGCTATAGCGCAGGTGGCGGTTACCCGAGGGGAGGGGGCGGGCGCACAGAGCGCAAGCGCTTGGCTCATGATGGACTGTAAGAAGCAACAAGCCACAGGCTTTCCATGTTCCCAGTGCTTTCCGACCACGCACAGAGCTCTGTGGTCAAAAGGCTCTACCTTACAGAAGAGGCAAGGAGACATGTCAGTAAAGTGAAAGAAAAGCATGGACTGGCCCAGCAGCTACTAGGCCAGTCCCCACTCTGGACAAAGCACTAGCTGATGACTAGGGATGAAAGGAAGGACAGGGTCCTGGAGGAGCCTAGAAGCTTGGTAGGAAGAGGCTGGCCCATTATTAGGAAACTAAAGAAAACCAAGGGCCTAAATGCAAAGGAAGACTGAAACTCAGAAAATTAAAAAAAAAAAAAAAGTATACAAATACAACTCTGGTAGAGGAATCCACATGCAAATCAATTCTGGGAAATAGCAACATGAGCAGTCGGTGAGCAGTGGGGTCCTTAACATTTAGATGACGTGTTCTGGTCAGGGGGAGGGGGGACTGGCCTCTACTGGATAACTTATTCCTTACTCGGACCCCAGAAAGTAAGCACTGGATCCTTGTACAGATACAACCTTGGGACCTTAGGAGATAACCACCAGCTTTGGCATCTGGCAGAGATGTATCTGGGGTCTATTACTTAACTGTGTGACCTTGGTTAAGTCTTGGCAAACTTCAGGATTTTCACCCGTAATAGGGGTGAACAATAGTACCCACCTCCCTAGTGAGGCTGGTAAGGCCCCAATTAGCAGCACAGTGTTCAACATAGAACCCACAAAGCTTGACTGTTTCTTTAGTTCAAGACCACACAGCAAGGGCTAAAGCAGGCTTTCACCCTCCTGCAATGGCCCCCCCCGCAGCCGGCACCCCCACCCAAAGTGAACCTGCCGGGGGGAGGGGGGGCAGGAAGCAGCCTTCTCTTAGCTTCTGAAGTAACAGAGCAAAAGCCCTAATGACCACAACACAAATCCATCTATTTTAAACAGCATATAGTCCTCTTTATTCTGAAGCTCATGCTCTTACACGTCTCTTGCCTTTCTGGGCAAAATGAGAGATCTGACATTAACTGGGTAGCTGATATGGGCCAAAAGGCAGGATACAACTCTTGTGATCACATTATTTGGGCATTTCTATCCCAACTTGAACTGTGAACCAAATATCTATCTATCTATCTATCTATCTATCTATCTATCTATCTCTATATTTATATGTGTATACTTACATAAATATAAATAAAATAGTTCCTTGTGGCTACAGTAATAAAAACAATGAGCTAGTAAATGACAGATAAAGGGAGAAATCAATTAGAGCTCTTTCCCATGTTTTTGACGTTGGAGAGTAATTCTGCACCTGAAGGCAGGAGGATGACATTAGTTTGGGCCCTATTGTGTCGGAGTTCCTGGCGATCACACAAGTACAGAGGAAAGTGCAAATGGGAACGACATCACAAAGGCATCGTCAACAAGAACTGACTACACTCGGGATAAGGCAGGAGGTTTTTTGAGCAGGAAGGCAAGACATCAGAGCAACCACAGTGCAAGAATGTATGGCGATTACTCCAGATTCCTTAAACAACACAGATCAACACCGAAACCAAAGCAGCAGCAGAGGCAGGCCTTGGGGAGAACGAACTCGCAGTTTATGTCAAGAAACAGAACGCAAAACAGGGCTGGGACCACTTCAGGAGACCCATGTGGCTGCTCGGAAGTAGAGCTGAAGTAATATTTGAAGGACTCAGTGAGAGCAGTAGAGACAGATGGTAATGGCCTTCCCTCTCAGCAGCCAGGCTCCTGCTCGCCCGGAGAGGACCAGATTCTTATATAACACAGAGACCCTTTGCCTGCCCTCAGGAAGGACATGCTCTCCTGGGTCCTCCCTCTCCTTTTCCTGTAGCTGCCTAAGCCAAGGCTTCACCCTCCCACCCCAGAACCAAGTCTTCAGTCATGTGTCATTTATATTTGCCCGGCCATGACACTTATCTGTGTGGGCAAAAGTAGGTTTACAGTTGTGAGTATGAGAAACACAGAGTTTATTCTTGTATTATTATTTATTTATTTATTAATTACTAGAGGCCTGGTGCACGAAACTCATGCACAGGTGGGGTCCCTAGGCCTGGCTGGCAATCAGGACCAATCAGGTTCCCCACCTCCCTGCCTCTTCCTTCCCTCTCGATCCACTGCCACCACCTCTTAGTGGTCAGCACATGTCATAGCAAGCAATTAAACTCCCAGTCTCCTAGTCGAACTCCTGAGGGGACACTTTGCACGTTAGCTATATATATATATATATATAGACTAGAGGCCCAGTGGATGAAAATTCATGCACTGGGGGAGGGGGGTATCTCGCAGCCCAGCCTGCCCCCTCTCACAGCAGTCTGGGAGCCCTCAGGGGATATCTTTAGCCACAGTCTGGTCTCTCTCTGAGGGAGGTGACACCCCCATCACACCACTGCTGCTGCCACTGCTGGCCGCTGCTGAGCCTTGGCCCGGCCCTCACAGCAGCTGCTGCTATGCCATCTGATGAACTTTGAACTCAAGAGAAAGCAATATATAACTAACCATCTCCAATATATAACTAATATTCCTAAATGAAAATTGCTATCAAGTTTACCATCTCCAAGTCTTAATAATTATTCACTATAAGCAGAATCCTCTGATCTCATATTTGTTTTAAGAGACAACTTTCTGAAATATCCCCAAACACTATAGTATTGTACTTTAAACTCATTTGTACTATGGCTGATTGCATAGTATGTGGCACAACACTGAGATATTGTTGAAAATCCTCTCCAAGAAGAACTTGCCCATCAAATGCAACATTCAAATTCATAACTTCTCTTAGCAATCTGTCTATGGCATTTATAGCATGACTGGATGCCATGGTGCATTCATCAATAAGAAGTTAGGCATTTTCAATGGGTTCAGCAACTTCACTCTATATATTGAGTCTAGAAATTGAAGTTTCATTTAATGAAATTTGTAATTTATATTGGGAATGAAAGGTTCTTCCACCGAGAAGTAAACTTGCAGCAATTCCTGTAGATGCTGGGCTTGAGGCGCCAGAGGTTTGAAGGCCAGCCACGCCTCTGAACGTGGTGGGGTCCCCTCTTGAGTGCTGGGCCAGCCTGGGCTACAGTCCACTGGCAGTTTAAAGGCTGGCCACACTCCCGATCGTGGTGGGGGTCCCCTCATTGTGACTGGTTGTTTGGTCATTTTGATCATGATGCCGCTTGGCCTTTTATTATTATGATTGTATTACTTATTGGTATTATTTTTCTTATCTTCTTCTTTTATCTCCTTACTTATGATGTATCTTCTAGGTAATGGTGGCTGGTAATTTAACCAACAACCCATCTGTAGGTCATTTTCCATACAAACAACTAGGAAACTTGCCTTTGCCTACCCCTGTATGTACCGCCAGTTGTATTATATTTCACAGCCTCCTTTTGGTCTTCATGGACTCCACACATATTCATTCGACCGTTATTGTCCCTAAGTCTGGCTGCATATTTTCTAAGCCACCAATGTGCACAAAAATGCACCTTCTTTGCTGGTAAAAATTTTACTGAACGGTGCCCCTGGTACTGCTTCTGGGGCAGATCTGGCTCTTCTGAAGGGGAACTTCTAATGCGAGTGTGAGAACACACATCCACAAAGAAGCTCCAGGAAAGAGGCCAAAGAGCAGGATCTGTGTACAAGGTTTCGTGGGGAATTGGATGAGGCCGTGGTTCCTTCCACTGTGGAGAGTGGGCACCTTGGCTAGTCTTAAAAATCGCCAGGTAAATAAGGGCAGAAGCTCCCTCCAAGCAAAGGACACAGCATGGGCTGATTTATTATTTTGGCTACTATGTCAAAACACTTTGGCAGCAAGTAGCAGAAAACCTGGCCTCGAACAGCGTAAATGTAAGGAGATGTATTATCTCACAGTGCAGGCTGCCCATAGAGAGGCAAGGCTCCAGGCAGGGTACAGCAGGGCTCTGACCCCACTTCACTGTCGCCCTGCCTTCCTTTGCGGGTTTTGCTTCATCAGCGGTTCCAGACATCACAGGCAGGCATGCCCGTGACTGGGGAAAGAGCAGGGACTTCCCCTGTTTAGTAGCAAGGGAACATTTGCCTTCTGTGCCCTAATAACTTCTCATCTCACTGGCCTGAATAGGGCCATGTGCCTGTCTCTAAGCCAGCCACCTTTAAGGCATGGAAGATGACCATGGCAATCTTACACTCCTTGGGACTGATACTCTCCCCCCAACCCCCCTCGTCTCGAGTGGTCACATTCCCATGTTCCCGAGAGAGGCTATGTGAATAAATTCAGTACTGCATCATCGATGAGGTAGAGAGCAGATTTTATGTGAACAGTCAACAAAGCCCGATACCACCACTCCCTGACTATAAGATTTTTTTATTTTATTTTAAAAGAGAAAGAACTAAAATGAACACAAAGCATGCTATGACGTGTACAGTAGGACCAGGCTCAGAAGAGGACTGTTTCTGGGCAAGAATCTTTGGTTATGGCCAGAGTGACACGGTGATAAAGAAAATCTGGAGATTTCAAGAGCTGGCTGCCCATGGGCTATCAGTTGCAGAAATATCAAAACATCTCCATGTAGTCATTAGACATGACTGGTGTGACTGAGCCCTGCCACGTCACATAACTCTGTGCTACTCTCGGAGTGTGTGCAGTGTCAGAGATGACAGTCACTGAGGTCTGCATGATGTGTGGTTTTGAGGATCCTAGATTTACTTGTTGGAAACACAGCCCTGTAAAAGATACGGCACCATCGGCATGAAACTCTCGCATATGCACTTACAAAGAGGGCTAATCACTTATTTTTCATGCATCTGAAACCATTTTTGTTTTTAAAGTTACATCAATAAATCAATAAGTAATTAAAATTTAAGTATTCAGTCTGAGAAGAATAACAGTACATGGAACCCTATAATCCAAAATCCTGTCTTCTAATTTTATTCACAAACCTATGAGAGACAGACAAAAATGCATTTCTGTTGCAGAAAAATGAGCCGGGGTGCAAATGGGTTATCTCCAGAGATTAAGCCAGAGGAATGCTTACACTCAGCTTACATACAAAGAGTAAGTTACTATGACTGTATCCACTGCTGAGTACCCGTTGCTTTTGCACTGAAGCTGGGGCTGATGGGAATACTGAGATGGGCAGCCACATTCACCCAGAGACAAGTGAAGGTATAAAACTAACTGAAGGAGAAAGGAACCATGGAGATATCTGTAGCAGCAGTCTGTTCCCTGAAGTCACTGGGTAAACTCTGAGTATTTAGCACATTCCTAGTGGATAGATTTGGGAGTGGAGTGAGTTGCTATGGGAAGGAGTCATTCATTTAAAGAGAGGTGGACAGGCTATGATGTGTGTGGGCCCCTAACACTGGGCTCAGAAAACTTCTCTAACGGATAACTCTCTAACCACATAGCCTTTGACTAACCTATTGCATTTGCAAGACAAGACAAGACTCTTACTTAATCACTCAAATTGCCTTCAACACTGGTTCAAGACTTCATCTGGAAGGGACTTTTATTTTATACTAGAGGCTCGATGCAGGAAATTTGTGCAGGAGTAGGCCTTCTGTAGACATCCTTCTCATAATCTAGGACTGCTGGCTTCCAACTCTTGCCTGCCTGCATGTCAGCCTGCCTGATTATCCCTAACTGTCTTGGCCTGCCAGCTTGATCAGCCCCTAACCACTCTTCTGCCAGCCTGATCAACACCTAAACTGCTCTCCTGCCATCCCTTCCCTGCTGGCCTGGTCGCCCCCAACTGCTCTCCCCTGCAGGCCTGGTCCCCCCAACTGCCCTCCTCTGCAGGACTAGTCCCCCCAACTTCCCTCCCTTGCAGGCCTTGTTGGCCCTAACTGCTCTCCCTTTCAGGCCTGGTCATCCCTAACTAGCCTCACCTGCAAACCTGGTCACCCCTAAGGGCCCTCCCATGCAGGCCTGGTCACCCCCAGCTGCTCTCCTCTGCTGACCTGGTCACCCCTAACTTCCCTCCCTTGCAGGCCTGGTACCTCCCAACTGCCCTTCCCTGCTGGTCTGATTGCTCACAACTGCCCTCCCCTGCTGGCCATCTTGTGGCAGCCATCTTGTGTCCACATGGGGGCAGCCATCTTGTGTGATGGAGTGATGGTCAATTTGCATATTACTCTTTTATTAGATAGGATGATAAGGACACTTGACATGAGATCTACCCTTTTAACACATTTTAAGTGTACATACATTATTGTTGACTATAGATACTGCTTATAGGTTTTTGTTTGAGCACCTGCTTCCAATTATTTTTGGTATATACCTAGGGATGGAATGACTGGATCATATGGTAATTTTATGTTTAATTTTTATGAGAACCCACCAAACTTTCCTATAGTGGCTGCATCATTTTATATTCCCACCAACAAGGCAGGAGGGTTTCAATTTTTCCCTGTCTTTACAACACTTATTATTCTCCATTTTTTTGGATAGTAGTCATCCTAAGGGGTGTGAAGTGCCAACTTATTGTGTTGCTTTTGTTTTTATTTTAAATCTTTATTGTTGGGACTATTATAGATGTCCCTCTTTTTTTGGAAGGGACTTTTAAAGGACAAATTCCAGATTTCTGCTCCAGGGAAGGTTAAATGAGAATCATGCAACACTAGTTTACTTTCTTCCCATATGAAGTCTCTTAGGAGCCAAGGCACTATCCTTTGTCCTCCTTATCTGAGACATGAGGGTCCATCTTCAATAAAAAAAGTTCCTGATGCAACTCAGGCCTAGAAACATTCTCTAGTTGTATATATTATCCTCTCCCCACAACAATATAGTGAAGTGATTCTACCAATGTTATTTAATTTTTTACAGTGTTGCTTTAAAAAAGACGAAAAGATCTCAATAGTATCTTTAGCAGGATGGGGGTATGATTGTAGAAAAATGAAAAAGTCAGAAAGTCCTTATTATCTGGGTTTTCATGACTGGAGTCTCAACAGAGTTGCTAGGTTTAGAAAGAAATTAATTCCCAACTGTACCAACATACTCCTTACTGAATTGACCACTTAGAAAAATCAGTCCCCATTCAAAATCAGTCCCCACTTAATGCTAGCATCTTCGTCAATATCATTGCAAATCTCTAGTGGATTCTTGTAAAATGCAGTCTTATAAATATACTTTGTAAGTTGATTATAAAATAAGTTTTCGAATTTTCAAAAAAAAATCAAGGATTTTACGAAGTTAAAAAAAAGGAGCTGTTGAAAAACTACTGAATCAAATGCAGAATTATTAGTGAGTGATAATGTGGCAGAAACATAACTAGACAGTATTTGACATTACAGAAGAGAATGCCATGCATAGCAAAAGTTTCATGGAATATTGATAAAAATCCTTGAATTTGAGAAAAATAAGGCTCTTCATTATTATTTTGAAAAAGTCCAACTTACTGTGAAGTATGCTCTGAAATCATGTGATTTTGTTGGAAAAATTAAATGAGGCGGGGGGAGGGAAAGACAATTCATTCTTCATTTTAAGAATTAGTGCAGTCATATTTAAAACCTATATTTTTCAAATTTAAGTAAACCTCACTTATTTTCATAATAAACTCTAAGCCAAAATATTTTAAAAGAAATTTGGTCCTCACTTTAAGTGAATTCATGGAAATGGCCCTTTCCAGGTATCTCTGATGTTAAATAAGACAAAATGTCTGTAAATGTTCTCTTTTCACTGGACCACATGATCTCATATGAGACTGGAAGTGACCAGCAGAAAGCATATGGTATGAAAGCACAACTTCGTCCTTGTGATGGTGTTAAAATATGTCCACATATTTTTGACTGCTCCTCTTTTCAAAAGACAGAGTCTAATTCATCTCTTCTTGAGTGTGGGTGGATCATGGACTCGCTTCTAACAAGTAGAATAAAACAGAAGTGATAATGGGTGTCCTGGATAAAATATATCTTCTCCAAAAAGAAAATTCATGTCTACCCAGAACCTCAGAACCTGACCTTATTTGGAAATGGGTAGTTTGCAGATGCAATTAGTTAAGATAAGGTCATTGTGGAATAGGGTGGGTCCTAATGCAATGACTGGTGTCCTTCTAAGAAAACAGGAAAGATAGCTGTGTTCAGATGGAGGCAGAGCCTGGAGTGGTGCATCTGTAAAATAAGGCATGCCAACAGTTGCTGGCAGCTACTACCAGAAGCTGGGAAGAGGCAAGGAAGGAGTCCTTAGAGTCTTCAGGCCCGGATGTCACCTTGACTTTGACCTTCTCACCTCCAGAAGTATGAGAGAATACTTTTTTATAGTTTTAGGCACCCAATTTGTGGTACTTTGTTATGGCAGCTCTAGAAGACCAGATTGGAATGACTTTAAAGACTATGTTATATACAGCTCTACAGCTTCCTCTTGGCTCATTCTCGCTTGGATCTCTCACTGTAGGGGAAGTTAGCTGCCATGTCATGAAGATATGCCACAGCCTATTGGAAGGCCCCCATGGTGACAACTGAGGCCTCCTGCCAATGGCCATGGGAGTGAGTCATCTTGACCTTCCAACCCCAGTCAAGCCTTTGCATGACTATAGCTCTGGCCCACATCCTGACTTCATCTACCGGAGAAACCCTGAACCTGGACCCCAACAAAGCTGCTTCCAAATTTCTGACCCATAGAAATTGTGTGATAATAAATATTCATTGTTTTAAGCTTTTGAGTCTTGGCATGATTATTATTATCATTTTAAAATGTTTTTATTTGATTTCAGAGAGAGGAAGGAAGTGGGAGATAGATAAAAAACACCAATGATGAGAGTCATTGATGGGCTGCCTCCTGCATGCTCTCTACTGGGGATCGAGTTGCAATCTATGCATGTGCCTTGACCTGGAATTGAACTGTGACCTACTGGTTCATAGGTCAACGCTCTACCACTGAGCCATGCTGGCTTGGCTGGCATGATTTGTTTTATGCAGCAGCAAACAACAAATACCTTTGTTCCCTCATATCTAATTTCCCCACCTCCAAAATTCCTGAAGATCCAACAGCAAGTGAAACACACTTAGAACTGAACAGAAATTTCTTCTCCCAAGGCTATTAAAATTCTCCATTACTTCATTTCCACTACTTATCCACCAGTTATTTCTGGTAGATTCAAACATGAGCTTGTTTTCTTCTATGAAACTCTCTCACTCACAAAGCTCTATCATCTCTGGGATGTAAGATTCTAATAAAGGGTGGTTGCCATTTTCATAAATGAGATTTATTAGTTTTGTGACCTTATATATCTAAAAAATGATCCAAAGCTTGTCCTATCTCCTTGGAAAATGCCCTTGGGTACAGATTCCAATACTGGCATTCTATCCAGGAAGATTTAGAGGATGTTCAGAGGGTGCCTGTCTCTGGTCTCCCCGATTCCTCGGCAAGACCAATGAAGGCATCTCTGCTGCTCCAGCAGCTTTGGCAAGTAGCAGACCAAGGAGGGAGGAAGTCACCGAGAACTGAGCAGACAGAAAAAAACTACCTCCAGAATGTGAGACCGGTCACTGCCTGATTTAACAGCTTTATGCAGGACCTGCAGTACACTGAGGTAGGCACCGGGCTCAGGATGTGAGGTCCTGGGCAGGGAAAGAAGACTAAGGTAAGGACCCATCATTGTCCATCAGGTAGACAAACTCATGATAAGATCATTACAATAATGGAAATACGTATAATGCCCAATAGAAACCAAGAGGAGATGAGGTGAACTTGCTAGATGTTTGTTTGTTTATTTGTTTTTTTCTAGAATCTGTTTGCCAGCAGGTTTCTTTGCCATGGAACTTGTATAAGAACCACCTTCAAGGTGATGATGGCAGCTGTTCAATGTTGAAGGAGGAGGAGGAGGGACAGAGGACGAGAGGCAAATCCACGCTCATTTAGGGCTCTGTACTCGGTTCATGCCCCCAGGGTGAATGAACAGGCTCCATGAACACCTGTGTGTGAAGATCCTGCCCCGGGGGCTGTCTGCGGTGGGAAATGCCAGCTAATCTTGTATGCCAGCTGTGGCGCAATGTTCTAAGTGCTTTACAAATATCACTCATTAAACCGTCATAACAACTTAAAGAGGCAGGTACTGTTATTTTCCCCATTTTATAAACAAAGAAACCGAGGTACAAGAAGAGGCAGAGCTGGATTCAAACCCTAACAATCTGTCTCCAGACTATACCTCTCCATAGTAATCCCTCACCTGTCCTGACCATCAGCAACGAGGATGTTTATTCTTCACTCCAAATGATTCAGAATTCTGATAAAACAGAGCAGAATTTCCAGCCTTTTAAGAAAATTATACAGCTAACTTGCTATGACAACCCAAGTCTGACTTGTGTCTGTGCTTGGTAGATATGTTAAAAACAAGGCAATCAGGGGTAGGCAGACTCAGATGTTTTTAAGCTGAAATAAATTTTAATGTAATAGTTTGGAATGCAGTACGTTAAGTGTGCTCCTAATTGCCAGGAGGTGGGGAGGAGGGGATGAGGGCAGGCAGACGAGTTGATGGTGTGATGGTATGGACCATTCAGTGTTACGTAACACACCTGGGACTGTTTTTACCAGGCTCTGCGCATCCTCAAGGGAATCTGGGCAGCCCATCACAGGTTTACTTTAAATGTCAGCTGCTAAGAAAAGGAGAGGTTCAGCGTCTCACATCAGCTGGACTGGACCAGCCCTTCCCTCTGTCATCTGGGGCTCCAGATAATTGTGTGAGTAGAGAAAATCCTTAACCCATGTAAGAGTAAGACAAGCAGACAATGGCTGCTGCCATCTTTTCTCTCTTGGGGAAATCTCTGCAGAGTGCAAATGAAGCAGGAGGCTTCGTAGGGACGCTCTGTCTTTCCTTGAGTTGCACGTTTGCCTGGTGGCGGGAGTGGCACAGCTTTCAATGAGCTGAAGGCGGTGAATGGACGACTGAATATTCAGAGACATACAGAACACTACAGTCCTTTTATGTCTATTATGGTGGTGGTACAGGCTCACATGGAGTCTCTCCAGCCTGTTTTCAATGTCATGGTTGTTGGGGTTATGATTATCATGCATTTTGATCCCATTTTAAGAGGCACCACCCCCCACCTCCCTTCTCCCCTTATAAAATCTCTGAAGTTGGTATGTGTCTTCAATTGTTAGTACCTTCCAGTTGCTGTCACCTTGGTGGTACATAAAATATGTGTTTCTTATAAGGTCTGGGACCTTGGGAGTCAGTGACTAGAGTGTTTGTGAAGGACACCAGGGTACACTCATGAGGTGGCTTGGCTGGAGGCAGCCAGTCTGGGGCTCCTGTGTCCCGGTCACACCCATGATTCCCTTGTGACATTAGGAAGATAGGGTTGCCTCCTCCAGTCTCAGCCACCCTGTCTGTAAACAGTGGTCCTAACACCACCTTCCTGAAGAGATGCTTTTGTGGGCTGTCTGTGAGTTATGCCCATAAAGCCCTCCCTATAGAAGACGACAGCAGAGAATCTTAGTCACTGCTGTTGATTTTATGGGGCCAGGGCTTGGGGGAGGCAAGGGAGGCATTTATTTATCTTGGTCACAAAACTTAAGGGGCATCCAAATCTCAGTGATCAAGACACACAACACTTTCAAGCAATGTTTTTAAGAAGTCAAATGAATGACCAAAGAATCCAGGAAGACAAAAGGAAACATTTTAAACAAAGACAGGATCTGGCCTTTCACCCAGATGATGCACCTTATGCCTTACCCTCCTCTCTGCCTTGTGGGATCTCGTCTTGATTTTCTTCAAATATTGCATTAAAATATATCTTATTTCTCAGTTTTCTGGTGTCCCCTTAAATTTTGCACCTGAGACTAGCACTTCACTTTCTCACCCTGGTCCTGACTCTGTGATGCTGTGCTGATTGTTTCTAAGTGTGCCTGATGGTAGCTCTCCTTTCATGCCTGCACTCATTCACTCGGCCAGCTCCGATCTGGGCCAGGTGCTATGCCCGCCTCTGCAGAAACAGTGATGAGACCCAGCACTGGCCTGTGGAGAACAATGACATACAGACAGGTGCCCTATGTATTCCTTAGGGGTATTGCAAACGCATCCATCCATTCATTCATCCCACAGTGGACCTGCTCAGTCTTAACTGGGTACACGATATGTACCAGCTACAACAGGAAGTTCAGGATGAGTCACTTCTATGTAGGTCACTATTTCTCCCAAACACTCGTTTGCAGTGGCCTATCAGGAGGAGGTAATGAGAATTCCTTTAGGAATTCCAAAATTGCAACAGCTACGTCAAACGCAGCGCCTAGGACAGTGCCTGCACCTTAATACTGCGGACCAGTAGTTTTATTGCTAGCTTTACCCAGTGGCCAGTGCAAAAAACATTTTACATAAATGTTGAAGGCACCTTAAAATTAAATACCCATTGCATTTTGAAGTTATTTATTACATGTTCTTACAAGCTAATATCTTTTTAAGGTATGATATTTTGTAAATTCTCGTGATTGGTCCGCAATGTGTTAAGACACACTCAATAAATGATTGTGAAACGACCGTTCAGATTGATGAATTCCCATAAGGAAGATGAAGATGATGAACTTATACTCTGCCCATCTGGACTCCCCTTGTTTGCCCTGGATGCTTGACTTAGTGCAATGGAAGGACCGGCTTTGAAGGGGGCAGATCTGAGATTTCAACTTGGCTCCACCACTTATTATTTTTGCGACCTTGGTCAATTTGCTTGATCTTTCTGAAACTACCACCCCAAATAAGGCTAACAGCGCCGAACCTGCAGATCCACAGTGAGTCTGCAGAGTATTTTTTTCCTTCCCACAGAGTATCAGAGGAGATACTCTGTGGATTATTTCTTTTCTTCCCACTTTGTTTTGGAACTTGCTGGAGGTGCAGGTCAGAAAGGCCAAGTTGATCCCAGGCAAAGAAAACCACCTGGGATGGGAGCAGTGAGATCTCACAGCCGCTTTCATGCCCAGGGCTCAGACCACACCAAGAACAGAACCAGTCTCTGTTTCTCTGCATTGAAACCTTGTAAGTGAGTTGGCTGTGGGTTCTGAATAATTCAAGTCCATTTCCACGAGATGGTCACAAATGCATTGGCTTCTCCAGGAGAGATGCCAAGCTGGAGCCTGGAGAACTGTGGGCCCGAGACATGCTTCAGTGACAGGAAAACACGCGTGTGAGCGAGGAAACCTGAGTGTTACAGCAGAGATGCAAATTGGGGCTGTGTCATGAAAACAAAAGTTAAACCATAAAAATGTCACTTCATATGCAATTTAAGAGAGATCGATGAGAAATAAACTTTAGGAAACTGCTCACATATATCAATGCATTACAGGTGCCTGGCAAAACATTTCTACGAAAATATGCAGTGCAGTGTATGTATAAATCTGCCTTGAGTTTTATGGTTCCATATACACAGTTATAATGTACATAAAGTAGAGGAACACAGAGAACCAGTTCATTGCTTTAACCCACGGTGGTCAAATGGACTTGGAATAATCCATCAAGGTTACAAAGCCTCAAACAAGTACAATCACCATCTCTCAAGGACCCAAGTGGCAAGGGTAGGTCTGGTCACATTTATTACACAGGATGGTAGGCAGGTGGGAAACAGACTAAGGTTTTTTAAAATATATTTTTTTTTATTTCAGAGAGGAAGGGAAAGGGGACAGGGAGAGGGAGAGGGAGAGAGAGAGAGAGAGGGAGAGAGAAACATCAATGATGAGAGAGAATCATTGATTGACTGCCTTCTGCTGCCTCATACTGGGGATTGAGCCTGCAACCCAGGCATGCACCCTGACCAAGAATCAAACCATGACCTCCTGGTTCATAGGCTGATGCTCAACTACTGAGCCACACCAGCTGGGCCAGACTAAGGTTTATTTCTCCCTTCCTTCCTTCCTTCCTTCCTTCCTTCCTTCCTTCCTTCCTTCCTTCCTTCCTTCTTTCTTTTCTTTCTTTCTTTTTAAAATATTTTTATTGAGTTTTTACAGAGAGGAAGAGAGAGGAATAGAAAGCTAGAAACATCAATGAGAGAGAAACATCGATCAGCTGCCTCCTGCACCCCCCCTCCCCCCACTGGGGATGCACCCGCAACCAAGGCAAATGCTCTAGACCAGAATCGAACCCAGAACCCTCCAGTCTGCAGGCCAACGCTCCATTCACCGAGCCAAACCGGTTTCGGCCAGACTAAGATTTCTTGATCACATTCAATGGACAAGGTTTCTGTTAAGCACATTACACCCATTATCTCACTTCAGCCTCACCTCATACCCCAATTCTATGAGACAGTTACCACTGTCCCCATTTCACAGATGGGAGAACTGAGACCCATCTGAGAGTTACATAAGCAAGGACACATAGGCAGCAGACACTGCACCAAATGGAAACCTCATGCAAACACGGGTCTTGTACAGCACTCCACTTTCAGCTCTTAGAAGAGTGCCTAACATATAATGAGTGCTCAGTAAGTATCTGTTGAGCAAGAGAGTGAAGATGGAAAACCCAGGTTCAGCTGAACCTGTCTGGCACAGGGTCTTTGCAGTGATGAGAGGAATGAATGGAGCAGCTCACAGGGTCTTTGAAGGGATGAGAGGAATGAATGGAGGTGCAATGAGAGCTGCAGCCTCTGAGAGGGCAGGTTATGGAGACCTCTCGGAAAATCCCCCGGTTTGAGGAGCACGTTGCCTCTTCTCCGCAGTGCTTGCCCAGACCTTTTCTCTAGCCCTGGCTCTACTAAATGGCCTTACTTCGTAGTCCCACGGTAGCCCAGAGCAGCAACGTGGAGGCCCCATGGAACCTAGAATAAGCATGATGCTCAGAGGCACCAGTTCCAAGCGTGGGCCCTGCCACTTACTAGAGATAAGACCTTGGGGGTGATCCCAACCCCCTCCAAACCTCAACCCCTTGTCTCTGGAAATAGTGCATCAACACCCATCCTGCTATCTTCCAGGCTGGCCACAGCTCTGCCCAAGTCCACACCTGTAACCTACAATGTGAGGGGTGGCCACACAGCAATCTTGCTCCTGGATGAAACGCAGGAGAAAGAAGCCACACCCCAATCTGGAATCACCTGTGTTCACATCAGCTCTGCCACTTGCAGGCTGTGCGGTCTTGCCTCAGTGTCCTCACTTGTAAATGGAAACAAAAGGAATAGGTACCTGTTAGGTTCTCCTGAGGCTGAAGTGAGCAAAGCCCTTAGAAGGCATGTGGGAAGGGCTTAACAATAATATGATTATTGTTATATTATAATATGTTATTTTACCATTTTTTAATTCGGTATTAAACCAACCTAATTTAGGGTCAGTTTTCCTTACCAGATTGGAAGCTTCTAGAAGGCAAGGACTATGCCCACTTACCTATCTATCACCATTCTCCCAGGGTGGGGCTAATACTGACTCTTAATAAATATTTGTTGAACTGAATTGAGCCAGCTGTTGACCAAATAAAATGCTGAGCCTCTCTGACCATGTCTCATCATGAAGTGTCTTCTTCTGCTTCATAGATTGAAAGAATCCAACCGAACACCTCTTTGTTTGTCCTAGTTAAAAGGTTTATATTTCACTAGTCTCCAGATTTCTTCAGACTTTCCTTCCCCACCTTTCCTCCCAACTCAAATCCTCTTAAGTCTAAGAGGAATGAGCAAAGAGCCTTCTCTATGTCAGCCAGAAATCCGCACATAGTAAAGGCTCCGATTGGAAAGGAGTTTTTAATTGCTGCTCTCCTTTGGGGTCATACAGTTAAGTAGAAGAAATATAGAGGCCACACTACCTACCCAGGACCCAGGATAATGCAGCCTTTAAACCTTCGAGGGACAGACTTTGAATCAGGGTCATGGAGTAACATGCTTGTCCCTGTTGGCAAGACAGGGTGGGGTGGGTGCATTCATTGTTTTTGTTCATTTTTCATTTTAGAAGGGGACACCCTTTTCATCAAACTTCTACACTTTCCTCTCTTCTTTTCAGAATTTTAACTAAAAAAACACATAACACAAACTTTTCTTCCTGCGTATGTACAAAACTAAGAAAACCATTTAAGCATCACTTTTGTGATAGGAAAGGTGAAAAGTTTCACCATAACCAAAGAAAACTGTACCTGGAGGAGAGAAATCTAAGGGGCACTGACTCTGGTCTGGGGCCCGGCCATACCAATGCGAACCAGAGCCTTGTTGGGAAGGGTTTCCAAAGCGAACCTGCCTGGGGTGGTGGTGGTGCTGGTGGTGGTGGCAGGAAGCAGCCTTCTTAACTTCTGAAGTAATAAACAGAGCGAAACCCTAATGACCACAACACAAATCCATCTATTTTAAACAGCATAGGGGCTTTCTGCAGCTGTCTGCCCACCCCTTCTTCAGGTTTTCTTCATCAAGAGGGGGTTCTCATTGTCCCTGGAGCTCAAACTTCTGCTTCACGTACCACATCATGACCAGGTAGAGCTGCACGAAAAGTGTCATGATGATGAGCATCACCAGTAACACCTTATCCATGACCTTGACGGTGCTGCAGGGCCACTGGCCAAGGCAGCGGCTCATGCAAGCCTCCTGGGAGAGGTAGTTGTTTCTATTGCCCCAGCACCCTCCATACATAAATCGGTCACAGGACTTGTTCTTGGCATCAAAGTACCAGCGTGGTAAGGATTCATGGCAAGGCCCGGTAGCCATCCTGGCAGCGCAGTATTCTTTGTAGTCGAAAAGATCGCTGGAGGGGCCATCAAAACCCTGCCTTCTGGGGCCACTTGGGCCAGAGGAATCTGCCGGTTTCCTGCTGGTGGCCACATGGTGCATGGTGCTCCCTGGGCTGTCAGCACACTTCTCCAGACACGTCTCCTGGGTCAGGCAGCTATTGCTATTCCATATAATCTGTTGGCAGGATCTGCAGGTGGCCTTAGGAGATATTCACCAGCTTTGGCATCTGGCAGAGATGGGTCTGGGGACTGTGTGACCTTGGACAAATCCTGGCAAGCCTCAGGATTTTCACCCATAATAGGGGCGATGGACAGTACCCACCTCCCTGGTGAGGCTGGTAAGGCACTAATTAGCAGCACAGTGTTCAACATAGAACCCACGAAGAGTTGGCTGTTTCTTTAGTTCAAGACCACACAGTAAGGGCAAGGTCCTCAGTCCAGCTCCTCTCCAGCAGATTCCAGCGTCACTGAATCAGAAGGTTGGAGATCGGGTTTGTCTGGGGTCTTCCCACTAAATTGGTGAGCAGAGATGACTGATTGCCCAAGAAACTTCAAACACAAAAACTCTATTGATTTTCTCAATTACTTAGAAATTTGGGTAATATTTTGAAGTATGATGTACCAGTTACAGTACTATTATAATACTGGGCATTTGCCTATGTTTTATTTAACTTAGGCATCACAGAAATTAAGGTAGGGATAATGAACTTCCATTTGTAGACTCAGAAAGGTCAAGTAAGCTGCCTGAAGTCACACAGCTGAAATTCAAATGCAGATCTAAATCTAAATACTGTGTTCAGGGTTAAATATTTGGGCTCCGGGGTTGGAAGGATCTAGATTTAAATCCTAGGCCTGCCTCTGAAGAGTTATACTCTTCCACCCCATGTAAAATGAGAATAGCAGCTGTATTCATCTCACAGAGTAGTTGTGAAGGTTACCTGAGATAAGGCATCGGATTGACTTGCACAAAGTAGGTGCTTCTTCAAGTTTAGTTGCTCATTACTACTTTTCACATGTACTACTCCTACATCATGCCATTTACACAATTCCGGTGTTCCCCATTTCCCTCATTTTTAAGAGAACAACGGCATGGCAAATTTTAATCTAGAAATTCTAATCTGCCTCACCTGCTTTATTTCAGCAAGAAACTATCCCATTTAGAAAAAGGGGGACTTTATCCTACGTCCTTGGAAAACTGGAACGAGGGTAAGTAGATAGATAGCTCAATAGAGCTGGAGACTCCTGCCAGACATTAGCCTGAATACTAATATATTAGTTGTTTAATAAAAAGGAGAATATTAAAAAGGTCCCGGTGATATTTAACTATATAATAAAACCCACAGAAACTGCTAGATGGAGAGCGGGGAGATGAAATACTGCCGTAATCTAATCATGCTGGAAGCCACGGTGTCGTCCCGGGAGCTGGGGCCCCTCAGGCTGTGCTGTGTGAGGCTGGCCAGTCAGGGGCATGGCTGGGAGGGTCAGATGCTGTGCCTGCTTTAGCTAGTAGCCACTCCCTGTGTGGGAGTGTGCTTTTTGCAGTGCCTGTCCCACCGAGCCCTTTATGCGGATGTGCCTGCCCACAGGGGAATACCTCCATACCCTACCTCTGGCCCTTGCCCTTGACTTTCCTTAGTCCAGGTCACCATCGGCAGGTTTACTCCAGCCAGCGCTTCTGTCCAATCCCTATTCCCAGGTTCATTCCCGCTGGCTCTGAATCCAGTTCTGTGATCTGTTATACAAATGTGTTCTCTGACTCAGACTGCACCTGGCTCCAGGTTCACTTCAGAAATTTATCCTCTGCTCCATGCACTTGGCCTTGGTTGAGAGGCACCCTCTCCCCATCAGGATTCTGAGGGGACATTCTGCTTGCTCAGTGGTACTTGTCCTTTCATCGTCCCCCTGAAGGAAGTTAGTTTGGCCAACCTACATTCAGTGCCGGGCTGGGGCGCGGGGCTGGGGATGGGGCAGCGGCTTCACCTGCTGGGTGGGGTTCCTTTGCAGTGAGGTCAGACTATCTCTGGCCATTCAGGAGATATAGGATTAGGCCCTGGCAGCAGACAGCAGTATGCGCTGTGGCTGGAAAATGTTTCTCTGGGGGAGAGTGAATGCATTTCTGTGCTGTTTTTATATGGGCAGCAGGCAATACACCTCTTGGGTTTATCAGTCTGGTGTGTGGCTTCCAGGGGCTGGTCTTGTGGGACGCCCTCATTTGCTGGGGAGCTTGGGTGAATGAAAGAGCTAGCTGAGAAGTCACTTCCTAGAGACACTGGCTGAGAGGAAGGCAAGTTCTGCTCAGGCCTGGAAAGGGCTGTCCTGGAGGGCAGAGGCATCAAGTCCCTGGTTCCCCTCCTGCTCTCTTAGAAGAGGTACATGGTACAGAGCATCCCAGAGACTTCTGGGCACCTCGCTCATGACATGAGAGAAGGAATGGAGGACATATCTAAGCTTCAGATGATGCCCACAGGGGATTCAGCAAACCAGGGAATGACATAGTCACTCATTTACTGAGCTTGCGGTGCATGTGGGTGCTGATGGGAGGTGCAATTTTCATCCCATTTTACAATTGAGAAAATTGAGACACAGGAAGGTTGTGGAACTTGCCCAAAGTCACCTGTGTTCTTATGCTCTCTACCCCACCCCCACCCCCCCAATTTGGCTCCCTGGGAGACTGAGAGTCGAGCTCCAGGAGGAGAGGAGGAAAGAGCATAACTCTGGATTCATACAAATCTGGGTATCGCTGGGACTCTGCACCCTGCTGCTTGTGACTTTCACAAAATCACCCTGTCTTTGTTTCCTCCTCTATGAAATGGGGATATGCCATTTTGAGGAGCTATTATGATGAGGGGATTAAACACTGTGGCCCAACAAGCCTACGGTGGGCATTCTACATATGTTAGCTCTTAATATTACGGGGAAAGTACTTTGAACTATCAGATACTTTTTTTAACTCCATGATGGCAAGATTGTAATACACACCGTCATTTAAAAAAATGTGCTACTGGTTTTATAAAAACATAGTTGTATTGATTTCAGAGAGGAAGAGAAAGGGAGAGAGAGAGAGATAGAAACATCAATGATGAGAGAGAATCATCCTTTGGCTGCCTCCCGCACTCCCCCACTGGGGATCGAGTCCGCAACCTGGGCACGTGCTCTGACTGGGAATCGATCATGACTGACTGCCTGGCTCATAGGTCGACACTCAACCACTGAGCCATGCTGGCCAGGCATGTGCTATTGATTTTATCAGACAAAACGATGATCCTGTATTTTAGCAGGAAGTGCCTTAGTTAGTTGAGAAGCACTATCATTAGCATACCTCTTCACGGTTCACTCCTAGGAATGCCAAGAGCTACGCCCTCAGGCACCCGAGAGGAAAGTGGTCCTGGCACCCATACTTGCCGAATTCACCTGCCATGATATGGCCAGGCCACACGTGACTTCACTTTCTTCTATTCTAGCACCAAACTACTGTCGGGTTTGGGGGATGAGCAACATCCCCATGTTCTGTTCTGTTTCCATAGCCATTCCCACAGGAAAAGGACTGAAACTAGAGGAGTCTGTCTTTACACAGAAATGACAGAAGGAACAGCTGATGACACAGGCACAATAGTCCGTTTCCATAATTTTACAATTTCTGGTCTAGTCTGTAGGAGCAAGCACAGTAACAACCATCCTGAGAGAAACTCAGGACTTTCTCTTTGTGCCCATCCCTCACCCTGCCCAAGGCCCACATCCTGGAAGTTGCGGAAGGTCTCAGTAACCCCATACTGTCCTTTTCTGAATATTCATAACTATGTACCCAAAACCATAACTACCTATAATAATAAAAAGGTAATACGCTAATTAGACCAGAAGTCATTCCGGATGCTCTTTCTGACAAAGCTGGGGCCCAAGGAAAGGCCTACTCTTGCATGGATTTTTGTGCACCAGGCCTCTAGTATTATTATGTAAATCACAAACCAGAGGAGGAAAGGAAGGAGTCCTTAAAAAATCTCTCTGGGCACCTCTATCAGAAATGCAAACCAGAGAAGTTTCTGGATTGTAGGCAGGCAGAGAGAAAACCATCCTTCCCACCTTAGTGAGCAAGAGCCAAGGGAGATGAGCAGTAAAAGCAGAAGAATGTGCAGACGGGAGCCTCGCTTACCCTGAGGAGGCAGGTGCCATGTACCTGGCGCTCTTACCTGGTTGGCTCCGTGCAGGCCATTCCCTCTGGGAGGACGTGGAACATGTGCCCCGTGCAGAGATGGGGCGTCCCCACAGCCTACCTTGGCCACCACTTCTGTGTGCTTTCCTGAACCGAGTTCCAGCTACAAAATACTCCGCTGCGGTGTAATAGCTCTGCTTGCAGCTGACAGTGTTAGTCATTTCATTATACACACCGGAAAGGGGGTATATAAAAGTTGTTTACAAGAGCAAAGCGGCACTTCTGAACGCTGGCTGGAAGGGCTCCTTCCACCTTGCCATGTTTTAATTCTTCGAACCTGCAGCAACAGTTCCCTTTTTATAACTGCCAGCACAGGAAGTTATTAAAACACTTGGCTCTAATGTGTCTTGGCCCCTGCCTCTGCCGGAATGCCGTAAACAGTTCACAGCCAGATCATTTGTGCAATCCTGTGAAGAGAAGCGTCCTATTAAAATGGTTTCTGTGGCTAGTGAGAAGTTAACGGCAGACTGTGCGTCTCTAGGCCATGTGATGTAGTGATTGACAGCATGGGTGCTGGAGTCAGCTTGAATCCTAGAGCTGCCTTTTGAATCCCTGTGTCTCAAAGTCTCAGTGTCCCCATCTGTGAAATGGAAACAATAGTAGTACCTGCCATAGATGATGTGGTTGGAATTAATGAGGCATGTAAAGCACATACTAAGTGAACAATAGAAGTTATTGTTTTTGAATTAATATAATTATTTCTGCATCAGAGCAGAATTAAATTTCATGACCATATCCCCCTGTTATAATCACTTGTTTATTTTTTAATAACTTTACTGTGATATCTTTGACATGTAAAATTGTATATGCTTAAGGTATATAACTTGATATGGATTTCAAGTTATCAAGGTTATCAAGGTTAACTATTTCAAGGTTATCAAGTTATACAACTTTTATATAACATGCATTGAGAAAAAAAGTCACCATAATCAAGCTAAATAATTTATCCATCATCTATACAAAATTACTTTTTATGTATATTATGTGTGATTTGAAAAGGTTGAAGATGCATCCTCTTAGCATATTCTGTGTAGAAAATAGTTAATATTGTCTATATTAACTATGCTGTACATTGGATCCCAGAACTCATTCATTTGTGTAACTGAAACTTTGTACCCTTTGACCAGCATCTCGTCATTCCCCCCTCCTGTTGTCTCTCCTCCCCTTGCCCCTGGAAACTATCATTCTACTCCCTGCTTCTACCAGTTGGACCGTTTTTAGATTCTACATATAAGTGAGATCATGCAGTATTTGCCTTTCTGTGTCTGGCTTATTTCATTATTAGCAATGCTCTCCAGGTTCATCCTTATTGCTGCAAATGGAAGGATTTCCTCCTATTTTAAGGCTGAATGACATTCCAACCAGTCAGTCTCTCTCTCCCTCTCTCTCTCTCTCTCTCTCTCTCTCTCTCTCTCTCTCTCTCTCTCTCTCTCGTCCATAACAGATGCTTAGGTTGTTCCCATAGCTCAGCCATGTGAACAATGCTACAATGAGCATGAGGACGCAGTTATCTCTGCGAGATCCAGATGTCATTTTCTCAGGATATATACCCAGAGTGGGACTGCTGGGTCATATGGCAGTTCTATTTTAAATATTCCCAGGAACCTCCATACCCTTTCCCTTAATGTCCGTAATCACCTTCTTATGGGAACTGAAGGCGAACTCCATCTTTTTCTCTCATAATCAAAGTGTTCCAGACAATGCAAGATCTACACTCCTCCCTGGCCTCATTGCGAATGTGCAAAGGCCTGGTATACAACCGTCAGCATCCTGCACTAGAATGTCCCCAGTCCCCATGTCTGTTATCTGCTTCCCTCAGACTGGCATGATTGGCCTAGAAGGGTGGCCTAGATTGTTCTCTTGGCTGGGTCTGTAGTGACCGTGGGAGACCCACCCACCCAGTGAGGAACAGGAGCCCTTGGGCCACATTTCTCAGGTCACTTGGGTAGCTATGAATATTGGAGTTAAAAGAGCTGGGTTCAAGTTCCAGCTCTGCTCCCTAGGATGATGTGATCTTGGACAAGTTACATAAACTCTCGAATCCTCAGTTTTCTCATCTGAAAATAGGAAAAAAAATACTTCACAGAGTTTTTGTGAAGACTTGAAAATATAACACAAAAGAGTATTATAAACTGTGAAGAATTACATAAATATTACTTATTAATACTTTTGGTAAGCAGGACAGTCATAGTCTGACTGGTTCCTTATGTTAAGAATTCTGAGGGGTTCTGTGGTTGAAGATTGCCACAAATCACATTCAAGTAAATATATTTTTTTAAAATATATTTTTTATTGATATCAGAGAAGAAGGGAGAGGGAGAGAGAGAGAGAAAGAAACATCAATGATGAGAGAGAATCATTGATTGGCTGTCTCCCGCATGCCCCCTACTGGGGATTGAGCCAGCAACCTGGGCATGTGCCCTGATTGTGAACCAAACTGTGACCTCTTGGTTCATAGGCCGACACTGAGCCACACCAGTGGGGCAAATGTTGTATTTCTTACTCAAAGGTCAGAAGCAGTGGAGTTGGATAAAGAAAGGGTACAATGGTGAGAGGCAAGGGATCTGGTGCAGGCCACACTGGACTGCGTGGCTGTTGAAAGGGAAGTAAGGCAGGGAGGGAGCAAGGTTGACTGACGTCTGATTTATTAGAATTAAACTTCACTATTTTCTTCATTCCTCCCAGACATATCCCATTTCATCCTCATGCTCTTTCCAAATCCCATTCCCGGAAACCCTTTCTCCTCTGATCTCTCGAGACGCTTTGGGATTTAGCGGTCATCGAGCATTAATTTTTAAGTGGTAGATGCTTTTAAAGGACCCAGCACTGACCCAATAACATTATTCCTCCCTATTTAGAACCATCCAATTAGAGAGGCTCAAGCGCAGCCAGATCTGCAATTCTCTCCACCCGGCCAGTCCCAGAGACCTCGTTTGCAACACTATCATGTTCTCTTTCCCCGAAACACCTGGCAAATTGAGCGGCTGGCCGTCTGACTGTCAGCAATAGCTAGGAGAGTGGACCAAACATGTGATGCACATTTTGATGTCATGGAGGCCAAAGGCCTACCCTGTCATTTTGCAGCTCTGCAAAATGACAGGGTAGGCCTTTGGCCTCCATGACATCAAAATGGATAGATACCCTTCAGGTTCGCTTTGTGTTCTCGGCAACATGTTGCTGGCAACGTTTGCTTTTTCATGCCAGCAGCAGCAGTTCCTTCTTGTAGGAGCAATTTTAATCAGTTAGCAGTTTTCCTAATATTGTGTCACAGAGGCCCTTCTGAGACATCAGCACCATCTGAGGGGTTTGGGTCCTCTCAGCTGAGGGACAACAGCGCTGGCCAAACAAGACCCATTTCTCAGAGGTCTGATTCCAGCTACCTTGCCCATGCGAGTAGGTTTTACTATTTATTCCTCTAGCTTTCCCTGCCCTCACAGTGGTATCTGCTCCCTGCAACTGCTGCCTCTGTGACACCTCTGCCTTCGCAGGCATCTCACACCTAGTAAACCATGCTATTTATAATAACTAAATTCTCTCCGCTAAAATACCTGGTGTGGTTTCTGTCTCTGGACTGGACTCTGACAGACACACCACTTCTGTGCTCTGACGTGCCTGGCAGTGAGAACTAGTAGTATTAAGTTTTAATCAAAGGCACAAGTGCACTTAGAATATCTGTTGAAAGCCCATAAGAAACAGCTGATATTTGAGAGAGATAATCAAGGAACCGTAGCAAATATTCATACCTAAAAATTCTTCATATTTTATTGAGCTGAATCACCTGAAAGCCACATGCTGGGATTGTGGAGGTACAGGCCTAGCTCCTACAGCGACTGGGACTATCAACTGGGAAAACTATATAAAGCACCTAGCAGGTTGTAAGTGCTCAAAAATACTGGGTAATTGTGTGTGTGTGTGTGTGTGTGTGTGTGTGTGTAAATACTTTTATTTTTTAAGGGAGGAAAGTGAATGTGTTATTTCTTGCAAAGTTGTTCTAGAGAGGGATACCACTATATCTGGAGATTTAGGAAGACAAAATTGAAAGCTGTATCCCTTTCCTGGTTTTGTTATACAAAATTAACAAAATAGAAAGGAGACATTCCAAGAAGAGAGGTTTTAAAGGGACATTATAGTGGAACAACTTAAGCCTCTTGTTATCTTCAGAGAGCTGAGGTCGATGAGAAGAAATAAGTCATATTTATGTGGCTCAAGAGGTCCAATGAGGGCTGATAGAAGGAAAAGAATAATTTTTGCTTAAGATAAACAGGAATTTTGAAAAGTAAGACGTATCCAAAGGCGTACAGCCTAGGAAGCAGTGAGTTCCCCATTAGGTGGGGAGATCAATCAGAGGCAGGTATCTGCTGGGCTACAGTAGAATGTCTTTGAGCAGCAATAGAGGTTATTAAAGTTCCTTTCAAACCCACGGCTATTTAATTCTCTGATTTTAGTCTACATTTCCTAATTCACAGATTAAAATTGCAAAAGTGAAAAAACAAGGAGGATGGGAGGAAGAAAAAAAGTTGGACAGACACAGAATATAAGGTTGGAAAGGTACTAGGAAAAGCTATCCTTATGAAGAAAACTCTGTGCCCCGCCTCCCATCCCATTATATTTTAAACCGCTGAGCTGAAAAAATGAGAACTAGGTCATGATATGTGCTTTTTTTTAAAAAAAAAATGAGATGATTTGGGTCAACTTTCTATATACTAACTTTACGTGGTATTATTTCAAAAGCGATTCTTGGCATAGCAAAGAGAGAACATAATAAAAAAATTCATGAATAAAAGTTGCAATCAACATAGACTTAGCCTTTGAAATAATTAATAATAATTAATCTGGCTTTGCTTTGTTTCTTCATATCGGGGGACTTGATTTCCATAAAAGAAGCCTAGTGTGAACAATGAACACATACGCAGAAAATAAATGCTGAATAAAAGATGACTTATGTGTATGACTACACACTTCAAAGAGTCATGGTGAAAGATGAATCACTAAAGGCTATATCTGAAAAGAACCAGAACCATTACAACTTGTTTTAAGAACCAGACTTTCTTAAAACAAGTTGTAATGGATTCCACGAGGCCCAATTAATAGAAGAGCATATATAACAGTTACTCTCTGGTTATGGACACCATTTCTTCCTTAATTCTCACAGACACAGCCAAGATCAATGAATACAAAACACACAGGGGTACAATGTATTATTTTATTTAAATACATAAATATATTTGTATTGATTTCAGAAGGGGAAAGGGAGAGAGAGATAGAAAGATCAATGATGAGAGAGGATCATTGATCGACTGCCTCCTGCATATTGGGGATCTAGCCCGCAATGCAGGCTTGTGCTCAGTCCAGGAATCGGACCATGCATGACTGCCTGGTTCATAGGTTGATGCTCAACCACTAAGCCATACCAGTTGGGCCAGAGGTACATGTTAGCTCCTTGAAGAAATGTTCAAATGATCTGATCTGGATGAAGGAAGCATCATGTACCAGGAAAGATAGTCAAGCTTCAGCTGGAGGACTACCTGACTCTAGAATCAGATGGGGAGATCCTTTTGGGCACAGAGATTCTCAGGATTCTTTGGAAATGAGTTCAGTAACCATAAATGAATTACAATATATATTTATAGTTCTAGTCATTCAGATAAGAGAGATTTTAGACAGAACCAGTACTTAACAGAACTCTATTTTTTATTTTTAGTTTTTGGCTTAAGCCCTAAGACATTTCTACCTTCCAGGTGCACCATTGCACTCTAGAGGAGACAGAATGCCATTTGCTGATAGCAATTTTCAGAAGTGAAGGGCTCTTTCCAAACGAAATTCAGGGCAATCATTATGTACAAGAGTTCTGGGTCCAGATACTGTCTTAGTCAACTTGGGCCGCCATAACAAAATACCATTGCCTGGGTGACAAACAATAGACAGTTATTTTCTCACAGTTGTGGAGGCTGTGTGATTGGATTCAATCTCCAGCCCCATTTCCTCCCCAGGACTGGGCTGAGATTTGGTGGATTAAAGCCCTAACCCTCTGATTGCATGGTTGGTTGTTTTGTCATGGCCAGCTCCTTACCATTAACTGTCAGGGGAAGGTGTGTGGTCATAGGGGTCCACTCTGAATAACAAGACTCTCCTATCACCAGGAAATTCCAATGGTTTAGTGGTTACCTCCAGGAATCAGGGGCAAACAAAGGTCAGGCAAATATTTTATTACATAGAGATTAAGCACCATGTGTGCTTAGTAGAGTCTATGATAGGTGGTCAGTAAATATTTGCTGAATAAATAATGGGATGAGTCATAGAAGTCAAAACAAGGCTATTGTAACCACATGGAAAGAGGGTATGTTTATTTCTGGCACTGGAAGCCCCCACACATCCCTTATTCTATTACCTCCTCTACTTTCTTCTATTTTCACCAAGCTTTTCCCACTCTCCTTATTTCTTACTACAGTGAAACAGACGTTGAGTTCCTTCTTAAAGCCCGCCTTTGCCTTTCACACCTTCTCAATAGGATTTCGCAGCACTGAGAGCTGCGGAAGTGAGACAGAAAACACTGCGTACGAAAACCATATTCCTCTCTCACAATCAGAGGTACCTTAATGCATGGGAGCATTTCAATCCTGGTGTTCATTCCTCTCCACGTTATATTAATGTAACTTCAGTTGCCACTCCATTACTTTTCATTAGTCAAATCAATAAGCAACCCGCAGGCTTGGCGCTTACTGCTTGTCACACTGAGGCATGAGTGGGGAGCTGTGAATGCTAACTGATATTTCAGGTGTTGAGGTGCACTCTGGATCCCTGAGACAGGTCTGAAGGGTGCAGTTTGGTTAAAAAAGAAACACACAATGCTTAAGGGCCTACTATGTGTCAGATGTTGTGCTGAGGAGACCATACCAGTATTGAAAAGGCAGTTTCCCGCCTTCTGAAACCTAGTGGCTAAGGGACAATGGAGATGGGGGATGGGAAGCTTGTATCTTTTCTCTTTGGTGTGACTTGCACATCAAAGATCCCAATTATTCCACCACACCCTGGTATTCCTCATCCCACCCCCTGCTTCATTTTTCTCCACGGCATTTGTCACCATCTGACACACTTGTATAAAATAATCTGCCCTCCCCCCCCTTTTTATTTTATTTTTTATTTTTTTTATTTTTTTTTAGCTTCTTCCTCCCTCTAGAATGTAAGCTCCACAAAGACAAGGAATTGTATCTCTTTTAATTCATGGCTGTGTCTCTAGAGGCACCAGGAGGCCATCCATTTTGGCCCATTTATTTCCAGCCAGACAGTCAGGGGATCCTAGGATCCCAGGATGTCTTTTAACATAGTCCCATGGCGATGCTGTTTACTTCTGAAAGCTTCGTAGTAAGGTAGCACCATTCAATGGCTTTTCATCCCCATGAGGAAACACTGAAAATATTTTACATGCAAGCTAGGCAGCTATTAATAGAAAAGCTAAAGAGAGAATTGGAAGATAATGACACAGCTCCTCAGAAATAGTCCCCTTGTCTGCAAAGTTAAAACTCAGACGCACCTGGATTGTATTCAGCGGATGAATCCCCAGTATGAGAAATGACTACAATGGTTTATTTCTGTTTGTTTGGCAATCAGATTGACATATTTCCTTGGCTCCCTGGTGCTATTAGAAATAGAGCCTCTAAAATGGAGACTATTGCCCATTTCAGTAAGAAATGAGGCCACATGTCAATAGAATATGGGTAACTAGACATTTATAACACTGGGCAGTGATGCAGAATTGATTAGCAGGTGTAATTGCAGTAAGTAAGATGCTCTCTGCTCCCCATAACGATGGCTCCTGGCATATGGAGAGGAAAAAGCACGATTTGCAAGGAAATGGGATGCCCCATATTAAGACTGGGTATAAGCACCCAAATAGAATTGGAAATAACTTAACTATTGAAGGAGACAGTGGAGTGTAATGGGTAAGAGCATGGGCTGCACACAAAGACAGAGCTGACTTCAAAGACCAATGTTAACATGCATTTGATTTTTGAAGTGTCCAGCAAGTTCTTTAAGTGCAGTCTTGGTATCCTCTACTATACAATAGGGATGCTGATAGTGCTTACTTGTCCGGGTGATTGTGAGACAAACAAACAAACAAACAAACAAACCACAATGCAAGTGAAGCAAAGTCTGTGTCTCTCACACAGCAAGTGCTCAAAAAAGAGAAAGAAAAAGGAGGGAAGAAAGAAAGAAAGAAAGGCTATCTATATTGTTTTATTAGTTCACTAGAAACCCCAGTTACTGGAAGGCAACCACTCAGTGGTCTAAGTCTGCCTGCATATGAGATGCACTTTCATAACTGATTAAATTCAGACCAGTGGCAATCTGTGGTCCCCCAGGGCAGAATCTGAGGCCCTGGCTTGTGAACTGAGGGCATAAGTAGCAGAGAAATTCTCCCCAGAATGGCAAATGTGACAGGGAAGTGCCAAAGGTGACTGCTTATTTCCAGCCAGTTCGAAAAGTCTCTCAATGCCAAGTTGGCATAAATGCAAATCTAAATCACTGAAGGATGACCCACAGTTTCTACACTACTCAGTCTTTTAAACATAAAGAAATCTGAGTTTTCCTTAAGCAATTCCATCAAGATTCAACTAAAGCAGGTGTAAGAGGCAAAGCAAAACACCAACAAAAAGTCATCGAAAGAGGTCTCCTTTAGCTTTCTGTTGTACCTAGGAAACCATTCATCTTATCTGCTGCTCTCTCCCTCTCTCTCTCTTTTTTAGTAAACATTAATCCGCACAGATGGTGAACCATGGTAATCTCTGCCACCAGCTGCAGAGAGGAATTTTTAATGAAATGGGAATTTAAAGGTTTTTACACAAAGCACTAGGATCTCTGCTACTTTTTCTCATAATGCTCAAATTATTTTTACTGCTGCGGGTTATAGGTGCACCATTGCGGCACTACCTCTGGAAGAAACTGACTTGCTGTTCAGAAGGTGCTTGCTGCTGCCCCACCTGCGTTTGAGGGTGCCAAACAGGTTTCAGAACCCTGGACAGAGCCAAGTAAAAGGCAATTTGTGGCTAAGATGGACAAAATTTACCCTGATTGACCTTATTCCAGACAGCATACCTTGCCCAACCTCTGCCTGACTTTTGTTGGTATGTCTCCTGATCTTCTGCCCTCCCTTTTAATAATTTCTGCACAGTGCTGTGACTTTGACTTAACTGCATCTCTAATTCCCATCTGAAAATTTATTTCCTTCCCCCTGCACTGATCTCACTGACCACCTGGTGTTTTGACATCTCTTTCTTGGCATTAAGACCACCCTTTACAAACCATACCATGAGCAACTCTCCTGAACGTGGTCACTATCCTATCCTCCCCTGCAGGTATCTATACAGTCACTCACCCTCCCCAGTTCTTGTTCAAGAAGGTTGATGCTGGACACTTACGATCATTCTCAAAGAAATCTTATAGGAAGGAATGCTAAGTTAGTGAGGAAGCCTAAAAATCCGGGCATAAAAAGCTCTATGAAAAGTTACACACACACATACATGCATACATGTGTAAAAAATTGAAAGCCAAAATACTGTTTAATCTAAGTTAATGTTAATAATTTTTAATAGGAACATTGTTCTCTAAAAAAGATTTGTGCACCTCTAAAGACATTCAAAATATAGTGACATAGAGTGATTTTGATGCTTATAATAGTTTTTAAACATAAAATACAATGGGGGAAAAGTCATAAAGAAAGTCTAACAAAAAGAACTACTGTCTGCTAATTAAGGCTGGACACAAAATCATAATATAATCTTAAGAAGTTTTTCTCCATTGAAGCTAAATTGTGAAAAATTTCCATCTTGAACATTGAAGTCTGATGTGTACTCCTCTGATCACTACAAGCCCATTTCAAATGCACTGGGAGAATATTCAAAGGCAAAGGGAGGAGATGAAAGGGGACCCATTGTCATGCATCAAGATCAGGAAGCCTGGGATCTGCTCTTGACTTTGCCAGGAACTCACTTTGTTCAGAGGCCTCTTTGGGTCTCAGTGACCTGATGTGTGAATTTACTTGTGCGGTTCTTAGGTCCAAGTAATATAAGAGCTCAAAGGGAACAAAGCAAAACTCATCTGGAACTTGAAAAGGAGACCCTCTTCCAGATCCTTATAGTATTTCACGAGGGTCATGTAGGAGGCAGGTCTCAGAACCCTGAACAGAGCTGGTCTGATGTGGGCAGGAGGAAAAGCAACTTTTATGACAGAGTAGAAAGAAACAGGATGAGCTTTGTCAATGTACTTTTATTTCTTAAAACCATGTCAACATCCTAAGCAAGGTCATATGCTTCTTAAAGCAGGGCTCCTTGAGGTTTAGTGCTTACCTGAGCCCTCTATTTACAAATTCCCAAATCTAGAAATGCATATTTTTCACAGCCCAGTTGGTGATTCTGCCAGGCATTCATGCTAGAGGGGTTTAAAAGGCAAAGACGAGGTCTTATTAAGTGCCCGGCACATACCAGACTGCCAAGAAAGCATGCTAAAAGAATGAATGTGCTGAGTGAATTAATGCACTTCAGATCTTGCAATCCAGCACAAACAATGACTTATTTTTATTGGACAAGTTACTCTGGACATCAGGCAAACTTCCATATATTGCTGTTCTACCAAAGATGCTTTTAAATGAAGCCAGCTGAGATAATCTGAGGTGACACCATGTTGAGAAGGATGGAAGGGGACACAACTACAAATAAATATTATTTGTCCAGGGTATAAGATGCTCGCCTTTAGGCAGGTAAGAACCAGAGCAACACAAAGAGGAGGATGTAAACACTGGCCTTAGGTGTGGTAACTCCAAGACTGAGAAAGAAGAAGAGGTCAGGAGTTATCCACAGATCTTCATGCCCAAAGCATTCTTTAATGAGTATTTATTAAGACCAATTTACTGGTACATGATCCTCTAGTCTGACTTACAGTCATTCTGCTTGGTCTCACAGTCTCCCTATGAGAAAGTTATAAGGCAGAAGGAAAGACTCATGTGGAATTGAAGCCAATGATACAATCATCTGGCAATGACTGATGATACTTACACAATTGGCAGCCCTCCCAGTAGATTGCCCTACTGACTCGGGAATCACTGATAGCTTTTCTTGGGCCATGGCTTTATAGGGCATGCTATGCTATTTTGCCTATCATGAATGGGCTGGCAAGTCCACAAATCACCTGAGGGCAGGATCACACTCTGAAGTGACTTGAGCAAATGATTTGTGTAAGTTAATGTGCACTTCCTATGGCCCTGCTGTCATCAAAACACTGGGTCAAATCAAATAAGTCCATCAAGATGCTATCAAATATGCATGCAAAGATAATGGATGTGATGTTGTTGAGAATAATAAAGCAGTCCATAAATGCTACAAAGTAAATCAGCTGTTCTTTCAGGCATGTAATACCAAACACCACATCCATCCAAATATATTATATATGCTGTAAGCACACATATACTATACATCAGCAGTTATTGACACACTTGGAGAAACACAACATGATTAAGGTGTTTGTTTCACAGTAGCATGTACTAGTATGAAGGCATTGGCACATGGACTGAACAATGCCTTAGTGTCTAATCAATGGTTTTGACAAGGATAATCTCCCTGGTGAATGTTTTGCATCAGGAGCATGTGTATCCCTAGAAAGGTTGTGACATAAATAGCAAATACTACCCTAATAGTAGGGAGACTACACTGATGCCACAGAAGAAGGATCTCAGGAAGATAGCTCTCAGAAGTTCTAAAGAGATTCTTTGCCATCACCATGTTTCTGATCTCAGGTCATGAGGAAAAATGCACCCCTAATCTTCAAGGAGAATAATGAATGAGTTGAGAGGAAGAGACTCCTTCTTCCCAGCCTCCTTCCTTTCTTTCCTCTCTCCCTTTTAATCTCCTTCCTCTCTAACTCCCTCCCTCTATATTTTTTGGAAAGTGTCCTCTAACACCAGTGGCCCCTCTGTACACTGTAGTTAGCAATGCCAGCATTCCTTGGGGTGCATTTTCATGTGACAAGACTTTTGCTATGGACCAGAGGTGCAGAGTTACAGACATGAATGAGCTACCCCTCTCCTTAAAGAGTTCACCATCGACTGTCAGATAACTATGTGTAGGCAATTAATGATAATGCCAATAAGAACAAAGTATTTACTTCAAAAGAGAATATAACCTGGCTCAGTGGTTGAGTGTAGACTCAGGAACCAAGAGGTCACCAGTTCAGTTCCTGGTCAGGGTTGCAGGCTTGATCCCCAGTGGGGGGCATGCAGAAGGCAGCTGATCAATGCTATTTCTCTTCCATTGATGTTAAAATCTCTCTCCTTTCCTCTCTTTCTAAAAATCAATAAAACACATATTTAAAAAAAATAAAAGAGAATATAAGGAAAGAATGACTATAGAAATTGTCAAGTATCTCATTCGAGATAACATTTGCACTTTGATTGAGAAATAGGATTTTCATTCCCTGAAAACTCAGACCACTATTCCAAGTTCATTTTTATACTATACTAGAGACCTGGTGCATGAAATTTGTGCATGTGCGTGCGTGCGTGTGTGTGTGTGTGTGTGTGTCCCTCAGCCCAGACTACACACTCTCTAATCTGAGACCCCTCGAGGGATGCCCAACTGCCCATTACCACTGGGCAGTCAGACATCCCTCTCACAATCCAGGACTGCTGGCTCCCATCTGCTCACCTGCCTGACTGATTGCCCCTAACCACTTTTGCCTGCCAGCCTGGTCACCTGCTAACTACTCCCCTGCCAGCCTGCTCAATGCCTAACTGCTCCTCTGCCAACCCAATTGCTCCTAACTGCTCTTCTCTGTTGGCCCAGTCATCCCTAACTGTCCTTCCCTGCAGGCCTGATCACCCCCAACTGCCCTCCCCTGCAGGCTAGGTTCCCCCCAACTCCCCTTCCCTGCTGGCCTGGTCAGCCTTAACTGCCATCTATCCTACAGGCCTGATCCCTCCTAAATGCCCTCCCCTGCTGGCCATCTTGTAGCGGCCATCTTGTGTCCACATGGGGCAACCATCTTGTATTGGAGTGTCAGTCAATTTGCATATTACTCTTTTATTAGATAGGATATCCTCAAAGGATGCTAAACAAGGTTACAAGACTGTGGCCTTTATGGACAGAACTGTACAATAGTTGTTGACCTTGGGAGATAAGACCATGCCTTTTAAAAACTGATAGAAAGAAGTTTCCATGAGATCTAAGAATCAGTGCTGTGTTCATTTATGACTATTCCTAGGGGAAGTAGTGTCAAACCTACAATATAATCTTACTAATTTAATTTTTAAAAACTGCAACCTAAGCATCTATTCCTGGAGTGCTTATTTTTTTTTAATAAATATTTTTATTGATTTCAAAGAGGAATGGAAAGGGAGAGAGATATAGAAATATCAATGATGAAAGAAAAATTACTGACTGGCTAGTCCCATACGCCCCCTACTGGGGATTAAGCCTGCAACTCAGGCTTGTGCCAGTCAGGGAATCGAACCCTGATCTCCTTGTTGATGCTCAATCACTGAGTCAAGCCAGCCAGGTGGAGTGCTTATTTTAAAAAACCCACAAAACCTCAAACTTCGTTTCCTTTCTCTGCTTTTTTATTCAAGTGCTTTTCAAGTTGTTTCCTAAGCAATAGTAACTGTTTCAGTGATTAAAATGTCAGGAGGTGGGCAGATCTGATTAGAATAGCCTCTGACCACATGTACCAAGACAGTCATGTGTGTATGTGTGTAAGAGAGAGATAGAAAGATAGAAATAGAGAGGGGGGAGTGCTAAATTCTTGGCTATGACCTCATTATTAACATGGTTTATAATGTTAACATTGTTCCATATGTAAAACGTGCTGAAAATATTGATACTCAACTCTTTCTGATTTTGTTTCTGGCACCTCAGGCAACTGCTTCCTACTAGAGCTAAAAACTGCATGTGGATTACAAAATGAAGGCCTGGAAAACTGAAATGTAGAGTTGAGTTGAAATAACACTCTAACAAGAAACTCAGTGTCTATGTCTATCACTCCCTGAGGATGTCTGTTTGTCTAAGGATACTGCATCTTGATAGGCCTACCCCTTGGGGGCACGTCTTCCGACTTATCCTTGGGAGTCCTGTAGGAGGAGGGGCATAGAGTAGTCAAAGTGAGGAGGGTGGTTTCAGTCAGTGTCTGGATTTGTGTTCACAGATGAACAGAGAGCCACGGTACTACTGGAGGTTGCAGTTGGATTCCAGGTAAGGGCCTATCCCTGAGTTGCAGGCTACCGATGCTCAGTAGAGGGCATGAAGGAGGCAGCTGATCAATGATCCTTTCCAATCCTTGATGTTTCTATTTCTTTCCCTCTTCCTTCCTTCTGAAATCAATTAAACTTCTATATTTTTTCACAAAATATGATTTTATTAAATAAAGAACTCTAAAGTAATTTCAATCTAAACTTTCTTTTTTTTTTATCAGTGTAAATGGCTCAGCAATCCCAGTTTCTGAATATATTATTTTTTATGTTCAATAAATTTTATGCTTAAGATGCATTTTTATATCATTCTATCATTAATTTTTACTTTCTTTTAAAATTATACATTTATATTTTTGCTTTGTCTTATATATATTTTATTGTTGAAAGTATCACAGATCCTCCCTTTGTTGTTGTCTTTTTCCCATTGATCCCCTCCATTCTACACTAGCCCCTCCTAGGCCTTCACTACTCTATTATCTGTGTCCATATCTATATATTCTAAATGGTAAAAGCCTAAGTGACCATTATGGTGGAACGACCAGAATGACTGGTTGCTATGATGCACGTAGACGCTCAATGCAGGAGCTACACCCTGGTGGTCAGTGCACTCCCACAGGGGTAGTGCTGATAAACCAGAAGTTGAGCTCATGGCTGGCGAGGGCAGCAGTGGTGGCGGGAGCCTCTCCAGCCTCCACAAAAGCACTAAGGAGCAGTGAGGAGGTGGGCGGCGGTAAGGAGCAAGGGGTTCCGGACTGTGGGAGGGTGCAGGTCAAGCTGAGGGATGCCCCTTCCTTGCCTAGTATGTATCTAAGTTCTTGGTTAATCATGCCCCACCTTTCTTCCCACTCCCTTCTTCCCTCTAAAATCTGTTAGTCTGTTCCATGCTGCTATGTCTCTGGATCAATTTTGTTCATCAGTTTATGCTGTTCAGTAGATTCCACATATGAGTGAGACCATATGATACTTATCTTTCTCTGACTGGCTTATTTTGCTTAGCATAATACTCTCCTGGTCCCTCATGCTGTTACAAATGGTAGTTCCTTCATTTTAAAATAAGGGATAATAATACAATACTATGGCAGATAGTAGTGCAGATCACCAATGTTTCCAGTTCTGTGACTCTCTCATCACTTGACAAAATGTCATCTCCTGCCCTCATTAAGTTGCACTTGACTATAGAATTGCCTTGGCCAAAGGTGGGAGGGAGGTGGGTCTTTTCAGGCTGGACACATAGAACAGCTGATGTACTCTTCTCTGTTTGCCTTTCTTCCAGCTTTGGCCATCAGTTACAATCCAGATGGTGGACACTTCATCAGCCATTGTCCTTGGGTGAGAATGGAGGAAAGTCCTCTGCCAAACTTCAAGTGGACATAGGTATGAGCAGGAAATAAACCTCTGTCATTTTAAACCACAGGTATTATGGGATTGCTTGCTACCCATCATATCTAGCCTCTCTAGTCCAAAACAATGTGATAGGCGCATGAAGAGCATTTATGAGATCAATGTAATGAATGCATTTAGCAGTTCTTGGCTCAAAATACATGCTTGGTAAATGGTTGCTGTCATAACCATTTACTTTCCCCTGATCATCTTGCCCCATGGTGATTCTTCTGTGTATTTACTCACAGCTTTTGCTCTCTGTAATGCATGGACAAAACTACTTTAGCTCCTTCAAGGTATCCAAGAAAAAAAAACCAGTGAAGCAAGCATGCATCTCATTGGCCACTGAGGTGTGCTGGTTCACCATTTAGGGTTTAAGGATGAAGCATCACTGTGATGTCACAAATATATTCTTTCGAATGACAATGAACAATATCAAGTCATTTTCAAACCTGTCTCCTATAGGTCATTGTATGTTTTGAAGGTCTTTTCTCAGTTAGCTAAGCTTTTCACATTTTCTGTCTTCTTGCCCACTTCCCAAGAATATAAAGAGAGGCAAAGAGATATGAAAACACAATGGTTCCCAACGTTGATGTTGCATCAGAATTACCTGCAGAAATTGAAAAATTCTGATTCAAAGGCTGAATCCCCCTGACATTCTAAAGCAATAGATCCAGGGTGAGGTCTAGGACTTAACATGTATTTTAAAGAGTTCCCTACATAATTCTAATTAGGAGACAAGTTTGGGAGCCACTGCATTAGTTGCAGAGGGCAGGAAGAGTGACCCTGAGAATCCTGTTAAGACTCAGATATTTTTGTAATGCCTGAAACCATCCTAGCTATTTAGAAATGCCAATCACCCACACAACTCACTGGGCAGAATTGCAAGCTGCCATGGGACTTTTTCATGTGATTGCCCAATACTGAAATATATGCCTGGCTCGTCTTTAATCTGGCAGAGACCTTCGGCAGAAAACTTAGCTTCCTCTGGGCACCAGCATCCATATCTCTTATATTGAATATATGTAAGAAAAAAGTCTTTCATCCACTATTTTCTATAATCCAAACATTTATGTTGAAAACCTAACTTGATTGTTACATAAGTGGAGGGCCCTCTGCTTGGGCCAGAGTTTTATTTTTGATATGGGGCCAACCAGTATTTTTCAAATTTATAACGGTCCATCCACTGATAAACAGGGTGTCATGCATGAGTAAAGGCCTTATCAGTTCAGGTTTTTGTTTTTAAAATAATATTTTTTTATCATTTCAAATATAACGTATGCTCATTATATAGTATATGAAACACAAATATACATAACTGTAAAATTTTATTTGACATTCCCAAAATATCCACTGTTAATATTTTATTTTTAAGATAAAATATACCATTTATAGCTCTGTAACCTTTAAAAATGTTCCCCATAACATGAGAATTTCTCATGATTGCTGTTATTAAAAATGGAACTTTAAGTACCTGCCTAGCATTTTATTGGATAGTTATCATACTTATGTGACCATTCTTCTACTGTCAGACATTTTAGGTAGTTTCCATTTATTTCCCATTAAACATCATGCTATGATGAATATTCTTCATACATATATTCTTAAGTATGTAGCTCTGCTCATTTCTTTAGGATAAACCACCAGAATTGGAATTAATGGGGAGCCAAACACTATAAAGAGTTACCCAGACTTCTAAATGGTCTCCCTATCTCCATTCTTTCCCTCCTCTACATATCTTTCTTACTATTGTCAAGACTACCCTTGTCACACACAGACTTTGTCCCCTCCCTCTCGCTCATTTAACTAAACCTATGGTGGGATCCCTGTTCTAGAGGGTGGTACTCAGCACACTTTACCTTCTCTTATCTGCCCAATATTATTAAAAATGAGCAAAAGGATATAAAGGGAAGAATTAAATCAGTGAAAGGTCTGGAAAATAGGAATGAACAGTAACTTTAAGAAATTTCTGAATAATAAAGAAGAATTAAGATTTGACAGAAAAGGAAGACTTCAGGAGAGAGAGACCCAAAGTCTATCAAAGAAAGATCTCCTCAGAGAGGAGCATCAGTTGCTCCCTGTGGAATCCTGCAGAAATTCCACATGGCTATTGGACATTGACAAGTCTGAAGAGCATGGTTGGAATGCAAAGAAGCTCCCAAATCCATAGGAAAGAGGGGGATTCTTTTATAAGGAAAGGCAGCAAAACATGCCCAGGCGTGGAATTCAAGGACAAGTGGCACTCCTTGAATAGAGGTGGATTAGTTACGTCTTTTACTCTTTGTATCCTGAAGCTCTGACATCTGATCTGGAGGGACAGGCCCTCCCAAGGTCAGCCAACTTCTCAACAGTAAACAACTTGCCTATGACTATACTTTTTGTATATAAAACCAACCAACCCAGAGTCCACATCTCTACCACCTCCTGTATTGGGCTCTCACACACAGAGCTACTGTTTCTCTGTCCTAATAACCCTGGCCCAGGTACCAGTTAGTTGACTAGGGACAGCTCCTATATCCCAGAGCCTGCTGAAATTATTCAAACTAGCTCATCTTAAATCAGGTTACCCTGCCTCCCTCTTCCTTTCCATGGAAATCATAATGAAGGCTTTTGCTACAGTTTCCTCCTCCCAGTGCCTCCGGACAAACCCTAGTGCTTCCCACTGTGGACCCTATGAGATGGTGTGCCTCCTCCCCTTGGGAACCAACTATCTTTTCAATGATGCTCTATCCATCATCTTCTGATGGGCTGGCCTCACTGTACCTCCCTCATATTTTTTATTAATGCACAATATTTTAGTACAGAAATTTTTTCTACTGTGTGTTTCCAAATTGACTGTCAACTCCCTGCCCAGTCTTTTATAGAAAATCTTGCCCTTTTTTGTTTTGTTTTTTTAGTAATGAGAATATCTTTCCATTAATTATTTTTAGAGAGTGGAAGGGAAGGTGAGAGACAGAGAGAAACACTGATGTGAGAGAGACATCTATTAGTTGCCTCCCGCATGTGCACCGACCTGGGCTGGGGATTGAGCCTGCAATAGAGTTATGTGCTCTTGACCGGTATCGAACCTGGGACCCTTCAGTCCTCAGGCTGACGCTCTATCCACTGAGCCAAACTGATTAGGGCTCCAGTAGGTTTTTATAATATTATAATTAGCTGGTTATTAATAATAGGAAAGGAGCAAGGGGAAAGCCAGGCATTATAGGCATGCCATTTGGGCAGCTTCACCAGGAAGCTGCAATTCCACACTCCACAGGGAACCACCGGCCCATTCCCTGTAGGTCACCGGGGAAAGGGTTCAACAAGGGGAGATGAAGTTATGTGCAGTGAGTCAGTATGATTAGGGAAGATGCCTGTCAGTCAAACCTGAAAACAGAGACAACTGGTTAAAATAGACAGGGCCACTGCAAGACGGAGAACATTTGGGGACACAGAATTCCCCAAACAAAGGAGTTCGCTCTTTTGCATCTGCCTGTGTGGCTCACGGCCATGTGGATTGAACTCTGCTTCAACATGGAAAGGAAACTCTGGATGCCAGCTCTGATTCTATAGCTCTACTGCAGCCACAGCTGCACTTCCTCCTTAGGGAGTGGTGGTGGTGAGGGGAAGTGGGGTCGTGGACACTCAGAGTGTAATTCCACAGAAACAAAGCTTTCTACAATACCTCCTCTTGTGAGTATCATAAAATCCCCTTTTGTGGGATATAGCAAGAAATCCATTTCCACGAGCAATAGGTGGGGTTGAGGGCCTCTCCCCACTGGTAACAATTTCAGAAATAAAATGATAATAAGTAGATAAAAGCCCTACTAAGAAATAAGCTAAAAATACTGTTATGAGTGAAAGCATATAGAATAAGATGGCGTGAGAATAAGCACGTCATCTGTTCTGTCAAAGAACAGTTTATACAGTCGCCATGTTGGCTGCAAGGCTTGCAGCTCTCCTCTGGCTGCCATCTTGAAACAGTAAAGGCCAAACCCCTCCCTTTTAATTAGCCAATCATGAAAGACTGTGCGCCTAAGCTCCAATCAAAAGCAAAGGACAGGTCATGTGCATAAGGGATTATAAATCCGAGCAGACTGCCTGCTGCTTGGTATGCATGCGCTTCCAGACCATGTGTGTGCACCCTTCTACATAGAAGTAAAGATGTTTGTCTTGCTGCCTGGCTCCCAAGTGTTCTATATTCTACCAGAACACCTGACTTGGAGGAGGGGGTTGCCTTATTTCTAACAATTGAAACAATTAAACCTTGTGGTATTGGTAAATGAGTAGGTAAAGAGAGAAACTAAAAAAGAAAGTGTGAAAAGGATCCATGAACATGTAGGAACTTAGCTGTGTCTCAGATTTGTGGTGATGAATGAGTTATTCTAGAAATTGAATAACTGGAAAACATTAGGTAGATTTTTAAAAAATAAAAAATAGACTAAAATAACTTTGGGATGAATCCTAGACATACATATTTTTAAAAAATAATCCTATAGTGATTGCATTAATAGGATCATGTTTTTATAATCTGATGCTAAAAGAGGCTTTCCCAAGCAAGGGCAAAACTCAGAAACCACAAAGAAAAAATATACAGAAGTTGCTGCACACCAGCAAGAGTCACTATAAACACATTTAACAGACTAACAGAAAAGCTATCTGTACCACCTAACACAGAAAAATGGTTAATATTCATAATGTAGAACAAACTCATAAAAATCAATATGAAGAAGACAGCCTAAGAGAAAAAAAGAGCAAGGGATATGAATAGACAATTTACATAAAAATACAAAAGGCAAATAAACATATGAAAACGTGATGGACTGCATTTGCAATCAGGGAAATGCAAATTCAGTCAACAATGAGAAAGCAGTTTTCACATATCAGATTGGCAAAAATTTTAGACTGGTAATATCCAGAGTTGGTGAAGATAAGGGAGAAAAGGAGCACCTGACATTATTGGGGGATGGAGGGAGGAGAGAGATAGATAGATAGAGAATGCTTTGTGGAGGACAATTTGGTGGAAATGATTAAAATGACAAGTTCATAAATTTTTGTCCTGGAAATTCCACTTCTAGAAACATCAAATTGGAATGCTTGCTCAGATGCATAAAGGCATGTGTGCAAAGTGTTAGGTGCAGTATTGTTTGATTCCCGTTCCCCTCCCCTCTGTTATCCTCTCAGGGACTAAAACAGTGCCCAGGTAGATGCCCATAAAGACGTAGATGAATGAAAGCTCCCCAGGATGAAGAGGATCAGGGCAAGGCCACTGGAAACAGTGTTCACACGCTTGGACAACCTGCCCCTTAAGTTTTCATACTGAGCTATCGTCAATTCCTTCAGTGTCTCTCATTTCTACCCAAGTGAATTCCTGGCTTTCCCTAAAATAAGCACTTCTATTACTCTCCGTAACTGCTCTTCCTTTCCCCTCTCCCAAAAATATGCTCTTTCTCTACTTCGAAACACACCTTACTCTGTTAACATCTTATACTTCTTCCAAGATGAGCTCCTTGAAATCTGTCCCAAACCCACGTGCTGTTAACAGTCTCTTTCTCTGGGTCCTCCCAGTTGTTCTGGTTTGCCCATTAGAAATCTCATCCCACCACGTGAATGTCTATCATGACAACCCTGACCTTCCCATTAAACTGGGAAACCCTTCAGGAAGGGGCCAGTGCTTTCTTTATCTTTCCTTCACATCAACCTCCCAGATCCATGCAGTGCTGGGACTGTGGCAGCTGCTTACTGAATACCAGCTGGTAGAACAAAGGAATTAGAACAGAGTTGCAGCCCGCCCTTGCGGCTCAGTGGTTGAGTGTGGACCCATGAACCAGGAGATCATGGTGGTTCGATTCCCCACAACGGGGCTGGATCCCCAGTACGGGGCATGCAAGAAGGCAACTGACCAATGATTCTCTCTCATCATTGATGCTTCTCTTTCTCTCTCGCTCTCCCTTCCTCTCTGTGGAATCAATAAAAACATTAAAAATAAAACAAACTTGCAATTTGGCCCATGGCCACAGGGCATTTAGACTGTAGGGGTGTCGAACTCAATTAGAGAAGGGGCCAAAATCTAAAATCCAGCCTAAATCGCGGGCCGAATGGTTTACTGAACAGTCATAAACTGTCATTGTGATGGAAACGCAGCGGAGTGCAGTGATGACAGCGCGGTGCGGGCCACATTGCAAGGCCTGGCGGGACGGATTTGGCCTGCGGGCCTTGTGTTTGACACATGTGGACTACAGAGTCAGCACTGAGTAGAGTGGGAAAGATGAGATTCCTCGGGTTTTACTTATTTTTTGTCACTAAGTATCATCCAGGAAAGTCCTCAGTCATGGGCAGAGAGAACAGGGATCAGAACAGGGACACTCAAAATAGACTGCACAAGAGGCCAAAGAGGGACTTTGTCTCTCCAAACTGTCTACCAGCCATGGCCAGTCAGTAAATGGGATTAGAGGATAGAGTCTTCCCTCAGCCACCTGCTTTGTCCCTAAAGGCCTATCCCTTAGAGCCATTTCCAGAGGTATTTTGAGCTTTGTGGGTGAATTTCGCAGTGTGGTCTTAGACTTCGATGAGTCTGAGTGGCTATAAAACTTGCAGCTGCCAACTATGAAAATGCCCTGGAGTAACAATCCCGTCGCCCAAAGTACTCAAAAGTGCAATTGATCTGTCTGGTCTTTAGGCAATGTTCCACATAGTTCAGAACCACTCTGCTAGACTCCCTTGAGTGCTTTTAGAATATTTAATTCCTAAGTCTCCTCTAAGATCTCCTTAAATCAGATCTTGGGGTGGGGCCTTGGAACCTTGACAATGAGGCCCCCAAGAAAATATGACACATACAAAATTTTAACAATTTCTGTCTTAAAGGAACCCACCTTCTAAATCTGTCCACATGAGCTAACATGGTCAACCCTGATAAACATGGAGAGAGAAAAGAGTGAAACAGACAGAAAGGTTTTGGATGAGGCTGGGTCTTATCTAAATATTCTCCTGCCTCCACACAGAACTAACAGAACTATTCTTAGAGGGCAGGCACCCAGGATGAAGCTTGTGGGCTGAGACAAGCTGGCCTACAGGCCTGGGCCATGGAATGGAAGAGACAGCCGTTTTTGAGAGCTTGTTAGCCATCATACCCAAAGATAGACAAGGATTCTGAGATTAGGATTCATTTCGTATACTTTTTAGCAGTTTCTGGAACTAGATCTAGATTTCAGATGCAGGGTGGTATAGTGAAAATAAAAGGCATTTGGTGTAAGAGAGAAAAAGGTATGAGTTCCTGCCTCACCAATTATTTCTGGCTAAGTAAATTTGGACAAGTTATTAAATGTATGTTGGTCTCAGTTCCTCCATCTGCACAATGGTAACAGCATTGCCATTTGGGCTGGCCTGCTGTGAAGAGTAAATGAAAACAAGTGTCTGAAATCACTTACCATGATACTTGAAATAAGACTTTTTCTAGATTCATTTCCCTTGTCCCAGTCAGAGATCATCAGAAGTTGGTATTGATTTAGAAAGAGGAGGAGGAAGAGAAAGAAGAAAGGGAGAGGGGGAAAAAAGAATAAAGGGGAGGAAGGGAGAAATAAAAGAAGGAAAAGATAAAAAATTAAAAAGAAAGGGAAAGAAAAAATATACTCAAAGTAAAGAAAAATTAGCTTAGTTTGGCAGTTATAAGAAGTTTCGTGCCTGTGGATGTTTCACTGCACATTTCAATTATACTCTTTAAAGGATACATCATGTCATTATAGATTGCTTCAAGTAGCTAGACAGTAGAAAAAAGACTATTTTCTGTAGCTCAGAGTGAAATAATATGAAAGTAAACATTGGAAAGCTTTTAAAGCATCTTAAATTGTTTCTTCTTTCTTTAAATGTCAAAATATCTGTCTCAATAGATATTCTAAAATTGCATTCCTTTTTTTCCCTTCAAAATCCTTCTATTCTGCTATCTCACTTAGGAATGAAAGAAATAAGTTGGAAACAGCATAATCGGGCAGTGAGGTGGGAGGGGAGTTTAAATAAATTTCAATTTGACCATCTTCTAGATCTTAGTGCATATTGATTATATTTTACTACTGAATTTTGTGGAAAATGGAGAAAAAACTCATCTTTGGATGTTTCCTATGCTCCCATTGTTTACTACTACATAAGAGATCATCTGAAAAGTCAGCGGCTTAAAATAATAATAACTTATTATTATCACTATAGATTGACTGGGCTCAACTGGGTAGCTCTCAGTTGGGGTCTATCATCATCTGAAAGGCTCCCGGGGTCACTCCCAAGATTGGGAGCTGATTTTAGAAGTCACCCAGGAGCTCAGAAGGGATTGTCCACCAGCACACCTACACAAAGCCTCTCCAGGTGGCTTTGGCTTCTTGGGCATGATGGCTGGATTCTGAGAAGGAAAGCTCCAAGACACCAAGGAGGAGGCCGCAAGGCTTCTTATAACCTGGCCTAGGAGGCCATACAACATCATTTCTACTGCATTGCACTGGGCCAGTGAAGAATCAAGAGCATCAGCACCTGAGTACAAAGAGTGTGACTCCTGGAAAGGAAGCATCCTTTGCTGGGGAGGCCATACCCAATCACCTTCTAGTTAAATGTCCTGGCTCACAGGAGCATTTCTACATTTATAAGATAATTAATGGGGTCACTTACCATTTAATTTACATTTCAAATGGAAGTTTACCTGCATGTATGAGAACCATCAAAGGTAACAAAATGCATGACCACTCATTGTTTGCTAAAGCTTCTACAAAAACCCTTTTCCTAGATGGGGATCCACTAGAGACATCCACCCTTTGAGCATTTCTGATCTCAGGCCCTGGACAGAAAGGGAGTTGAAATCTTCTAGCTGCTAAGCAGTCCTGAGGGCATAAGCTGGTAGAGATAGACCATTACATTGAGTATCTTGGGCAACTCACTTACTCTAGTTTCTTCATCTGAAAAAGAGGAAGGAGAAAGACTAGATGATTTTTAGCATCTCTTCCCTCCTGACTTTAATATACTAGTGACTTAAGATTTTGCAGTGAACTTCACTGAATAGAACATTTTAGTTAATTTAGGGTTGTTGTAATGCATTTTCTGAAACCATCATCTCCTTCTTGCTTTTTGGTTCCTTCATTAGAATAGAGGAGATGGGATGAGTAAAGTCCTAGCGCTATCAGAGTGCAAAGCAGAGAAGAGTATAGGCCATGGAGTCAATAGATGCTGGGTTTGAAATGTGGGCTATAAAATTCACCAGGGTGTGAGACCTATTCCTACTTGTGCAACCTCCTGCGTGCCCCAAACTTGCAATCTAGACATGTGTCCTGGTCAGGAATTGAACCATGTCTTCCTAGTTCATAGGTGGATGCTCAACCACTGAGCAATAGTGGCTGGGCTGCTCAACCTCTGATCACTGGCTTTTTAATTTGCAAAAAAATATGAAACATATAGTTCAATTGGGAGAAATAAATGAGCTGAGCTTGCCCTAGGTCTTTCTATCAATGGGGCATTTTTGTTGTTTGAGCTTTTGCCTTTTTAACCTTACTTGAATGACTTGATGGTTATGGTGTACCTGTAGCTTTTAGTTATTGAAAATCTGTTTGAGAAGTAGTCAGGGTATGAATAATACTTGTAAATAATTCATGAGTGAACAGTATTTCAAAGCAAAGTAATGCTTTTCTAAAATTTGGGCTCAAACCACAACTTTACATCAATCAAAAATATTTATTGGGTCTCCAGAATTTGGGTTCTGTAGGGAACAAGATTCATATTTAGTCAAAGCTTCTTTCAGCCTACTTATCCAGAGATTGCTGAATTTGGAGCTGGTTGACAGTTATGCCAGCAACACAGATCAATCTGCATGCCAGCAGAGAACTGAAAGCTCGCTTCTCAGTGCAGAGCAGACGGCTCGCAAAGAGCCTTGCAAGCCACGTACTGCAAACAAGGGCATTGTCAAAAGTTCAGAATCTAAAGTACGTCTCCTCCTTCCAGGTTTTCCTAAGTGGGTCAAGAACAGTTCAGGGAAGATGTACTTCTGAATAGAAACACAGTTTCAATCAACAAAGATTCAAACAGCAGTGAAGACAAAGAAGAGATGCCAATGACTGTCTTTAGTAGCTAACTCAAAAGGAAAGAACTCCAAATAATGCCATGTATGAGCCCAACTGTTATCATAGGGTCCTGAGGACCCACCTGGGCAAGAAACTGTATGGGGATTGAAGTGGGTGTTTGTGTGTGTTTCTGTGTGTGTACAAGGGATGGGTGAATAACATAAGGCTTTTAGGAAGTCATAAAAGAAAAGATGAAATGAGTACCCAAGTAATTGTATTTCAAGAGGGAAAAGTGCTAAGGTTGTAAATGCTCAAAGTCCTAAGGAATGAGAAACAACCCTAGTCAGGTAACATAAGGAGGACTTGTTGAAAGGAGAGGTCATGCTTCAGCTTGGCCTTCAAGTAGAGGTGACAACTGTAAGCAATTTGGTTTAGATGAATCACAGAGTCTCGGAATGGAAGAGGTAGAAGAAAAGTCTCTATGGAAAGTGGGGTGAAGAATCTCTAGAGCATTTTCAATACTGATTCATAGGGTTTACATTTTACAGAAAAACAAACAGACAGTGGTTTAAATGAGAGGGGAATCTGTCTATTCCACACAAAGGGAAGTCTGGGGGAAGGCAGTCCAGAGTTCATTGGGCTCAACGAGGCCACAGGAGGCCCAGGCTCTTGCTATATTCTCTGCCCTGTCATTCCTCACAAGTAGCTTTTGTCCTCATCAATATTATTGTTATTGTAAGAGGTAGATAACATAGCTGAATGTTAACTTACAGATGAGAAGGCTGTAGTCAAAATACTGCAGGAACAAATATGCAATATCCCCATGAAAAGAAGGAAATGAAGTCACTACAAGGGACTGACAGTAACATAAAACTATGTGATTCTGCAGAGGTGGATACTGTCTATACAGACGTTGGGAAAATCTAGGCTCTCAGCTCAAATCCAGGATTAAAGGCTCAGATACAGAAACAGAGCACACATGGAGGGGGTGGAGGGCGGGAAGCCTTTCTCCAGGAGAATTCTGAGTGACGGCTACAAAATTAGTGTTCCTGCTCTGGAAGAGGGATTCCACAGCTCTGACTTAAATTTAGTGTTCTTGGGGATAGACAGAAATCAAACTAGCAAAGAGAGACCGTGGTTTCTGCTAAGGAGTTTAGAAACCAGGGAAGCCAAGGTCTATGTAAATGAATTCTCTGACCTTCAGAATTCTTTAGCTAACTACTGAATGAGGTAGAGTCTTAATCTATAATGTATGTCAAAAGTTCAGAATCTAAAGTACAAAATTAAGCCCTATGAACAATAGATACCAAGAACAGAAAGGCTATGGAAAACGACAAAAAACTCCAGAGTATAGCATAGCCCTAGGCATACATGCGTTTGTCAAATAAGCAAATGATCAAATGAGTTGTACAGGGTCATGCAGACAAAATCAGAGATACTACATCAGGTCAGTAGGTCAAAATTTCTACCACTCTCTTTACCATCTCTATATATCATTATTATTTATTTACACATTTTCAAAAATATTTGTTACAATTTACAGAAATATATACATAGAAACAGACTAAACAACTGATAAAAGAATACTGTACTTCAAGATGGTTGCTATGTGTGTCTCCTGTCTCGCATGCCATTAAGTGACATACTGTAAGAACAAAATTATAACATTGCTGGAGAAGAAATGGACTTTATAAAGAAAGCAAAGAGTTTGATATGATAGGGAGAATAAAAGCCCTTCCAAAGATGCCCATACCGAATCCTTAAAAGCAGTGACTATGTTTCCTTACCTGGCAAAAGGGCTTTGCAGTTGTGATAAAATTAAGGATCTTGAGATGACCTGAATGAGGGAGGCAGGGGTATCAAAGTCACAGAGAGATTTTAAGATGCTATGCTGTTAACTTTGAGGATAAAGGAAGGGGCCATGAGCCAAGGAATGCAGGTGGCTTCTGGAAGCTGAAGAAGATGAAGGATGGGCTTGTCCCCTAAAGCCTCCATAATGACTGTCCTCCTGCTGACCCCTGATGTTAGCCCAGTGAAGTCTATTTCAATGCAGACCCCACAGCTATAAATAATTTGCTTTCTTTACGCCACTAAGTTTGTAATAATTTGTTACAGCAGCGTTAGAAAACTGATACACTGTGGAGAACAGATTCAGCAGCCCCAATAGCTGTGGAGAAAGGGAGTTCAGAAGGAAAGATATGTGGATGGAGGGTGGGATGTACTAAATAAATAATGGAAGGAATCACTCTGAGCTGAAAAGGAATTTGAGTTTTCAGAGAGAGAGAGAAAGAAAAAAAAAAAAATTGGGATCCTCAAGGACAAAGAAAAATCCTACAAGTTTCCAGACAAGAGAACAAATATACAAGAAACTTTTTCTCATCACTGAGCTCATTATTTGTGTTTAGTATTTTACTTTAATCTTCGCCACACTAGGGCCCTTACCATCCAGTGAGGAAGAGCTGCACTACAGTTAAGCAGTTATGCTGGTAGTAGGTGGTAGACAGGGACTGAAAATTCAGGTTGCCTATTTCTGAAACTCATGACCTTAATTGCTAGCTTTGAACTTCTCTTCTGCAATCCAGAGAGCAGGAAGGCAACGGAGCAGTGCCTCCAAAAAGCTAAGGAAATAACATTTGGAGTCTCAAGTCCTGCCATTCAAGTATGGGGCAGAGGGTGATGACATTTTTACATTTACAAAAGCTCAGAATGTTTACTGTCCACATAACCTTTTCAGAAAACAAAACATCAAAAAAGATAAAAATTCTGGTGCCTGTCGGAAAAGTAAAGCCAAGAAACAGAAATACATAGCATCCCAATAAAACGAGTAACGGCATCAGTAAAACTTACAGTTAATACTAAATAATATTTGAAAATACGGCAGTGAAATTTCATGGAATTGCTAAGTGGGTACCCATAAAATAGGAAAGGCGCGAAGTAAAAAATTAACAATCTGGAACCAAAATTCAAGATAATTTTAATAGTACAGAGGAGGTAGAAGGAAGAACTAAAGGGAAGATATAAAATACCTGATGAGACAACTCCTATTTTGTTTAAGTGAGGTGGCTGCAGGTACAGCTTCATTTTTATGGCAAAGAAAATAATTTGGTTGCAAAGAATTTAAGGATAATGACTAGCAGAATAAAAATATAAGATGGACTTTTAAACTATTAAAATTTAGTAAATGTAAAATAAAAAAATATGAAATCTGCAACACGTGATATAAAAAACAAAAATATCAGGCATTATAAATGAATGACCATTAGTTGATTTAAAAAAAAAAACAATTTTTATTGATTTTTTTTTTAAAGGGAAAGGACGAGAGAGATAGAAACATCAGAGAAACATCCATCAGTTGCTTCCTGCATGCCCCCTACTGGGGACTTATCCCGGTAACCTGGCCATGGTTCTGACCAGGAGTGGAACCAGGAACCTCTTGGTTCATGGGTTGACGCTCAACCACTGAACCACACTGGCCAGGTGAAAAATTTTTTTTTTTTCTTAAAGGATTCTCAGTTTGGAATGGGGAAAACAAAAAATGTCACTATATGTGTTTTAGGAGAAACACCCAAAATAAAACCATATAAAGAATTTGAAAGTAATGGAATGAACAAAGATTTATAAAGCCAATGCCAGTACAACAGTCTGGGTGTTATCAACAAAGTAAAACTCAAGACAAAAAACATTACAAAAAAAGTAATTTATATTGACAAAAAGCATATGATCTAATAATATTTTATAATAGCTGTGAATCTTGCTACTCAGAAAAATAGGTCATTTAAAATATATATATTTTATTGATTTCAGAAGGAAACAGAGAGGGAGAGGGAGAGACAGAAGCATCAATGATGAGAGAATCATTGATTGATTGCCTCCTGCATGCCACCCCACTGGAGACCGAGCCCCCAACCCGGAGATGTGCCCTCAACTAGAATTGAACCCAGGACCCTTTTGTCTGCAGACCAACGTTCTATCCACGGAACCAGCCTGGCCAGAGTGGTCATTTTTTTTTTTTTTTTAATGATGAAAGGTGAATTTTATTTAAAAATATCATACAAAATACAAAAGCTCAAGCCCTCCAAGTCGCAGCCTCTGACTAAAGAGTCATGAAGTTGGATATTAAAGTCAAAGGTATGACAAAAATAAGTAAAGGACAATAAAAAATTTGGACATTTAACAAATACTGATTTACACAACATTTTGTTTAAAGAGAAAGTTAGAACTGACCTTGCAAAGTCCTTAAAAAGAGGGGAAGTATGAGAACACTACAGACAACCTGAGAAATAAAAGTCATAAAAAATGTCAGGGTTGGTAACAAAAAAATTAAACATTTCACATAGAAAACACCACTGATTGGTTAAAAATGGAGGAGAACAGTCAGTTTGGCACCCATACACACAAAGAGAACCTGTAAATTAAAGATAAAAAAATAGACAGGCCAATAGAAAAGTAGGTAAAGGATAGAAACTGGAAATTCACCCAGGAAGAAATAGAAATGGTCAATAAACAGCAACAGATATTCTCACTGGTGATGAGGAAAAGGCATATAGCAACAAGATGCAGTTATCCATTAGTTTGGAAAAAAGATTATAAATCTGCTAATAACAAGTTTGAGTAGAATGTGAGGAAAGAAGCATTTTTATACTTTCTGGGTAGTGTGTAAAATGGTTCAACTGGATGCCAAAGGGAAGGGGGTGGGTGCTATTTTCCATACTATCTTATAAATCTAAGACAAAATGAGTTCAAATCCATCCTATAATATATAATAAAAGCATAATATGTGAATTGACTGAATGGCAGAATGACTGGTTGGCGGGGAGTGGGGCTGGCAACCAGGCAGTGCCATGCCAGCCAAGTCACATGCCAGTAGGAAGAGGGAGAAGATAGCGACGGGGAGGCAGTGGCGACTAGCAGTGGCAGAGGGGTGATTGAGGTAGTGGGTGAGGCTTGCCGGTTGCCTCTTGTCATCAGTCAGACATCCCCTGAAGGCTCCTGGAATGTGAAAGGGTACATTCACACCCCCCTGCCCAATTGCACCAATTTTCGTGCACTGGACCTCTAGTATGTATCATATAAAAAGGTCTCACTGCCTACTTGTTTAGGTAACATAGTTTAACAATTCTGAGACCTCTTTCTCTTTCTCTCCTCTCGTATTAGCTCTCTTTCTCTATTTTTTCAAGTCAAAAATAGACAATGTCCAGTGAAGAGTAGTAGCCTTTTGGCAAGCAGATTCTTTATCAGGGGCCAAATAAAAGCTAGGTGAAAAACAGACCTTCAGTGGAAAGTTATCATACTTTTTATGAACTTGGTCTTAGACTGCTTTCCACAACCTGAGCTATTCTTTATGCCTCCCTAATTACTCATGTCTTTTTATTATCTCACCCTTAAGATTGCACACTTGGTACCACTTCCCAGGCTACAATCTCAGTGCCTCTCCTTGGTCGTAATTGATGTTATCTCATAAATGCTACCTCGGGTCACTTAGAGAAGGATGCGGAATAGGAATGACAGTAATGATGATAACAACAGGGCTATGTCTTTGCACCAGGCATTGTGCCAAGAGCTTCACATACATTATCGCTACAAATCCTCACAACCATGGGAGGAAAGTGCTGCAGTTATCACCATCATAGACATCAACAAATGAAGCTTGGAAAGGTTAAGTCACACACTCAACACCATACAGCTAAAAGGCAACAGAACTGGGATCCCCTATGAACCCAGAGCCCATGCGCTTAACCACTGGCATAGTACCTCTATGAATATCTTTCTGTCTTAGTCTGACTACTAACACCTCCTTCTTCTGGGCACAATAGTCTTGCAGGACCCAGGCAGGCAGGAGCCGTCCAGGTGCAGTTGTGCATGAACATACAATGATTGCCCAGCCCAGAGTCAGCTTCTATTTGCTTAGAAATAATAATGGCAAGAAAGCAAAGGTCAACTAAAGGTAGACAGATGCTCTAAGCTACAAACAGCAGCAGACATGACTATGAGCACCAAGAACTTGGTATGTTCTCACAGGTTTTCTGAGATCCCAGCTCTAACACGCGTACACATTACTTGAGTTCAGTACAGAAAGACTAAAGAAGGAAAGGAGCCCAGCTGGTGTGGCTCTGAGGTTGAGTGTTAACCCAGGAACCAAGAGGTCACTGGTTTGATTCCTGTTCAGGGCACATGCCTGGGTTGCAGGCTTGACCCTCAGTGGGGGTGTGCAGGAGGCAGCTGATAGATGATTTCTTTTTCATCAATGTTTCTATTTCTCTATCCCTCTCTCTTTTTCCCTCTCTCTAAAAAAAAAAAAAAAAAAAAAAAAAAAAAAAAAAAAAAAAAAAAAAAACCTCTCTAAATTTTTTTTAAAGAGGAAAAGAAATTAATAGTTATTGTTTTGTTATAAAAATTATGTTCCTTGCTTTGGGGGAGGTTCAAAATAATCATGACAACTACTTAGCATTTTGGAGAAGCTTATGAAGGAAAGAATTAGCACTACAGAACTTATTTCCAATATCCAAATATTCAGAAACATTCTATGTGTTCAAAATAAGAGAACATTAAGTAAATTATGACAATATTGATGATAATGATGATGTCACTATTGATAATGGTAGCAGCTAGCATTTATTGGGTCCTCATTAGAAATCGCTTGAAATAGATTCATGCTTTCAGCTTAACAATAACCCACAACTGTTGGACCAACTTAGATTCACCCTTTAATTTCATCTTCACAACATCTAATAAAGCTGAGTTATATAGTCAGTATAAGATAATATTACTGGGAGTTTATGATAAAATAGAGAAATAAAAAAGTAGGATAAAATTTTATCTTTTACAAGAGAAAAACTACTGGAAAGAAATAGAGTGTAATATTAACACTGGCTGATTCTCAAAGGTTGGACCATGTGTATTTTGTCTTCCTTCTTTTCATTATTTCTTGAGTGCATCTTATAAGCTTTTACAATGAGAAAACATACAAACTTTATTTAAAATAAATAAGCAATGTGGAGTTCCTCTTCTAGAGATGAGTAACTGGGCAATATTTATTCTCCAAGGGTCTTGGGGGGCCTCCAGGAAACCTGGGTTAGATTTTGATCATCAAGTAGAAAAGCATGACCTACTGTCCTTTCTTGAATGTATGAATCAGAATTCAACAAAAGGGAAGCATAGTTACATACTTGTCAGGAATGCAAAGATGCCTCTGGCAAACCACAAAGAAGTCATTTTCGGTGCCTATGGTGTTTTACACTTTTCTCAGTAACTTTATTTTTATCTTTTTCCCCACCTATTCCTCACAAGAGTCCTAAGAGATGAGGACATCAGGCATTACTAATGTTCACATTATAGACAATAAAACGAGAATAGTTACGTGCCAACACCCAGAAAGGAGCTGGTAAAAATCTGAGACTGGAACATGATCTCAGCTCTGCATTTTTTGTTGATAGGCGTCTTCAATAACAATGACTATCTCTGCAAAGTCCCCGTCACTCTTGGCAGGAAAGACAAGCTTATCAGGCTACCAGCGATCCAAAGCATTGATGAGTGGAAGGTACTGTGTAATTCCTGCTGTACATGCAGTCTATTACATCTCTAAGCAAAGTCAAAGTAATACCAATTATATCACATGCTTTTATGCAGCCATTCATGCAACTCTCCTTCATTGCATGCCCAACACTGTGAGAACACTGGGAACTCAATGATGGTTGCCTTCAGGTAGCTGATAGTAAGGGAGCAGGTAGACAGGCATGTGCAACAGTGGTACGAGTCCTGTGAAGGAGACACAATGAAGTGTCATGGCTTTCAGAGGAGGGGCATGCTGCTCCTCATTCATTCAACAAACATCACTGAGTGCCTTCTTGTTGCCATGCTTTATGTTGGGTTCTGAGGATCACAGGGAAGAACATGTGGTCTTTATACTCAAGGATTACCATCTAATGGGGAAGACAGAGTTAATCAGATGATTATACAGACCTAAATCATGTAAAAGAATGAATAAATCTGGCAAAGGATAATTAGTGCTGCAAATCATATGATCTGTAATTCTGATTCAAGGAAGAGTTTCTTGGCCACCTTCTACTAGAAAAGAAGAAATTCTGTATAATCTCAAAGGATTGATCATTCATAGGATAGTCTTCTAGTGCTGGTTGGAAGCAGCCTACTCAATAGTGCTATTAAAATAATTTCATAGATTTGTTACTTCTTATCACACTGCTGCTTCATTCTCCCCCTCTCCATGACTGCATATAGTAAATGCTTATCCTCTTGTCCTCAGTTCATGGATGGAATGTTAAGTTGGGCCATTTTTCTTTTCCCAATAAGCCAGGCACACACTCCTGGAGAGAAAATGGCAGTCACATCCACATTAATCCCAGTAAAGCATTGGCTGCTAACCTGAAGCATCCTCCACGGAGGGTAACAGATGGCATTGGGTCACCTATGCTAGAAGAAATGAAAACCTGATTATACTCTTTCTAATTTCCCCCCCTCCTATGTGAAACATGCTACAGCCACCTCACAAAATATGGTCATGTGTCAAAGCTTAATTAGCCAGCACTTGTATGCCATCTACATTATGTTGGGAACTACGTTTCCAAGAGCAGGAGAAAACAGCTCAAAATATTCTGGCAGGAAGATGATTCTTAGAACACAAAGAAGAGAGAATAATGCAATAAGCTATTTTATGTTACCAAGGCCTTAATGATTTCTTAGATAAGCAGAAGCAGGAGAAAATGTGTTGGTTCCCTAAATGCAGTAAGGTTGGCATTTCTATAAAATTTAGAAAATGCATGGCCTGGCATGAATGTGTATACTCATGAGGGGGCCAGGGTGGGTCTATTCGAAAGAAGTACAGTTCCTATGTATCTGGAATGCACCACATCGTGACCAACCATCCTGCTTTCCCTGGGACTCAGGGGCTTTCTGGGATGCAGGAATTTCAATGCTAAAACTGAGCAAGTTCCAGACAAATGGAGATGTGTTCCATGCATGTAAACTATGGTTATAAGAAAATCTTATATAAACTTAGAAGATCAAGTTGACCAAACCAGTGCTGTTTCCTCTGCTCTCTCCTTCAACCGATGTGAAGGAAGAAGGCTGACTGTTCAGAGGAACATCTGAGGAGATTTTTCTTGTTCCTACACAGGCTCACCTGTCCAGATTCCCTGCTCCTCCCTCACTATCTTATCCTCTGGCCCAGCTCCTTGCACTTTCCTTGTCACCCTCACTGCTTTATGGTTGAACACACTCACTTGTTCACTGCAGCATGAGACCAGTCTCTGAGGCAGGCCCAGAATTCCTTTTATATGTCCCAGGGATTCGTAACCAGGAAACAGAGAACAATGAGATAAACTTTCAAAGTGATAAAAAGGCTCCACAAATCTCACAATAAAAATATGCTCTTGGAATTCCCTAATACATGCACAGAGCAGTTTCCTCATTTACTAATTGCATGCATGCCTAAGAGATTCAATTCCAACTCCAACTTATCCCAACCCCCCTTTGCTTCTGATGTGCAGGCTTGATGACGAGGCTCCTACCCTGGGCTCCTCCCACTTCTCGTGGCTATAGGAGACAGCAAATGTAACATAAACCACATGGATTTTGAAGCTCTCTGTTCACAATTGGTTTCAGATCCTGACTGCCACTTTTTTAGTTGAATATGCTTGGATGAATTACTTAAAGACTCTAAATCTCAGTTTACTCATTATGTTGTCACAGAGATTGAAAAAACATTAAAAAGTTATATTGACATGTTCCTAACTTGCTTTGTTTGCTCACATGTTTAGCGTGATAGGTCATTATGAGGTCCAAGAATCTCCACAAAGAATGATGCAAGTCAATTCTCTATATTTTCTTCATTAAGGCAAGTAAGTGGTTGAAGATTTGCTCCAAAATTGGAAATCAAAAGGGTTATCCATCAATGTCCCAGAAATTGCAGTTGACTTTTCCCCTGTGGCACTGAGACAGCTGTAGAATTGGAAAATGGGGCTTAGACACTGAGCTAAAGGTATTTGAGAAAATAGTATGCACTGAGTCCCAGGTAGGGTAATTCCTCCTGTCCTCACTGACTTGTGAGAATTAGTTGAGAATGGATCTAAAATCATGGCGCAAGGGTGGGGGGCTATGGGGAGCATAGAGTAAGCTCTCAATAACTATTGGGTAAACTTCTCCCCCTTTTGATAAATGGAATCAAAGGGTCACCTGGCTAGTCAGTAGCATTTCTATCATTCCCTTGCTTAGAATCCATGGTTCTTCACCACGGTCAGTCTACTCCCCAACAACTCAACTCCTTTCATCAAACACCTGCCACAACCTGCAGCTGGTTGGAAGCGGCTGTCTGCCTACCTTGTTCCTACTTCCATCCACAGAATGAATTTGGATAAAAATATACACCTACTATATATTTGCATTTATAACCATAACTCTCAAATATATCCTTGCTACTTCTGACTACATTGCTCTTGTCAAGGTACAATTCCACCTTTTGGGAATACCGCTTTTTTGATTTCTCTTCACCCTCCTCACATTTCCCATTCCCAGCCTTCACTACCAGTTGATGATCTTGATTATTTGAGAACATAAAGCAATCAGACTTAAATTGCTTCATCTTCCCATAACCAAACCTTCTTCCCCAGCTCCATCCACACCCAGACCCGCCTCATCCCTACAGTGATGGGGTGAGCTACTTAGGGCCAGCACCTCCTCTTTTGCACTGGATTCCATCTTTTCTTACCTAAAGGAGGACTACAGGTAAGTTGTGTTTCCTTAGCATTATAAGTGAGTTGAATTATTTCCATCAGCATACAAATATGCTCTAATTCTCCCATTTAAAAAAAACCCACACACCTTATGTTTATCCCCATTCCTCTCTAATTACTAAGTGTGTGTGTGTGTGTTTACTATCTGCTGACCAGATCTCCATTCAAGGTTGCAGGACTTATACTCCCAACTGCTATGAGCATTGCAGCTGGAAGTCCTTGGCAGCCAGCCCTCTCCCACAATTGCTTTTAGCTGCTAAGAGCCTCCTGCCCAAGATCATGTCTCCTTCCCATATAATCCACAGTCAATGACTACCCTGTGCACCAGTCTAAAGGTGAAGACCCTTTCACCACATTCTGAAAGGCCATCCCAACTTCAGAGCTTACCATGGAGTTCCTGCACCCGTTGTTGAAACGGCCTCACAGACAAAGTTTTAGTCTGTGGTCAGTCTTTCTTTCTTCCTTTCCCCCATAAGAGTGAAGCTGGAAAGTCTTCACCAATAAACTTCTTGCACACAAATGTCCCTCTCAGTCTCTTCCTGGGGAACTCTATCTGTAACACCTCCATTAAAATGCAAGCTACCCCAGTGCTGGGACATCATCTGTCTGGCTGTCAGCTGCATGTCCAGAGCCTCAAACAGGGCCTGGCACATAGTAGGTGTTCAATAAATAGTTCTGCAAGATTTCAAGGTTGTGCTCTCTGCCCCATACACACTACCATGGAGACATTCCTAACCTATAACTCAGTTCAATTTGAAGTTATGCTCTAGCTGCTGCATGCACCTGGTAGCAGATGAAACGGGCAGCTAGATTAATTGAAGGAACTCATTCTCACAAATGGTGAGCCTGGGGGAACTCATGCGTGGCAGGGTAATTACTTTGGTGGCATCGACCCATGAGAAGGTCCCTGAGAGTCCAGAACTGGGCTCAGCCGCAGAGTTTCCATCTTAACTTTGAATTTCCTTGGACCTCTGTTACTTGAAGTCAAACAACATCATTTTAACAAGTTTTGAGTATGTGAGTAATTTCGCCTTTTCTTCTGCCCTGTTATGTAAACAGATATTAAAGACTACAATATTTATCACGTTGACAGCTCCTGCCTGGTATATTAGATTTTGTTAGGAAATCTGAGTTTTCCTCTGAGAGCATTCAACTCCATATATCCCTATTCTTGACTTCCACTCGAGACACTTTTTTGGTATTAGCTCACTTTACACCACAATGAAATGGGAGGCAGCCAACTGAAATAGTTGAGTGTGTGGGCCACCTTCATTGGAGTCTCTTGGGGAAATAAAAATTCAGTTACAAAGACAAAAGCCCATTCTGTTCAGGAATGATGCTGTGTCATTGGGAGACACAGCATCACAGTTCATATTCCAGTGATGTGTCTACCACCATACTTTACCAAATCACTAGGAAGGGTATGTTCCAGGAAATCTATCCAAATGCAGAGAGAATCAAACTCTGACTCTGCTGATCTGATATCAATGCAAGAACATTAGTGAAAATAGGATGAATTGTCCCTGGCTTTTATTACTGATTTGTTTAAAAAAATATTGTTTTTATTGATTTCAGAGAGGAAGAGAGAGGGAGAGAGAGACAGAAACATCAATGTGAGCGAGAATCATTGATCGGCTGCCTTCTGCTCAACCTAAACTGGAGACCAAGCCCACAACCCTGGCATATGCCCTGACCGGGAATCAAACCATGACCTTGTGGTTCATAGGTCGATGTTCAACCACTGAGCCATTTCTTGACTTCATCTGGTTCTTGGCAAAAGCCAGAGACACAGCTGACTTTATGCTGCAGGTAAGGCAAGGGAACAAGTGCACCAGCACAAACGATGTCACAGAGCAGCCACGCTGCCTTGTGCACAGTCAGTGTAACTGAGAAGTCATTGCCTGGTCTCGGGTGAGAGAAAAGGTGAAAGGTACAAGGAGACAGCTCTTTCCTGGCTTCCGCTAAAGATAAACATTCATTTCCCCACTTAAAGCAACTAGTAAGACTAGATGCTATCTCTGTTTCTGTGAAATTACAGCAAAGGGGAGTCAGATGTCTCTGGGACTGGCGTTAGGCTGCAGAATTAGTCAGTTTTATCTACAGACCACGCCCAGAGTTTCCTAACATGACTTCGGGAAATAAAAGCCATGCATGGCAGGTACAATTCAGAAGTAAACACTAGCAGTTTGAAAGAGAGAAACATGGTGTCCTCCACTCTTCCTATTGTAGGAATTATTGTATTTCCAGACCTGGTTAGGCACTGCAGCAACATGGAAAATATCAGTAATGAAAAGCAAGCCCTTTTATGAGAGCAAAATTGCAGTGTTGACATGAGAATGAACCTGTCCGTTTCCAATCATCCATTCAATGGACAAAGAACCCATTTCATGGAATCATCTACAGATGTTATTTTAATAGCTTGGGCTTTAATAGTCAACCGGAGGCTCAGCTTTTTATAATTTGGTTTCCCAGAAAAAGCATCCTCTTCTCTTAAGAGACTATTCAGTACCTCTGTGATCTGCAGAATTCACTCTGGCACAATGTGCTCATCTCATGGATGCTAATTAACCCCCGGAAAGTAGAGAGTGTAGAGAAAGACCCCTTTCCAGAACATTCTACAGGCCAACGCATAGCCCCTCCCTCTGTTTTCACTGCACTGGGTCTTTGAAACCACTGCAAATTCTTCCAGGCTCTGTGCAGCTGGGAATACTTCCCACTTCCATTTCTGAACTTATAGACTTGTAATAAAGTGTTGCTAGATACTGTAGACTGAAGCCATTGAAATCAGACCGGCTATTCAGAAGCAGGGTGACAGGAATTAAGAGCAGAAGGGGAAGCCCGTGGCCTTTGGTGGGTTCATGATGGAGGACTGGAGGGGAGAGGCTTAGGAATGGGGATGGTTCTAATGGGGAGACTTTGAAACAAGCACTAAATTCCCTTTGATCCTGCCCTTAAGCTCTTTAGGAAATTTAATCTCCAAAGATTTAGTTTCATTTTGATTACAAATAAAGTATTTTCCTACCAGTGGTAATTAATAAAGAGGAGGAAGCAGAGAAACAGACCAGCTGATTCCCCTTTTCTTAATTAGGTACCCTGACAGCGCACCATTTAATCTAAATATTTGTTTTGTTCTCCTTTCTATCTGCCTCATTCCACAAAAGACTTAATATGGCTTACAGTAAAAAAAAAAAAAAATCCTATATAATATTATGAATAACAAAAAAGAAATCAAAGTAGGATTCAGAGAGTAAGTCAGTGTGTTATAATGTCCCACTGATTTTATTACAGGTGGAAATTTGGCTGTGAAGGTCTTGACCCTCAAAGGAAAATGGACAACACAATTACACTCTTCTCACGGGGGGAGGGGTGGGGAAGGGGTACATCAATTATACAGGGGAAGCAAGGTTTTTTTCTAGCACTTAGTGTTTAAGAAATTTCTTACCTAGGGCTTCCTTTAGCGACACCTAATGACACAATGTCCTTTACAAAATGCCAGCAGTAATCTAAAGGGTAGATACCTCCCTCCAAACTGCTCATAAATTTGAGTTTTATAAAGCAAAATGAATCTTAAAAGTGTTTGAATTGGTGGGAGAGGAAAAATTTTGGCCTGTAAGTTATCACCTTTCAATTGATCATTCTGATAACTTTGGACTGTTTTATGTGAAATTTTCTCAAGTATAGGCCAATGTGGGATGTGGAGAGAACACAGTGGAAGCCACAGATGGCCATGCAATGAGGCCAATGAAATATGGATGGAACTAACAGTGGGCCAGTTTTGTACCTAAGGCTCATGTGACATTGTGTGCTTCTAATTGCTCTTCTGAAAGCTTCTGATCTCAGCCAGAAGGACACCCTTTAGGAAGTTGCTACTACCTTCAGCTTGGGCTACAGAACACACCTGACCTTGATTTGAAGCTTGAATGAGATCTTACATCACAAACCATATACTCTACTATTCCTTTCACCATACTATTTTATTTTTTCCCTTCAAGTTTCAACTATTATTTTATTTTATTATTTTTTAAATTAAATGCATTGGTATGACATTGGTTATTAGGATCATATAGGTTCTTTTGCACATTTCTCTGATACCAGATCTATATGTTGCACTGTGTGCCCACCACCCAAAGTCAGACCATCTTTCTATCACCATGTATTAGGTCACCTCTGACCTACCATATATCTCACCATGTTCTATGCAGCACCACTGACATTCTATGTTGACTAGAAGTATACTATTACTGCTGGCATAAAAACACTGAGCTTATTGTTACATGGGTTGTCTCTGTTGACATAATTCCCATAGTCAGCTATTTTTTTTTAATTTATTGGGGGTAGCTGTTAATAGCATCATGCAAGTTTCAGTTGTACAATTCTATAATACATCATCCATGGATTACCATAGTATGCTTACCACCCAAAGTCTAAGCCCATCACCATATATTTCAGGGTGAGCTATTTCTCTGTTAAATTAAAATTAAATTGTAGAAGGAGTATGTGCTGGGCACAATCATGTAAGCATTCCAATAAACTATTCCTTGCCATAATTCTTTTTAAAAAAGATATTTTTATTGATTTTCAAGAGAGAGTAAAACAGAGAGAGAAACACTGATGTGAGAGAGTACCATCAATTGATGCCTTCCATTCGCACTCCTACCAGGGACTGAATCCACAACCTGGATATATGCCCTGATCAGGAATTGATCTGGTGACCTTTTGGTGCATGGGATAATGCTCAACTAACTATCGAATAAGCAACACCAGCCAGGGGTCACAATCTATATATATATATATGCCTAAGTGACCATCCAACCATTCAACTGGTAGCTATAATGTGCACTGACCACCAGGGGGCAGACACTCAATGCACAGGCATAAAAACATGAAACAGACTGATGAATCTCAGAGGAGAGAGGGGAAGAGGGAGGGAAGAAAGAGATTAACCAAAGATCTTACATGCATACGAGAGGCCCGGTGCATGGATTTGTGTACCAGTGGGGTCCCTCAGTCTGGTCTGCGGGGAATAGGCCAAAACCAGACGTCTGACATCCCCCAAGGGGTCCCGGATTGCAGGAGGGCACTGGCCAGGCTGAGGGACCCCACCAGTGTATAAATCCATGACCAGGCCTCTAGTGCTTTAATATTAACTCCCCTTTACAGATCAGGAAGCAGGCTGAAGGAGATAAAGTAAGCTGTATAAGGACTGCCAGAGTCCAAGCGCGTTCCTTTTCTCTATGCATCCTGCTACCTTCATAGTTTATTTACTCTGCTCCATATGGTGCAGTCACTATAAAGCAAATGGCAATTGGGGGAAAAAATAACTTGCCTGCCATTTCTCTTCTTCATAGCTAGAGAAAGAGTTTACTAACATCAGTGTCAATGATCATAAAGTGAAAACGTCCTGAGCCTTAAATTTGCTTTTCAAATACCAGTATTTCAGAGGCAGATTACCTGACTCCAATAATATGCCTCAAATCTGGCACTGCGTGTGCAATGGAGAGGGAATATTTTCATCCATTATAAGAGGCTGTCAGAGGAAAATATTTCCCCGAGATCCTACCCAAGAGAACAGCATGTGAAGCAACATTATCATATTTTACTGAACTTTCATATACTCCATGCAGGAAAATGTATATTTTATCTTTTGAAAAGCCTTGGTAACAAAAGGAGAAAATATCCATCTAAAACTCCAAGTACATTCTAATAATGCTGCATTCATGTTAATAACATTAAAGGAAATTCAAGGGCTCGGCAGTCCATCTGACTGAGCTAGGAAGGACTATCCTTCAGTTTCAGGAGGAAAGCTCAACCCCATGGCTTTGCCCACCCTTTCCAGCAGGGCACAGGTGGCAACTGAGGGGCCAGGGGGAGGGCATCCATTTAGATAAACTCCCTCCCAATGAACAAGAGATGGGGAGAAATTCCTTGTGCAAGGCAAGGCAAATACAAGCTTAGTTTAATTTGCATGTTTCTGTAGAATGACAAGAGTATAAATTCTAGCCTCTTAGAGCCCATTTACATAACGGTTTCTGGGCACTCTCAGGAAACACTAAAAGGGACTTTGGAACTGACAGTGATTCTGGATCTTAAGAATCTCAAGGAACTCGAGGAGAGGAAATGTACCAATTGTTGCTCATTGGGTGAATTACTCTGAGGAAGAGAGTTCTCAAGAACCATGTCTTGGGCAAGACAGCCTCTTGTTGGTGAGTAAGAGCATCCCTGCTGATTCCCATCAGGCATGGTTCCTTCACTTGCTTGGCTTCCAGATGGATCCCCAGGGATCTTGTTTTAAGAGGTTCCTGTGAAACTGGAAAAACCATACTATCTTCTTGGGAAATGCAAAAGAAGGATGGATTCCCTTCAAGGTCAGACCATTCAGGCTTGGAGAAGTTCCAGCACCAGGATGGAGCCACAGTTCCATGTTTCAGCAGAGCCAGCGAGAGCAGGGTGGAGTCCTGGGGGTGGGGGGAGCTATACTAGCTCCATAGGCATCAGCCTCCCAGGAAGCATGCGCAGCCCAAGACCACACAGAAGGGAGAGGCCCTGGAGGCTGGGAGCGGCTTCCAACAATGGTCGTGACCTGGGACGCTGAGCTAAATACTGTTGCATCTGCAAGCATTCAATTTGATTGTCCTATTTTTGGTGTGACGAGACCTGAAAGTCACCTTTGCATTCTTTCCAGTCTTAGCGCTGGATGTGGAGAACAAACTTAAAATTTCCACCCATTATCATCCTTATTGTCCAGAGAGAAGTACGGGCGGGCTGAGAAAGGAATGGCAGGGATGTGGCAGCTTCGCCCTTGTTAAATTATGAACATCCTGTGCAATGACTTAAAGGATGACTGCCTAGCCAAAACCGGTTTGGCTCAGTAGATAGAGCATCAGTCTGCGAACTGAAAGGTCCCAGGTTTGATTCTGGTCAAGGGCATGTACCTTGGTTGCGGGCACATCTCCAGTAGGGGGTGTGCAGGAGGCAGCTGGTTAATGATTCTCTCTCATCGATGTTTCTAACTCTATATATCTCTCTCTACCTCTCTGTAAAAAATCAATAAAATATATTTAAAAAAATAAAAATAAAGGATGACTGTCTAGGAGACACATGGACGGGTTCATGCTGGCCAGTCCTTTGAGGCTCATGACTTCAGAAGTTGTGCTTGAGGTGCTCTGAGCCCCGGAGAACTTGGTCATGTGCCTATTGGGGTTTCGTGTTCTCTGGGGGAATAACCCAGAGGCAGACACTCTAAGGTATGTCCTCATCACACATGAGGAGAGAGCGAGCAAGCAGAAGAGAGAGAGAACAGGTGACAGAGATTACACTGCCTCCCTCTATCCTGAGAGAACGCACACGTATTTGTGTCCTAGAAATTAAAACTGTATGTCTTTCTCCCGACCCCATAGATGCCAGATATGGTGTTTGATGCCAAAGATTATCTTGGGCATTTTATGTGTTCCCTTTTTTTTTTTTTTTTTTTTTTTAATGAAGGAAGTAGGGAAATTAAATGCCTATTCAGAAACCACATTCAGTGTGTGCTTTGCCACCTTGCCAGGGGAGAGAGTGGCAGCCAGACCTGCGGCATCATTTCTAAGGAGAAAGCATATACGATGCCAGAGCAAAACAGACAGCCCACAGAGATGAAAACAACAGGCTAAACCCGGTGCAAACCAGGCACAGGCCACCGCCATCCCTCATTCTTGCAAATGATGCCAAAGAGAGGAACACCTGCTGAAGGTCAGGTTGCTTCTGACCCCATGCCCTGTTCTTCCTAAACCTTTGATATGGATGGAAAATAATCCTCCCCATTCTTCAGCTTTCCTGCAATATTCTGGAAAGGAACACAGCGTTGCGGTCAGACAACCTGAGGCTGAAACCCAGTCCTCCTTCTCATCTCTGTAAACTGTAGGCACATTCTTTAACAACTGCACATTTCACCCTCCCGGAGTGTGAAACTGACCATCTCAGGTTGTTTGGGAAATAAAACGTGATAAAATATATATGTGTAAATGGAGGTAGTAGGCACTCAATATATTTAGTTCCTTTCTCTTCCATTTATTTGTGATTTCAGGATCTCGGGCATTTTTTTTTCAACTCATCTATTTATCATTTCACTCAATAAACCTTTATCGAGTACTTTCTTTATGCTGTGCACTTTGCCGCAAACCAGAAGCTGTCAGCCACAGCCATAAACATCAGAGGGCCAGAGGAGCCCAGACTGCAGGGTTGAACGGGGCTACCATTATTCAAGACCCTATGCCTCATCTCTGTTGGTACTTTAATCGCGCTGTCCGTGGGGGGCATGCTAGACCCATGGTAACTGGCAAAGACAATAGGTGCATCCAAATAGATTTCGTTGCTCCCATTTGAATCTGTATCAAGGGACTCTGGGTGTTGTTAATTCACCTCTGAAAGGGGATAAATGCATACACTTTCTCTTCGACTATACGGGTCCAACTCTACCAATAGGCAAGTTAAAAGCTTTACCAAGTGTGTCATTATGGGTGTTGGTATAACATTTGACCTTCTTGTGTCTTCGCAATCCTTTTAATTTTCTATTTCTAATCACAGTGTGTAGCAATCTGGGACACACAAAGAACCGTTGACTATCCAGTATTAGTGAAGTTCCTTATTTATCTATTATACGTGATCACTTACTTTTTCCCCATTACATTCTTCCAAGTGGGTAACTTACAGTTATTAACTTTCAGGAAGCCCTTATATATCATAGCATCATACCATTAAGCCTTTTGGAAATTCATCACAAATCAGTATACAGATGACATTGATGTCTTATTGCTATTCATTCCTCCTGGGCCGTTTTCAGCGGTTCATTTTTTATATCCCTGCAGAGCTGAAATATGGCTCACTCCAGTATCTGTCCTTTTTGTAATCGCAAAAGGAAAGCTTGGCAGTTGCCGTATATTACACTCTTGAGAAAAATGCTAGTAATACTTGGAATTGATTGAATAGCATGGACTCAAGGCTGCCTGGCACAGGCTATATTCTCATTCCTATTTAGATTTTTTTTTTCTCTCTCCCCTGATTCTTACCTTCGGGATTCAGAAACTGCAAAGAGAATCATTAAAAGGCAGTGGGTTGAAGAAGGATCACTTACTTGGAAAAGCCTAAAAGCTCCTCCATATTTTCTCCCTTCAGATTCTCAAACATGTTGATGGTATGTATTCACAGTGTGACAAGCTATATTGCTGGAAACAGTATCATTGACAAGAGGCTGGTGGAGGGGCTGGAGGTGAAGGGACACGGGCACCCCTGGTTCTGGGGTAGTGGTGACTTAAACTGGAGAAGTTGAAAATGTGCTTTGTGACTATCAAGGCATATTCTGTACCCATATACCCACCTTGCCTTTGCAAATACTCAACTCACCCTCCTCCTGGGAAATGTCCTAGGCCTCTAAGAACTGTAGCGGTAAATACTTATCAACCAACTTTCAAGGGGGGAAAAAAAAAGCCCTAATGGACAGATTTCACTGGTGTAAACACTCCTACCAAGGTGAATTTCAAGTTACCAACCTAATAAACGCAGTTTCAGGAAGAGATTCATAAATGGGCTCTTGAAAGCCAGCGTGAGGGAATTCTCCAGGACTCCAGAGGATAAGAGGTGCCTTGCCTGGGAATGCCAGGGAGGGTATCTCCCTTGTAGGCGGCCTCCCGAGATTCTAGGGGTGAGAATCTGCAATCAGCCCCCACTCATGCTCAAGAGCTCCCTGTGGCGTCAGGCTCCAGGTGGATCCCACTTGAACCCGCATCTTTGCTGAACAGAGATTACACTACCTCTTATTTATCTATTATACGTGCTCACTTACTTGTTGATTACAAGAAAAGGGTTTTGTGGAAAGGGTTACCCCTGGCCTGCTCCCCCCATTGCTTCGAGGCCTACCTTTGGCCACACTTCCTCAGCAAGTCGTTTGCAAAAGACTTTCCATCTCAGGCTCTGCACCTGGGCTTGGAGAGCAACAGGCCCCGAAAGACTCTTAAAGGCCTACTCTGTCCTACAAATACTCATGAAGTTTAATGGACCATTGGCATCCCAAAGCTTCAGTGTAAAGGGACCCATGCCTGGTACTTCAAGACCGCTAATAAGTTCCAAATGGTAAGAGTACTTATCTGTGAACGTTTCAGATCAGCACCGCAGCCACATATGTAATCGGCAAAAATGCTATCGCTACTATTTGCTTTCATGACACAGGTAGAGCCAGAACACCTGACATTCAAAGGCTCACCTGCCAACGTAATTTCATACTGCCTACTTTTCCCTGGGAGCCCATATTCTAGCATCTCTGCAAAGCCTGGTTCAACCACCCCAACTTCTTACCCCCATTAAAATTAATGCCAAATGGATCGATCTTCTAATTAATCGTTTCACTGCTTCCTTAGTATCTATTCCACTATTCTCTCAAACAGTTATTTAAATGGATTATTGCCATTTACTTTTGTATCTCTATGCTTTCTCCCCTAATATAACATTAAGCCTCACTCAGAAAAGGTTTCAGAATACGCTTATGAACTGCAAAAATTTTGCTGTCAGGTTCATGGGGAAACTTAAAAAAGTAGAGAAGCGGTAAAATTTTAAGCCACAAACTATTTCACATGTCTTATTGTTTCCAGCTTAGTATTTCAGCCATGCTTTAGGAAAGTTTTTAGTGTAGGACACTGGTTTCCAGTGACAGATTCTGTTGATAGTGAGCTTACTTTTCTCACCATGGGGCTTTCCTGCATTTTCCCCACTTAAGCCAACGCAACTTTTGATTAATGCCACAAAACCCTTTCCTTGTAATCAAGGGTAATCTTGCTTCAATTCAGATCAACCAGTATGATCACAGATAACTCCAGTGATATAAAATCTATACTAATAAAAGGGTAATATGCTAATTAGGGCAAGTCTTCCGGATGTCCATCCGGACAAAGCCACAGTGGTGGCAAGCTCAGGGCTTAGGCTTTGCAGCTGCCATGGCCGGCAGTGACAGCAGCAGCAGCACCTTCCTCTGATCAGCCTGGTCGCCTCCTGCAGAGGGAGGCCAGACTGAGGCGTAGGCCCTCTCCTTAAGCCATCAGTAGGAAATCCCCTGAGGGCTCCTGGACTGAGAGAGGGGGCAGGCAGGGCTGACGGACCCCCCAACACTGGGCCTCTCGTGAAAAATATAAAAACATATTTATTTTGAGGAGCTCTTAACCTAAGACAGGGGAAAAGAAGGCAAGTATGACTATAGGCCAAGTTCTACATCCTAAAAGAACCATAAACAAGGAACTTAAGATTTTATCTATAAAAGTTCTATGTATCAGGAAGGAACTGGATAAAAAATATTATCTTTTATGAAAAAAAAGACAAACACAAGCTTACAACTTTCCATGGAACATAAGGTAAACGAAATCTCACCGCTCAGGTACAATGAATACCCTCTATTATACTCAAGACACAGCATGTTTTGATGCTCATGTGACTTTTATTATTCTTTGTATTCTTGTGTTCAGGTTGAGTTTCACCCCTCGCTAAGAAAAGCCCTCAGTTCATCATCTGAGCCTGTGCCAGGCCAAACATGTTAAAACAAACTCAGTAATCCAGGGCAAGGACCGTGGCAGCGCTGCTTCATGGGTCTGTAAGTAGCGACATTTAAATGTGGGCAGGAATAATGCTCACGCATAAAGATGCGACATAAAACACACAATGACTGGGATGCATTCAACATGCTGATACCCACCTTATCTCAGACTCCAAATTGCTCAAGTCCAGGAAGCCTCCCAGCCTCACAGGAAGGTTTTTAAGCCTTTTGAGTTGGATACACATTTCCTCACAGCAAAAATTCAGAGCAAGGCTTTGAATTCTCACTTCCAAAATAAATCTTCACCTCATTAAAAATCACCTTTTAGACCATTCTCCAGCACATTTTTGCTACTGTCTATCAGGTTTAGGAATTTCATTTACCAGCTTTTTCCTTCTCCTAACCTTCTGTGTCTTTTTTTTCTACCATTCACAAATGCAAAGGGACCCATCAGACAGCTCTCAGCTCTTCAAACAGCTGACAACACAAATCATGCCAGATATAAATATGTACATCATCGAAAGTAAATGTTTCCAAAATTCCAAACTCCAATGCATTTGAAAATTGACTTGGATCAGGTACACTTCACGGAATTGAGAATTTTTAATACAACAACAACAACAACAACACCACCACCACCACACACACACACACACACACACACACACACACACCAGAACAAAATATAAGAGTGATTTTTACCACCAGGCTCTCTCTGTCCCTTCCTTCCCAATGAATTTTAGGGGGAAGCTATGTTGAAATGAGTTTTTTTCCCCCCTTTCACAACATTTCCCTTTAAGATGGTCTATTGAAAATTATATCCCCATTCTTTGTGTTAGCTTTCCACCTTTCCATCCCACTTTCAATGTACCCTTTATGCAAAAACACTTTAAATGCTTGCCATAACTCAGGAAAAAGACCCAGTTCCTTAGCACAGCCCCAGGATCTGCCCTCTGCCTTCTTCTATCCACAAGCCGCCCCCCCCCCCCTCCTCTCTGGTCTCTGTCCTTCAGCCTTGCTGGTCATCTTTCAGATAATTCCTGGACATCAGTTACCAACCCTCATTCTACTTTGGGCTTTTCCCATTGCCTGGAATACAGCTATTCCCTCCATCACCCTTTCTAAGAAAGAAAGATAATTGAGGATTTAATTAACAGGACAACTTGTCCTTAAATACTGGTCAGTGACCTTATCCACCCTCATGACTTGACTTGAATGAGTTCCCTTTTTAGAGAGAGATGTATATAGAAACCACAACAAGTTCCTTTCGGGGTTTGTAAAAATAAAACTGAACATGGAATAATAATTAGACTAGGTTAGTTTTCTATGAAACCAGAAAAATAAACTATTCCAACTGCATAGAACCCTGCTACGGAAATGCTTTCCAAGTTATATTTAAAACAGCACACAAATACTACATGGCTAAATAGTCTTTGCCACATGCAAGGTCTGTTATAACTTTCCCTGTGACTGAAGTCAAGGACACTAACAACACTTTGATTAGTCATTAGATTTTCTTTCCTTTTTTTTAGTGACATTTATGCAATAGAAAAAAATTCCAATTTCATAAGGGAAAAAATTACAAAGTTTGTAGTAAGTAAGGTCAATACTCCGCAAAGTGGAGAAGAGAGTAGAGTCCAAGGAGCCCACACCCTGGAGAACCAGCCGCCCGTAGTAACAAAAGTTGTCCATAATTGTAAGCCCAATTGATGTCTTGCTCACAATTGATCTCCCATTCCTCTTGAGTTCCCAACAGCTAAATGACCTTCAGACACAATTTTCTCTATGGATGTGTGTTTGTGGCTTCAACAATCAACTCAACAAGAAAAGGTCGCCAAGTAGAAATGAATCAGCAAGAGAAATGCTTCATTCCAGCACTGAGAAGACCCCATGGGCATAACTACATGTCCTTTCACAAGGAGGAGCCCATCATAGGGGGAGGAGGGAGAAGGGGAGGGTTGTCGGAGTGAGATGCACACAGCACAGCTCAGCATTTCTGTGCAGGAGCTAGGATTCTTAGCCAGCAAGATCCTTCGAGGAAGATGAATTATTGATTTTCTTATAAATCATCTAGGGTGATTTTTTGTGGTGGTTGTTTTTTAAATGATAAATGTCTTATTTTACTTTCGTGAAAAATTTTATTTTCACCTTGTTCAGGTTAACAGAAGCTCCAGTAAAGAGGTTTCTGGGGAAAAGGATTTTCCCAGCATAATATACAGCGGAGGCAACTCTGTGTTCTGACTTTTATAGGGTACCAAAGGCTAGAACCTCAGACAACCTCCAGGGATTACAAAGTAATTAGAAACATTAGGGCTGCACTAGCTAGGAAGAAAAAAAAAAAAAAACACTACACAGTTTAGACATAATTAGATGTGCTGGCAGTAGGCCTGGGGTCTAGGTGAGAAGACAAACTCATTGCACAGATCCAGCCTTGGAGGATTGGCTTTCAAAATCAGTATCACCCACACCCTTCCTCAACGTCACAAAGGAAGCAACATGGCTGCTTACCTTTCTGCCCCCAGTGTTGATGCGAAGAGGCGTCAGAAAGGGGTCGAAGATCATGTGGCTGGTCTCTATGTTGACTGGAGACTGCCGTTTCCCCACGGAGCAAAGATTCCAAGCTGAGTTCACCAATCCCCAGAAAGAAGGAACTGGAAACAAAAAGAAATTGTAGAATCAGGCTGGGTAGAAGGTTGGGGAAACAACGTAGAGAGAGCTATGGTACTAAAGTGGTAAAATCAAAGAGTCATCCATAGAGGTCCTTGGGTGTATTTTTCTGAATTTTAGTCAATTTCTCTAAGTCCTACCTTCATGATCTTTAAGGTCAGGTTTTCTTATTGCAGACCCATTCATCCTATGGACTCTCTGGTGGGTACAGTTGGCATTAATGCCTCAGGAGGAAGGTGGCATAGTCCAACCACATCATACTTGCAACATCTCTGAGGCTCATCAAATATTTAGCAGTTCCTGCAATTATGCTCTGCTTTCCCATTTGGCAGGAATAATGTGAACATCAACCTTATCCTATATAGCAGAACATGGCATTTGATATAGACAAGGTGAGATTCTTGGAGTTGTCAAGATCAAACTGAGGGAATGAATGGTTTTTATGACCCTCGGTCAATGCCAGACAGGAGCTTGGCAATTTGACTTTGTTTAGTCCCACAATGTGCCATTAAACTAATGTATCAGCAGCTGACAAGTTGATTCCTTGAATAGGCATGAAAAAAAAAAAAAAAAGACACTGATTGCTGAGTGCTAATCTCCAAAGGGAAAATGTCTAACCATCTTCCGTGTAACATTAAAACATCTATTAAAATAAACTTCAATGGCAACTTCCAGTCATACGTTTTTTGTTTAAGAAAGTTAAACAGAGCAAGAATAAGCAAACCTACTAATTTTATGTCAGTGAACATCAAAGTCTATATCAACAGATGTTTCCAGCCCCTCTCAGGATCTCCATTGAGGTCCTGGATCCATATGTTCTCCATATGTCCCTGAGATTATATAACTACTAGAGGCCCGGTGCACAAAATTTGTGCATGGGGGTGTGTCCCTCAGCCCAGCCTGCACCCTTTCCAATCTGGGACCCCTCGAGGAATATCTAACTGCTTGTTTAGACCCAATCCCAGTAGGATTGGGTCTAAACGGGCAGTCAGACATCCCTCTCATAATCCAGACTGTTGGCTCCCAACTGCTCACCTGCCTGCCTTCCTGATTGTCCCTAACCGCTCCCCTGCCAGCCTGACTGATTCCTAACCACTCCCCTGCCAGCCTGATTGATTCCTAACTGTTCCCCCGATAGCCTGATTGCCCCTAACTGCCTTCCGCTGCAGGCCTGGTCCCCTCCAACTGCCCTCTCCTGCAGGCCTGGTCTTCCTCTCTCCCAACAGCTCTCCCCTGCAGGCCTGGGTCCCCTTCAACTGCACTTCCCTGCAGGCCCAGTCACCCCCAACTTCCCTCCTCTGCCAGCCTAGTCACCCCTAACTGCCCTCTCCTGCAGGCTTGATCACCTCCAATTGTCCTCCCTTGTAGGCCTAGTCCCTCCAAACTGCCCTCTCCTGCTAGCCATCTGTAATGGCCATCTTGTACCCACATGGGGGCAGCCATCTTGTGTGTTGGAGTGACAGTCAATTTTCATATTACTCTTTTATTAGATAGGATAATTCACTCAACCATCCACAGCATCCACAGCAGTCTAGTGAACTCGCATCATGTGCTAAGCCCTGGGTTATGCCGAATTATGAGGAGGGCAGATACACTCAATAACAATGCCACACTGTGGGGAGAGTGTGATGTTAAGTGGAGTGTTTTATGAGACTCTATAGGAGGGACACCAAACCCTACAGCTGTGGAAATGGTGCCAGGGAGTAATTCCTCCAGAAGATGAGCCCAATAGTCAAATCACAAGCCTCTCAAATGTACCTGTCCCTCTCAGGAACTCAAATGGAAGGATTCTGGCTGTCTGACACTGATTTTAACCCCATAAGGCACATTTCTGATGCCTCACTTCTAAGCTGTAAGAGGAGAAATATGTGTTGTGTTAAACAACTAAATTGATATAGCCAGAATAGGAAATTAATACAACCCCTTTATCTTTAAAAGTCTGGGGGACAATACTCACTTTGGCAAGCAGGCCATCTATATCTGGGGAGCCTTTCCAGGAAGGCAGCTTCATGATAAACAAGTTACAGCTGGGTGCACATTGCCTTTCATCTACATCCATGAAAATCATTAGCAAAATAATCCCAACCCTATAAACGGATTGCGAGACTGTTACATGGCAATGCTGGTAGGCTCATACTGCTGTGCCTCACTAATAAACTTCACCCCCCTAAACACCCCCATGAAAACACAAACCACAAAAACTTTATGGGAACATCTGCCTGGGCTTTTATTGGGCATGATTTTGTGACAAGCAGTTTCCAGGTTTTATATCCCCACTCCACTAGCAAGGCCTGTGTCTCCCGTTCTAAACACCTGCTCGGCCAATTCAGGAACAATTGAGAAACACTCGCCCCTGCTCAGCTGTGTCCTTACTATTCCATTCCTGAAGGGGTTACTAAGCTCATTTGCCATTGGATGGCTGGTTTTAAATATGCCATAAATTAATCATTTTTTCAGAAATAGATGCCACCTCAGAGATCATCTGATTTAAATAAATACATGAAATTGAGGCCATCAAGGCAGAGGCTCGAGTCCTCAGTCAGGGCACATACAAGAATCAACCAATAAATGCATAAATGAGTGGAACAATAAATCAATGTCTCCCTTTCTCTGAATGTTTCTTTCTCTCTCCCCCCTCCTCTCCTCTCTCTCTCTCTCTCTCTCTCTCAAATAAATTAACTTTTTTTCTTCTTCTTTTTAAAGAAGTCCTTTTTGTGCAGAACTCTTGGTTATCCCCAGGGTTCCGATACTTAACCTCCTCCACATGATCATGATTGATCCTTCAGATTATAAACAACCCATGTCTCCTCTGGGACCACATGTGCCATTTACAGAATGCTATGGCACTGCTTCTATTTCCGCCTTTAGACAATGAGTGTTGAATTAATTTTCTTTTAGTTTCCATGACTGTCCCAATAAATCAAAAATTTAAACCCTGTCATTTTTTAAAGCAACATAATATTGCAACTTATCAGCTAATGCTGTGTCTATTTCTATCTTGACTGATACAACTTACTGTTGAGCAAAAAAATGTAAATGCACGGTAAAATTGAGTGAGAATCACTCTAATTAATGGACACCTGGTCTGAAAATGTTTGAAAGGGTTCATCCCTGGCATCCTTTTCACACAATCTCCTCATTTACATATAAACCAGAACATACAACAGACCTGGATGTTTTTGCAAATTAATTTTCACTGAGCCTAAACAATGGGCCTTAATGGCAGAATCACAGCTATGCGTTCTCATGCCAAAACATTTCCCCACAACAGTGTTGTCACTCTAAATCCCACATGGTCTCTTGGCGCTGGGTCCAGTGAACTGTGAAAGAGGCTCAGTGACTGTGATTTCAGCTGCTTCCAACAAGAGCCTTGGAAAACCCAAAGCAAAACCTATCAGCTACTTGTTTAAAACCAAATAAAGGAGCTCAGTTTTATTAACACATTGTGGTTACCCCCAAACAAAGACAAAAAAAAAAAAAAAAGTTCTCACCAAAACAAGAAATAGGTCAGGAGAGCAAGGGACCAAGAACGAAGTCTGATATTGAGAGTTAAAATTTGCCTTGATGACATTTTCACCTGAGAAGATATTCCAAAGTTAGTGTAGGCTTTCAGGCATCCTCCTTATTCATTTGTCCTGAATTGTCATTTGTCATCTCAGCAAAATTTGCAGAGATCGTGTTGTTGTGGACAGAGAGTTCAGCACTTAAAATCAATGTATGCAGCTTATGTGAATTTGCTAAATTCTATGGGAACAAAATAAACTCAATGAAACACTGTTTATTGACAGCCTATGTTGGGCCAGGCGTTTGGCTTGACACTGACAATTCACTTTGGCAAATATTGACTGAGGACCTACTGTGCTCCTGACGCTGGCATCAGTTCTGGATAGTCAGTAATGAAAGAAGCACACATGATTCCTGCTCTCCTGGATCTTGCAATCCAGTGGGGAATATGAAAGATATTGTTTATCTCCAATTTTACATATGTGTATCTATGTAATTAGGACTTTTCTGTAAGCATGCTGTAGAGACAATTAAGATGGTAATGAATTACAGAATAAAGCATGGAGGGGAACATAACCCAGGAAGAATGGTTGAGGATAATTTGTCTGGAAGTGACATCTGGTACATCCTGGAAGGACAGAGAGGAGTTTCTCCAGAATATTGTCAGGGGAAGAGATGTCTAAGGCAGAATTGAGGAGCAGTTCTTGGCAGAGAAGAGCTTAAAATGTTCCAAGGAACTGAGAGGAAGCCAGTTAACGTGAATGTGATGAACCAGATGAGAAGAAAAGTGAGATGAGATGAGGTTGGCCAGGTAAGCCAAGGACAGATGCTCAGGGCTCTGCAGACCATGGTTAGCGGTTTGCATTGTACTCTAATATGCTAGAGAAGACTGAGAGTTTTAGGCAAGGAAGTACCATGGTCTGATTTATGAATTAAAAGCACGTATCTGCTTTGGCTGGAATACAGCCAAGAGTCAGCGTGATTATCCTTGGAGTAGTTTGAGTGGGAAAAGAATTGGTTCCTGAGCAACAGTTAGATTTTTACATGAATTTAATCCCATTGCTTTGGGTTTGTTTAAATTCTATCTCAAAGGCAGAACTAATTGAATGTTTTAAAAACGATTCTCTTCAACATGTGTGCCAATAAAATAGGATTTTTTCCTAGGATTCAACTAGTGCTTTCTAAGTCATCATTTGAAGCAAGGAATATTTTTGTGAAGAGACAGCTAAGGCAATCTATTCTTGCTTTCAAGCAATAAACTTAACTCCCCAACTTTTGGCTAACGGGAAGCAAATAAAAGTTGGGAAAATGAATACTGGCATAAAACACATCTTCAGTGAACTCAGTCCTACAAATGAAGCCTTCCACTTCAATACAGCCATCTCTACTTTGGGGTTATAAAGCAGATGAATATATTTTAAATAAGAACTCATATCTTCCCCTTGCTCTTTTCCTCACCAATGCTGATTTACTGTCTCCTTCCTTTTTCTCAACTGTAAGAGATCCCCACTTTGAGCCATTATTAATGAGCATGTTTAAAATACCCACTGCTGCCGGTGGTCGGCCCTGGATGATTTCAGATTTATTTCATAGGGGGACAATGCTCAGCATGACTCTTTTGCTGCTGGATTCTTCTTCTTTTGCTAACTAGGCTCCTCCCCCTCTCACCTGGACATTTAAGGGATTACAGATATCCTATTTAACATTTCACCACTCATTTGTACATTTATCTAAAAAAAAATTAAAAGAACATCTCCAATAAACCATATAAAAATAGCCTCACTCTTAAGAACTCTCCATATATTGGGAAGATGGGCAAGCTATAAATAGTTATAACAAAACATAGTCAATGTTATAATTAAGGTGTATGCATTTTAAATATTAAATTCAGAGAGGGGTGTGCACTGACCCTGATCCTCTTCTTAAGTGCTATGGTAAGTATTCCTAGTAGAGGAGACATTCAAGTTCACCCTGAAAGCGTGACTACTGATTGCAAGCTGTAAAAGTCTTATAATCAGTTAAAAGGCTATAAAGTTCTCCCCAACATGGAGAGACATGCAGTTCCTAGCAACTGAGACCAGCCAACACTGGGATTTGAATAACTGTTATATAGGGAGAGTTTAAGCCACTGGATCTTCTGGCGTCTCCAACTTGGAGGGTGATTATTGTATAAGAGAAAGACCATGAGCTGCCAGGTTTGCACCCTGAATGGGTGGCTAAACTTCCATAGCCTATTTTCTCCATCTGTAAAATGGGGATGATGGTTACTTCACAGAGTTGTTGGGAAGATTAGGTGAGAACATGTTTATAGAAGCTCCAGCTTAATGTCATTCCTATAATAAGTATTCAATGAACGTTGTAGAGGGAGTTGAGTGAGGGGACCCTGGGGAATGGTGTGGCCACCGTACTGTGGTTCCACCACTGTAGTAGCATTCTAGAGAGGAAAAGGGTGAAGGATCCAGGCAGGAGGGGAGGATAACAGCTTTCAGATGCCCACAAAACCTGGATTCAGAGAAGGGAGCAGTCTAGGTCATTGGATTGGCCATTGAATTTCATAGTTTTAATGATCCAAGTGTAATTACTTCTTGGTTCGTAACTCTCAATGTCTAAATGAGTGAAGGGAGTGAGCCCAATATTTAAACAAACAACCAAAGAAATATAAGTGGTAAAATTAGGATTCAAAACTCAGACTGTCTAGCCCAGATCCTTGATCTTGATGCCTTTCTATGCTGGTACACTGACTTGAGCCTAACACATATTCTCTTGAGCTTCAGTGTCATTTGTGAAATTAAGATCTTAAGAAGATACACTTCCCTGGATACCTGTGTCCAACTAAGTGACAGTAAATATTGAAAGGATAAAACTAGCAACAACTATCACAGCCAGTTCTAGTTACCGACAAGTCATGGATTATGCCACTGGAGGTAGATTGGAAATTATTTATAAATGTAGTCCTCAAAGATGGGTATTATAGAGGTGGAACTGAAACTCAGAATGTTGACTAACTACCCAAGGACATTTAAAATGTACATAGCTGAGTTGCTGACTTGAACCCAGGTCTGACTCCCTGCTCATCCATTCTCATATTCAGCAACAGATCTGAGCTGAACTAAGCTGCCAACATGACTTTCTCTTCGCTATTTTGCTTTTTCAGAATTCGTATGCCAGTGAATCAGGATAACTCGTGTTTTTGTGAATACAGGAAGTCATAAAACAGTCTGGGTTATGTAGGCATTACACTCTGTGTGTGCTTTAGGCTTCAGATTTAGCCCAACAGTGGCGTTAAGCATTATCTGATTGTATTCGGGTGGCCATTGTCTCAACGCATGTCAATAAACCAGTCCGTTAATTATTTCCACCAACCCAACTTTGAAAAAAATGACCAGGCTGATGCCTCTGAATAACCACAGCACCGGCCTGAATTTTATACAAAAGCTGCATTCATGTGGTTTCAAAAAGCACATATCAGTAGTGATAGAACCAGCTGGGACATGAGAACCAAACACTCGGTGAAGAGCATATAGCCACTAAAACTAAGTGATCTGCTTTAGCCTCCAGGAATTTTGAAAAATTCACCACACAGTACCAGGCAACAGTTTCCTACAAATTCAAACACCTGGTGAAGCATTTTAAAATCCTGCGAAACTCCTGGATATCTTTAAATACACTGTCCTTTATCTATTTGAATATGTAAATACTCTCTCTCTCTCTTCCCTAATTCTCACCACCTCTGCGCGCACAAATTATCCTCTTTTACAAATGTTAAAAGTAGGCAAAGGATGAAAGCTTTGCTCCCCAGATGTATGTGGAGATCAACTGAGCACTGGCCTCACAGCCCATCCCAGTGGTGGGTAGCTCAGCCTTTTGCAACTTCTCACTGTGTTCACATTTGTATAATCCTACAGAAAGCTCCAGCTGTTCCAGTCTGTCTTGAGTTTGACAGGTATTTAAGGCATTTTCTTTATCATTTGCCAAAATAACAGGGCTCAGTTATCTTCATGATACATTAGGAGAAATAATCTTCCTGTGATCACTGAGTCTTGAGGCCCAAACACAAAAGAATCAGTCACTAAACAGAGAAAAAAACATGATCTGTTTAGTCTCTTCCTGATTTTGTGTGAGGATGGATTGTCCAATAACTCTGCGGTGCATATCCTATGGAGATGCTAAATTTAGCTTCTATGTAATATAGCGACTTCACCATGATGTTTAACTTCTCCTAACTTTTGTATCTGAGTTTTGCATCAGCACACTTCCTATTATCAGGTGAGAAAACATACAAGCATCTCACTAACTGTCAATCTCTTTCACCCCCCTCATCAACAATCAAATCTGGGTGAGTTCTTTGCTAAGAAATGCTCCTGCCCAGCCTACTTGCCATTGGCCTAGTCCAGGTTCCCACTTCTACACACCTTTATTTTTGCAACACTTCCTTAGATAAGTTCCCTGGCTCCAAGGTCAGGTCTACAATCACGAATGAAATGAGCACTTTGCAGACAAAGACGAGTCAGGGCTGGAAGTTGGGTTGAATCTATGGTCCACAACAGAATTCAGTGCACAGAAAGGGTCAGAATTAGGTTACTCCAGGCCCGTGTTTCTTTGTAGCCATAGAGTTCTGTTTTGATGCCACCATTACATCCCCAATTCCCATTCCTGTGTGGCACAGAGTAGGCAGTTAACAACCATTTATCCAATAGTTAAATGGACACATGGGTGGATGGATGAGAGAAAGCATACTATGTTTTCCTCCATTATAGTCTTTCAATACAATTTGTGAGATGAATATACATCATTCTTTTATATAATATTTTCATACCTTTAATAGCACAGTGTACTCATGCATACTCCTGTGCTTCTTTCCCCCTAGATGCATTGAGGTATGACTGACAAATAAAATTTGTATGTATTTATATATGCTGTATAACAAGATTTTTAAAGGCTACATGTGATGATTTAATATACATTACCACAACCATTAATTATCATTAATAAACACATTTCTTAACTTTTTGTTTTGAGGTGGGAACACATAATACCTAATTTATTAGCAAATGTCAAGATAAAATATAGTATTCTTAACTATAATAGCATTATGTACATTAGATTCCTAGAACTTATTACAAATTTGGACCCTTTGGTTGATGTGACCCCATTTTTCCACTCTTCAGCACATGGCAACCACCTTTCTACTCTTTGGTTCTCTGAGCTTGAATTTTTAGATTTCACATTTTCTTATTTTCTCTTGATCATTCCCTAGCCAAACCCTATACATCTGATAATTTCTATTTAAATTCCAGTCCCTCCATTAAGTTATCCTCTACTATTTCTAGAGAAACTGGTTAGAAGCTAGACCATTTCATACTTAATTATGCAGGGGCACCTTGTTCAGTGCTTTGCAAATGCATTACATAATTTCCTAAGTAGAAGTGAGTACCTCAAGATCAAGAATTTGAACATAACACAGAACAGGATTACAAGGCTTAGGCCTATAAAAAATGATTCATAAAGTGATTGACCTAGATTAAATCTCTCCAAGGGGCTTTTAAAGAAAAGCATTTGTATTTGAAAAGACATCAGCCGTGAAAAGGCTTTGGTGATATTTTGATACTCCTCACCACCCAGCACCCACACATGTGCCAAGCCCTATCAAGCTTCTTGCAGTTTCACTAACATGACTTGCCTGCCATGGTTCCACTGCCCACAGTACCATTCCCAATTGCCCCTACAGAGAGCATATCCTCATCTTTCAGGATACAGGTCAAGTAAGAAGGTTTACTGCTATTCCCTCTACTCTCCAGTCTTTCTGATGGGAGTCACATGCCCACCCCCATGCAACTTGGGCACTTCTCTATTCTAATACTCACATTTTGTTAATATTTGATATATTCCTGTCTACCCATCTATGCTGGGCATTTTGTGAAAACTGACTTCTGTCTCTAGATCATCATTAAGCACAGTGCCCAGTAGATAGTAAATTTATAGTCAATGTTGTTGAAATTTAAAGTAGTCAAGACCATATATACACCAGTGGAAGAAGAAATAAAGAATGAAGAATGGGGAGGACTATCATTTTATTGAACATCTACTTTGTGACAGGCCCAGTAATAGGCATTTACTCAGGATATTTATTTGATGCCTGCCTGACTCTCCCCAAATAAAGAGGAGATAAGCCCTGATCTCAGGGGCATTGTCTTACTTATCTAGGTTGTAAAGCATGAACACCATCCACAGTAGGGATTTAATGGCATTCTTACCAAGGCAAAAATCCAAAGTTGGATTACCAAATGAAATAAAGAAAAAAGAATAATTCAAGATCAAAATCAAAGGAAGAAAAGAGATAAGTGAGGAGATTTGCAGTGGGCAGTAGGAAGGGGGAAAAAAGGAATTTCATATGTCAAACAATAAAGAGAGAAGCATTTCATTCATTTCTATTTCCATGAACATGGTATGCTCTGAGTTTTCAAAGGCATAGCTCTGATTCGTCCTTCTGCTAATCATAAAAGGTAGATAATAGGTTGCATCAAATGATCACATTGGAAAAAGAAGTAAAATGGGATCACCCCAGGAGAGCCTGACATTGATAAAAATGGCTTCAGAACATAAAAGAATGCTGCCCATGCTGGTACTCATGTTTCCCCTTTTAAAGACATTCTCACTTCCCCACAGCCCTGTATGAAGATTCAATAATGCATTAATGCAAAAGTACTTTGTAAACTGTTACACAGTCTTAATTATTTGTATTTACATTACAATTTGTTTACAAATGACCAACACCCTCTTGGTCAGCTGGAGCTCAGCATTTCAGCACCATTTTGCTCTCCTGGCAGAACAACTCAATTTCATGTGCTAAATACAAGAAACAGATCTTCGCTGTGATGCTTGCTTACAGAGCATGGATGTTTGCCTTTTCCTTTATTGCTGTTTCCTAAGCAAAATGTGAGGTGATTAATAAATCATACTCAACTTGCAGCCTCCCCAGGAGAACTGTGGCAATGCAGCAGCAGAAGTTCATGCTGATCTTAGGGAAGCTTTCTTTTAGAAAGCTTAGAAGATGCTCTCACATCAATGGTTTGGGACATTAAAGTTTGACATCTTCTGTTTGAAACAGCGAGAATCTGAAGTATCCTCATTATAATTGGCAGCTCCCTGGTCTTAGCTGAGAAGTCAAAGTGCCCCAAGGAAACACCAGTTCATGGTGACAAGAGATTAAAGGAGCGTCTGAGTTTTAAATATCTGGATGCCTCCAAGAGTCAGCAGAGATGGCTCAGAAATAAATCAGCACTGAATACATCCTTATAAGTTTCCTCTGTAAGTGGCTCGAGCCTCAGCACCCAGGTCATCATAAGGCTGGCCCCTCCTCCCTTTCTATCTCTGCCTATGCATTGGGAAATCAGAAAAATCAGCAAAGTCATCGCTTTTCCAACTCATTAAAGGTTCATAAAGCATGTTTTCAAAACCTACAGCTCATGACTCCCTGATATAGCTATTCAGGATTTAATCAATAATTTGACAGTTTATTTTTAAAAAATAAAGTTTTAAACGTATTGTTATTGATTTCAGAGAGGAAGGGAGAGGGAGAGAGAGATGAAAACATCAATATGAGAGAGAATCATTGATCAGCTGCCTCCTGCATGTCCTCTACTAGGAATCGAGCCTGCAACTGGACATGTGCCCTGACCAGAAACTGAACTGTGACCTCCTGGTTCATAGGTCAATGTTCAACTGCTGAGCTAGACTGCCAGGCAGGATTTCATAAACAAGTTGGCAGTTCAATAAAAATCCCTTGTGCAAATATCTGGGTCACCAAACATGAGCAGAAAGAAGTGACTCTTAAAATTTCTCTCTGATCTTCTGGAAAGCATAGAGCAAAATCCAAGTCCAGAAGCAACAGAGGTGATAGATTATTGATCACTATAAACATTCATGAATAGAGCCTTAGTGTAGTGATGAAGCATTAATTTTGGACATAGCAATAAGCTATAAACGTAGAAGATACTCAGTTAATATTGGTACAGTGAGGAATAAGGAGTAGATTAATGTTTGAAAAGAAAGGAAAACAGAAAAAGCTGGTTAAAGAATCAATGGTCTTTGTAGGATACAAAGAGTTGGCCTAATTCTGTGGTTGAATAATTAACTTTTATGAAGAGCTAATTCCACTCTAGGCCCCGTTATAGGGTCATATATGCATTAATGCCTTTACTCCTCACAATATCCTATCATATGGCTACAACTATTATCCCCACTTAACAAGTGAGGCAACTGAAGCACAGGGAGATTGAGTTTCCAACATAGTAAGTCATTGGGCCAATATTCAAAGCCAGGAAGTCTGGCTTTAGAACCGCTATCCCTTAAACACTGTGTGATCTTATCTTGATTCTTAATCTTTAAGGATACACAACAATATGTTCTTATTAAGTAAATCCATTGTGGGATCTGCATAGACCATGATAATGGAAAACACCAGTTGATAAAATTAACATATATTGGCAGAAAGAAGGTGTCTGAGATTCACAAGGTCAGCAATGTGACCTGAACAATGACAGACCTCAGAAGAAAAGCATATGAACTAAAAGGTCAATTACAAAGAATAAAACAGAGAAACAAACATCCACATTTTGCTTCCAGCCCTGCCATGGAAGAGAGGCACAGAAAGGTGTTAATTGGTGGGGATGGTAATAGTTCACTAGGACTTACCATAGCCCTCACTGTGTATCTCTCTCCTCTTGTTCTAATTCCTTGTCCACTAAAATCCTCGGAAAAACATCCAAGAGTGTTCTAATCTCAAGGAAGAAAAAAGTTGTTTTAGATGGTAGACCGAAATAGTTCTGCTGTATTTGGGGGACATTTTCCCATTTCCTCATCATAGAAGCAACTTGTCATGATGGCTGATGCATTGACCATCCTGTGCTATTAGAATGAGCATCAACCCGCCCCAAAAGCCTGATCATCTGTGGATATACCTAGATTATAGGGGTGTCGAACTCAATCAGAGAAGGGGCCAAAATCTAAAATCCAGCCTAAATCGCGGGCCGAATGGTTTACTGAACAGTCATAAACTGTCATTGTGATGGAAACGCAGCGGAGTGCAGTGATGACAGCGCGGTGCGGGCCACATTGCAAGGCCTGGCGGGACGGATTTGGCCCGTGGGCCTTGTTTTTGACACATGTGAATATCTTGTTTCTGGGGTTGTGAATCTGCACATCAGACATTGGCTCAGAGGTTCTGGCCCACATGTGGCCTTGAACAGGCCCTGCCAGCAAACAGACCACACCTCTCAATGGCTTGTCTCTGTAGTAGCCCCCACCTTCACACCCCCAACTTATCAGAAGAGAACTCTCACTCATCATCATTTTAGAAACCATAAACTGCATTTGAAAACAAAAAATGATTTGTGCACCAAAATGTTCACCAGAACATAATTTATAATAATGCAGCACTGAAAACCATCTAAGCATGCAACAACAGAATGATTTAGTAAATTAGGTGTAGGCATGTAAAGAATGTTTGCTCAGTCCTTATCAATTTTAACTAGAGAACAAATTTTCATATAAAATATTGTTTCAAATATACAAAACAAGTGTACTGGAGGGAAAAAAATTAACCAAAATGTGCACAACAGGTATCTCTGAATAGCAGAATCACAGGTGAATATTAATGTATATGCAAGTGTGTTTGCACATCTAAGCTTTTTACAATGTGCAGGTAGTACTTTCACAATAGGAAAAAAAAAAGACTGCTTATTTGGGTCAACTTAACCCCTTCAAAAATTATCTTGTTAACCTGAGGTCAATTTTCTTACAACCCTGAAGGAAAACTGTCAGCCTCCCAGCATCCACTTTCCAAATTTAGGGGCTGATGGAGATGGTGTGGTCACACCCAGGAATCAAATGCAGGAGATAAGAAAGCAGAGAAACTGGGCACATGTAGTGATTGCCAAACAGGACACACAAAAAAACCTCAATATACCGAGCAGGAATTTTTCCCTTTCATCCCTGCCCTTGGACATGAGAAGTTAATAGGGGTGTTGTTAATTGGCTGGTTTTCATCCTAATTGGCTAATGAATCCAGTCCAATATCAAGAAAAACCAAAGAGGAGGAAACAGATAACAGGAGGATTTAGCTGCTGATTGATGTTTCAAAGAGTCTGCATTTTTAAGTGTCAGAAGGTCTCAGGCCCTGAGGCTCAGAGCAGTAGCTCCCTGGAGAGTAGAGAGTGGGGGCTCCATTAGGTGAAGTTCCTGCTGGTGCACAACGGGCCTTCCTGTCTCTTTGAAGAAAAATACAGGAAACGGACTGCACACATTTGAGTTTGTCATATAATCCTGGGTGAAGCTTAAGCAAATGCAGGCTCAGTCTGGGCTGTGGACAGAAGACTCTGCAGGGCCTTCTGGAAGAAACGAGTTAAACCCATCGAAGCTGAGTTTGCTCATTCTTTCCCTACACCAATTAGTGCTGTCCTTTAACACAGGGATTAGCATGCTCATTTTCTGGAACTCTCATCAAAGGATCACTTAGTGGAGCGAGGCTTCTGCAAAATTTTGAAGTCAGCTAAATGGGTTTTCCACATCCTTTCACTTGCCTTTTAAGCCTCCTTCCGACCCTATTCCATTACCAGTTAATGTGGGTTCCCTTTCTCACTCTCTTTTGGTCTACCTCTTTTGCTCCTGACAAAACGTATTAATGTATCACAATCACACAGTCTGAACAACAACTTGGTACTTGTGATCAGACACAGGAGGGGTGGCAGAATGCCTGAAGCTTGTGCTACATCAGAAATTCAGGACTATCCAAACTTTCCTAAAAGAAGGCAGAAAATGAAAATACACACACACACCCCAAATGAAAGAGAATAAGGAAAGAACCGGCATATGATGATAGGAGCTAATTCATACACCACCAAACTGACCTCAAGACCTGCTCACAAAAGTCCCCTGGGCTCTGGTTATTTGCAGAAGATAAGACTCTCAAAACAACAGAAGGGAGAACCCACGACTTTCAAAACAATGAGGAACAAAGGCTCTCCCATGTTTAGTGTCTCTCTTTTCATTCCTTTTATACAACATTTTAACCTTCTGTCCAATCCTATATAATAAAATAATATGCAAATTGATTGGAGCTCCACCACACCCACAAACCACTCCCACCAGCCAATCAGGAGTGAGTATGCAAATCAACCCAACCAAAATGTCTGCAGCCACAGAAAAAACAGGAGGCTTGGGTTTCCCAGGCGATGGAGAAAGCCAAGCTTCCTGCACACCCTGGCTGGCCTAGGCCTCTTCTCAAGGCTACAAAGTTTCAATATAGAAGATAAATAAATCCCAGATACCAGGGTTTCCAGTTGGGTCACTGGGGGGCATGGCCAGCCTGAAAACCACCACAGGCTGCCCCATGTCCCAAGGGAACCCCCACTCTGATCCAGGACACCCTTTAGGGCAAACCAGCTGGCTCCCACCAGTGCACCGGGCCTCTATCCTATCTAATAAAAGATTAATATGCAAATTGACTATCACTCCAACACACAAGATGGCTGCCCTATGTGGACACAAGATGGCTGCCACAAGATGGTCATGAGGGGAGGGTAGCTGGGAGGGACCAGGCATGCAAGGCAGGAATGCTGGGGCGATTAAGCCTGCAAGGCAGGAATGCTGGGGCGATCAAGCCTGCAGGGGAGGGAAGTTAGGGATGATCAGGCTGGCAGAGGAGGGAAATTAGGGGTGACCAGGCCTGCAAGGAAGGGCAGTTGGGGGGGACCCAGGCCTGCAGGGGAGAGCAGTTGGGGGTGGGGGGACTAGGCCTGCAGGGGAGGGTAGTTAGGGGCAATCAGGCAGGCAGGCGAGTGGTTAGGAGGTGAACAGGAAAGCAAGCACGTAAGCAGTTGGAAACCAGCAATCCTGGATTGTGAGAGGAATGTCCCAGATTGGAGAGGGTGCAGGCTGGGCTGAGGGACAATAACACACACACACCCCCTCCCCCCATGCATGAATTTCATACACTAGGCCTCTAGTCCTATATAATAAAAGCCTAATATACTAAGTTTCTGGTCATCAGGTCATGCATTCAACCAAAGTGTAATATGCTAATGATATACTAAGGCCACTCAACCACTTGCTATGATATGCACTGACCACCAGGGGGCAGATGCTCCAACCTGTAAGTTAGCTTGCTGCTGGGGTCTGGCCAATCAGGACTGAGGGAGATGGGCTAGACATGCCCCAGAGCCCTCCCATAAGCCCTCCCTGGCTAGTTAAACTTCTGCATCCCTCGCTGGCTCTGATCGTGCACCAGTGGGGTCTCTCAGCCTGGCCTGTACCCTCTCAAAATCTGGGACACCTTGGGGATCTCAGAGAATCAGTTTCAGCCTGCAGGCCAGGCCGAGGGATCCCACTGGTGCAAGAATTTGTACACCAGGCCTCTAGTCTAAGACAGTCATCCACTAAGAGGTCTTACAACTTTTTCCTGCTTCCCTTCCTCTGCATTAATTCTCATTGGTTCTCTCTAATTCTAACTACTGATCAGATAATCAAGCAACTTTGGGAATCAATAACTTTTAGTGGCTTCTCACTGTTATTATACTATAACATTGGGGCCACCTTTACTGTAGCTTTCAAGACTGTCCACTGTCTGGCAGCTGCCTGTCATGGTGCTTAGCTCCCACTGCTCAATCTCATGCTTTCTGGTCTCTGCAGAACAAGAAGTCTGTGATTCCTTGTGTGTCCTGGAACTTTCCTCTCTTCATCATACCATGCTTTTTGCCTGACATGCATTAAAATCTACTCAGTCTTTAAGACTGGACTCAAGTATCTCTTCCTTTGGGAATTTCCCACAATGCCCATTTCTGATTCTGAAATTCTATTGTATCCAATGTTTCTCTTCTGCCACTTCTTATAATAGCTCTTATAAATAGTGGCAGATAGCACATTTTTTATGTCCTAGTATTCCTTATAGCTTATGGGTGATAATGGAATATCAATTGTTTGATGAATGAATGAGGAATTCAACTACAAACTCCAAGTGAATGCCACCACACTGATGGAGCTTTCTCTTTGGCTTGCTCACTTCCTCTTTCATATGCACGTTACACACACACACACACACACACACACACACACACTGAGAACAATTCATATATCTTAATTGAAAAACAAAAGAATGACAAGCAGACAAAAAATAGTGATTACACAAGATAGATCTTTTCCTATGTGGCCTTTAGAATGTAATTATTTACAAATTTCTGTATGTAGAATCCACCTTGTTCCACAGAGGCCTTTGGAGACTTTTAGAGTGCAAAATCCTGATGCATTATCATCAGGCAAAAAATAAGCAAACACTTTGTCTAGCTTCTGAACCACCGTTACCTGTGTGGAGGTGAAAGATAAGCAGCAGCGGCCGACATTTCTGTGATGATAAACAGGAGGGCTAATGAAGTCCCATGGAGGTTCACTTCCCTGAGGTTTGTAAACAGTATGCATGTGCTCGTTGGGGTAGATATGACCTTGTGGGTCTCTCTGCAGACTACATTACTGCTGTGCAAACATTCCTACTCAATTGTAAAGGCATATTATACTCAGGGAAATTATTCTCCCAGCAAATAGACAGGTATTTAACTTCACTTAATATGACGCTACAGCCTGAATTCTTAATGTGAGCCAGGGTTCCCTTCTTGATCTGGAGTAAAATGGTGTACGCCACATTTGAACAATGTGGTGCTTTGTAGTGCCGATTAAGTCATCATCTCTTTCTGACTCAAAACTTTCAGCTTTCTCATTCGAGACACGGTGCACCTAGCAGACCTTGACAATTGCTAGACATTGCAGGAGGTGTCTGTGATGATATTTATCAGCCTCTCAGAACTTTTAAACACTTCTAGTTGTTAATTCCAACAGAATAACACGGCATGACTTATTTCCAATTGTAGGAGTCTATTCCCCCCAAAATCTGAAACACACCTTTTCCAAAGACGCTAGGAAGGCTTAGGAAACTATAGGAAAAGTAAAAGGGTGGGTGGGATTAGAGCAAACACACTATCTAGATTCATTCTTGGGGGCTTTGACTCACAATGAACAGATCCATCTGTCTGCTAGTAGTCAGAAATAACTGTCCTTCAGAACTTCAGATAGAAGGCACCCAGGAAATGTAGCTACATCTGAGTTTAGGCACAGTGGAATGTCCTTTAAAGCTGAAGTTAGCAACAACCCCAACAATGCTGGGACTCAGCATGGGGACCAACACCCCTGTGAGTTCTCACAGCCTCTAATATACACTCTGCCCTTCCCCACGCTACCTGTATGCTGCTGCCCGTGGGCCTCAACAGCCACATTTGTGCTTTATCAGTTCACTTCTGCAGGCTCCACCTACAGGGAAATGTAGAAATGACGGACCTGCCCCTTCCTGTTTGCATCCTGTTCCTATTGGCCATGGGGCTTCACTCTGGCAGTAGCATTTGGTTCCACTTTGTAGGCATTGACTCCCATGCTCCCCAAACAGCTGCATCACACCCCATTTGAGTTCCCAACACCAACCAGCTGGCCAAAGTCCCCAGAGGTCTGCGTGTCACTCACAGGGGCCTCCTACAACTCTAGAACCCTCAACAGCAGACCTGCTCTGAGCTCTGAGTTCTGGGGCATCCTACCCTAGGCATTTAAATTTTCATTCCAGTCTCTGCTTGTTCTCCTGGCCCTGGGGTGGTAGCTGATTGCTTTTAATATGTCGTCTATAATCCTCTGATTAAACAATCCTATAAAATAAAAGGCTAATATGCAAACTGACCAAATGCAGGAACAACCAGTCACTGTGATGTGCACTAACCCTCAGGGGGCAGAGGCTCAATCAGGAGCTGCCCCCTAGTGGTCAGTGCACTCCCATAGGGGAAGCACCACTCAGTCAGAAGCTGGGCTCATGGCTGGTGAATGCAGTGGTGGTGGTGGCACTAAGGATGTCCAACTGACAGCTTAGTGGGGAGCACGCCTAAGCAATCAGTGGGACATCCCCCAAGGGCTCCCAGACTGTGAGGGTGCAGGCTGGGCTGAGGGATCCTCTCCCCGACCCCTGCCTTGAGTGCACAAATTTTGTGCACTGGGCCTCTAGTTACTTTATATTAAATTATCTCTGATTTGAAATAATTACGTGGCTTCTATTTTCTTGACTGAGCCCTAATTGACATAATTTACTACCTATAATGAGCTACAGACTTTTACAATACTGTTGATATTATGTTTATATTTTGAAGGTGTATTCATGTGCTACAAATGTAAAAATGTATGAATGAACTGCATTTGTTAAATACTGGTAGGTCAATATAACTTTCCTAAAATATCTCCATTACATGTTAAGTAATAAAAGCAAATGTTTTTATAAGTGGCAATAAGAACTTTACAATTAGAGAAAAATCAAGGAAATGGTTAAGAGGTATAAACTAACAGGATACTTCATTATTGCTGTTAACATAACTTAAAGTATCTTTAAGATATGTAATCAGGACAGTATGATTTTTTGGGCCATATTTAGCTGGGACTGAAATAACTATAAAACAATTAAGATGCAATTTTTTGATGCTTTTCCTGCAATTTGAAGCCAAAAACAGTTATATAATAATCATAATTCAAAGGCATACATGCTACTGCATCTAAAAGTTAACATTTTAGCTAAATATAGCTAAAACCAATTCACATTAAAGTCCACAGCTGGGAAGAAGAATTAGTAAAAACTTGAATTAGGGTCTCATTTACACTTCTATTTTCAAGCCCATTCATGAATTAATTTTAATTCTCTGCCTCTGCCTTCAATCAAACCGTAAGTACCTGTCAGAAAAATGACAGTGTTTGAGTATCTGCACATATGTTTGAAATTTCCACACCTCGATTCCTTTGTCAAAATTTCCACTTAGAGCTATGTGAGTGAGGTTCCAAGTCAGAAGCAACAAGGTTGGTCTCTACATGTGGCCAAGATGTAATGTTCTCTGGTGTAAGCCAAATTTGGAGATAGTTGACTTACAACATGTGATGAAGCAGTGGGGGAGCATGAAGTAGGGAAGCAATTGTTGAAGAGGAAATGTAAGAGACTTGAATTCAGGGCCCTGTTCTACATTATTGCCTTGGGCTAGTCTTTCTCTGTGAAATGAGCTTTGGACCAATAGAGTTTTGTTGTCTGTATGCAATCTCCCCCTATAATGAGACTACTCACCTGCAATATCTCAGAGCAACTCAGTCTAAGATATGTGGTTGCCAAATTTTGCAAGATAAAGCCCTATCAGTGACAAAATAAAGTGAAGCTTCCATAAAAACAATCATCCATAAGTTAGAGATGTATGCTGTTGTATTATCTAGTATTGGGTACCTTCTAAGATTGACTATCGACCAGCATCCTCTCCCACATTGACCTCCTTAGGGAACCTTGACCTTGCCAAGCATGTTACTACCTCACAGTCTCTGCCCTTGATGCCTCTGCAGCTAGCCACTTGGTTTGTACTCTCACCTTCTTCAAGTCTTTGCTCAAATGTCACTTTTTTTCCCCAGAAGGCCTTCCTAGACAAGCCATATCAATAAAATCCTTCCCCATGATGCCACTTGCCTGCCCTCTCCCCTTCTTGCTTTACTTCTCTCCAGAGCATTTGGATTGGGTGTTCTCCATTTTCCTGGGGATCCCTCTTCCTTGAAAGTATAGACTTGACTGGCCCACTTTGTTCTTATTCATAACAGGAGAAAAATCACTCAACATCTTGTCCCCCAGTTTACTTACTTAATTTGCATACAATGCCCTGTTATTTAATCAACATAACATCTAGAATTTAGTTGCCCACATCAGAATTAATTGTGTTTAGAAACAATACCCTTTAGAGCAAAAATAGCTAATTAAACAGCAAGTGAAGTTTTTAAAGATCAGAAACACATATACATTTTTTATTTGTCCTTCAGTGAACAAATGTGGGTGACTGCTACTCACTGACTTACCCTATACCCATCAAACATGCCCAGTACTTCCCTCTGAGATAAACCAGATCACTTTTCACACACCTGAGTTTTTTCCCCCTCCGCATTAATCAATAAATGCAGCTGGGCGCTAAGAGTGACTACCGTACTGAATAGAACCTGATCTTCAAGCCAACCTCCTGAACCTGCTGAGCTTGCGCTGGGAGGGAGAACATAAGTGGCAAGAAACTGCTGAACCCTACATCCAGGAGGAAGCTGTTTTGTAAACACAGTAATTTCCCACGTGCACATGGCTTCATTTTTAAATGCCGTGCTCATCTCTGGCTCTATAAATAATGGCATGAGTAAGAGTTTTCTCATGTGGTTTTACATTGCTGGAGCTGCAAGTCAAAACATTGTGATGTTCAAACAGTCTTGGGGAAGAAGAGGAAATTAACTGTCAATGCTATTAAAACGAAACACTGCTGTCTATGACAACCACAATGGATTCGCTTGCACACATCATAAGGAAAGATGAAAATTGTATTGACATTTGCTGGGGATGTCGTAACCAGAACCACAAGCTGGGAGGCTTAAACAACAGAACTTATTGGCTCAGGGTTCTAGAGGCTGGAAGCCCGAGATCAAGGTGTCAACAGGGTTGGTTCCCCCTGAGGACTGTGAGGGAGAACCTGTTCCATGTCACTCTCTCAGATTCTGGTAGTTTCCTGGCAATCTGGTGTTCGTGTTTCTTGGCTTTTTACCCTATCCCTAGCTCGGTTTTTACCTTTTTATGGTGCTCTCCTTGCATGTGTGTGTCTCTGTCCCAACTTCCCCTGTTTAGTTGGACACCAGGTGTCCTGGATTAAAAGTCCCCCCTACTACAGTATGACCTGTTTCCATCTTAACTAATTCCATGTATAGCAATCCCATTTCCAAATATGGTCACATTTTGAGGTTAGGGCTTCAACCTGAGTTATTTTGGGGGTAGGGTAGGGGGAGACACACAATATAAGCCATAAAAATGATAAACACAAAACAAAATGTTAGGTCTCAAGAAGCAGCTAAGAGACCACTCGATTCAACCCCTTTGCGTTTGAAGGAGAATGAGAAAGAGAAAGGGACTTGTCCAGGGCAGGCCTCCTGGTAGAGTTGGTAACACAGACCCAGAACACCGCTTCCTGCTCAGGTCCTGAGCACAGGACACAGCCTCCAGTGTCATTCTCCCTGAAACTGAAAGTGGTTTTGCATGTACAGAGGGGGAAGCAGCAGCAACCTGGCACATCTGGAAAAGCTGCCCAGACAGAAGTAGTGTGTCCATGTCAGCTGGCCTTGAGGGTCATCTACATGGGCAGAGTAAGGGTGGGAAAGCTAGGTGTGATTACTGCAAGACAAATCCAAGTGAATGCAGACATAGTTCCTGGCTCTCCCTCTGCTCCCCGAGAAAGTTTGAATGAGTAATTTAACTAATTTTAGTAGCGAAAAGAATTACTCACAAGCGTTTAGTGCTTCTATGGCATATTGTGTTTTCCAATCCATCATCTCATTTGTTCCCTGCAAACTCTGAGATGGGCATTTCTACTTGACAGAAAGAGAAACTCAGGTTCAAAGAAGAGTGATTTTTTTTTTTAAAGATAAAGACTTGATAAAGCTTGTGTATTACCGGGCGTATAAGACGACCCCCCATTTTTTACAGTTAAAACATAGGTTTAGGCCTATATTCGCTGTATAAAACTACCCCCCACTTCCGAGGCAACACCAGTTCTTTTTTTAATAGACCGCCTCTCTGACTCTGGCCAATCTGAGCAGGCTTTTTTTCATTTCAAAAGTCCTACAAGTACTCGAGGCTCCCTCTGCTTTGCATTCAACAAATGGTCGTGAAATGTGGCTAGTGATGAGTTGTATCTTTAGACCTCAGTGAGTCACCGAGCCACAAAAGCTTAGGATTTGGATGGGCGTAGAGGGGTTGCAAATAATAGCCTCTGCTTTACACACGAGGAAGCTAAGGTCCTAGGTCCTAGAGCAAGTTAAAAACCTGGTACCCTTCCGAAACCGGTTTGGCTCAGTGGATAGAGCGTCAGCCTGCAGATTGAAAGGTCCAGGTTCGATTCCGGTCAAGGGCATGTACCTAGGTTACGGGCACATCCCCAGTGTGGGGTGTGCAGAAGGCAGCTGATCAATGTTTCTCTCTCATGAATGTTTCTTGCTCTCTATCCCTCTCCCTTCCTCTCTGTAAAAATCAATAAAATATATTTAAAAACAAGCAAAACAAACAAACAAACAAACAAACAAAATAACACCCGGTACCCTGATTCTTATCCCAGTGCTCCAGTGCTCCAATGATAACAGGACGATCAGCTGAAAAAAATTATGATCAGAATGCTTTTATCCCACTTTCTCTGAAGGCAAGAAAGGTCTTTAAAGGTGCATGAGAGAGAAAGCATGAGAATGCCAGAGTGTAATTCAAAATTATTAAATTGGTGGCCTAGAGCCCTTGGCAGGCATAAAGCTGCTCCTCTCTATGGGGATGAAAAGAGGTCACAAGCTGCAGGATAAGGCTTCTTTCTTCAGAGACCCTATTATGGCTCCAGAGGGGTGAACGTTAATTCCTTCCAGGAGTCTGTGTGAAAAATAATGTATGATTCTTTTCTGATTCACAAAAGAGATAGGAAGTTTGAGGTTTTGTTATTGATGACCTTCCCACAGAATATGCTGCCCCTCATTTTAAAAATACCCTCATTTATAGGTGAAGTATTTGATGGTCTTCATAAAGAAATGGAACGTTTAAAAAAATAAATATATCTTATTGATTTCAGAGAAGAAGAGAGAGGGAGAGGGAGATAGGAACATCAATGATGAGAGAGAAACATCGATCAGCTTCCTTCTGCAATGGGGACTCAAACCGTGACCTTTTGGTTCACAGGTGGATGCTCAACCACTGAGCTGTGCTGGCTGGGTGAGAATTAGAACATTTTGATAGAAGTCTTGAAAGGAATACAGAATGCAAAAGAGAGGGGCAAAGAAGACCAGGAGCTGAATTCACTGCTCCTGGATCTTTCTGGACCTCAAAGGAGTCATCTTTTTTACCTCAGGGTCTCATCACCTCTGTTGGTTTTCTAGATGGTCTCAAGTCATCTCGGCCACTGTCCACACTGCAGAACCTGTTGAGTATTGTTATCACTCATGGAAACCTTTGTCATCCCACATTGTGAAGTCCTCCTTGCTCAGATCCACAGACCAGGTCCTGGGAGACCCAGCCTCTGCTCACCTCATTTTCTGTTCCACTGTTCCAGGTGACTCATCTGCCAGCCATGCTTGGTCACTTGCCACTCCTCAGACATCTCACTTGTTGCCACTGCCTTGTGCATGCCCTGTCTTCTTTCATTTCTTAATCTAAATTCTCCCTGAGAACTGAGGCTCAGCTCAGAAGCTCTTTTTTTCACAGAGATCTTCTGGGCCAGAATAAATCACTCTCCAAGTCCAGCTCTTTCTCTGGGATTCAGCTCACAGCCTCCTGTTCTAAGCTTTTGGTTCTTTTGTTTAGAACCAAAAACAAAGCCATTTGTAAACTGATGCCAGATCTAATTTTTTTTTAGACTTTGTTTTGGAATAACTTTAGAGTTAGAGAGAAGGTACATAGACAGTAAGAGGAGTCCCAGCTAATAATGTTTAGAATCATGAAATACTTTATAGAAACATATATAAATAATGACATTATATCCTCACCTCCCATCTTTATAAAATCTCAATATTTTGCTCCAGATTTTTCTTTAAAGGCACATAGACCATTGCTGTTATTTTTAAAGTCCTATGTGTATTTCTCTGATCTTTCTTGGCTTGCTTTAATCACCCCCTGAAATAACAAACTCTTTTAAAAAATAACTCAGGCTACACGAGATATGATTGCTTTTCCCCAAAGAATTTTAAAATATGCCTATAAATAATACTACAGAAAAGAGGGGAGGGATAGGCTAGCTCAACTATTTTGTGAGCTAATTAAAGCAGAACTTGGATTTTATTTTTTAATGATTTTATAAAAATTGCAAGGAAGGCAAGAAATGTGATTACAGGGTGTTCAGGCAGGAAAATGGATGACTTGTATCAACTCAAGAGTTCCCTCTGGTTCCACTGGGATATTTGCATTCATCACCCTTTTCTTCTGCTTATTATGAGAGTTTCAATCTCATAGGCATGGTGATAGGATGGGGATAGTTGGATGAATAGGATAGTACCCTGTTTCCCCGAAAATAAGACAGGGTCTTATATTAATTTTTGCTCCCAAAGATGCGCTAGGTCTTATTTTCAGGGGATGTCTTATTTTTCAATGAAGAAGAATACGGTACACATTTATTGTTAAATGAAAATAAAGGAAATTTATTACCTGTATACGGTACAATAGTACGGTAGTTGTCAACACAAACCAGACAAACTGTGAATCCTACAGTATCAAGAATTTACTCATTTATTCAATTACAATCATGTCATCATCTTCTGGAACATCATCATAACAATCCAATTCCTGAATTTCCTGGTGAATTTCTTGTGACTCCATTTCTTTCAGAATTAGTGGACCAAATCTCTCGTTTAGCCTAGGGGTGGCCTTATTTTCGGGGGGATGCCTTATATTTCACTCAGAAGGAAACCTGTAAGTAGGTCTTATTTTCAGAGGGTGTCTTATTTTCAGGGAAACACGGTATCTAGTCGCTTCTTGAATATGTGAAAAACTAATAGAGAGAGAGAGAGAGAAAGAGAGAGAGAGAGAAGAGGAGGAGGAGAAGGAGGAGGAGGAGAGGGAGAAAGAGAGGAAAGAGAGATGGGATGGTCTCTGGAAGAGGCAGGAGATGGGTGGCAGTGCTAAAAATAAGATAGAAAGTGCATTCCCTGTGGAGTGAGCATGTGAGCAAAGGCATCGAGTAATGACAGGTTATCCCTGCCTCTAAGAAACACCTGCAGTAGCACAGCTTATTGGACCCTAAGTCCTGGTTTCTATAGTTTGGTCAATTCCACTCCTAACAAAACCATGATGCAGAAGAAATGAAACAACGTGGGTCAAGAGAATGAAAACAAAGTGGAGTGTATCACACACCAGCTACATTGAACCACTCTCTGTTCCCCAAGAGGGCTCTGAATTCCCAGCCTCCAAGCTTTTGCTACATCCCTTATTTGCATGACATCCTCTGAGTGCTCTACTTCCCTATGGCCTCCTGCATCCTTAATGCCCACCTTAATCCTCACCTCTCTGGGAAACCTTTCTGGATCCCCTGCGGAGGCCGGCAGCATCCCTGTGTGCCCCCAGAGAAGGCTGCTTTGGCCTCTGTGAAGCGCAGCACTCAGCACAGTCTGACAAATGGCCTCATAAGTTTGGGGGACTCTGTGTCCTCTATGCTGAGAAGACAGGGATTCATCTAATTTATCTTGTGGTCCCCTCAGTACCTGGAATAGTGCCAAGACATAGTATGTGTTCAATGTCAAGTTCATTGAATGACTTGCATAGCCGGTAAGGAAACTTAGCATTAGTAGTTGCGAGTAATCAATGGATTCTGGTTGTATATTTGCCTTAAAGTTAATGTAGATATGATTCTTCTGAAAATAACTGTGTTGACTTTTAAAAAAATTATTTTTATTATGGGCATTTATTTCCTCAGCTCTGCCTAGAAGTCCAAGGTTCAAAAGAAACTAAGTTGTATGTTTGAGTGGATGGATGAGAGTATTCCTCATTCATCTCTTTTACAAACTCTGTTCAAAGGAGAACATTTCCTGCCAGATTCCTCACCTTTCCTAGATTGCACCTGCTGAAATGCTTATTTTTATTAAAGACAGAAAAATAGTTCAAAATTATGCCTAGGAAATAAAATTTAGAAAGCAAGAAGAAAAGCTCTACAGATAAAATTTAAGAGGATGTTATTTTCTGCACCATTTTATGGTTTATTATATTTCTCAAAACCACTATGACTAGCTTTTTCTTAGGAAATTTTTTTCATTTTGTCTAAAAAAATGTTTGGAAAAGAGAAACATGTTTTAGCAAGGAAGGCTGAGAAAAATTATTAAAACTCAAAGGCTGATAAATACATAATACAAAGCAAAGCAAAGAAACAAACAGATGAACAAAAGCAAAACAAGAATGAATATATGAGCATACCAATAAAAAGAAAAGTAACACGTTTGATTCCAGTTCTGGCTGTGACAGAGTAAGAATACACCCTTCTATAGCTCCCACTGATTACCAATAAAAACACAAAGACATCTATCTGAAGAGTCAGAAAAGTAAACAATAGCAGGTGAATTAGGGAAAGAAATAAAAACTAAAGATGACCAATATGGCAGTGAATTTTCTGGTATTTTCTCCCCCCCCCCCCCCCCCCATAATCTTCAAGCTTGGACTCCAGGCCAGCCTGAATCCCAGAATGGCATATCAGGCACAAAGAGGAAAATCGCCAAGAGATATTTATTCCCTATGTTTCTTTCCAGAGGGCTGGGGAGGAAGAGCAGGTTAGATGGGGGCTGTGGAGGAAAATCCCTTCCTATGTTTGTTTTTCATTCTGCTCACCTGGCTTGGTCCCAGACAAGCTGCAGTTATAGTAGTAAATGCAGCTGTTATGCACATACTTAAAACTCTGAGAAAAACGTTCTTTGAGCAGAGGAACTAGGAAATCAAGTCCCTGTAATCACAAAGAGAGAGAATGTGTGTGTGTAAAAATCTTCATTAATTTCCTTCCTTCCTTCTCTTTCACTGCCTTTCTTTCAAGGTGAACCAAGTTATGGGAAGTGTGAACTAGCTTAGGGAACTGCAAACTCTGATTTTAAGACAGAAGAGTTGGGAGAGCAACCCTAAGGACTGGAGAATAAAGAAAAACCATGGAGAGAAAGATGGCAGAGAGAAAAGTCTCTAAATATGTATTCCCAGACTCACCACTGAGTTGCACATGCATTGAAATGACCAGAGGTAGCATAGCAAATGCTTCAAGAACTGAACTCTTGTAATACAAAGGTTCCCCTCTAAGTCATGTCCATATGAAGCAGACAGAAAAACACTACATTTTTTGGAAACTACACTGACACAGGAACCACAGCTTACAGAAGGCAGGTGTGGCAAGAACCACACAAGGCTGAATACCTGCTAATACAAACAACAAACAAAAACAAACCAAAGAAAAACATTCTCTATAGGATTTTAACAGGATCAGAGTTAGAAATATAATTCTCAAAACGTCCAGGATACAATAAAAATTTAGTATGCATTAAAAAAACTAGGTGGGGGTGGGGCAGCCAGTGAGAAGTCAATGAGGGAAAAAGGAGACACAGATAATATTTTAAACAATAAATGATTTAAATTAAAAAACAAACAAAAGAAACAAGGAAAATCTCACCAACTCTCTATAGAAGAGACAATAATCTGAAACCACTATCTGAGATGACTCATATACTGAAATTATTGAGCAAAGCTTTTAAAGTAGTTTTATAACTATGCTCCATGAAGTAAGAGAAAAAAAAAATCTTTTAAAGTAAATGGAGAGAGAGAAGTTCTAAGTCAAGATATAGAAACTACAAAGATGAATCAAACAAAAATTTTACTAATAAAGAATATAACTGAAAACTGTACTTAATGAACTCAACAGCAGCATGAAGAGGGGAGAAGGGAGTTGGTGAACTAGAAAATAAATCAATAGAAATGATCCTTTCTGAACAAGAGGGACAAAAATAAAAGTGAAAAACATATGAGTAGAATCTCAGGGAGCTGTGAAGAAGGCCTTGCATTTATGTCACTGGAATTCCAGAAGGAGAGGAAAAGAGATTGGTGCAGAAAATATATAGCTGAAATTTCCTCACATTTGGTATAAGCCATAAATGTGCAGATATAAGAATCTGAGAGAACCCCCAAAAGGGACCTGCAGAGACATCATAACCAACCTCCTGAAATCCAAAGATAAAGAAAAAATCTTGAAAGCAGCACATAAATACTCCAACACATTACATCTAGAAGAATGATTCAAATGACAGTAGTAATTCCAAACTGAAAATACCCCAAATGACCATCAACAGGAGAATTGATAAACTGTGACATAGTCATACAATGGAATATTGTCCAGGTATAAAAGGCAAATAACTATTGGTACATGCAACAACTCAGATGAATTTCAAAGACATTAAAATCAAACAGGAAAGAGTGAATCCTATACGATTCCACTGTGTGAAGTTCCAGAAGGGGAAAAACCAATCTATGATGAAAGGAATCAGAACACTGGTTCCTTCTGAGGTAGTGTGATTGATTTTAGGGTAATGAAAATGTTCTACATCTTGATGAGGGTATGCTACATAAATGTTTACACTTGTCACAACTCACTGAACTTTATCGTTAAAGATATGTATACACACACACACACACACACACACACACACACACACACGCATTTTACCGTACATAGATTACAGAGAGGGGCAAAAGTAGGTAAACTGTTGCTTCTATGGAAAATAACACAATAATTAACAAATAACAATACCAATTTCTATGTTTCACACACTCACAACTGTAAACCTACTCTTGCCTCACCTGTATATTTCAATTTTTTGAAGGGCTACACGTGTGCTTAGTCATAGAAGCTGATATTTGCTTCAACCTGCCCCTGAACAGCATTTAAGTTCTTTTTATTTTTTTCCTTGTGGAAGATAGATAGATAGATAGATAGATAATGAAAAAAAAAACCAGCAGATTTTGACAATACTGCAATTGGTTTGTCACTGGGGGGATATATCTATTAAGACAAAAATAATTGATTTAAATGTTAAGAAGGAATGAGTTGAATTTAAAAAATCAACTGAATTTATCTATCACCTCTCTTACCCAAGATCCTCCACAGGACATTGAACTTATGGCACACTTGGAAAAGTGCCATTCAGCTTTGCAAGAAGTTAAACAAATGCCAGAGGTAGAGCTAGATTCCCATTCATGAATTTTAACTTGTAATTTCACTGACTGGCTATAACAATTCCTTTGAACTTTTCTTCTCTCTTACCTGTGACTCAGAACTACAGTAGGTGGCTTGATAAACACCAAGGAAAAACTCAGGCATAAATAACCCAGGTATTGTGTCTTCCCGTTATGGTTTTTCCTAATATTTAACATTTGCCAGCCTGGCCATTGTACGCACACCTCCCCAGGCATGGCTTTGAAGGTGAGTATGTAGGAAAGATCCGAATCACTATTCTCAGCAACAGGTTCAGCTACTTGGTAAGTTGTGCCATCAGGGCCTATCCATTTGTTCGGCTAGAGTCAGTCCAATGTTACGGCACACTTTGCATCTATGAGTTAAAGGTGTCCAGGGGACATTTAATGCCCTGATTTATTCCAACCTTCATGGATAACGCATTAAGAAGAAAATACACTGAAGGAGATTCTAGTTTCATATGTTCAACTTTCCCTTGGACTGATTTATAACTGCCAAAGCCATTCCACGCTATGCATGGATAGTACTCAAGACTCACCGGGCTCTTTCATCTCTTTTCCTCTATTTTTTAATGTACTTTCCCCCTCTGCCTGCTGGTTAAGGTTCCACTTTTCACTCAAGGCTGTGCAAATACCAGAACCTCTCCTTTAGGTATTTTCAATGCATTGGCTCACAATCTCTGTCCAGTTAAAAGAATGGGGAGCGCTTTGTAATGTTGATCTTTATGTCATTGTGGTCTAGCTCACAAAAGGTGCTAAATCAGTTTGATGGATGACCAAATGAACTATAGGAAGCAGAGATTTGGGAACATCGTCACCTCTATAATTTGACCAGGTGTCAACTTCATGATGATAATTTCAGCTCAAGTTAATCAGTTAGTTTGGATTTTTTTTTTAATTGGGTTCTCTGGTGATATTGCTTTTTATCTCCAGCCTAATCTGTTTTCACATCTGTGAGTTGGCTTTCAATGTTGACATTGGAAATTATATATTTTTTTTCCTATTTTCTTGATTCCAAACTCTTCCATGTTTTATATCTGGTCACTCTTAATACAGTGTGTCATTTATCCACCATAAAACTAACTGTCCAGGTTACTCTTTGTTTAATGCTTCCTGTCAGCTTTCTGGGCATTAGGACACTTGAGTGCTTGTCCAACTCTATTCCTCTCTAGGATATTCATAACAGAGTGCTTGTTGCCATCATGAATAACTTTTCTTTCTCTCCTAAACACAAATTGGGGATTACTGTACAGACACCCTGACATCAGGCTTTCTGATTTGTTTGACTGATTTCTTCCATTATACTGTGCAAGTACTCTCTATGGATTATCTGCACGTAGAGTGACTTTTCTCTGTCTTTTGAATCTGCAGTAATCAACTCTGCTTAACTAACTCCAAAACAAATGGCAGGCCTTGTTTGTTTTCACGGATCCTAGCTTCTCTAGTTTTTGCCAGATGAATGCATATGCATTTCACCTTTTGTTTACTTTTTATTGATTTAAAAATCTTATGCAAAAGAAAAAGAAGACACTGCTCATGGCTTCCTATCAAACATGTAAGGAACTGTATCTATATATATAAAAGGCTAAGTGACCGATCGTCAATCTGTCTGTCTGACTATCTGACTGGTTGGTACATATGACATGCAAGGACAATTTAAAAATAAACATTGACTGGGTGCATGCATGATGCATATAAAGCTCTTGCCAGTGCCAAGCACATGCCTGTTTTAATTTTATAACACTATATTATATATACTATTTTGACATGTAATTTTTTGTAGTAATGTAATTACCACACAAATCTTTCTTCTAATTAATTTCCATTCAATGTGCATGAATCAGTGCACCAGGCCATTAGTAATTAGATAAAACTTTAGCTAAAAGAGCTCCAGTAATAGGAAGGTCTAGTTACTCAACAATGGAAACAGAAGTTAATGACTATTTGTTATTCACCTATACCAGTGGTTGGCAAACCATGGCTTGCGAGCCACATGCGAGTCTTTGGCCCCTTGAGTGTGGCTCTTCCACAAAATAACACATGTACAGTGCGACTGAAACTTCATGGCCCATGCGCAGAAGTTGGTTTTTGGCCTGAGCAAGTCTATTTTGAAGAAGTGGCGATAGAATACTCAAGAGGCCAAAGAGCCGCAAGTGGCTCACAAGCCGTGGTTTGTCGACCACTGACCTATACCTTCATGATAATACACACACACACACACACACACACACACACACACACGGGCACACATATATATGTATGTATATAGATACAGTTTTCAAAAAGCTATGCCAATAAACAAAGAACTTTTTAAAATTATATTTCTTTATTGATTTCAGAGAGGAAGGAAGAAGAAGAGATAGAAACATCAATGATGAGAATCATTGATCGGCTGCCTCCTGCACGTCCCCTACTGGGGATCAAGCCCAGCAACCCAGGCATGTGCCTTTGGCCAGAATTGAACCTGGAACCCTTCAGTCCACAGGCTGACACTCTATCCACTGAGCCATGCTGGCTAGGGCCGAAGAACATTTAAGATTATGATTACTGCCTGGGTGGCTTGCCATGTGCAGGTCAAAAGAACATTTTGTGGGACAATTTTTAGGGTGCATGTGCTGCTATGTTCCCTGGACTTTTGGGCATGTTTGTCACATGATCCCCCTATCATTGTGATGATAAGAGCTTTATGGCTGGAATATGGTGAAGAATAATTAAGAAAAGGAAGGTAAGTGGAGGTGAAGCAAAATATAACATCTAGCAGAAAGAAACTGGATTGATGGGAAAGGTAAAGAGGGAATTAATTATATTAAAAGCAGAAACAGCCTATTATTTAAGCCTAGGGCTTAGAGAGGGAGTTTTCCTTGAAATCTGTTCTACTTGGCAAACACTCCCTACTTTAAGTCTCTATGTGAGAGTTGACTATGATGAATAGGGATATCATATAATGCAGCGTTTTTCAACCGCTGTTCCGCGGCACACTAGTGTGCCGCGAGATGTTGCCTGGTGTGCCGTAGGTGCAGACAAGACAAGAATTTTATAATTTTTCACTATTTTGTTTACTTAATATTTCATAATAAAGTAATTATAAAATACTTTCTTTGTGTTTATTTGATTCCTATTCAAGAGAATTACTTTATATATAGTCAATATAGGCACAGAGTTAAATTTTTTAACATTTTCTAATGGTGGTGTGCCTCGTGATTTTTTTCATGAAACAAGTGTGCCTTTGCCCAAAAAAGGTTGAAAAACACTGATATAATGAATAGGGATATCATAGACAAAACAAAGGAAGAAAGTGGAGGATCTAAATAATATGATTTTAAAAGTTGTTCTAATATGTGTTTGTGTGTTGACTTTCAATTAATTTTCCCCATATTATTCTTACTCTAACACTTCTCAATTTTTAATGGATTCTGGATCAATTTGATGGCTAACTTAAAAAAGCATTGTACTGCCCAGCTGGTTTTACTCAGTGGGTAGAGAATAGACCTGTAGTCCAAAGGGTATTGGATTCGATTCGTCAAAGACAGGTACCTCGATTGCAGGCTCAATTCCTGGCCTTGGTTGGGGTACTTAGCAGAGGCAACCAATTGATGTGTCTCTCTCTCATCAATGTTTCTCTCTCTGTGTCTCTTCCACTCTCTCTAAAAATCAATCTAAAAATATATTTGGGTGCGTGTTAGCACAAAAACAAAACAAAACACACACACACCAAAAAAACACACAAAACAAAACAAAACAAAAAACAACAACAACAAAAAAACAAGCACTACATCTTTCACAAAATATATGCACATCTACCCATTTATGACTGTGTATACAATCTCGGAATAACATGATGGACAAATATACACAAGGCAAAATGCAAACAAAAAGGAAGTCAATGTTACAATATGAAAAGCAAACCAAGTTGGATTTAAGGCAAAAAGCATTAAACTGAAAAGAGAAGATAATTTCATGGGTAAAGTCAAAATTGGAACCATGACTTTTCTGAACTTATATGTACTGAAGGTTACTGCATTGAAATACCTGAAGCAAAATGACGGAGAAGACAGGGAAATTTCAGGGAGAAAGTTAAGAAAACAATGTGGTAGAGAAGACTTTCATATTTCTTTCTCAGTTTTTGATTGAGTAAAAAGACAAAACAAAGAAAGAAAGTGGAGGATCTAAATAATATGATTTTAAAAGTTGATCTAATGTGTGTTTGTTTGTGTATAATTCTCTGTATCTGAATAATTCTCTGAAATAGCTTCTGATTACCCATGAAATATTTTTTAAAATATGCCATATATTTTTAGTCAATAAATAAGAAATAATGTAGAATGGGTTAATGTAGAACAATAGCAAACTATTTAGAATTAAATCCCTCTACTAATTTTTGTGTCAAAAAGAAATAAAACTGTAATTAAAGAGCATCTATAAAATAACTAAACTATCATCTATTTGACTTATCAAAAAGTTTAGAAAATAATTCATAACATAAGAAGACACAAAAAGAATAAAAAATAGCATAAGGATTCACTTAAAAGTCTACTCAGTAAATATTGATTCAGATTCTTCAATGTGCCAGATAAAAGCAGAAAATAAGAAAATAGAAGACAGAAAAACTGCTAATTTGTGGACTAAATCTTACACTTTGTCCCTGGGGGAGAAAGTAACAGCAATAATAAAAATACAAAATAGGTGAAATGTCCACCAAGCTAATTAAAAAAAAATAAGCAAAGCACAGAGACATAAAAATTGAAATTAAAAAAAAAAATCGAGGGAATCTGTCGACAGCAGATCTATCTTGCAAGAACCTCTTTTGGTTATTTAGAAGAAGGAAAATAATATAGGTCAGAAACTGAGATCTACATAAAGAATGGAAGCACATTAATTGGGGGAAAATGAATATAAAATAAAATCTGTTATTTTTCTTATACTTGATCAATCTAACAGATAACAGGTTAAAATAATAATAGCGATGATTTATTCAGTGACTATAACTAATGGGTAAGTGAAATGAATGACAGCAATATTGTAAGGAGAGGGACAGAGGGCTGGGAATACTCTGAGGTGCTTGCTTTGCTCATGAAGTGGTAGGTACAATGTTTGCTATTTGAAAGTGGACTTAGATTAATTGTAAATGTATTTTGTAAACTCTAGTGAAAACCACTAAAAAAGTAAAAAAAAAAATTGGGTAAAAGATAGAAACCAAGAATTGGATTTTAGGCCTATTAAATTAGAGAAAGTTTAAGCATATAAGTCTATACGTAGGGAAGATGAAGAGAAGTCAAGAAAGAAATTGAAGGAAAAGTAGTAAGAATAAGAAATAGCCAGCACACAAAACTTGTAACTTAAATGAGTACTATAAAGGCTGGAATGGCTGCAGTCCATTCTCTACTTTCAGGTATAGTGATAAACCACATTAGGCATACTAGTAAGTCCTCTATAACTTTTCTCAAATAGGAAATTGACCATAATACGCAGGCAGTATTCATTTATCATTGAAAAATTTAGAGTCATGATAATCTATGAGTTCTTTCTAATACCCCTGACTACCTGTCTGTATCACTTGTTCTCCAACACCTGACTGCAGAGGAGAATGGGACAAATTCGCATTCCTGAACTTCATAGGCTGAACTAAAAGATGGACAGGTATTGGACAGATGTGCACCCAGTCTTCTGACATCCTCAATATCCTTTCAAGATAAAAGCTGCCTTTTGGTTTGCTACAGCCCCACTTGCTGTCTCCTATTCAATTATTGAGATTTATAGACATCAAAAAGGCAGAACTCGCCATTTCAAATTTTTTTTGTAATAAAATTCTATTTTGTTTAATAGACGCTAAATATCCACCGTCAGGGAAGCGGCGGGCAATCTTACTTGTTTCCCCCCTATACACTAATTAAACATTTTAGTGCAGAGATCAGCATAACTAAAGAATTAGGAAACAATGAGCAGCACTCAGGATAATTTGTAACATCAGTGCACCGATGCATTGGGTCCAGATACCACAGCTTGATTGGCAGGTCTTTATTAAGTTTTGGCAGCACTTAGGTAGGCTGGGAGCTCCTTTCTGAGGCTCCTGCACATTAATCCAGGCTCCCATTCTCATTAATACTGATGAGTGAAGGCAGCTAATTGAATTATGTATGAAACACTGCTGATTAAATAATATTTCACTCTCCACTACAGAATTAGCTCCGTTGGATTAGCATCCACTGTTGTCTCTGACACTGAATGTCACAAGGACCTCTTCTCAAGAATACAGTTTGGTTCTCTCCCATCTGTTCCAGAGATGGAGTGTCTCAGTCACCCTGGAACCTCCTTACCCTTCAGATCTGACATGAGGTCACTTTGGGGGACTGAGAGCTACTTATTAGCATTGGGAAACCAAGAGCAAAGCCTTCGCAAAGCCCCTACCACTCTAAGGATATTAATAATACTATTTAAATCCACTGTGGAAAGTCAAAAAATCTAGTAATTAATAATTGTGGTTTGGATAAGGTAATAGGAAGAGAAAGTAACCCAGGGTCTTCCAAATCAGCCTTGAAAATTAAAGTGCTTTGAGCCGGCTGTGTGGTTCTGCTTATATTTTCTGCACCTCCCTCTTCTCATGTAATCCTAATGATTGTCTTGTAGAGAAAAAAGAAGACTCTCTCCATGGATGATGCATTCAAGTTTCTTTTCTCTGCCCTGCCCTCCTTCTTTTGAGCCATGTGTGTAATTACTAAGTGCCAGACACAGTGATGGGTACTGGTATGCAGAGGTAAACAAACCATCGTTAATTTTTAGAGGAGATCACATCTTCATGGGCAATCAAATATATATTATAGGTATTTAATATCATGTGATATGCGCATAATAGAGATATGAATGGGCCAGAAGTGGAAGCAACTAACACTACTTGGAGAAGCTGAGAGAAACTTAGAAATTGGAAGTAACAAATGAGATGAATCTTGAAAGGTGAGTGGAATTTTCCAGGTCCTGACTCCATCAGCAAGAAGAAAAAAGGCACAAGGTGGGTCTACATGCCATTTAGATGGGTCTAAATGGCATGTAGACCCATCATCTGCTGAAGTGCTAGAGCAGGAATTAGACTAAAAGAATTCAGGAGTTTTGTTTCCTCCTATGACTCAGATAAGATTTATTGAATTGTTTCCTCACTTCTCCAAGGATGATGGTGTACTACAAGGCCCCATGGTATAATGGAAGGAACATATACTTGGGAAGAGGCCAAATTTGTAGTGACCCTTGTCAAGACACTTCTCTAGGCTGTGTTTTAATTTTTTTCAAATCTAGTGTAAGGGGTTTGGTCAGGACACATTCTACTCAATGTTTGCAGAAATGAGGTTGGTAGGCTGGAAGGCTATTTTGGTGAATTTACTATAGATCAGGATCTAGCTTCTTACTTTGCAAGTCCAGAAACTTCCTCATATCAGTGCTAAAGATCTGGGCTTGAATACATAATTTACACAGATTAAATTTCTAAAAGATTGGCAGCCTACCTTAAAGTTTTCTTATAGAAAGACTATAGGGAAAGATGAATTTTAATCAAAGATTACTTAAGCATGGGCTCAAAGCTAAGGGCATTGAATGCTTTCAATATTTTATGACACCAGATCCTGGAAGCTCCTGTCTGAATGCACCCATTTTCATGTAGAGTCTGTCTGTCAAGGGGAACTGCTCTTGAGTAGACTGGGCCAGGAATACCTCTCTAAAGACAGTGTTAAAGAGACACGACTAACTTTCACCTACAAGAATGTTCCTTCTGAATTCTCATTATTCACTACCTTTTCTTTCCTATAGGTCTCAGTAAATATGTATTGTCTACAACTATTGATTCCTCAATAAAGTCTCCACTATTTCTTAATATAGTTCATGAGTTAATTTGGTAATTCAAGTTGGAAAGGACCATCTTATTTCTTATGTAGCTAAGTTCTTAGAGGTTCCCTGATAGCACTTACCCACCTAGATATTCCAACTCTAGAATTCTAAGATATATAACCAATTATCTTCTCATGGTTTGCAAAATCTTAGACATGTAGAAGATGCTTAAGTGGAATTGAATGTGATAACAACCCAGAAATAAACAACAGGTAGATTTGCATAAAAAATGGAATAAAGCTGATGTCAAGTTCATAGCTGATATGCAAAACTATCTTAGAGGAATAAATCCATGTAACATATTTTACATTTCAAATATCAAATTCATAAATTGTTTAATACAAACAAAGCAACCAAGAGAAGAACATAAAGCCCAACACCCAGCATTTGGATTATTAGAAAAAGGTCAGTCTTTAATTAAAATTGTTAATTGCTTTTATGCTGTGCTTCACTTATTGCAAATATGTAAACAAATTCAGGATGTAAAATGCCTGAAACACAGTTGCTGAAATTTCAACTAAGAATTCTGTTTATATGCCTTAGCGTTTCTTAAAAGAACACAAAAACAAACAAACAAAAAAACCCCCAAAATTTATATAAACAATTATTTAACAAAATAATTGAAGAAGAAATCATTGGAAGCATTGTTCAATCATTTAAAAAAACATAAACCCTCAACAGGTCAAATTAACATTTTCATTAAAGTGATATTCAATCCTTACATTCTATGGAATTCCCTAACCGAGGGAATTGAGTCTAACAAAAAGAGTATATAAATGGAGAAAAGTGTAGCTGAGGTTAACAGCAAAATTTCTTTAAAAAGTTATGTGTTTTTCGTGCAAAGGCTCTCTGTCTATTCAGTGCCGAGGATGACCCAACTAAGATGGCTGGATTTTCAGAACTCATTTCCTGTGTTATTCTTGCTTTCAAACCTTTCCCATGGCCACCTTTTAGCAGAACCAAACTAGGTCAGCTATTGTGTCCCCTCATATTACATTTCCTCTTCCCTTAGGAGCTGTCACTTTTCTTCTCCTTGAAATAAATTCACCTCAATCACCTTCCCATCATCCTCTTTGGAGGCTTCAGAATTCACCATTATACTGTCAAAGGCATGCCATCCTTGCATTCACTAAAACACAACTACTGAAATCCTAATAATAGTGGTTATTATTTATTGAACTCCTCAAATGAAGCATTCTTGCCCTTGAGGAGCTCTCAGTCAACCAAGAGAGGCAAACGTAGGCAGATGTTCATTGTAGAGGAAGATATCGATATATAAGACCACAGGTGAGATAGCAACTCATTCAAAGGGGAGTAAGGTGATTCTCCCATGGCTCATTCATGGTGTGATCATTCATCATGTTCCCAACACTTTGTCATACCCATTTCCTCCTTTACCTTTTCACATCAATGGTGATTTCTATTCTAAAAATATCTCCAACACCTCTTCTCACTGCCCATGAACTGGGCCTTCAGCTCTTACCTCAACAACTTTAATAAACTCTTTGCCACTCCTCTATTCACTCCAAAAAAGTATCACTTATTAATCTTAAGCAGTTGAGGACCACACTTTGGCCAAACACAAAACATTCACATATGGTAAAATTCTCACTGAGAGAGCTGCTATAATGTACTCAATTATTTTCTATTGATTTAAAGATGTTTATACATTTCTCAAAATATCTAACTTTCTCACAGCCAACAAGTGCACTATACTGTAAACTTCCCGACTTCCAATCTCTCTGAATAGTTGGTTTTTGTTTATCTTTCAAATTTTGGGTTATATTCAAACTCTTTAAGAAATCTTTCTAGCCCTAAATTGGTTGGAACATCATTCCAAAGTGCCAAGGGTGTGGATTTAATCCCCAGTCAGGGCACATACAAGAATCAACCAATGAATGCACGAATAGGTGGAACAGCAAATTGATCTCTCTCTCTCTCTCTCTCTCTCTCTCTCTCTCTCTCTCTCTCTCTCTCTCAAAATATACTTTATTGGCTTTTTAACAGAGAGGAAGGGAGAGGGATAGAAAGCTAGAAACATCGATGAGAAAGAAACATCGATCAGCTGCCTTCTGCACACCCCCAACTGGGGATGTGCCTGCAACCAAGGTACATGCCCTTGACAGGAATCGAACCTGGGACCTTTCAGTCAGCAAGCCAACGCTCAATCCACTGAGCCAACCCAGTTTTGGCTCTCTCTCTCTCTTTTATTCTTCCTCTCTCTCCTTTCTCCATTCTCTCTCAACTTAATAATAATAAAAACAGACAAAAGAAATCTCTCTAGATGTCATTCCCAGGTCAGTCTTGCTATTATCTTTCTAATATAATCTGGTTCTTTTCTTCTACAGAGTTTTCTTCTACATGCTACAATACATGCCTGTATCCTTGAGAACAAGGATTAAAAAGATATACCATGTGAGCCCAACTAGTATGGCTCAGTGATTGAGCACTGACCTATGAACCAAGAGGTCCCAGTTTGATTCCAGGCCAAGGACATACCTGGTTGCAGACTTGACCCCCTTCCCCCGCCCCAGTGTGAGGCTTGCAGGAGGCAGCCAATCAATGATTCTCTCTCATCACTGATATTTCTATCTCTCCCTCTCCCTTCTCTGAAATCAATAAAAAATATATTTTAAAAAAGACATGCCATGTGAGAAAATGAAGAAACAATAAAAGTAGTGAAACAATTTTGTGCTCAACTACATGTACAGACTCCAGGAGGTTCGGATATTTAGAGACGAGAGAGAAAGCATGTAGAAAAGAATGAGTTATAAATATTTCCCCTCCTGCAATCCATCATACAGGGAGTGAGCCAAGGATACCTTTAACTTTACTTTCTTTTAATGCCTTTCCCTGGGAATTCTCTATCCCATAAACTACCAAACTCATAAAATTACAGCACCAGCCCATCTTCTTCTGATGTATTTCTCTTCCCTCCTACTTCCTACTTATTAAAAGACACTTGCTCTAAAATCTCACAGTACTTTCTTTCACTGTAGGCTCCCCTAGACCCAATTTCTTTACAGCTCATCAATTTATTTATATTTATTTGTTCTAATATATATATATATATATTTTTTTTTAATTGGTTTCTATTGTGCAACACAGCACACGGAAAGATCCTGGTATTAAAATCACACTGGAGCGGGACTGGTTTGGCTCAGTGGATAGAGCATCGGCCTATGGACTGAAAGGTCCCGGGTTCGATTCCGGTCAAGGGCATGTACCTTGGTTGCGGGCACATCCCCAGTGGGGGGTGTGCAAGAGGCAGCTGGTCGATGTTTCTCTCTCATCGACATTTCTAACTCTCTGTCCCTCTCAATTCCTCTCTGTGTAAAATCAATAAAATATATATTTTAAAAAATCACACTGTAGTAGTTTAATATCACATCAGTGGCAGGACTCTGGTTTTAATCAATTTATTTTGGTCACAGAATAGTTCTTCGTAATTATCCAGTGGAGTTCAGTAGGCTGTGAGCTGAGAGTAATCAAGTGAGTCTCTCCTCCCCTTTCCTGTCTTTTCCATATGGAATATGGAACAGCACGTTTCTCCCACTCCACATAAACCGCATCTAAAGCCAGGTTGAAATTGGTCTGGTGCACTGTCTCTGACACTCCATTTTCCCTACTAGTAATGGGAATTAATGGAGTGGATAATCTGAAATAATGGCTGGATCCAATTCAATCATATTTGTCTTGAAGAATGCAATATGTTTTTCCTCTTCAAAAGATTTATCTTTTGCTATCATCACCCACTTTTCTTGGAAGAAATAAGCACAAAGTATATCAAAGACTTAGTTGAGGTCACATGGCTACTAAGTACTTACACGGACCAATAGAACAAGGACCAATAACCTGATCCACTGAAATAATGATAAAGCTGATACGTATGAAGCATATGTGACATGGTAGACATTGTCTATACATATTAGCTTATTTAATCTTCATCAAGAAACAAGTAAACCCCCCCCCCCCCAAAAAAAAAATACTATCCCTTGTTTTGAGATTAGGAAACTGAGGCTTAAAGATTAAAAAGCTTCATGTTACATAGCAGGTAAATGGTAAATGGGTACTGAAATTCAGACAGTAGATAGCCAAGGGGCTGAAGGTGGAGTGGGGATGGTGTTCCCATCTTTGGATTCTCAATAGTGGATACATATCATCCCTTTCTCATAACATTGCTCCCAGGACTGAAAGCTAATATTAAATAAGATGCTTATACCATTCCTGACATTCAGAGAACTCCTTTTTTGTTAACGGTCTCATCCACTAGGCCATACTGAGTCTAAGTAATGCTGGTTCTCTTATGGCTTATGCCAGGGATTAAAAAACAACGTTCTCTGGTGCAAATCCAGATTGAGACCTATTTCTGTAAGGCCCAGAAAATTTGTTTTTAAAGGGTTGCAAAAAAGAAAACAAGAATATGCAGCAAAAGAACAATGTGGCTCCTTTAATATATATACAGATTTCAGAAAGGAAGGGAGAGGGGGAGAGAAATATCAATGATGAGAGAGAATCATTGACCAGAAGACTCCTACATGCCCCACACTGGGGATTTAGCCTGCAAACCGACATGTGCCTCGACCAAGAATCGAACTGTGACTTCCTGGTTCATAGGTCAATGCTCAACCACTGAGATATGTCAGTCAGGAATGTGGCTCCTTTCTTATCCCTGAATATACTTCTTTTAACCTGTGGACCATGGCACATGTCACTCCCCTTGTAGGCATATCCTTATCTGTCTGTTCTTTATATCTTTTCAAGATTCAGCTTGAGCATCACCTTCTCCTGGAAGTCTTTTTTCACCCCCTTTTTTTTTTTTTTTTTTAACTGGGGCAACCATGCTGGACCCTGAAGGATGCCCTCTGGTTACATGTCTGACCTGTGGGTTCCCATGTGTCTTGTCCTCTATCAAGCACACAGACACTACAAGGTGACACCCAGTTTAGAGAATTGCTTCTTTCACTTTACTGTAATCTCCTTGAAAGCAGGGGTTGCATTTTGATCATTCTGTTGCCTCAGACTCTAGAATAGTCCCTGATCTATAAATGGCCAGTTAGTATCTGTAAAAGGAATAAGGAGATGAAACCTTTTGTTTTCCTGTTTAATAATTTTTAACAGTTTTGGATAGTAGCAGATGAAGGAAACACACCCATGTGTTCTCATTCTTTTTCCAATGGCACAGGGCTAAGAGAAGCTTAAAACAGAGGACCTTTGCATCTCATATGGACCTTTGCATCTCAGCTAGACAATAAAACAAGCAGAGAAGGGCAGAGAAAGAAATCTTCCAACTGCCCTCTTGAATTTGATCAGCTTTGAACTATGTGTTGACACTGAGTCCATCAAATTGGCATCTATTCCCACTTTCCTGTGCAAGGAACCTTCTTTCTAAGGAGTAAACATTTCCCTAAAAATATGAGGAGTAGTTACACATAGGAGAAGAAAACAACAACAACGCATAAATAAGTTAACTGTCTCTTACCAGGACAACCACCAAAAATAACATGTGCATCCCAAGGGGCTGCTTCCTGGTTATATTAATAAATCAAAATACCTACTTTTAATGATTTATTCGTGGATCTTGATGCTGAAAACTCATTTATCATTTGCAATGCAATTTACCTATCTCTACAGATCATAAAAATTCATTGAATTATGCTTCTTCGAAAGGTATAATTTAATATCTTGGTTTCAGCACCAGAATAAATCCCCATGGTGAGTATATAATTTCTCTATGTTATCCTTTAGAAGTCTATTGCAAACAATACATTTTATCTATGCACGTGAATTTTTTGTGCATTTTAAGAGTGAATGAAATGCATTTCTCATATTATAATCTTTTAAACCAAAAGGAACAAAGATAAGTGTCTACCTTATTAGGAATTTGAACCACAAAACTGCCCAGTTAATAAGAGAGTCAGCTGTATATTTTGGGAGTAAGTGTAATATCTTGCTGATTCCAACAATCTGTGATTTATAACCAACACTGTGGAAAAGACACATATATATGATTTCTTAGTAGTTGACAATAGAGATTTTTTTTACTACAGCCTTTCTGTGCTTCAGACTTTAACAAGAGAGTTGTGGCTACTGAAATGAGGTAACAACCAAGACCTGGAATAAAGTTAAACATTTTGCATTAATTGACATGCCACTTATGTTATTTTCACACTATGTCGTCTAAGAAATTCAACAATTAGCAAGAATTTTTCAAAAATTTCAGAGAAACTGAGGCACAAAAAGTTTCAAATAAATAAGAATGAAGTAGTGATAGATAGTAGCCAACCAGTCTGGTTCTTGTTTTACAAAATAACAGATAAGTCACATCCTTTATTAATAAACAAATCCTATATTTAGTATAAATTATCAAAATACCAACTTATTTTTAGCCTCTTTTTTAAAAAATCAAACTCTGGCCCATAATGTGAGCAATCCTAGGAAATCATGTTCTCTCTTCTGATCTCTGTTTCTTATTCAATAGATAATTTCTTGTGGCTCTTATGGTTCTTTTATTCCTGAATTTACTAATTGTTCTCAAACATCCCAAAACCAGGGAAAAAATTAAGGCTCTTACTTTTCTTATTCAAACTTGTCTGAAACAAACAAAATCTTAAGAGTCCCAAATATTTAAATGCTTTTGAACTTCACTGGTATATTAGCAATTTATTCTGAAGTATATATAAGAAACATTAAAATCTGGACCTTCATAAGTTCCCAAAGTTGTGAATATCACTGTAGGATATCATTTCCCCTCATAAAATGTAGTAAAATATAACGTAATAGTTTAGTTGACCCTTTAAAAACTTAATGATTCTATAAATACATAAATAAAATAATTTATAAAGCCATAAGAATAAATGTAGCTTCCAAAATAAACTGTACACTTCATTATGCTTCTATGCTACTGTCGTAATGTTAATTAGGAACTTACTGGAATCTTAAAAAAAATTTTTAATCTCCATTAGGACCTACCTCTTGAGAGTTATTCTCTGAGCAATTATAATTCCAAAGTTCATTGAAATGAAAAGGGTGGGCAGCCCACTGGGCCACTCCCCGGCCAAGTGATTGGCTTCACTATCAGCTACACACTGTGTGTTTCTGGCATTATATTCATAAAACATAATGGCTCTTTGGGGCACATTGCTAATAGCAAACAAGATGAATGTTCCATCTGGTCTGGGAGAGCTCTACTTCACTGGGTTAGAGAGCAGTGTGTCAAAGTTATTTCAAGGATGGAAACTCTTAACCAGAATTTCATGAACAAAGTAGCTCTTCTGGGGGTGGGGTGAGGATTTCATTTGCAATTTTGACATAATGATAAGCTTTTCAAATAGATCCTGTTATATCCTCCAAAATTCTTGGTTTTGGAGAAATTTCCCTAAACTATATTGCTCTCTTGACTCTACTGACCCATACTAACTAGTCACATGAGAAACAACCAGGAACTGGAAAATGGTGAGTCCATATACCAGGTTTACTTTGAACATCCGGATATACAATAGAAGGAGAAGAGTGACAAATGAAGAGATGATAAAGATGAGGTGAAACTGAGGTAAGGGCTCAAGGTGAAAAGAGGATGCAAAAAAAACTGCTCTAAGTATAAATGTCTTCATCCCACAAAGAGCTCCCATGGTCTTAGTGGTAACACCAAATTGCACCTTCCATCGCCTGATCGTGACTGTGAAGTAATGAGTCCCAGAGAGAAAAAGATGCCAAAGGCACATACTCCCAAATCCCCGATCAACAGCAAAATGATCAAAGATCCTGGTCTTTGTTTCTCTAGAAGGAAGTATCTCCTAATATAATTTCTGCTTTCACTTAAACCTAAAATCCCATGTGGACAGAGCTTAGATGCTACAGTATTTAAACCAAGCAGCCCCCTATAGCAGAAAAGATGAAGTCATAATGTACAACTTACTCTATTCTCTGACTCTTAAATACCAACCAACTGTGCCCCAAATTATGAATGATTGCAATAAAATATCAGCAAAAATACAGACGATAATATAAAAATGCCATGTATCTCCCCACAAAACACACACACTTAAAAATGGTTAACATATGCTATTCTTTCAATGGATCTCTCTATGAAAAAACAGAGGAAGATCCATTTTCATCATTTTTAGGCCCATTTTTCACCTCTCTCACTAGAAGTAATTGATTTTCTTTCTGACCATTGCTTTTGTATTTCATATATATATATATATATATATATATATATATATACATCACACAGACACAAAACACTGTGTTTGTTGAGTTGTAACCATATAGGATTTACTCTGAAACTTGCTTATTCACACAAGTTGGTTGAGATTTATCAGTGTTGAAATGGGCATATCTAGTTCATTTATTTCAAGTACAGTAAGTTTTGATGCATACATATCTTTTCTAAAAATGTCATGGTGATTCTTGGATCCTCTCGGGATTTTAATTAAACTATTAATGAGCTGATTCATCTGGGGAGAATGAGCCTCTTTATTATATGAACTCTTGCTATGGATGTACATATTGTTTCCCTTTCCCCCAGTAATTTGGATATTTCAATTACAAGTAGTAATCTTTTTGGTGGTTGTTGTTAAAGAACTTTCACACATATTATACACATAGTATAGGTTCCTTGTAGTCATTATTATGAATGGAATCTTTTATCCCTATTTTATCCTCTATTTTATTCTAGGGGATGTATAAAAATACTTTCATTACTTTTACACATTAATCTTATATCCAGTGAACTTGTGAAGTACTCTAACAATTTGACTTTAAATTCTTTAATATATATATATATATATATATATACTAGAGGCCTGGTGCATGAAAATTCATGCACTGGAGGGGGGTCCCTCAGTCCAGCCTACCCCCCCTCATAGTCTGGGCAGCCCTCAGGAGTAGAAGACAACCTGGCGATCAGGGAAAGGCAATGGCCCCATCACACCTCTGCTGCTGCCACTGCCAGCAGAGCAAGCCTCGGCTAGCCCTGGTTACCTGAGCCTTGGGCAGCCCTTGGCAGCTGGGCAACTGCCATCCAAGGCTTGCTTGAACCTTGGGCCTACCCTGGGTGGTTGGGCAGCCAACATATGAGACTTGCCTGTGTGTCAGGCCAGCCCTGGATGACAGGTGTGCCATGCGCCTGCCACCCCAGCTGGGCTGAGGGGACTGGGAGCCATCATCTTGTGGATGTGGGTGCTGGCATCTTTTTGAGGGCATGGAAGTCAATTATCGATAGCATATTCCCTTTTTATTGGCTGTGGGTGCCGTCATCTTTGTGAGGGTGTGATGGTAAATTAGCATATTCCCTCTTTATTAGATAGGATATTTAAATTTCTGTATAGATAACCATATCACACTTAAATAGTAACAATTCATTTTTTCTTCTTTTGTAATTCTTCTACAGGTTATTTACTTTTCTTGTCTTCTTGTGGCTGAGATCTCGAGTAACAAATTCAAATGCTAGCAGTGGCACTGAGTACCTATCACATATCTGTTCTCATGGAAAATATTATTGTATTTACATTTCATCCATAAATAAGGTGTGTGATATAGGGTTTTGGTGTATACCTTTCAATATATTAAATAAGTTTTATTTGATTCCTAATTAAAAAATAATTTCATTATTTATAATGCTAAAATTCAAAAATATTTTTTCTGCTTCCATTGAGATGACAATGCAATTTTCCCCTTAATCATGTAGGAAATTATAATGAATTTTCATTGTAAAAATCCATTGTCACTTTTCTGGAAAAACTAGTTTTAAATGAGAATTTTTAATATCCTGTCGTATTTAATTTGTTAATGTTTGCATATGGGGTCATATAGGAGAACAGCTTATACTTTTTTTGTTTTTATCTGCTTTGGGTGTTAATACTATAGTAGCCTCAGATAATATGTTGGGCAGTTTTCCTTGTTCTCTGATACAGTTTACATTATATGAGCATTATTACTCATAAGTCAATTTCTATCTCTAGTTGTCCACGGAAAATATTTCTATAATGGTTACTGATTCAGTTTTTTCAAGCATTTTTAATTATTTCTCCATTTTTAGGAAATTATCTATCTCCTAACATTTTAAATAACTGATCTAAATAGTATTAAATTCCTTTTATTGATCACTGTATCTACAGCCATATTACTTTTTCCATTACTTATAGCATTCATTTGTGCAATCTCTTTTATTTCTTAATCAATCTGCTTATTTACTTTGTTTTTCAAAAAGCCAGTATTGATTATCTCTTATTTGTTTGTTTCCTATTTCATTACTACTTCTTTCCAAAGGCTTCCTTTGCAAACAAGGTTCCAAAACCCTAGAGGAAAGCTATTGCAAAGAAATTCAATAAAATCAACAATTAAGATCTGAATACACACAGGATGGAATGAAAATAATAGAGAGTATTAAAAATAAACTTACGATGAGCATGTTCAGAATCCTTGATTAGATAAAATATCATACAAAAAAGCACTTTTTTTTTAATTGAAAACATGAGGCTTTAGGCAAAAATTATTTGAAAGTTGGGAGTGCCAAAATGTCTAATAGCTGTCTCTTGGAGGGAACAATGGTAGAGAAACTAAACAATTTACACTTTAAGTATGTTAAGGATTTAGGGAGAACGCTAATGTCTCTTTTAGTTTTTTTTCTGTTACTTCCATGTGTTTGAAGCAGAAGGCGGCTCAAAATAGGAATGTACAGTGTCATCCTGACTAGAAATCAGAAGTTTCCGATCTTCTAGTACCTCCCTCTTCGAGAATTTTTGAAGTGTACTTTCATCTCATGGCTCATTAGAATTTACATATATTAAGCTATTTGAACTTACTAAATAAAAAAAATGAATTTAAACATGAAGGTAGTGGCCTTTCTATCTGAACTTATTTCTCTTCTTTGTCTCCTTTTTCTATTTATTTACTTTTTTAGAAAGAGAGAGGAAAAGAGAGTGGTCAAGACTTATGCATTCATTGGTTACCTCTTGTATGTGCCCAGACCAGGGATGAAAGCCAAACCACGACACATTGGAACTAGGTTCTAACTAACTGAGCTACCTGGCCAGGGCTATCTGAGCGTATTTCTTACTCCTGCTTTGGCATAGCCTTCCCTTCTCTAAAGACTAGTTGATGCCTCTTCTAGCCTTTGCCCACACTCTTTCACCTTTTCCTCAGTCCCCCACCTAAACATCAAACTGAGGGAGCTTAGAGGACAGGAAGTACCTCTTTACCTTTTTTGATTTAGCACTTAGTACACAGTGTCTGGCACAAAAGTACTCAATGAAGATTTCTGCCACTAATATTCATCTATCTCATCTCCTCTTGTTTTCTTTTTGTGTTTTTTTTCTTTTTAAGTAATATATTCCTATTGATTTCAGAGAGGAAGGGGGAGGGAGAGAGAAATGATGAGAGAGAATCATTGATAGGCTGCCTCTTGCACATCCCCCCACTGGGGATCAAGCCCACAACCCATGCATGTGTCCTTGACTGGAATAGAATCCGAGATCCTTCAGTCCACGGGCTGACGTCCTATCCACTGAGCCAAATCAGCCAGTGTGCCCCTTGTTCTTATAAGATGATAAAACTCTCTTAGACTAGGATCTGTTTAATTTTTGTCTTACACATAGTAGATTATAAAGATGGAGTGGATATTTGCTGCTAAATGAATAGTTTAAAGCATAAGAATACAGTTAAAAATGGAATTTTCCAATTATTCACTCTTTAGTCACTACGTTCACCAGGCCTTCATGAAGGTGCCTACACTATGGTTTTAAAATGTCACTTGAGAGAAGATGTCCTATGAGCATCAAATGTTTTCCTTTCTTTCAAAGCAGAATTGACTCTTCCACAGGGGATCTCTAAAGCAATGGTCCACTGCAGTCTGAGAGCATTTCTCTTCTGCATTTACAAGTATGAGATGTTTAATATTAAAGGGATAAGAAAAAAATTGTGACCCAAAACTCACATTTTAAAGCAAAAACATTAAGCCACCTATATGATTTTTTAAAATATTTTTTCAAGGAGCATTTATTCATGTTTTTATTTCAGAAAAATGCATGCTGTTTTGTTTCAATTTGATTTAGCAAAGCTGATGTCACCAAATGGAAGTGCTAAATTCATTCTACCATTTGATATGTAATTAAAGCTTCAATTCTATGAACAGGGAATAAGGTCAAGTTTCAGTAAATTTGCTGTAGAGAATGATGAGCAGTAGCAGGCAGAGAGGAATGCTGCAAATGAACAAGTAGTGGAGCCTAGAAGATCAAGTTTTCTGTCCAGCCTCGGAAAGTCATTAAGCCTTTCAGAGCCTTGCTTTCCATGTCTGAAATTTGGGAATTGTAATCCAGACCTTGCAGACTATTAGTGAAGGTTAGAGAAAAGTATGCATGGCTCCTAATACTGTTATATGCACCTACTATCTATGGCACATGTAAACACAAGGCCCGCGGGCCAAATCCGTCCCGCCAGGCCTTGCAATGTGGCCCGCACCGCGCTGTCATCACTGCACTCCGCTGCGTTTCCATCACAATGACAGTTTATGACTGTTCAGTAAACCATTCGGCCTGCGATTTAGGCTGGATTTTAGATTTTGGCCCCTTCTTTGATTGAGTTCGACACCCCTAATCTATGGTATAATTTGTGGTCACTTATCATGACCATTGGTCATTATAAATACACTAAAGGCCCAATGCATGGATTCATGCACCAGTGGGTTCCCTTGGCTTGGGTTCCTGGGATTGGTCTGAAACTGGCTCTCCGACATTCCCTGAGGGGTTCCGAATTTTGAGGTGCAGGCTAGGCGGAGGGTATCCCACAATTGAGGCCAGGAAGGAACAGGGGGAAGGCTCCAGAGTGTGTCTGGCCCATCTTGCTCAGTCTCCGTCAGCTGAACTCCAGCAGCAAGCTAACCTACTGGTCAAAGCATCTGCCCCCTATTGGTCAGTGTGCATTATAGCAACTGGTCAAATGGTTGAATGAACAGTTGGACACTTAGTATGTTAGGCTTTTATCATATAGGATGATTATGATGATGGTGACAATGACAATGATGATAATGAGCATTTTTCACTCAGCAAGGTCTCTTGAGCTTAAAGGCTATAGAAGCAGCTCTATAAATTATCAGGTCAAAGGAAGTAGTTCGTCCTTGGGGTCATGAACATGGCAGTATGCTCTGGTTCATATACTTTGAGCAATTTCAAAATTTATATTCTCAATTGCTTAGGCATTTATCTTTTATAGCTTATTTTGATCAAGAGGAATAGTTCATCATAATAGGAAGACAATGCTGAAAAATGTTATTCAGTTATATTAACCAATATATAGAACATGAGACACTATTAAAGCAAACGAGGAAGAAATGTCTACCTTACAAAGTACATTTAGATATTTCTCTCTCCTGTCCTCTTGCTCCTACTCTCTTCCCCCTTTTTTCTTCTTCTTCTTCCTCTTCTTCTTCATGCCATGGTCTATAATTTAGGGTGGCTGGTTTCATACTTTATAATGGAAATGTGTATGAAATAGCTAAGGTACTTAAATATTTAGGCGCAGACTACTATACTGATTAAATTTTGGTTTGGTGTGTGCATGGTACAAGTTTGAGGATGACTATTCAATGAATACAAATAGAATTCTAGGAAGCTAGAGGAAGCAAAGATAAAACACAACAAATAAAAATATGATAGAAATTTTACCATATATATGACCACATAATAAATGAAGATAGATTTAAACTTCCATGTTATAAAAAAGTAGAAAATTCTTTAAAAAAAATCAATGCCATACATTTTAAATTAATGAAATATTTACAACTCCCAAATGTATGAAGGAGTAAAGAACTAAGACAAATTGATAAGTATAAGGAATGATGACTCATTAGGCCAGATATTAGGACTGAATTCAAATATAAATTGTAGACAACTAGACCAAGATGACAGAAAAAATGGTCACAACCACAAGCATGCACATATTGGAAGTTAGAAGTGATGGAAGTGGCATTAAAACTCAGCATAGACTAAAGAGGTCACTACTTAATAAATAAATATTACTGAGTCAACTGACTGTATGAAAAAAAATTGCATTCCTATCTTACAACAAAAATAGAAAAAATACCAAAGTGTGAAAAGCAAAATTATAAAATCTAGAGAGAAGTATAGAGTATTTTTATAACCTTAAACTAGGGGAGCATTTATAAACTAAGACAAAAAATATACAAGCTATAAAAGAAAAGTTTGATGAATGAATAAATGTGACATTAAAAATTTAAACTCTCCCTATAAACAAAATAAAAAATCCTATACTAAAAGAAGATACTGGCTGGCCACATAACTGACATGACATGTTAGCATTTAGAACCCTTACAAATCAATAACATTCTTCAGAAGGCAGTGTTCTCCTTCTGGCTATTGAAGCTCTTGGCTTCTGAGGTCTTGGAACCTTGGTCACTCTATGATGCTGCTTTCTGATACATTTTAAAAATATGTTATCTAATTCTCTGCAAAAGGACTGATCTAAGTGATTCTTTAATAGCCAGAAGAACATTCCCTTCTGAGATTATATTTCTTATACTGTTCTAATTCCAGTCATAGACTGAACACGCAATCTGTTTGGTCTTACTTATACATAGTCACCATGTGAAATGGGAACCAACCTTAAGCTATCAAATAAAACAATACTTTCAAGCCTATTAAATAAAATCATATCTTCTGCCGTTCTACTCTTTAGTTGCTCTTGGCTCTAGGACACTGTGACCCTCGCTGTGCACCCTTGGGAATTAGAGGGGCTGCCAAATCCCCAGCTGAAGTCAGATGTGACAAAGCCACTGCCTGAAATCCCAAACCAAAGAGAAGCAGAGGAAGTGAACCAGGTCAAAGGAAAAGCAGAGTGATAAATGGGCAGATACACCCAAAGCACTCTGGGGCCCCTTCAAACCTCTTTCTCCTGCACAGATAAGGATGAGGCCTCCCTCAAAAAGCAAACAACTTCCTGACACTAAGTTTCAGGTTTCTTTAAATGATGAAATTTATGCATAATTATTTTACAGGCTTGTAGTGATTGGAAATAATAAATATGCAGAGTGCTTAGAATAGTGCCTTGTTCATAGCAAATTGTTTAATAAGTCAGAGCTTTGAGAATGGTGATGGTGATAATGACAATAATTGTACTAAAGGTATTGGTGATTGTGATGATGATCATGACATGAAACTGATTATCATTATTGTCAGAAAGAAGTCAGAGGATATCAGAGCACTCGGTCCTGACATGTTACAACTGACTTTCTGTGTTTGTTTGTTTACAATAAAAAGAAAGTCTAGTATTCACTGCTTTTGAAATATTTGTTTTATCTAAAGTGGCCATGTTCCTTGGGCTTCATCTGAAAAAACAGGGGGACCGATACCCCAACCAGACTCAATGGGACACATGACATGTCACAATCATGGTCTTGTGACACTGTCCCTCATAACTAATAGTACCGGGGAGGGAATAAAGCCAACTCACTCACTGTCATGGAGCTTTGAGGATTCAATGTCAGTGTATATGGCTCAGAATTTCACAATGATTAATAAGCAAGGTCTCAAAGGAGAAACAGCACATACTTCAGTATGGACACATTCCTCATCATGGCTGTTGCTGAAAAATATTGATAATAGAAAGCAATTTCCTAAGGCTCATTCTCAGGGGCCTAGATGGTTTTTTTTTGTTTGTTTTTTTGCTCTGAGCACACTGCATTTTTTAAAAGGGGATAATTTAAAAATATATAACTGCCATTTAAACTAAATGGATAAGTCACCTAGATGGGAGTAGACAAAATCAGGACACTACCATTTCTATTCATGAGCACCTTTCCTGTCCTCATTTATCTTAAAATATTTTTGATTGTCCAGAAGTGAAACCTGGATAAAATATCAGCCTTTTTGGAATGTGACAGGCCACTCTGTTGAGCCAAATGAATTTGATGATTGCTTTTCAAGCTGTGAGTGAAAAAGAGGATGATGATGACAGAGAAGGGAATGAGACACACACAGAGAAGCAACAGAAAACAAAAATATACATACCATATAAAAATAAGTATTTTCCCCCTATATAAAGTGTATATATATATGTGTGTGTGTGTATATACATATATATATAGAACTAGAGGCCCGGGGTGTGTGTCCCTCAGCCCTGCCTGCACCCTCTTTAACCTGGGACCTCTCAAGGTACATGCCCTTGACTAGAATCAAACCTGGGACCTTTCAGTCTGCAGGCTCTATCCACTGAGCTAAACTGGTTAGGGATATCTCACATATTTTATATGTATACTCTTGGAGACAAAGACTTTTTCAAAAGCCAGTAATTAAAAAAATATTGATTCCAGAGAGGAAGGAAGAGGGAGAGGGAGAGGGAGAGGGAGAGGGAGAGGAAGAGGGAGAGGGAGAAAAACATCAATGATGAGAGATAATCATGGGCTTAATACATGCTCCTATTTTTTCTCAGCTGCCTGTTTCACATTGCTCACTGGGGATCAAGCCGGCAACCTGGGCATGTGCCCTGCCCGGGAATTAAACCGTGACCTTCTGGTTCAAAATCGACACTCAACCACTGAGCCATTTCAGCTGGGCAAAGGTCAAGACTTTTTACGTTAGGCAAGAAGGGCTCCTGTTCATTTGCACAGAGGGCATACTCTCTGTTGCAAAGTACAGAAAAATGAATGACTTGCTCTTCACACTCTAAAATTGAGTCCACCTAGGATAGAAATAGGCTGTAGTGACAGGCTTCTATCCAGCTGAGAAGTAAACCCCAGCTGGCTCTGGTGATTGCAGGGACTGGCTTCTAGTAATAATTTTGATGTCGTTACCTTCTCCCAGAAATGCATGAGTGCTTCTGGCCTTTAAAAGCAGATTTAAGAGGATGCATTCATCTTGCATCATGCTATCAGCCTTTGAAAGATCATGCAGTAGGGCCTGTTGACCTTTCTGTCTTAATGATGAGCTGCAAAACTGTTGGATAACATTCATGAAATGAAGTGAGACAGGAGTGTGTACTCAGAGCAGTCCCAGTGGAGGGAAAGAAGTGAGAAAAATTGCTTAGGATGACAGAGAAAACTTGTGTTAGCCCTATGGGACCAGAGGAGTCACATGGAAGCAAAGGATGGACTCCATTTCTCTGTCTACTCCATATGCAGTCCCTGGGTGTATATCAAGGCACGTACCAAGAAAATATAAAATATTTGACTTATAAGGAGATGGCTGACAAGTACTTCAATTCTGGGATGTGAAAAGCACAAACACATTTACTTAACCTCATCCAATAATGCAAATGTCTACACTTTAAAAAAGTTCATAATGGTCACCAATTCACTACGGTATATTGGGAAGTGCACTGGCTTCTGTCACTAATCATATGATGGTTTGTTGGAAGTCGCCTCCCTCCTCCAATACTGAATTTCACAAAATAAAAAACCAAGGGTTTCTCTCATCTTAAGGGCCAAGGACAATAATAAGGGCAAGTTCTTCACAGAACTCCTAGGTCAGTGGTCTGCAAGCTCATTAGTCAACAGAGCCAAATAGCAACAGTACAATGGTTCAATTTCTTTTGAGAGCCAAATTTTTAAAACTTAAACTTCTCCTAATGCCACTTGTTCAAAATGGACTCACCCAGGCTGTGGTATTTTGTGGAAGAGCCACACTCAAGGGGACAAAGAGTCCAGGGTCATGGGTCATGGGTCATAGCATGGGCTTAATACATGCTCCTATTTTTTCTCCAATCCCAGAATCCTATACTCAGTGGTACCTACAGTTCTCCATTTTTTCCCTAGTTTATCCTCCCAATGATATCATTTTCATAAATGTCTCCTGTTGTAATTGTTTTGCTGGGTCCACAAATTGAATGGATAAAGTTGATAAAAACTGATAAAGTTGATAAAAATGAGAAATCAAGAGTGTCTGACTCCCTTGGAATCTTGGAGATATTATTGCCATGAATATGTTTTCAGTGCAACAGAATTTTAACAAAGAGGGCAGGAATTTCAAATTGGAAGAAGTCTGAAAAATACATGAGCCACATGAGCTCAGCCAACATGTCTAATCTCATACACACAAATAAAAAAGGATTAAGTTAAAAGCACTGACTGTTCTGCCTTCTAAACCTGACAGGGAGGTCGTCTCAATGCACAAACTCAAATGCGCAATTCTACCAACACCCACTACTGCTACCGCCCAGTGAATGCTTTAAATCCCAGCTATGGTGAAGAAATATAACAGGGTATGTGATTTTCTATTAAACCTAATACAGTGAAATCAACCTCAATACCAAACAGAAGCAGGTGAACTAGTATTTCCTTGGCAACCAAAGGCTATCAATATCACATTATTATTATATTTTTCACTTTGCAGGGCACCTTCTTTGAAGATCAACTCCCTTTCTGTGTACTTCTACATGACAGTTTCACAAATAATTTGAACCCATAAGCCTTTGTACCTCCTCTCACATGCTGGAAACACCATGGCTTATTCTAATTATCTCATGAGACTCAATTCATAAATAGGACCTGAAATGAAAGCATAAATCAGCTCCCTTCTTTTATTTCAGTGATTGACTTCTTGGTGCCTTCCTCTTATCAGAGGGCTAGTAAGGAAATGAGATAATCCTGCTGCTTATCCCAAGAAAGCGTTAGGGCCAAGTCAGGCCCCATTTAAAGAAAATAAAACATGACTGACTGAAAACCATCCCTCTGGATGATAAAGGAGTAACTGGCCATTTATTGAACCACTTCTGGCACTTTGGTGAAGAAACCAGGGGTCTAGGACACCTCAGACTTGCAAGGGGAGAAAAAGGGCAAACATGGGAGGTCAATAAACTGCAACGAAGGCCATTATGGAGTTAACATCAGGGCCACATGTTCACTGTCCAAACTGGGCCACTTTTGAGAACGAAAGGGGCACTCTTCATACTTATTGAAGGCGACTGACAGAAGCATTACTCTAGTTAGGATCTTAATGTTGGGGAATGAAAAAGAGAAAGCAGCAAAATGCATTTGGGGTAGGAGGGCCACCAGGGGTTTCAGAGAAATTTCTGATTTGAGTCATGAAGGAAAATAGATGGTGCTAAATGGAGAAATAGGAAAACAACTCAGGCAAAATGGCAAGCACCAAGAGGAGAAGCATAAAGTTGCATCGTGTGGTTCATACCCATGCGAACACAAAGAAAACAAACAGGATGCTACCTCAGCCTCATCAGACGGAGAAAATGCAGAAGCCTGATAACACCTGGTGTTGGGAAGGATGTTGGTTAACAACTCCCATATGGTTACTATCAATTTGGAAAGCACTGCAGGAGTATCTAGTAAAATTGAAGAGGTGTATACCCTAAAACCCAGGAATAACATTTCTGGGTTACTAAAACCAATCTCAGAAAAAGTTGTAGAAGGATATGTATTATAGGATGCCATCCCAGTAAAGATTGACAGCATGAAAATGTACAATAAATTGTTTGAAGGATACATATAAATATAGTAAATGTGTATGGAAAAATTTTTGCATAGTAATATCACTGAGTTCCAGATTATTATGATTTCTGAACACATCATAATCCGGCCACTCACTGTGTGTGTGTGTGTGTGTGTGTGTGTGTGTGTGTGTGTGTGTATTAGAGGCCCAGTGCATGAATTTGTGCATGGGTTAGGTCTGGCCAGCCTGGCCAGGGGGAGGGGACATGGGCGGTTGGCCAGCCTGCCTGCTCGTTGAACAGGAGACAATTTGCATATTATCCTATAGGATATACACTGAGTGGCCAAATTATTATGCATTCAGAAATAATAATAATCTGGCCACTCAGTATATATATTTTATGTATATAAAATCTGGCCAGTGTTTGCTTTAGGTAAGAGAGAAAATAAAGATAAGGGAGAGGTTCACAGATGCTTTTAACTATAATTGTAGCTTTATTTCTTAGAAGAGAAGGAGATAAAACAAATATGGCAGCATTTTCAGATGTGGTAGACATGGGAGTCCGTCATATTTTAGTGTGGTGATCCGTAGGGTCTGAAGCTAGACTGTCTGCATCCAGTGCAATCCTGCTCTCCCATTTCACCTGTGTGTCCTCAGGAAAGTGACTTGATCTTTCCAGGTCTCAATTGCTCACCTGCAAAATATGGCTCACAGCAGCACCTGCATCATGGGGTTTCTTTGAGGATTGAATGAATTAGTTGTTTGAAAGGCTCTTCAATACAAAGTAAGAACTATATTTTGCTAAAGAGAAGCAATTAGTCTGGGGCACAGCTCAAGTCCATAGAGAACAGGATAGTTGGGATGGGGCTGGAGAAGTACTTAGGAGAAAAGCAAAGGTCCTTAGAAGCCCGTAGACCTCCCTTGAAGCCAGAGTGAATGAGGGTGAATATAAATGACAAAAGAGTAGTCTGGACTCAGAACATTCTTGGGAGAACTGAAATTCAATCTACTGGTGAACATTGCATTGGGAAACAATGAGACCCTGAGACATAACTGTTGCTCAAAACAAAACAAAACATTCCTTTGCTTTATACTTGTCTCAGTCTAAAATGTTCCAGAGGTAAACAGGCTCCTTTAGAGTCCTGCCATCAGGGATCATGATTAATACCAGGCTTAAAAGATGGTTACGTCCTATTATGTATGAGGTGGGTGAAGAAGGCATGACTGTACCCATGACTTTTCTACGCGATCAATATATGTATTACAATTCTCCAAGTAGAAATAGACCTGGAAGGTCATCAAAATGACCCTGCTGGTTATTTGCCTGTCTCAGCTCCAAAACCCTCCCTCCCCATTTCTATTCTGTTCTGACTTCATGTTAGGTTCTGCCAATGAAAGGTATCAGTGGGAAACTGGAAGTTGGAGGGAGGGAGCAGGAGGCCCCTTTCCAGTACCTCTGTCAACTATACTGTAGCAGCAACAACAAACAGCTATGACTCCACCTTTCAGCTTTGCCAGCAATCCCAACACCAGCCTGCAGGGCCCTACACTCCTCAGCGGAGTACTAGCCCAGTGCAGTTTTCTGCTATAGGACTGCACTGCCTCGAGTATCCTAGTTCCTGCTGGGCCACAGCTTCTTTGATATGCCAAGGGCCAGGGCCCTTTATTAATTCAAGAAACCATAAGGTGGTGCCCCATTTGGCCATTCAAGTACAAGACACAGGGCAATGCTTTCTTAGTTCATCACGCTGTCCTCTTTTTGGTTTTAGGGCGCACCTCCCAATCCCCAAATTCTTGCTTGTGGCCTCTTCCTTATTAACACTGGAGTTTCTCTCCCAATGTATTCATGTCAAGTTGCCTTGGCTTTCCCCTTTTTGCCCAGAACCAAGTATCTGTGCACTTTTACCTTTTACATACCTGTGTACCCCAGTTTCCTGTATTAAATTCCCCTTGTTTGAGGTACCTGGCATGGTTGGGTTTCTAACTGGACCCTGACTTATATAGCAACCTTACTCCAAAGTCATTTTTCAGGATGAGAAAATTGAGCTTTGGAGAGTAGAAATAAGTTACATTACAGCAAGGTAGGACCATGTGGTCCAGAACCCGAGACTACTGACTGGCAGTCCTTTATCGATCAGGGATATCACACTGGACTCACTGCTGATTAAGTGTAGAACTGAAAAGGCCCCACGGTGATCCTATCATTTAATTGAGATACTGTCAAAACTTTTCTGTACAAAACAGGCCTCCGGTGGGATATGACCCCTGTGTCATAGTTTCCAACCCCTAGTCTAGCAGTTCTCAATAGGACCACACATCAGTATCACAGGGGGGATTCCTGCAAACAGAAGTTTTTGGACCCCACTCCCAGAGAGTGTGATTCAGAAGATCTCGGGTAGAGCTGGAGAATTTCCATTTCCAACAAGTCCCCAGGTGATACAGATACTGACATATACTTGAGGAACCACTGCTTTGATCCAACTTCTTTATTTTATACACCAGAAGAAAAATGCCAGGGATATTGACTCAATTTCCCCTGCAAGGTCACATAGCCAGTGACAGAGGGAATTGGGGCTTCAATCAAAAACTTATTCTAAAGTTATGTAGGAAGCTGGGACTAAATCCTGGGTGCTGTGCTGGTTTCTGGGTAGAAAAAAATGAATGTGACATGCGCTAGAAGTCTAGTGGAAGAAAATTGGATAATAGATGATAGAGCGTGTATGAATCCTAAGAGAATAGGAAGCAGTGGGACCACAGAGAAGACTTCTTGAAGGAGATGACACCTGAGGCATCTGAAAGCATAAATAGTAGTCAACCAGTCAAAATAAACAGGTGGGAAGAGGAAATTCCAGGCAGGGGGACAGCTTGTGTAAGGCATGTGACAAGCAGCATAGCATCATGCCTAACAGTAGGCATTCTGGCTCTGGCTTTTATTTAATGCAAGCCTGGGTAAGTTATCTAACCTCCAAACCTCAGTGTCCTCTCCCAAAAACAGGGACACTGAAAGAGCCTGCTGCATAGGGCTGATGCATGGGTTACATAAGGTAATAAATATAAAGTGCTTTGGTATAGTGCCTGAAACACAGCTAGCCTTTAATGAGCATGAGCAATTGTTATTAGCATTGTGATGGTGGGGTATCAGAGCAGAGTACGTTCATAGTCATGAACAGACCTGCAATATGAGGTGTGTGTAAAGATAATGTGACAGGCAAGGCCAGACAATGAAGAAATGTCTTCAACAGCCTTTTTTTACATAACCAATGAAGAAGAGTAAAAATCTAGCATTTGCCGAAACCGGTTTGGCTCAGTGGATAGAGCGTCGGCTTGGGGACTGAAAGGTCCTGGGTTCGATTCCGGTCAAGGGCATGTACCTTGGTTGCGGGCATATCCCCAGTAGGGGGTGTGCAAGAGGCAGCTGATCGATGACTCTCTCTCATTGATGTTTCTAACTCTCTATCCCTCTCCCTTTCTCTCTGTACAAAATCAATAAAATATATTTTTTTTAAAAATCTAGCATTTGGATTATAATGGAGGAATGGAGAATGATAGAGATGGATGATGTGGATGACTGAAGGGCAGATTCTGAAAAAAAGATGATGAGGTCAGATTGGGAAATAAATAGGATATCTAAGTGAAACTGTCTAGAGCTCAAGAAGGTCTTGGCTATGTCAATTTGGGATCTCCCAGTTGGCAGTTGAGGATCCATAGAAGAGAATCACATGACCCAGTGATATTCTGTAGAGAGAAGAGGGTGTACACCAATGCCTAGTATTGAGAAGTTGAAAGAGAAAACTTATGAGATATTATCCTAGAATTAAGAGAGGGAAGTTTCAAGAAGGAGATACAATATAGACACTCTGAAGATCCAACAAGATAGGGATCACTGAGTGACACCTGAATTTAAAACCAGGATATGCAATTTTAAAATCTGCTTAATTCTAAGTGGACTGCATCAGACATTTCATGCAACACCACTGATTTGCATATAAGAAGGTAAAGGTGATAGGCAGTAATTAGTCAAAGAACCAACACATTTTCCCAAAAACAAGCCAACAGAAAACTCTCCTCCTGAGAATTTAAGGAATAGTGATTTGAATTCTTTACTCTCACTTTAGCCCAAGGACTGTTCTCTGTGATATGGCTTTAGGTGATGCTAGTCCACACTCTCTTCCCAGACATCCTTCCATGAAGATTGCCTAGCCATGCTGATGATATGTATTTCCCCCATATATACCAGACTTTTCAAACCTCTGTGCCTTTGGTCATTCTGTTCCCTCAGTCTAGAATTCCTTTAACTTTCTCCCAAATGACAAAAAATTATCATACTTTAAGCTTAATTTCTGCACCATGCCACATTCTAACCTTGCTCACATAACATTATCTTCTGCCCCAACACTGTTTCCTTCCTCCCTCCCTCCCTCCCTCCCTCCCTCCCTCCCTCCCTCCCTCCCTCCCTCCCTCCTTCCCTTCCTCCCTCCCTCCTTCCCTTCCTTCCTCCTTTCAAAATGAATTTTTATTGATTTCAGAGAGGAAGGGAGAGGGAGAGAGAGATAGAAACATCAATGATGAGAGAGAATTATTGATCAGTTGCCTCCTGCAAGTCTCCCACTGGGGATCAAGCCTGCAACCAGAGCTTGTGCCCTGACTGGGAATCAAACAGTGATCCTGGTTCATAGGTTGATGCTCAAGCACTGAACAACACCAGCCGGGCACTGTTTATCTTCTTCACAGCACCTTTTCCCAAATTACACTTCATTTGTTTAGTTACCTGTTTAAATCCCTGCCTCTGCTTTGGAATGTAAGCATCACAAGGTGAAGGACCACACTTACCTAGGTCTATATTCTATCCATTTGTATCTACTGCATCTCAGTGCTTGGTATACAGAAGGCGCTCAATCAATAGCCATTGAATGGATAGAGGGAACAATGTGTCATGCTTTAAAAGAATTTTTAATATAATTTAGGCACATATAAGAAAATTTCATAAAAGAAGTAATACGTTATCCTGGAGAGTTGAAGGCGATAAACAGAACTGAAGTTGGGGGAGAGCAAGTGGGAGGAGAGAAAAGAAGCCACCAAGTACCCACCAGACACATTCCTTGTCAGTCATTTTATCCTCACACAAACATTGTAAAGTAGGTGCTATGATTCCCAGCTCATGAATGAGCCCACAGAAGCTTGGAGAGGCTACTGATTCGTTGCCCAAATCACATAGCGAGTAAGTGGCAGCGCTGCGGTGAGCCTGCTTTTCTGGGATGCCATGTTGCTTTCATGAATTAGAATGCACAAGAGTAGAGCAAATTAAATGTAAAGCAGATGTGAACAGAGATCCAGGGTCCATTAATTGATCTAGTAAAGGGCAACAGAACTACCGATGCAAGAGCAGGTAAATTTGTAATTAAAGGGTGCATCATAATTAATCTTTGTGTGGAGAGAAACTGTGCAGTGAGAACAACCCTGAACGATGTTTAATAGCCTAGACCCGTGGTCCGCAAACTGAGGCTCGAGAGCCACATGCGGCTTTTTCGCTCCTTGTGTGTGGCTCTTCCACAAAATACCACGGCCTGGGCGAGTCTATTTTGAAGAAGTGGCATTAGAAGAAGTTTAAGTTTAAAAAGTTTGACTCTCAAAAGAAATTTCAATCGTTGTACTGTTGATATTTAGCTCTGTTGCTTAATGAGTTTGCCGACCACTGGCCTAGACTTTGACCATGACTCTGCCAAATGATAGCTGAGTCACTGTTCAAATCACTTACCCACTTTGAGCCTTTGAGTCCTCAGGGGACAAAATCAGATCTGTCCTGCCTACTTACCTCAGGGGACAAAGCATTCATCATATTTTGCAAGCATTCTGAAAATTGATACAGGCTCCACACACTAAAAGATAATTAATTCTAGTCCTCCTGACTGCTTCCCTGTCCTACACTCTTTGAGACATTTTTCTTACAAATTTTTGCTTATCCTTTTCTTTTTGTCTTAATCATACTAATGTGCTGGCAATTAAGCCCATGGTGTTCCTCTAAGCCCTATTTAGAAATAATTTTAAAGCTCTGATGTCTTTCAAGAAACATTCCAAATATAATACTATAGTAGAATTTTGGCTGGGATTGGGGCTAAGAAGTTCAGAAGGCCTGTTGGGCCACAGATCATTTATGTGGTCATATGCAAATACTTTTCCTTATCTCAGTCTCAGTTTTTTCACCTCCAAAATGAATTAAATTATTTCTAAAATTGATCACAACTCTCCTGTTTTATGACTACTCTTGTGAAATCAATTTGATGTGTGAAATGTGGCTTAATCATTCCCCCTTTTTCCAACTTGGTCCTTAAGAATCTGAAGAAATATTTATTTTCCTGACCCTGAAATGATTCTGAGATTGAACATACATAGAGAGCACTTCTCTGTCTGTAAGTATCCTTATTACAGCATTAAAGCCCAAGATGAGCAACTTTCTCCTCTAAATATTAGATTGATTCTACATTCTCACTGTCAATAGGGTTTAAAAAATACTTCTATCCCTTATAGTTGGCACCTGATAGGAAATTTCAGAGGAGAAGTGATCATCTTAAACAATAGGCACTTGCTTTGATTCAGGGAATGAAAGTTACATGATATTTTAATCTGATATCAGCACAAATAACCACCCAAAGGTCAGACAGATGGATGAACCGTGGCTTTCTGTGATTACCTCTGCAACCCATACATCAACGGGTGAGAAATAAATGTTGCCTGTGGTTCAGCTAGACCTAGAAATTAATACTGGTTTGGGAAAAATGTTAATACCGGTTTACACTGCATTAGCAGCAGTCCAGTTTTGGATGCCATTGGGAAACAATTAACCCATTCACTGTGTATGTAGAATATTTATTTCTGGCAATCACATTTGAGTGTAAAAGTAACACATTAGAGTTTTTCTAAAGAATAATGGCTAGTTTGGTGAGAGGGTCTGAAAGCCATGCTCTATAAAAAAATCAGAGGATATTAATCCAGATAAAAAAGATTTGAAAGGGCCGAAACCGGTTTGGCTCAGTGGATAGAGCGTTGACCTGTGGACTGAAGGGTCCCAGGTCGATTCCGGTCAAAGGCATGTACCTTGGTTGAGGGCACATCCCCAGTGGGGGGTGTGCAAGAGGCAGCTGATTGATGATTCTCTCTCATCGATGTTTCTAACTCTCTATCCCTCTCTCTTCCTCTCTGTGAAAAATCAATAAAATATATTTTTAAAAAAGATTTGAAGGGAACCCCACAATAGTTGTCAATTACTTAAATACTATACTAGAGGCCCAATGCATGGATCCAAGCATGCGGGATGGGAGGTCCCTCAGTCTGGCCTGCGCCCTCTCGCAATCTGAGATCCCTCAGGGAATGTCTGACTGTCGGTTTAGGCCCAATCTCCACAGGCAGTGTCGGACATCCCCTGAGGGATGTAGCCATGTGCCAAGGAGCAGGCAGCCAGGGAGGAGCCAGAGCCGGCACTGTGCCACTCTCACTCATTCCGGCCTGCTGTGCTTGCCACTGCTGCCACTTGCAGCTATGCTCGCCAGCCCTGACCCTGACTCTGGCGGAGTGGCACTCCCCGGTGGGAGCACACTGACCACTAGAGGACAGCCCCCTGATGGTCAGTGCTTGTCATAACAACTGGTCCACAGGTCAGTCTGGCTGTTCTGGTTGTTCCATTGTAATGGTCATTTAGGCATATATATATATATATATATATATATATATATATTGACTATGAGGAACAAAGCAGATAAATAGGAGGGAGATATTTAAATAGAAAGATATAGAAATAGAAAGATATAGAAATAGAAATATATAAATAGAAATACATAAATAGAAATAGATATATAAATAGAAAGAGATATTTGTCTGAACGGTACAGAAAAGGTTCTAAGTAATCAGGCTTTTCTTTATTAGAACAGGTCCCCCCAGAGGTGGCACTGACTAAACACAGAACATGTGTGAGCAGAGTGTGGATGGTCACCTATCAGAGATCCTATGGTTAGGAAATAACAAAGAATCCTTATAGCATTAAGATGAACACCCTACCTCCCTTTTTTGAGTTATTCTTGAGTGACCTTCTAAATCAACAGCTTAGAAAAACTACATCTCTGTTGGAGAGAAAGTGTGGCTTTCATTGCTCAATTATAACCATGGAGCTCTAAGTGCAAGTCAATATTAGGTTATCAATACTGGTCTACATATCAGTCCTCATTTGTGTTTTGCACTAATGATGTTCTCTGTGTTAGAGGTACTTGGAGTCTCAGATCCTCTTCCATCATCATAATTTGCTCTTCGGTTTGCTTTTAAATTCTTCTCTACATTCTATAGATGTTGAGTGCAGATCTCATAATAGAGATTAGATGAAGAAACTTTCACTTCTGGCCAAATTAAGAATGGGTCTCCCTAATCCGAGGTGAGATCACAGGATGCTAAGAAGTACTGAGGCAGAATACTAGAGGCAGACTATCTGGGTTAGAGTCCTGACTCTGCCATTTACTATGTGACATTGTGTAAAACACTACACTTTCATATGCCTCCATTTCTTATTTTTAATTGGAGCTAATCATCATAACCACTTCATGGGATGATTGTGAGGAGTAAATGAATTAACATTTGCCAAATGCTTGGAATCATGCCTGGCAAGAGATTAAGTGTGGTATGTTTGTTAAATCAAACAAATGCTTACATAGTCCTATGTTAACATGATTTGTCATATTAGATAGTAGGTAAACTTCCTCCTGCTCTGCTCATCTCCTAAAATGTTAGCTTTTCTTGGTTTCTAATCTATTTGTGAACTATATTTTCTCTTTAAGCAATCTCATTCACTCACTGGTTTGTTTGTTTGTTAAGAGGAAAGTCTATTTAAGAATTTTTAATAGAGATATATAAAGGGCAGAAATAGCATTTGAAGTTCCATGTTTAAGTTATAGTAGCTTCATTCCTTTCTGGTGGGATGGTATGTCAGTTTCCCGGAGCCCCAGATTCTAGATCTAGAACAAGGTGTTAATGATGCCTTCCTAACAAGATTGTCCTCAGAGTTAAAAATAAACACAGAAAATGCCAATGGTGTTCAAAGTGGTGACTATTATTTGGGAGTCATCCTTTTGATATACATGATGCTTATTAGACCTATGCTAAAATTAAGTGAAAGGTTAACATTTTCAATATTTTTTGAATGGAAGACAATGTAGGATATTGATAATAAACAAAGTAGGAATCTTAAATGTTGGTAATGGAGTAAAATTAAATCAACCTGGATAATATTTAAATTTAAAAAATAATTTAAAAAATTTTCAATTACAGTTGACATATAATATTACAGTAGGTTTAGGTGTACAACTTAGTAATTAGATATTTCTGCAACTTATGAAGTGATCACCCCAATAAGTGATCTGGTTTTAAATGCCATTTGTGTTTGGGCAGGAGGCCAATATGCATATCCCATTAGAACTCTCTTGCCACCATCTTGCCTCCTCTTGAATGTTTCACATGCACGTCAAAGTCAACATGGCAAAGACAGAATATTGGACTCTCCCCACTCCAAACCCACACTTATCACAGTTCACTAATCCAGATGATGGCACCACAATCATTGAGTTATCCAAACCCAAACTTCAAGAAAAAGTAGCTGCCATAACACAAACTGCATAATTAAAATTCGGGCAGTATAAATATACTACTGTGATACTGATATACTATAAAATGACATATATAATGTATAATAATATTGTGATATATTACTTACATATTTTCATACTGATAAGATAAAAGCGTAAGTTTTCCTGATCAACCTGAGTAGCATTTTCCCAGGAAAAAAGAAATGCAAGAAAGACATGATTTAAATATAAAACACTCTAAAAGGAGGCATAATTCTGGGCAACCACTACAGTGTTAGAACAATCATTCTGGAGAGAAAAAAAACGTCAAATCTCCAGGAGTGCCAGGCCAGCATGACTCAGTGGTTGAGCATCTACCTATGAACCAGGAGGTCATGGTTTGATTCTTGGGTTGGGGCATGTGCCCATTTTGTGGGCTTGATCTCCAATAGGAAGCTAGCTCTCATATTGATGTTTTTCTGTCTTTCTTTCCCTCTCCCTTCCTCTCTCTAAAATCAATTAAATTTTTTAAAAAAGGAGAACCATTGACAATTGGAGCCTGGGCTGAAAAGGAGAGGGCAGGTTGAAGGGCAATTTGGAGTTGGAATGCAAAAATCACCACATCTGTTGTGGGGGCCAGTTATAAGGAGGCATGGAATGGGTTGGGGGTGGGGAAAAAGGAGGAAAGGAAGCCCCCCTTCTAGTCCTTATTAACACACTGGGACTCTGAAAACTAGTCTGAAATGGGAGGAGGGGGATTGGCTCCCTCCTATTGCCAAATCTGCAAAGTTAAAAGCATCCCATGCTGGATACTTGCTGCATAATGCTTTTGCCAGCTATACAGTCTGTCTTTTTGTGAATGCTATAGAAGCTAACAATCTGGAACAAAGTCCGCAGGCACCTCCCTGTCATCCTCTTGTAGGTATAAGAAGTAGGATCCCTAGTTGGGGGTTATAGTCTTGCTGCCTTTATCTTCCACCTGACAAGGAATATATAACCTGAGTGTGAAGCATCCTGCTGCCAATTTTGCAAAAACCCCGTTATCACACAACTCAATGAGCAGTGTTTACCCTTATAAGGTACCTCCCAACAGCTCACTGAGCTGCTTTTCAAAGATGTCTCTGCAGCCTGAGAAGGTAACTGAGGCATGTCTTTCAAATGCGAGGCTGTGCCAGGAGGCGGGGAGAATGGAGTTAAGCTAGCTAGGAAGCCAGGAGATAATGAGGCCAATGCCAGGGATGTTACCTCAGTCACCATCACTCAGAGAAACCAGGTGTTCCTCTGCCAGAAGGCAGCCTTGAACTCTGCGTTTGGGTTCCCCACCCCTTGGGTGGCCTTTCTGTGATTGTAAAGTTACTAAACCTAAGGCTGTATATAGTGGCATACCTCAAGTATTTTACTCAGGAGCAGATTATTTCTTTTAATGCCCCCTCTCTCAAAAAAAAAACAAAAACCCAATTATTTTCAATAATAATCCCACACAACATTCAATAACAACTATTTTTCTTTAGTTTTAAGACAACTTTTAAATTTCAAGGATACATTTTTTCAGATTCAATCAAATATTTCATTGATGAGTTGAAAATTGCCATTATGAAACAAAAAATATTATGCCTTGCAGTTCACTTTCTGCTTCAGTGTTTTAAATTTTAAGTATGAATGAAAACTCCAAATAGTCCCCCAGCATGACATAATTGAAGTAATCCACTTTTTGGGGTCTCTGTGTGTACAATCACAGTGCTGGAGTCATTTATTTGGAACCAACTGTTTAAATTCAGGAAGGAATACATGGTACTGTGGGGAAGGTGACAGGGTCTGCCCCAGAGTGAACTCCACCAGTTCTGGACCCTTAGCCTTGCCCTCTGGGAACCAATGCAAGCAGATGAGTCCCTGTGTGCTAGAAGCTAACAGAATAACGGAGAATCCCTCTAATTAACTTCTTTGTAGACACAGCACTTATTAAAGAATAAATAACAAAAACGCACTCATTTAAAGATTACACATTTATTATTAAAACACAACAGCAACCACAGGCATTGTTTAGAGCTCAGACCAATACAATTTTTTTTTTCACAGAGTGGTTATTTTATCACTGGCATTCTTAGAATTTCTAGCACATGGGGGGTAATAAAAAGCAGATCAAACGTTTGGTGTGTTTCTGTATTGTTATTAAATTCTCTACAACTGATGTGTCCCTTCTGCCTGCATTCAGAGGAGACGCCTGCCAATGAGCCTCCATTGGTACACCTCTGACTGGCAAGGTCTAAAAGTGTTTCCCAAGATGTGGACTGGCTAGAGACACTTGTGTTGACTGGACCGTGTGGTACTAGGAGAGCCATGTACCTCTGAGAAGGTTTGGTGCAAAAGCCCACCCAACAGGAGTGTCCCCATTGGATGGCTGCAGCCTGACAACAAACAAGCCTTCTTTGGAGTAGAGCCAATAGGAGGCTTCATGTGTATTTGTGCTCAAGTTTCATTTTTGTGTACAATGTGCTATTGTTAACCATTTAAAGGTCTCCAGGGTCTCCTTGGATTAGAAGGAAGTTGCAGGACCTTGGAGTAGTGGTATAATGAAGCAAGTCTCTTCCTGGTAACCTTAAGTAGCCGAATGCAAAATTATGCTAAAAAAAAAATAGCAATACCTTTGTGTACTCTCAAGAGTCCATAAGACACATCTGGGTCTAGTACACAATTTTATTTTTACAAAAATGTTTCAGATATAGGTTTTACTATCCTTATTTTACAAATGAGTCAACCGAGGCTCTGAGAAGGTAGGTGATTTGCCAGCAACATACAGTCGGTGCATGACTGGGTGGGACACAAAAGCATGATCTTCTGAGCCCAGTGTACTCTCTACCACACAGCTCTAGAGTAGGCACTGTCATAGATGAGATGACAAATAGGAGTGCCTACTGCTTACAAAAAGCTTACAATATGTTAGTTAGCAGAAGGTCAGATTCCATTACGTTTAATCTGCCAGGTATGTCCGTTTCCATCTTGTTCACCATCCTAACATAATACTATCTTTTAAGACCTATCTTGCCCTGGCCAATGTTACTAAATGGTTAAAGCATTAGCCTGTGCACCGAAGGGTCACTCATTTGATTCTCAGTCAAGGGCATGTACCTGGGTTGCAGGTTTGATCCTTGGTCCCAATTGGGAGGCAGCCCATCAATGTGTTTTTTTCACATGGAGCGCGCGCGCTCTCTCTCTCTCTCTCTCTCTCTCTCTCTCTCTCTCTCTCTCTCTCTCTTTCTCCTCTCTCTCTCTCCCTCTTTCTCTCTCTTTCTTGTATACTCACTCTAAAAATCAATGGGGAAAAAATGCCCTGTGTGAGGATTAACAATAACAACAACAAAAGAGACCTATCTCAAGAGAAGTTTTCATCCCCGAAGCCTTTTCTGATTCCAAAGGCAGAGTTAGTTGCTTTCTCCTATCTCCCCACTCCTATCTCACATCCCTGACCAGGTAAATGGTAACCCTGACTGGCCTGTCTCCAAGCTTGTCAAGGCTCTCCTTAAGATCAGGAGCATTAGGTTATTCCCATTTGGATCCCCAATGTCTAGCAGGGTGTTTGGCTCTGAGTATATTTTCATTACCACACATCCCAATTTCTGGGAAACACTACAGCTAAGATATTTTCTACTATAATTGAGGGTGATGAGTCAGTGTAACCTCACCCTCTTATATTGAGGTGAATGTCTCCATTAAATTTTATTTGCTTTCTCTTAGAGATGAGAGATCAGAAATCTGGAGAGACACACTTACATCATCGACTCCATTTCCAAACACTGATATTGAGAACATAACATGATTATCCTGTGAATAAAATCAATATTCTATTTCTTAATGCTGCTAAATATATCTCCCAAACCAATCATGCATTGCATTAGCAAACTCTCAGAGAGAATATTAGAGCCAGAATGGGTCTTTGAAAAATCATGCCACTCAGCATCCTGATTTTGTAAGTGGGGAAATCAAGACACTGAGATACTAAGTAACTTGCCTACGATTTCATGGAACAGCCAAGCCAGCTTGTACTTGCTGATATTCCTTGCTGGTTCCATGGCCCAAAGGAGGAAGAAGATTGGTAATGACAAAAGCAAAGTTCAGGGTTGGAGACAGGGGTGCTTACCCACCGACTCCCTGCTCAAGGAAATTCAATATAAAACAGGAACTTATACAGTAAGAACTGACTGGCTCCCACAGCAGAGGGTATTCCCTTGATCAAACAATATGCCACAGGACTCTGTAAAATGCAAGTTTTCTCTCTAAGAGAAATTAAAATTAAATGCTATAACAAAACAAGGCTTATATATATTTTTGAAGCAGAGGAATTTATGTCATAAAGTGGGTTATTAAGAGGGGCTTAATGTTAGAATTTCTGGCTCTAGAATTACATATATATATTTGTGTTCATCTGTACAGCAACAACAGGAAACCAATGTAATGATTTTTCATAGCTCTCAACTGGGGTGTATTGAAGGATGCTGGAGGATAGGTCAGCTTGGGGGCTATGGGATTCTCTTCCCTTTAGAGGAAGAGTGAGTGGGGGTTGGTGTGGCCATGTAGTGAATACCTGAGCGGGGAGAGCCTATGTCCTGTGCTTCACTTGATACCACAGTCAACAGAACTTGTGGATTGAAGATGGAGTAGGAGGTCAGGAAGAGGATAGGAAACAAACCCCGAGCCTGAGCCAGAGGCCAAAAGGCAAGGTCACTAAACACAACGACGTGGGTGAGACATATGAGAAGCTAGTGCAGAAACATATGAGAAGCTAGGTTCTAAGGCCAGAGGGTAAAAGAGCCAGGGAGAGGAGGGCAGGGGAAAAGTTGGAAGAGCAATTTGGGGTGACATGTGGATGGGCCCCTGAACACTGCTGTCCACAGGAGTCTCTACATATCTTGTCCTGCCCACCTGACTGAATGGTTTCTGCATTTCAACAATAGACTACAGCACCACTCTCTAACACAGCGGTTCTCAATCTTTCTAATGCTGCAACTCTTAAATACAGTTCCTCACAGGCGTCTTCAAACTACGGCCCGCGGGCCACATGTGGCCCGCAGAGGAGTCTGATCCGGCCCGCCAGGTTTTTTGGGCAGTGAGCGCAGCCGAGGTGTTACAGTAGGAATTAGTAGTTCATATAGTCCGGCCCTCCAGCTCTCTGAGGGACCGTGATCTGGCCCCCACTTTAAAAAGTTTGAGGACCCCTGCAAGACCCACAGGTTGAGAACTGCTGCTGTAGAGCCTAAGGCCATCAGAAAACACAGATATTTACATTGCGATTCATAACAGTAGCAAAATTATAGTTATGAAGTAGCAACGAAAATAATTTTATGGTTGGGGGTCACCACCATAAGGTGGGGTGGGGGAAGCCAGCTCCGGTTTTCTCTTGAGGATATTTTACAGGTAAAGGCAGCACAAGCAATATCCTACCCAAAGAACATTATTACCTACTTCTCAATTTGAAGATGTTAGGCTAGAACAATGTCCACTCATATTGGAAGGCCACAATGGTGTACACACACCCCATGAAAAAACTCCATATGAGAGGGAGTGGGATTTAGGAAATGCTGAGATTTCAACCCTGTGAGTTGGTCACATTTTGCAGATGTAAGTGAGGTCCCCAAAGGTGACACTGAGTTGATCAAAACGGAGATTACTCTGGGTAGGGCTAACTTTAAAAAGAGAGGCAAGGCCTTCCCAGAAAGGAAGGGAAAGATTTGAGGCAGCACACTTTGCTGTTGGCCTTGAAGAAACCATCAGCCATGTTGTGAACTACCCGTGGAGAATAGATAGCTTGTAGGGCCTACGGCCACTTTCCTATAACCCCCAAAGAACAGAATTCTGTTAAGGACCTGCAAAAGCTTGGCCCCGGATGAGAAGACAGCTGTACTGGCACATTTGACAGTACGGTGGGCCCCTGAGCAGAGGACCCAGCGAAGCCACACTTGGACTTCCTGACCCAGGAAACTGTGGAAAATCAATGTGTGTCCATTTCAGCTATTAAATCTGTGGCTATTTGTTACACAGCAATAGAAAAGTAATATTTAGTTTTCTAACTAGTAGGCACCATTTACCATGAGGAATGAGAGTCATGCATGACCCTAGGCCAGCCATCCTAGACAGCAAGCATCCCCTACTGGGAAAACTGCTGGGAGAAAAGTGAGCTCTTGTTTGTCTCACCAGTGTCTAATATAAGCCTTTCTTAAGCAAAGAAAATTGGCCATTTTGAACAACACAGGTAATTAGGCATCATTGCTAAACCACAGGTGGCTGCCAACAGGTGTAATTATCTTCATCTTCTAACAATCTTAAGCTTTTAAAACTACCCACTAAGGAAGGGTTGGAAATTGCATGTTGAATGAGCTGGGGCGAAACATTCCCATGCGATTTTAAAGAACACACTAGAGGATGGCGCCACTGAGTCAAAGCGCCCTTCTGCCATTTTGGTCAGAAATGAAGCTATGAATTCCTCTGTTCATCATTCAGAAAAAAACCACGATCCCATGGTGTTTGTCATATCTCCGAGGAAGAGTTGCTTATAACTGTTTATTGTCCTCCCATTGTTCTTGGGATCTCTATGTAGACACTTAAAGTGTGGCCATCTCTTTTTGAAATCCTAGCTCCTAGCATGGTGCCTCTACTAAAGGGAATGCCCAATCTCCCTACTGTTTTGGATAAATGAAATGTGAATAGACAGTATTTGGCACACATTTTTCTGAAATGTGTTAAGTATATGTATATATTTATGCTAAGTTATAAATGTGTAAATGTGTTATGTACATGTGTGAGAAATCTATACTTTAAATGCTATTAAACAAATCCCACAATTGACCCGTTTTGTGTGGGGGATTTTTTTGTTTGTTTCACAGTCTTAGTATAGGTGTTTACCATCTGTTGCCTGGATGATAAAAAACAAAACAAAACAAAACAAAAACAACAACAAAAAAAAACAGGAAAAGAAAAAAATACACCTCATGATGTCCCACATTGGGGATCAGGCCCAAAACCTGGGCATGTGCCCTGACCAGAATCAAACCATCACTTCCTGGTTCATATGTCAACCACTGCACCATGCCGGTTGGATCAATACCTCTATTTTTAAAGGGATTGCATCTTAGCTCTTGAAATTAGAACACATTGTCTTGGCTCTAAGGACCTTGCTGGCCGCCTCACACGTCAGGCTCCACTGTGTACCCTGCCCTTTGGATACTCAGAAGTACCCACCATCCCTCAAGTGCATTTTCAATCTTCTTTGCCAGTGCTGTTTACTCTGACATTCCCTACCCTCTACTCCTTCTCCACTTGGAATAATCCTAAACACAGTCAAGACCCAGTTCCAACTTCCTTCCTCCCACGGTGTCCTGAGAAACCTGAACCTGGAAGAATGCAAGTGACAGGAAGCCTGATTCAAAGTGGCTCCAACAATAAGAGGTTTGTTTTCTCACTTAAGAAAATCAATGCCGTGGTGATGCCGTGGTTAATTCAACGCTCAATGGGCCATAAAAGATGGGGGTTCTTTCCAACTTTCTGTTCTGCCATCACCAGTGTGGCTTTATCTTCAAGTTTGATCATCAGGCTTTCCCTCACAAACCATGGGTAGCACTGTTTATTATATGTTAATGTCTATATTAGGATATTAGTCAGGCTTTCCAGATAAAAAGAACGTATAGAGTTGTGTGTGTGTGTGTGTGTGTGTGTGTGTGTGTGTGTGTGTGTGTGTGCATGCGTGCAGAGAGAGAGATTTATTTTAAGGAATTGGTTCATATAATTGTGGAAATTGAAAAACTGAAATTTGCAAGCAGGTTGGCAGGCTGGAGACCCAGGGAAGTATTTATGTTGCAGCCCCAAAGCCCAAGGATTCTGGAAGCACAATTCCCTCTTCCTTGGGAGACCTCAGTCCTTTTCTCTTAAGGCCTTCAACTGATTGGATGAGGCCCACCAACATTAAGGAGGGTAATCTGCATTACTCAAAGTCTACTGCTATAAATGTTAATCTCATCTAAAACCTATCTTTACAGAAACAACTAGAATAATGTTTGAGCAAATGCCTGGGTACTGTGGACTAGCCAAATTGACATAAAATTAGTCATTATGAGACTGAAATTACCATGATTGTTATAGATATTAGCCAAGGATAATCTCCTGGGGCAGGGGAGGGGTTCCTTCCCTGGGCACATTCAAACAAAATTGGGGCTCTGCCTGCAAGGCAGACTGTGGTTATGGATGGGATTGGATGAAAGTACGGATTTAAGCGGGTAAATGTCTGTTAAACACCAGGCAGGCAGAATCCCAATACTTTATGGCCTTCTTTACATGTTTTACCAATCCTATTAGATCCCTTGTTATACTGAGTCATGGGTTTATGGCATATCTCCTTAGACTGTAGGTTAACCCTTGAATAAGAATGATATACTGGTTACCTCTTCATCAACAGTCCCTTACGTGGTGCTCAATATCAGGTGACTACTCTGTAAATGCTACTGAATTAACCCAATTTAACCCAAGTTGGCTATTCTTTTTTTTTATTTTTATTTTTTTTTTATTTTTTACAGAGAGGAAGGGAGAGAGATAGCTAGAAATGTCGATGAGAGAGAAACATCGACCAGCTGCCTCCTGCACATCCCCTACCAGGGATGTGCCCACAACCAATGTACAGGCCCTTGACCGGAATCGAACACGGGACCCTTCAGTTCCCAGACCAACGCTCTACCGCTGAGCCAAACCGGTTTTGGCCCAAGTTGGCTATTCTTGTGCTAAATCAACCTTGTGCTTGCTACTGTTACAGAAATTGCATATTTCTATCCACCACAACCTTTGTTGAAGTCACAGATTCGCAACTGCTATTCCAACTGCTAATTACTTCTGGCCATTCTTGTAAAGAACTTAGGGGACCATAAAATTGACCAAGTAGTCTAGCCATGTGAAGTTCTCTTCTTTTTCACACATCCATAACCTGGAAAAAAAAATCCCAGTGGCAAAGTAAAGAATCCTCTCAGCCTTATATTCAGCAATAATAATTAGAGATAAAGGGTCCATTGTTTGCCCTAAAGCATAAGCTCAGATAAAATAGGTCATCTGGAGTCCGTCTGATCTCAGAGCCTCAGGTACAATTACTTAATTCAAATATTCTCATGACTCCTATATATATATATATATATATATATATATATATATATATATATATATATGTATATATATATATATATATATATGTATATATATATTATTTTTTTTAACAGAGTTAAAGTTCCCAAAATTTAGAAAGTGAAATAATCAGATAGCAGTCTTCTTTATCACAAAGTCAAAGGTCATCAGGAGTGATAAATACAGAGGATGATAAAATCAATTCTCACTTGGCCACTGTGTAGCGGAATTTAAGGAGCATTTTACTAAGCACCTTTCATGTTTTGGGCATCAGGATAGACACTCATTTGCAATATTATATTTTCCAAAGTTCAGCCCCCCGCCTTTGCTGAAGCATATGAGAATCAAATATCCAGCTATGGTGGTAAAATAATGATAGTTATACAAAGAAACAGACATGTACCAATATCACCATTAGCAATTTCCCTGCATTGTGTAATTTAATTCTCACAAAATCTCATGAAGCTGATTTAGTCCTTATCTCCATTTCAACAGATGAAGACTTCGGGGCTGAGAGTGGGTAGGCAACATGCTGACAGTTATACCAGCAGGAAGCCCTGGAACCTGTACTCAGCTCCATGTATGATCCCAGAGTCCATGCTCAGACCTCTATACCTGCTGCACCCCAGACAGGGGGCTTTGTATGTATTATCTCATTTAAAACTGGAAATGAGGAAAAGTTTGAGTCTTAAATCAACACATAAAGGGGAAAATATAATTTATTTCCTGTAATTAAAAATAATTTTAAATAAACTCAAAATATGGCCTTAAACACATGTAAAGAGTATGTCAACAGAGGGGAAAATCATCAAAAAAAAAAAAAGGTGGGGCAGAAAAACAGAAGCCTGCAGTGCTTAGCCAGAGTTGTCCATGAGCATTTTAGTCACTATAGATAACATTATAATATGCCTAGTATAGTTGAGCAAGACTTACTATAACCTGGAGGAATGCTGTTAGCTGCTCTAATTTCATAATACCAAAACAAGAAGGTAATTATACATGTAATTTCCAGGATATCTTGCCCTGGCCAGGTGGCTCAGTTGGTTAGAGTGTTGTCCCATATACCAAAGGGCAGTGGGTTCGATTCCCAGTCAGGGCATGTAACAGGTTGAGGGTTCGATCCCCTGTCGGGGAACATATGGGAGGCAACTGATGGATATTTCATTCTCACATTGATGTTTCTCTCTCTTTTTCTCCCCTCCTCTCTCTCTAAAATCAATAGAAGGCTATTCTCTGGTGAGGATTTAAAAATGTAATTTCCAGGATTATCTTGAATATAAACAGCACATTCCCCAGGAAACAAACAAACAAATAAAATTCCATCCGTTGGACAGGGACATTCCCAGTTGTAGTATAAAATATCATGTATCTATACGTGCCATGTGAACATAACTTGTGTTAATTAAGTAGTTCTAAGATTATTAGAAACCTGATCATTTCCGGGTGAATTAATCAAGTCCAGTTCTTATCCCACTGAGCCAAGGAATAAACGTACCATAATGAATTTATGAAGTTAATAATGTCAGTTGATGAGGCTGTTTGGCAGTCAGTTGGCGTTTTCCTGAGTCCCCCACTCTCCCTCACCATGCCTGCTTTCCTCCTGTTGGAAAGCTCCAAGACCACGCACTACTCTCACACAACACAAGTAAGAAAAGGGACACTAAGAGAAGCTTGGTAACTTGCTTAGCTCTGCACAGCTATGTGGGGCGCTGCTACAGTGTTTGAACAGGTTCAACCCTCAGATTAATGAGAGGGCACAGTCCTCTCGTGGCCACGTGGAAGTCACTCCCCGCACAGTTAGAGCCAACAGCTGTAGTTGTCAGCTTGAACCTATGGTCCGAACACTTGGCCCCACGTGCCTGGGTGATGTGGGCTTGATGGAGTTCAGGTGCATGTGATTGAGTAGATTTGAAACCCATGAGAATGTTGTAAACATCTTGACCACACCCTTACTTTGCCTCGTGGCATCTGCCATAAAATAAAGACATGGCTTGTGGGGTGCAGCACTTTCTCTCCATGAGGAAGCAGCGTCCCACCGAAACCCAGCTTTCATTCTTGTCTGTCTTTTCTAAGCCTTTCAGCCTCCCCTACTCAGGTTCACCCTGGGCTGTGCCAGCGTGGCACACAGCTAATGTAGTGAACTCTACGGGAGAAGATGACACCACACTGACCATGTGGATGAGCCAGGTGACCTGGAGCACTGCTCTTTCCACTTGCCACCAATTACAAAGACCCCCACTGACACTAGAAGTCATCTGTTCTCAGTGCCTGAGTGAGGACCTCACATTGGCTCCTCTTGAAAGCTCTGTGTTTTACCCTCTCCTATATAAGCAGTTAAAATTCTTTGAAATACCTCACCTGCCTTCCCTCCCTTCCATCCTTCTCTTGAACTTTCTTGCTCTTCCCCATACTTCTCTCACCACCAAAGTCTTCATTAACACAGCAGAAGTATAGGGACCACTGCTAGGATAAGGGGAGAGGGGAAAGGTAGGGACCCTCCGCCTTGCTTCTAAACTAAAGTCACAGTATGTTTCTGCCTCTAACCTGTCTCCAGTTCCTCCCCGCCCCCCCCCGCCCCCCCATGCTGACAGCATCTTCTTTGCCTGTTATTTTTAGCTGGGGCTTGGCTAATCTGCTAAGTGCTGACCATGGATGCTCCTGGAGTGACACTGATGACAGCATGTGTCCCAGCAGGCCACATGGCCATGGCCATCCTTTCCAGACTCCCTGCTTCACTGATGTTAAGAAATGGCTCTCTCACACTTCACCAAATTCCAGCAGAGTTTCAACCCCAGTCCTCCATCACCCTCTCCCTGACAGAGCCACTTGCAGGTGGAAGGACCTTGGGATGTAGACTCAGATGGAAAAATGTGGTCTTGGTTAAATAGCCACTCGCTCAATACACTTTCTCTTGATGGAGTATTCATCTAACACATAAGTCAGAGTATACTGCCTTTTGCAATACAGCGCATGCCATGTAGCAAATGCAAAACTCTGGAAATAATACCATATTTCATTCAAATTCTTTTCTTATAAATGAGAATAAATGTTTTACCTGGAACAAAGCTTCCCTGGACCACCTCCTTGTACGCCCACCAGCCTTCATGGATTTTTGGTGAATTCTGTTGAGCTAAAGGAAAAACAAGGAAGAGAGACTAAGATAATAGCAGAGAAGTGCTATGTCCTGGCTGTCAAAGCAAGAAGCATGAATATACATAAAATAATACTTTTCTCCCCCAAAGTCCTACTAACAAATTCAATAGCAACCCTTCCCCTCCTATTCAATTAGATCATTAGCCTGTAAATATGTTGTCATGGAGTACTATAAAAAGCACTCGGGATATTTCTATTATATTTAATAGAAATAGACTATAATTATATATTTAAGCCTATTTGAATTCCCCTGTCATTTGTCTCTACCTCCGACTTGGCTCTTTGCTTCTTCTGTTCCCTGCACACACACACACCCTCTGCTGGAACTGAGAGGAAGCTGATCCCATCCACAAGCTAGGCAAAAATTCTACAGATTCACAGAACTCTTAGGGATGGAGAGGTAGGGAGTTTTCTGAGAGCGCCAAACTAGAAGTGGGAAAGGTGCAATCAGCCAGCTCTCCTCAGTTCCCAGAAGAATGAAGATAAGAGGGTAAATGATCATGTGAGGGATTTGGACTTCATAGGGAGGAAGAGCAGCAATCCCAATACAATGGATCATCCCACAGGGATCTGCGAGCTCATACCAACATGGCCTCAGAATAATCTGACACTCATGACAGTTGATGGGCGAATTGGGGCTATGCTATTTCATATGGGGGTACATCCCAAAGTATGGTGACACAAACACTTGTGCTGAACCGTTCACCAATTCAATCACATTCACGTTTCAGCTCTTAGTCCCAATGAAGGAAAATAATGTAATTTCAGACCATAATTATAATTTGTTTAGTATATAGTATATATTAAAACTCTGCTTGGATGTCCATTCTTTAAATCTTGTTCTGTTTTCAGTCTCCTTGTTCAGACTACTCATTCAGGGTCAGAGAAAAACAATATAAAACAATGGGTCTGAAAGCAATGCTTTGTGTAGAGGGAGGATCTGCTGAGTTGCTTTAGCTCCCATAGGAGCTGCAATTGCTTAGCCCCGTGTCTTCCCTTGTACAGAGGAGATGCTTTTCCTGCCTATGACAATAAGACCCCTGAGGCATGTAGCTCTGTCATGAAGGTGGGTTTACGACACAGGACAATTAGAAGAGAAGCCCACATTTCCTGGAGCTGGTAGTTGGTGTAGGAGATTTTAGAAACAAATAGAAGAGAAACAAATATTCTATTTAAGGCTCTGGAAAGACATCACATTTCAAGGTGCATCAAGGTAGAGTGAATTTTCCAGTACTCTGACTTCCTACATGGCATGAATGGTGGCCAGATGTTCCTATAGCCCTTGAGGAAGATCCTGCAGGCAGCTGGAAAGTTGGAAGCCAGTGCATCTGTTCTGGGGCAGAAGACAAATGGAGAAGTGACTTCAAGCAAAGGCTGGAGGAATTCTGTCCAGCCAGGGATCCAAGAGGAAGAGTCCACAGAGACTCAGGTATTAGTAGCATCAGGGAAAGATGAGGAGATGTGAAAGCTGTTAAGCATGACCAAACCGAGATATCAGATCAAGAATAATATACTTGCAAAGTTCACCAAGTAGGTGGACAAAGGACAAAGGACATTTTTCTACAGTTCAGAATGATTTTGATTTACCACTGAACTTGCCACTGCATATAATTCACCCTTCTATTCCTTCCCAACTCATTGGAAGGTCCTCCTAGGAGCTAGAGGGGAATCTCAAAGGCTAAGAAATCTATGAGATAGTGTGTCACCTAATGATTCAAACATAGTGGCCCTGTTTTGAAACAAGCACCTTGTAACACACACCTTGATGATAATTAAATTCACAGACAGTACATCCTACTGGGGGCAGGGGGAAGAACTGATATTTCAGCATAGCTCTGCTGGACATGGAGCATGTCCCAGGCCTGGAAAAGACACACATGTCTGAAAGCTCAAAAGCACGGAACTGTGGACATCACCAAATGGTTTTACACCAGAGATTAGTCGGGATGAATTTTCTTATAAAAAAGGAACTTCTGAATTTCATAAAAAATCACCAAATTTTATCCCATCAGGATCTTTGCCTGTCATTTGAACAACTGAAACCATAAACACAGACTTCTCTTTGATTTTCAGAGCCAGCTGTTGTAGAAGCTACACTCTCTTGCATATATTTCATCATTCAAAGGAAAGATCAATATAGCATTCAAAAAGTGTTGTTTTACATTTTTTAAAACCAAGTAGTTTTAGTTAAGATTTTTAATTGATTTTTTTTAAAGACAGAGGAAAGGAGAGAGAGAGTGAAACATTGATCAGCTTATGCCTACACCCCTCTCCCTTACCAAGGAATTGAGCGTGCAATCCAGGCATATGCCCTACCTGGGAATCAAACCCAGGTGTACTGGATGATGCCCAACCAAGACACATCAGCCAGGGCTATCAAGTAATTTCACAAAAATCTTTGTTTATAGTATTTACACATATTAATTGTGAGAAATCAACATAGTGCATTAGTTATAAAATATAAAGGAGAAATAAAGGAACTATAACCAATGATGTGTGTCTCAATATGTAAATGTTTTAGCATGAAGAGAAATTGGCAAATTATCATTGGCTGGCCAAAGATGTCCCACTAATTGTTTTTGATCTGTCCAGGCACTAAGAATGGTTTTACAATTTTAAATAGTTGAGAAAAAATTCAAAGAATAATAATTTTTGTGACATGTAAAAATCATAACTAAATGCAAATTCTGGTGTCTAAAAATCAAATTTTATTGATCCACAGACAATGCCCATTTATTTATATAATGTCTATGGCTGCTTTTCTACTACAACAAAGTTGAATGGTTGCAACAGAGACCATTTGGCCAAAAAATCTAAAGTATTTCCTACATGGCTCTTGACTGAAAAGTTTGACTGCTAACTTACACACATAATCTCAAATATATATATATATATATATATATATATATATATATAGTAATGCTTTGACTATTATCTAAAGAAATAAAATACAATAAAATATGTATTTCAATTTGCAAATACTTGGGTGTGATTCACTAGGAGATAAAATGAAGCAGCTAAATGTATGGTTGAAACAGGTGTGAATAATGAGGTTGTATTGTACTGGAGGTTCCAGAACCCACAAGCAGCACTCTCTCAGTGGTGTGTGTGATTTTCCAAAATAGTGAACCAACTCTTGGCAAAGTTTGGGACATGATGAAATACCACCCTCCCTTAATTTACATGGCTGAAGAACTGGTATATCAGAGCTGTGTAAGAGATGCTTTATGTTCAGATGCAAAATGAAGTATAACTGTAGGCTCAGATAGAGAACATAGCTTTCACTCACTTGAATGTCAGCGGGGATACGGGACAATTTATCATTGCTTGGAACTGTCAACTGTACTGAAATTCTCTGTGCATCCCGGGTTGGAGCTACTAGGATCCTCTTTAATTGAAAAATTTCAAATTGCCCCAGCCATTTCCAAATATTCCAATGGCAGCCCTCTTGATACTCCCTGACCTACTAGGGCTATATATAGCACTATTTCTACATGCTAAATGAGATAGAGTGCAACGTGTTAAACACTAATCAGAAGATAAAGTTTTAACTAAATGGATAAGATACATCTTTCCCTATGTATCTGAACTGTAATGCTGCGTGAACCCCATTAGATATATTCATATTCCCTCTCCCTCTCCCTCTCCCTCTCCCTCTCCCTCTCCCTCTCCCTCTCCCTCTCCCTCTCCCTCTCCCTCTCCCTCTCCCTCTCCCTCTCCCTCTCCTCTCCCTCTCCCTCTCCTCTCCTCTCCCTCTCCCTCTCCCTCTCCCTCTCTCTCTCTCTCTCTCTCTCTCTCTCTCTCTCTCTCTCTCTCTCGTTTGCGCGCGCGCGCGTGCTTACACACACGGACAGACTGACAGGCACACACACACACCCCTGTAAGGAAGACCTATCCGCCTGTGAAGCATCCACTTAAGAGACATCATTTCAAAGGAAGAAAATGGTCATTGGATCATTAAGAGGATGACAAGTAACAGAAGTTTTACCAAAAACCTCTGTCCCATTCAAAAAATTGCAGAATACTTTACTCTGTTCATCTCCAATCATCGCCTCTTCAGCTCCCATTAAGTGGGCTGATGTAAGGTGTTAGCAGCGGCTGGACAGTCAGACCATCCGAATCAGGTGTGTTAGGATGATAGAACTGCAGAGTTTTCCTCAGCCTCCTTCAACATGCATTGTGAAGGACCCAACTCCATCTCCCCAAATCAGTCAGCCTGAGTGGGTCCAATGTCTATCAATTACAAAATATGCTCCCTGCAGCCTTGAGTCGGAGAAAATAAAGGCATGTTTTCCAAGGCCCAGTCTGGCTTCACCCTCTTCAACCAGTGGAAAGGCAGAACATCACACAGAACAGGTACTTCCTTTCAGGTTCTGCGACGTGCTGGGAGCAGCTTATTTGAGACAGAGCACCAAAGAAGTGCTGGATTCCCACTTTCATTCCTGGCCAGACCCTCACTAGTCATCTTGTTTACATCTGATTTGCAGCGAATGGGGAGCTGCTTGAGAGTTCTCCAAGCTAACAGGTGAACAGGAAAACAGCCTTAGCTTCCGCTGGGCTCCCTGCTTCTCTTTGCTTATGGATCAGGATTTCTCCACTTCACATGCAGCCAGCCCCTGGGGAAACTCAGGTGTCTAATCAAAGACATTACGCTGCCAATAAAAGTTGTCATCACGGCCAGATGAGGCCATACACACGGCAAGGGCAGTAAAGAAAAGCCATTTCCATTTTATTCTTCTCATTGGAGCAATTTGGGAACTTGTGAGCTTTGAAAGGAAACTCAGAATATCCAGATTTTGAAAGGGATACAGTGTTGGTTGCTCCAATCTCTTCCTGTGCAGATGAGGAAACTGAGGCACAGAGAAGGGAAGCCACTTAAAAAGTATGGGGTATTAGGAGTCAGCAAATTTCTACTGTACTAGTAAATGGCTAGATAGTTAATATTGCAGGCTACTGTACCTGTATACCAACTCAACTCTGCAAATACAGCACAAAAGTAGCCATATGAAATAATAAGTGGATGAGTATGGGCATATGCCAATAAAACTTTATTCATAAACACAGACAGAGGACTGGATTTTGCCTGTGAGCCACAATTTTCTGACTTCTGTCTTAGAGCAAGGGGATTTTGTCATCTAATTCTGCTTCTTACTCAAATACATAGATGTGAGCTACTTTAGAGGACATATAAAAGAATGGAACTACATGAGTTTCCAATGACATGTAAATAGTATCTGATCAATAAACATTGTAGAAAGTATGTGTAATATGAAATATTTTCCAGACTTCCTGAAATTAGTCACTAGAGTCTACTTAAAATTTAATAGGCCCTCCTCACCCCCATTTCCATTGGGCTAAACCAGTGGTCGGCAAACTCATGAGTCAACAGAGCCAAATATCAACAGTACGATTGACATTTCTTTTGAGAGCCAAAAATTTTAAACGTAAACTTCTTCTAACAAACTACTTCTTCAAAATAGACTCGCCCAGGCCATGGTATTTTATGGAAGAGCCAGACTCAAGGGGCTAAAGAGCTGCAGTTTGCCTACCACGGGACTAAACCACAAAAGTTGGAGGAGTCTCCTGCAAACATTGCCCACAATCCCATGCTGGGCTTTTCAAACTAACCATTAGGGACATGCCCTATTGCTGGAAGCCCTTTTATTCCTCCCGCAAGTCCATAAAGCACATTTCTGGATGACTCCTGGGAATCTCACCTGTTTCCATGGATAGAGTAATTATATTTTCACCTGCTAATAAACATGTACAACTCTCCTCTATTTACTAGGGTATACATATATATTTTTCTATCCCTATCACACACAAGCTGCAAGACAGAGTTAATTAACTTAGGTATGAAGAAAACACAACTGTGAAACATCTGTATGTGGACATTACAGTGATCTCTTAACCTGGGAAAAAACAACACTCAAGAGCAACAACTGAGCGCACTCTGGTGTGGGAGGGAAAAAAGAAGTATAACAATTCTTTTTTTATAAAAGAATTTTTATTGTTATACTGCCATGTGGATTTATCACTCCTTGGATCTCATTTCCCATGATCTTTACAAAATTTCTGTTCTCCCTGCTGTCACCAATATACCATGTCTATTACTCTCTCCACTTATTTACTCAGCCCTTTCCACCTGGAATTCCCTCTTTATCTACTTTTTCATGACTAGTCTTACTCATTCTCAAAGCCGTACCAATTCCCATTCTCTTCAAGAAACTTCTGATCACTCCAGTCCCACTGTAATCCCTCGCCTTTGTGAATTTCAGAACGTTAGTGTCTATTCCTCATTTACGACCTGCATTAATTCATCCAATATTTATTGAGCACCTGTGATTGTCAGGCATTTTTCTGTACATCGAGAATACAAAATTCCCATTTCTTCCAAGAACTTAGATTCTCCTGGAGACAGAAAAAGTACATAGATGGATTAAACTATAAGGAGAATATTAGACAGAGAAAATTAATTTAACGTATGAGGTTATAGAGTGACTGGAAGGACACAGTAGATGGTGTGACAGTGTTGACCTTTGAGATTATGACACTTGATCTGAGATTTAAATGACAGAAAAGATCTGGCTTCATAAAGGTCAACAGCGATAGTATTTCACATGAGCTCAAAGATGTTAGGAAGGCAGAAAGGAGTGTGGTTTTTCAAGGACAATAAAAGTGGCCACAGGAGATGCATGGGTAGAAGGGTTCCAGATGAGGCTTGATGCTGCGGGTAGTGGTCCAGGAGAGAGATGGTGGTGGCTTTCACTGGGATAATAATGGTGAAAATAGAAGTGGCTGGACCTTACATATTTTTTTTTTAGAGGAAGAGTAAATAGGCAGTGATGGGTCTGGTGAGGGAAGCTAAGACCATGGGTGAAGGATTACTCCCACCTTTTTTGGCCTAAGTGACCAGGTAGACATGTCACTGAGGTGACAAGGGAGACGGGGGAAGAGTAACTTTGGAGCATGAAGGTCTGTTTCCAATGGCTTATGAACTTTATGGGTGGTGGCAAGTAGGCAGTTGGATCTAAAATGAGTTCTGAGAAAAGATCAAGATGAGACACATGTTTATGACTCTTGGCATATAACTGCTATTTAAAACCATGAGCTTAAAAGAGGTTATCAAGAATCATGTGAGCCAAGACTGGTTTGGCTCAGTGTATAGAGTGTCAGCCTGCGGACTGAAAGTTCCCAGGTTTGATTCCAGTCAAGGGCATGTGCCTTGGTTGCGGGCACATCCCCAGTGGGGAGTGTGCAGGGGGCAGCTGATCGATGATTCTCTCTCATCAATGTTTCTGACTCTCTATCCCTCTCTCTTCCTCTCTGTAAAAAATCAATAAAAATATATTTTAAAAAAAAGGAATCATGCGAAAATGTGTAGAGTCCAATAGAGACTCCAAATAGAGCTCAGCGATGTGAACTTTATGCAGATTTTCTGTTTTGAACCTAATGTCCTATTTCTGTTTCAAGATCTCATCTAGAATCCCACATCACAGTTTGATGTTGTATCTCTCTAGTCTTCTCATGGTTGCAACAATTTCTTCATATACTTCTCATCTGTATTTTCCCAAAGCCTGTCTCCTGAACTAAATTAAAACTATCTCAAGGTAGATGTGGTGTCTTGTCTGCTATAAGGCAGTACATGTAATCGGTGCATGAGGCACAGTGTTTAATACATGTTTAGTAAATCTGGGAAGGGGAGAAAGCATAAGCTCCATTTAGAAATGCTATTTACTAGTTTTATAAGAACACTCACCTTTAGACGCATCTCTACTTTTCCCCTGAAATAAGTTTAGTGAGAGCCCTTAGATATTAAGAATCATGTAACTTACATAATAACAACAGGACACAAAAGAAGGAGATAAAAAGATTATCTCTAATTTATGTAATTGTAAGAGTGTAGCTACAATTTTGTTTTCTGCTTCTTTTATCAAACATTACTTCCTGGGTTGTTTTCCCCATTCTTATTTTTAATGTGTATATAATAGCCCTTTCAGTAAACATGCCACAATTTCCCAATTATGTCCTTCCTATTGGGCGTCTGGTTGTTTGAATACAGAAATTTAGTTTTTGTAGCCTAGAATTTCTTTTGTTCCACCTCCTTTAGAATCTTTTTGTAGAGCAGCATAACAAAATCAGTGTGCAAGAAGGACAAGGCATAACTGTATTTAAGTTACTTTGTAAAAAAATTAGATCAAGTCTGGCCAGTGTGGATCAGTGGTTGAGCATCAACCTATGGACTATGAGGTCACAGTTCCATTCCCTGTCAGGGCATATTACTGAGTGGCAGGCTAGATCCCAGTGGGAGTGGGGGAAGGGGACATGCAGGAGGCAGTTGATCAATGATTCTCTTTCATCTCTTTCATCATTGATGTTTCTTTCTCCTATTCTCCCTTCCTCTCTGAAATCAATAAAAAAAAATTTAAGGTTAGATCAATTTGCATTGCCATTTTAATGCGATTATTTTTTAAAAAGAAAATATTGGGGTAACCTTAAGATAAGTAAATAATGACAGAATGCTAATTCATTAAAAATTCATTTTGACTTCTGAGAAACAGGCAACTAAACAAGAAGCATTGTAACTCTGTCCAATAAATGATTCTCTTGTCACAAATTCATGAGAGGTACATTTCATCAAAGTCAGGACACATTTTGTATTTCATGTTTTTTATTATTATTTATCATCTTGGAATCAGGTATAGATGTATTGTGCATGAGTACTATAGATCAATTTTGTAATAAAGTCTGTTCACGTTTTAAAATATAATAGATGAGTGAAACTTCAAACTCCCCAAATTCAAGTCCATGCCCAGGTTTGCTCAGACTCTCATAAGTCATAGTGATAAGGAGAATGTGTGTGTGTGTGTGTGTGTGTGTGTGTGCTGTATTCAGAATACTAAAAGGATATTGATATAATATATCAATTTTACTGTATAGCTGATAAACTATTTCTAATTCCTAAAATCAATGAATTAGTCAATTGTGGGATTAATCTCAGTTCATACAAAAACATCAATCTCAACAAGTAGCTATGAATGAGAGTAAAAATCTCCTCTTTTGAAAGCTTGAATTCAGCAAGGCTAAGTCAAATGATTAAAAAAACAAACAAACAAACAAAAAATACCATTTGCCCACCTTCCAGAACTGAAATATCATTGCTGACATGTACACATAAGGAACTGTTTGACATTGAAACTGGGTCTCAAAAGAACTGGTGGCCCAGAAAGAAACTCACTATGAACTGACTCATGTGTCTTTCAGCATAACGATTATTGGTTGTCTCATTTTTGATTCTTAAAAGTATATTTCCAGTAGGCCATTCACTCATCTAGGGGAAATGGTGAACAACATGCACTGATGAGCAAGAACAGACCCAGAGATAAGGAGCCATGGGTCAGACTGCTGGACCTCAAAGGGAGGGTGGGGATAAAAGGGAGAGATGAACCATAGGACTTATGTGCACACATATGAACCTAACCAGTGGTCAAGGACAATAAGGGAGTAGGGGCCTGACTGGGAGGAGGGGGGTTTGGAATGGGGGGTTGAGAACAAACATGTGATACCTTAATCAATAAAGAAATTAAAAAAAGAAAAAAGAAAAAAAAGAAACAAGTAGAATTGTCAGTATCTTTTTCAAGGCAGAGTGAAATAATGGAAAGTATATAGCAACCTGGAGTTTAATTCCAAATGTACTACTAAATTTTGTGTCATCCTGGGCAAATTATTTCAACTTTTAAATAATCATTTAAAATAAAAAAACAATAAGACAAACCTCACTGTCCTTATCTGAGAATTGGGATTAACCCTCTTAAAGGACTGTCATTAAGGACTAAATGTGCTAATGTACAATATATACTATTTTGTGCTTAATAATCCATTACTTTTATTATTTATTGCTACTGGTATTGATATTGGAAAAATAGAGGGTGCAAGAAAAGGCAGAAAGAGAGTATGGAAAAAAATAGAAAATTGCCCAGAAAAAGAAACCAAAAGCTATGGCGAAATTTTACATGGGAAAAAAAAAAAATCATGCCCTCACTGGTATTGCTCAGTGGATAGAGCACATGTGTCAAACACAAGGCCCGCGGGCCAAATCCGTCCCGCCAGGCCTTGCAATGTGGCCCGCACCGCGCTGTCATCACTGCACTCCACTGCGTTTCCATCACAATGACAGTTTATGACTGTTCAGTAAACCATTCGGCCCGCGATTTAGGCTGGATTTTAGATTTTGGCCCCTTCTCTGATTGAGTTCGACACCCCTAGGATAGAGCATCAGCCTATGGACTGAAGGGTTCTGGGTTTGGTTCCAGTCAAGGGCACATGTCTGGATTGTGGGCTCGGATCCCCAGTAGGTGGCATGCAGGAGGCAGCCAATCAACAATTCTTTCTCATCATTGATGTTTCTCTCTCCCCCTCTCCTTCCCTCTCTGATATCAATAAAATATTTATATTTTTAAAAATCACAGCCTGAAGCAGTGTTAACCTGCATACTCCCTCCCATAAATTCTGAGCCAACTCAGGAAGGAAAAAGCTGGCCCTGACTGAAAAGGGAGAGTGCTGGAGCCCCTGAGAACACTCATGATATTTGCAAGTCAAAGTATATAGTCACCAAGGAATCTGTGGAAACAGAACAGAAGACGTGGAGCCAAGAAACAAATGATTCCCACAACTCAGAGAGGAAACCTCTGCTATTTGTTAGGACAAAGGCCAAACAAATCCCAAGGCCCAGTGGGGCTGCAGAAAGAGCTACAAAATGACCCACTGGAATCAATTAGCTATGGCGGGTCACAGGCAAGATGCTAGCCTTAGGCAAAGGCCATGTGGTTTAATTAATCAAGTAGTTAATTTTAAGCCTCACCCAAGGATAGGGTTTTTTAATTGATTTTCAGGGAGAAAGGACTCGGGGTGGGGTTGTTAGAGGGAGAGGGAGAGGGAGAGGGAGAGGGAGAGGGAGAGGGAGAGGGAGAGGGAGAGGGAGAGAGAGAGGGAGAGCGAGAGGGAGACGGAGAGGGAGAGGGAGAGGAGAGAGAGAGAGAGAGAGAGAGAGAGAGAGAGAGAGAGAGAGAGAGAGAGAGAGAGAGAGAGACTCCTGTAAGAGCCCCAATCAGGGATCAACCCATAACCTGGCTATCAGCCCTGAGCTGACTGGGAATTGCTCCCACAACCTTTTGGTGTATGGGATGACAAACCCAGCCACCCTGCCAATTTACCACACAGGGCAATTTATTTTTTCATATATTATGAATTTAGCATCTTTTTTTGGTCTTTCTTTCAGATTATGGTGAACTCAATATTTGCTGATCATGCACTACATGGCAGCAGCTGTCCCATAATTTACAAACACCACAGCCAGTGCATGATGAGCATAGCTGGGCTGTCCAGACAAGCCAAACTAGAGCCCTATTATTTAAATAACAAAGATGAAAGTAAAGTTTGGAACTTGAATTATTGGGAGGGTTGAAACTGGAGTTGGTCATTTGTTCTATCTCACTCTACCCATGAGAATGACTCATACATTTATATTTCCTACCTGCATTTTTCATTCAGAACTCATTTAAATTATCCAGAGCCCTCTCCATAGGGTATCATTATTTTTGAGGACTTGGTGATCACAAAAATTCTTTTGCCCCTGTGGCAAAGATAGTGTCAATAATCTCCCAATATCCATTTTCTTATTTTTATTTTTTAATATTTTTATTGACTTTCAGAGAGGAAGGGAGAAAGAAAATTAGAAAGATCAATAATGAGAGAGAATGAATGACTGGCTGTCTCCTGCACACCCCCTGGATTGAGTCTGCAGCCTTTGCATGTGCCCTTGACTGGAATTGAACCCTGGACCTTCTGGTCTGCAGGCAATGCTCTATACTCTTAGCCACATGTGTCAAACACAAGGCCCGCGGGCCAAATCCGTCCCGCCAGGCCTTGCAATGTGGCCCGCACCGCGCTGTCATCACTGCACTCCGCTGCGTTTCCATCACAATGACAGTTTATGACTGTTCAGTAAACCATTCGGCCCGCGATTTAGGCTGGATTTTAGATTTTGGCCCCTTCTCTGATTGAGATAGACACCCCTACTCTTAGCCAAACCAGTTAGGGTTCCTCTTTTCTTTAACAAGAGAATCCCTGGCTTTTTAGTAAGGCACATGACTTCTCATAATAACAACTACATCTCCCTACCTCCCTTGTAGCTAGGTGTGGACTTGGGACTAGTTTCTTTCATTTTATGTACATTTTATTTCATATCAATCCAATTCAATATGATTCTATTCAATCCAGTTCAAAAAATACTTAGCATGTACTCACTGTACTTGAATACCTATTTGGGATTTCTATTTTGGAGAGGCTCACAGTTTGAGGAAAAAGAAATATGATTACTCTATTTGAGGCTAACATTTATACAATATGTTAGTTAAGATAATGCTAGTGATGATGACACTAGTTTATCTTCTGTTAAATGTAAAGTCTAGCTGAAACCAGTTTGGCTCAGTGGATAGAGCGTCAGCCTGCAAACTGAAAGGTCTAGGGCATGTACCTTGGTTGCAGGCACATCCCCAGTATGGGGTGTGCAAGAGGCAGCTGATCTATGATTCTCTCTCATTGATGTTTCTAACTCTCTATCCCTCTCTCTTCCTCTCTGTAAAAAATCAATTTTATATATATATATATATATATATATATATATATATATATATATAATTTTTTTTAAAGTAAAGTCTAAAATCTCAATGACATAGTACAAGCTTATTTCTCACACCCCAAAACCCAAAACTGCTTTTCCTGATTGCTGCACAGTTCTCCAATCCAGGACTCAGGCTCTGTCTTGTGGCTCTGCTATCTGCAATATATGATGCAAAACCCCATGCCATTCAAGGCAGATGGGAAGACAGCATGCAGACTCTCTGGTGAGTAACTGTCATGGAATTAAGCCTAGAAATAATACTCATTACATCTGCTCCCATTTCATTGATTAGAACTTCATCTCCTGAATATATCTACTATTAAATGTAACAGAGGAAAAGGCAATGCCCCGCTGTGGATTTCACAATGGTGTTTGGCTGAAGAGGAGGACGGTAAGTCCTGTAGAATCTTCCACATCCCACAGTGATGCTGAAGAAAATGGAAAGCTTCCCATTTCTCTAGGATAGAGGTGTCGAACTCAATCAGAGAAGGGGCCAAAATCTAAAATCCAGCCTAAATCGCGGGCCGAATGGTTTACTGAACAGTCATAAACTGTCATTGTGATGGAAACGCAGCGGAGTGCAGTGATGACAGCGCGGTGCGGGCCACATTGCAAGGCCTGGCGGGACGGATTTGGCCCGAGGGCCTTGTGTTTGACACATGTGCTCTAGGATGAACCAAAAACGGGAAGAAATGTGTTTTTAAGTTTACATAGTTAGGGTGACTATAACTTCTGATTTGCCAAGGATTTCCTAGTTTACCCTTGTTTAAATATAATAATAAATAGGACCCTTTTTGCTCTCCAAGGTGCCCCAGTTGAAATGATAAATTATATGGCCATCTCTACACAGCCTTGGGCACATAGAGTGAAAGACACGCCACGTTGAAGAACCTACCTGTAGGGTATTTAGATTCATGTCAGATCATTCACATATTGATAACTATTTCATCATGTATCTTATTTAACCTAATACAAGAATGGTACCTTCTCCCTCCCCTCCTATATCCCCTCTCTCTTTCTTTTGCTAGTCTCATCAACATTTCCCAGCTGATAAATCAATAACAACAATTTATTTGACCACGGGGGGGGGGGGGGGATGGAGAAACATTACTATCAACCTGATGATCCAGGTACCTTTCCTTTCATTTAAATGTTAGATAAAAAGATGCAAATTTCAATTAAATAAGCTTATTGAAAGTATTAAAGCCTTGGATTACATGGGGGAAGGATCCCTCTTCTCTGAGTAACTTTTTCCCATCTGTAAATATTCAACATGACACTCAAGGCTTTCTTCGCCTCCTTTCTATACGGTTAAGAATGGCTACTGGAATGAGTTGTAGTATAAGATATTAATTATAATGAATTATAATTATCATATAAAATTATCTAACCATATTTCATTTCCCCCTAGATATGGAATAGCCTGTTCAGAAAAATGAACACATGACATAGAATTACAGATATGAAAGGGAGCTCTGAAATCCTATTGTCTGGCCCCTCATTTGTCAAATGGAGAATTTGAGACCCAGGGCAATGAAAGCCTTCAGGAAGTTATGGCAGGGAGCTCAAGCTGTGCCTTAAGGCATCCGCTGATCAAACACTACTCTTCCAAGTATATAGAAAACTTTAAAATAAATATATACATATTTTACTGATTTCAGAGAGGAAGGGAGAAATGGGGAAAGAGAAAGAAACATCAATGATGAGAGAGAATCCTTGATCGGCTGCCTACAACATATTGGGGATTGAGCCTACAACACCTAATGGGAAATCCAATGGTGACCTCCTGTTCTTGGGTTGACAATCAACCACTGAGCCACACTGGGCTAGAGAAGGATTTTTAAATAAGTTGTAAAGGTAAAGATTAGCTGTCAGTTGAACAGAACACCTGCCTTTAGGTACTCGGGATTATCAGTTCAATAGTCAGCCAAGTCCAGCCTTTCTAATGACATGTGTACTAATTTCACCAAAGAACACATTCAGGATGACTTTGTCTTATCGGCCTGCATAAAGGGTTCAGGAACATAATGCACCCTCTCTGCCCCAGAAAACCGAGACAAAGAACAGCTTTGGAAAGTTCCCGCATTCTAAGTTCCAGAAAGCTTCTTTTGTTCTTTCATCATCCACCTCTAGAACTCTGAGTGATGCACACTCAACGTTTACTCAGTTGTAAATCAAAGACAGATTGTTATGGATGAAAAGGAAGGATCTATGGGAGAGCCTGCTTTCTCTGAGATCCTCTTCAAAAATTAATTTCTAAAGGAACAAAGGCAAATGTACTTTCAAATGACTATTTTTTTCTCAAACAATAGGTTTTTCTCAAATTTCTGGGAATGCCAAGAACATCCTATCTCAGTTACAAATGTTACACACAGAATATAATAATAAAACCAATAAATGAAAAGAAAGAAAAAGCCCATGCAAACAAATACTTTTTAAATCACCCAACCATGGCAGATGCCAGTCCTGAGAGCCACAGCACCACTGGCTTAAAAAAATAAGTCACCATGCAAAAAAATTGGAAAAATACATGAAGGATTATATAGAGCTCAGTCAATAACATGCTTTCATCATCCTGGCCATAATTCCCCAGACCATATTTTGCATAGAATGTAAGCAAATGCTCTTTCTTAATTATGTTAATGCTCCACAATTCTCTACATCCACTTTCGTTGAAACATCCAGGGTCATCCAATTGTGAATTTCAAAAGGTAGGCACAACCAGACACAGAAATAGTATGTGTGCTCCTGGAGCAAACACAAAGCTCTAATGTTCAAGGTAAAAGAGATATGATTGGAAGATTGCAGGAGTCTGCATGAAGCACACAGTGTGGACCTTAGCTGAGTGCTTTTGTAGTTCATGTAAATGTGTTTGTGTCACTAGTATTCTCACACATGGCTGCTAGATGAAGAGATGTTGGCCTTGGTGAGTGTACAGTATGAAGGTATGATCATAGGTCAGGACAAGCAGACATTAGGATTTGGAGCTTGAGTTGAATTCAAAGGTGTTCTTAGCTAAGAGTTGGGCAAGAGAAGAACTAATAGCCCAGCCAGTGTGGCTCAGTGGTTGAGCATCAACCTTTGAATCAGGAGGTCAAAGTTTGATTCCCGGTAGTCGATCAATGATTCTCCCTCATTTTTAATGTTTCTCTCTCTCTCTCTCTCTCTCTCTCTCTCTCTCTCTCTCTCTCTCTCTCTCTCTCTCTCTCTTTCTCTCTCTCTCTCTCTCCAAAATTAATTAAAATAGATTTTAAAAAGAGAAAAAATAGTGAATAATAATTAGTGGCTCAGGGAACAAATTGCACATTGAAAGGAAATTAAGTAGAAGAAATATTTTAATATCACTATTTGCCCTTCCTCTGTAATAGAAGTGTCAACCAAACTCAAGATTGACAATGACAGATGGAAACACACGCATGCAATTGGCATCAGCAAGAGCTTTATATGTATGGCGCATGAGCGAGCCAACTTAGCCTTTTAGAGATACAGAATAAACTTGCTTAATTAGGCCTGCTTTATCATTTAGCTGAATTATTTTGTAGCCCTGGGAAGCTCCCCAACTTCTCTTTCAGGTAATTGTCAGCAATATAGCAGTCAATATCAACCCAAAGCAGATTATTATTGTAGATCATGCAGGGAGATCAAAGGGTAAGCTATTTAACTGCAGCCGTGTTTTACTATGTTCTGTGCAGTGAGAAAACCTGAAGTCATTTTCAAGGTCCACCATTTCTTACTTATTTTCAGTTGGGTCAAATTTCTAGGCTTTCTAAATCTTTGTTTTCCAGATAAAGAAAAGAAAATAGGATTCTACCTAGTGTCCTATCTACCTACTCCAGGAGTTCTGTGAGGATCAAATGAGATGAGGCACTGTAAAACACTTCACAGACATTAAAGTGTGAAATGTTTCCACCTGGCTATAAAGCAAGTCGTGTTTCTGGGCTGAAGAAACTGCAAAAAGGCTAGTCAGCTCTTGGGAGAGAAAGCCCAGTGTAGTTACGTGATGTCATTACCCAGACACAGGGAAGGACACGTAGAATATTAGCCTTTTAATATACAGAAGATAGCTAACAGTTAAATAGCTTTTACACATAGGCACCACTGAACACTCTATGCATGTTGACTCATGAAGGTCACCAAGACCCTCTTTAGTGTTAATTTTATAGTCCCCATTGTATCAGTGAAGAAACCAACGATTAGGGATGAAAGTAATTTGCCCAAGGTCTCCCTGGTAGTAAGGGGTGCAGCTAAGATTTACACGTAGATGGTCTGGATCCCCAATCTGTGTTCTTAATACTATGTCTCTTCTAAACAGTTGGAAGATAAACATAAGTTTTTCTTTAGAGAATGGTAATTAAATTTAAAAAAAGATAGAAAAGAGAAGAAAAAAAGGTCATCAAATGCCAATGGCATAAAACAGGACTCAAGATAGCAATAGAGCGAAGAGGTCAAGTGACCAAGACTGGAGACACCATTTAAAAAGGGGCAAGTAGTAAGCAGGAGAACTCTAGCAAATAGCTGAGATCATCTTTAAAAAACTCATAATGTAAAGACAGTTTATGATGGGTTCTCAAAGAAAAGACCAAGTCACCCCCTCCACCATCACTCTTCTACCAGAATATTCTATCACAACTATTCAGAAAACTATAAAGATATTCTTGTGAATCAAGCTTTACTGCAAGTGAGGTTCATTCCTTCAGATACATCTTAGAAGTTGAATTACTGGGGTTAAAGGGGAGAAATCAATCAATGGGCATTTCCATCCTAATCTGAAATAAGACAAGGATGATTAAAATGATAATGAATAAATAAAAGCTGTCCTTTATTCAGTAAATTTTGCATGCCAGACACCCTTCTAGGCACCCCTCACATTCCATGCCATGCCACTCAATAAAAATAAATCTATAATAGAGAAAACACCATGCAGATTGATTAAAAAAACATTATATAACTTGTACATGGTCACAAGCTATTAAATGGCAAATACAGGATTTAAATGAAGTCTGCTGGATGCCAAAGCTCATGGGCATAAATTTACTCTCTAGAATGCCTGAAAACTCTGAACAATCAATACAGGGGTTCGGAATAATAACTATAACTACTGAAAAGAAGTCAGGAAAAATTATTTGCCTATCCTAGCTGTCAAATAAAACAAAGAACTTGCAAACTAAGAAAATGAGGAGAAATAATTTTGTAGAGTCAAGAATGGAGGAAGGAAAGAGAGAGAGAGAGAGAGAGAGAGAGAGAGAGAGAGAGAGAGAGAGAGAGAGAGAGAGAGAGAGAGAGAACGCAAAAAGAGAAGGAGGGAGAGAGGTGTAAGAAAAACCAAAGAGATAGAAACAAAATATAATGGAAAAATACATTCAAATATATTAGTCATCACTGTAAATGCAAATGTTTTGAATTCAACTATTATAAGAAACACACTCAAATAATAAACTCAAAGAATCAAGTATTTTATATTTTAGCAATATGGTTAAAATAAAATGACACCAAAGGATTGAAAGTAAATAATCAAAGCAATTTAAATATTCATCTGTGTAGGAATAGGTTAATAGTAATGCTCATCTGTAGGAATGCTGTCTAGTAGTTATAGAAATTTGATCTATAAGTATAAATTACATATCGCTTCTCGGCCTTTTGGCTAAGATCAAGTGTATAAGTATAAATTATAAGTAAAAATTATATTCAGGGCTTGAAATGTATATACGGTATCCTATATAGTAAAGAGCTAATATGCAAATGGTTGTCATGCCCGAATGCCATCAGGAGGTAATGGTTCAGACACTCAACCCTGGGGAGAGAGGAATGGGGACCAACCAGGCACAAATGAGCCTTTGAGAGAGGGATGGTGACAAGCCTGGAAGATGGGTAAGCAGCCCGCCCTGCAGTCTTGAGTGCCAGTGGCTGCACTTGCGCCAGTGGCTGCATTGCATTGGCCCAGGAGAGGGACAAGCCACATGCCCCACAGACCTGGCCACCTGTGGCTGCAGCCTGGGCAAAGCTGCCCATCCATGGTCCCCTGCGGCCTGTCCAGGTGAAGCTGGCCTGAGTCCTGGGTGCCTGTGACTGGCTGGAGGAGGGAATCCTAGGTCCCAGGTGTGGGGTGAGACAAAGGTGGTTAGGGGTGATAAGGCCAGCAGGGGAGTAGTTAGGAGCAATCAGGCAGGTAGGCAGAGGTGGTTAGGGGCCATCAGGAAGGCATGCAGAGAAGTTAGGGGCAATCAGGCAGGCATGTAGAGGGTTAGGGGCAATCAGGCGGCAGGAAGGCAGGCAATCAGGCAGCCAGGCAGGTAAGCAGTTAGCAGCCATTGGTCCCAGATTGAGAGAGGCAATTAGACATCCCCCAAGGGATCTTGGATTGGAAAAGGTACAGGCAGGGCTGAGAGACATCTCCCCCACCCCTGTGCATAAATTTCATGCATCGGGCCTCTATTATATATATATTTATAATAGGCACTAGAGGTCCGATGCACAAAAATTTGTGCAAGAGGTCTTCCTTTCCCCAGCTGCTGGAACAACTTCCCTCTAGCACCCTGGACCCAGGCTTCCCTCTTCTTGCTGCGGGCAGGCACCCAGGACCCAGGCTGGCTTCCCTCGGGCCTCCTGCAGGTACCTGGGACCCGGACTGGCTTCCCTCTGGCACCCAGGACCTGGGCTTCCCTCTTCTGGCCGCTGGCAGGCACCCAGGACCTGGGTTGGCTTTCCTCTAGCCCTGGCTTCATCAGGAAGGACATCTGGAGTGATGTCCGGAAAATGTCTGGTCTAATTAGCATATTACCCTTTTATTATTATAGATATTTTATAAAGCAAAATATAGTCATATATAACTATACATATATCACAAATAGATTATATGTGACATGCATACCACAAAATAAAACTATAAAATTTATACACATGTGCATAGTGAAGTTATGTAAAAAATAGATACTATTATCTTTAAAAACTGATTATATCTTGAAAGGAGGAGAAAGAATGGGTTGGAATTAGGAAGGGGCACAAGATTACTACAAATGTTATTCATTAAAAATATCTGAAGGAAATATGGCAAAATGTTAATGTTTACTACTTTAGAATAGTGGGAAGTATTTGACATATTCTTTGTACTTTTCTGGTAAAAAATCTATGATTTTAAAATAGGTATGGTTAAAAATAAACATGTTATTAGATAAACTTAAATACCTATTTAGCTGGGAAATAAACAATCTCAGAAGAGATGAGTAAGATTGACAAGTCAGTAACATAGACATCAATAAGATCCTTTCATCATTCAGAAGTTGGAGGCTGATGCCAATTCTTCCTAAATAGATATATAGATTTAGTGATAATCCAATTTAATAATCTAGCAACTTAAACTGTTTTCAAAGTTTATATGGAAGAATAAACACATAAAATTTAAAAAAAAAACATTGTTAGATATCTACATGTTCATAGATCAACACCTTATAAAGCTATAATAATATGATAAGTTACTGGTAAGCAACTGGCAGACAAAGCAATGAAATAGCATTGATGGTGCTGAAATATTCCCTAGCATATTTGTTAATAAGATATGATAACAAAAATGTCAAAATCTATGTCAGCGAAGTGGGCAATTTTCTAGGAAAATTGACTACTTATAACAAAAAATGGTTAGATATGTTTGTCACAATGTAAATTCTTAATGGATTAAAAAGTTAAATATAAATATAAAAAACCTTACTAATAAAAGCCTAGGTGGTTCTCACATCGTCATGCCATGATGATCTCAAGTCGTCACAAGATGGCTGCACCCACCATGGAGGCGGGACCCCTCTGGGACTCCACTCTTTTGGGCAATCCATCGAGGAGCCCTGGGTGGGTGGGCGGGTCCTACCTCTTTAGGGTGATAGATCATGGGTCTCCCACAATGTGAGAGGGCACAGGTCAGGCTTGGGGACACACACACCACCCCCAGTGCACCAATTTCATGCACTGGGCCTCCAGTAAGTAAATAAAATTTTAAAATACTATTTTTTTCTGGGTTAAAAATAAAATAACTTTAAATGAGTATAGGTCACTTTCTCCCCTTAAACCTAAACATTGTTTATGCATTCTAGGTAGACCAGCAGCCCAATCTTCACAGAACATCCAGGGAAATGAAAACAAATGTTGGTCAAGCCTCTAGGTATAATAATTGTAACTTGGTTTACTAGTAAACCTAAGGTACAGACTTGTGTAGACTTATGAAGGGCTGGAGTTTCCTGAAGGAAAGATAAAGAGGCCCCTTAGGGAAGATTACCATGAGCCAATGACAACAAAGATTTATATAAAACAAAAAGGGCTCTGACTACATCTTTATTAATAAACTTACAAATAACCCAATGTTGTACAGAAGAGCATTAGGTAAATATATTATGGAACATTGATACAATGCAGTATTAAATAATATTTTTTGGAGATTATCTAAAGACAAAGAAAGATCCTCACCAAAAAATACTATGTGAAAAAAAGCAGAATACAAATGTGGACAGGGAATTGGGGGAGGGGGGACAGTTGTAGTGGTGGTGGTGGATGTGATATATAAAACATGATCCTAACTTTGAGAAGGGACAGTAAAATCTGGGTGAAAATGAAACCAAAAGTTGAGCAAGGCTATTCCAGGTGGTAAGATTATACAGTGGGGTTAATTTCCTAACTCTTATTTTTCTGTCTTTTCCAGGATCCTGCAACATATATATTTTATGATGAGAATTTTAAAAAAAGTTATTAAAAATATAAAAGGCAAAACCTCCCACTGTGTGCTGAGCTTCCCAGCACCAGTGACTCAGACTTCAGTCAAGACCCTAACAACTTCTCTTCTTCGTGGTCAGAATGAGTCTCCCCAACATTAATATTTAATTTTCAGGCCTACAGACGGGAACAAGAAAGCCCAAAGGACATTCATTGCTGAGCATAACTGCTCACCCTCACACGCTGGCCGCGGTGCTGCTGGCTAAACAATCCCCCATTCACAGTTACTCATTTTGACTCATGCATAAAAAGATACATGTCAAATCCGAGAAACCTCCTGAAGGGCGATTAGTAACCAAGGCAGCGTGGAGTGTTATTTCAAGCCCTAAATTCAGAAACCATAACATTTTTGGACTCAATGTCACTTTGCTCCTGTAAAGACAGGGGACCACACTGGGGATGGGGTGGGTGGCTTCCTTGTTTATGCCAGCATTCAATTCTTAGTGTCAGCAAACCCAAAGACTAGCTCCATGGCCAGCAGAGGTCTTGCTAACAGGATGGCAGCTGCAGGGTGAAATGTGGCCTGGAAGGGCCTGTGAAAGGTGAACGATGTATATGTGCTTCACATTCTGGTGCTCTGAAAACTCTGCCCAAACCTCAACGTGCTGATGCATCTCTCTATGGCAGGGATGGATTAAAGCAACCTTCTCTCTCTCCTTTGATTCTTGCTACCGCTCTCCATGTCTCTACGTTTCTGTGTCTTTGTCTCTCCCTCTCTGTGTGGCTTTCTGTCTCTGTGTTTTCCTCAAATGTCCGTTTTGCCTCTTTCTCTGTACACCATTCCTTCTTCTTATTCATGCAATTGAAACAAACAAACAAAAAAATTGGGGGTGACTAATATATCACCTACTTCGACAGGCATTAGGTTTATTACTTTATATACATTGTTTCATGCAAACCACTCAGCAACCCTCTGAGGAAATGGGCTCGGAGAAGTGTTTTGTCCAAAGTCGCCAGTAAGTGGGAGAGATGGGGTTTGGACCCCATCTATCTGGCCTACCTGCTCACAGAGGATGGAGATGTCTATTGGGTAGTGAGCCCCCATCGCTATTCTCTGCAGTAACACTGTCCTTGTTCTGTAGTTACACTTGGAGGAGGCACTTCCTCTGTGATAAAAGAGTTTATTCTTCCTAATATATGCTGGAAAATCCATTGCCCCGGATGTAAGCTGACCCACCGAAAGGTAAGAGAAAGATGGCAAAGCAACCGGTTCTCCTCCCCTCCCACCTCAACTGCCTTCCCAGCAACTATCTAACCTTACCCTTCCAAGAGTCTTCTAATATCCAAGATCAAATGGCCATCACTGAGTCCTTATTATACTTCCACTCTCTTAACTTGTTTTGTCATTGCCTTTTGTAATATTGTATTCAATCACTTTCTATTTATCCTCTTTATAAAAAAAATAAAATTATATAAACAAACAAATATTTAATGTAAATACATTTATACACATATATACATTATTTAGTATATGTATTATTCTGTCTTTTCCTTTTTAAAGATATATGTGAGCACACAGTTGAGAAAACCAAACATCATAGAGCACAAATTACTGTTGACTTAATGAATGAACCAACTCACAGTATTATTTCCCAATCCTCATCTCCAATCTCCCACTCCAGCCAACTAGAAAAGTACCTCCCACACATGTGCCATGTGTTTTCTTGCTTCTATCAATAGACCCCATCCAAGAAAATTCCTTGACCTTTACAAATGCTGTTCACATCCTGGTTAAATTATCACCAACCGAGTGAAAGACCTCTGAAGACTGAGACAACTGCTCCTCTCTGAATATTTACAGAATTTTTTTTGTTTGGCAGTTTATCTTGTACTCTGCTGTGAATAATCTTACCTAATGAAAGAGGAGTATGCAAATTAACCATCACTCTGCTATGCCCACAGCCAATCAGAGTGAGTATGCAAATCAACCCAACAAAGATGGGGGTTAATTTGCATATGCAGGCACAGAGGAGTGAAAACTGCTATGAAGGGAAGAGAGGTGGTGGAGTGAGATACAGGAGTGGTACTCCAGACAGAAGCCAGGATGTGCTGGCTGCCAGGCCCCAGGTGGCTGAGGAGCGGGGGCTTGCCAGCTTCTAGGCAGCTGGGAGTGAGGCCTGGGGCCTATTCTTACATGAATATCATGCAATGGGCCTTTAATCTTTAATAAGAGCTTTAATTATTACTTAACTTTTGTATTGTTATTTCACATTTCCCTTGTTATTGTCTCTTCACCCAAGTGGGCCTTAGTCTTTTTCTGCATCTCTACTATGCTCCTCTAACAGGGCATCCTCAATACGTGTTTAATTTATTAATATTTTGAGTGCAAGAGACAAATACTCCAAAGTATTACTAACTTTTATGTGACAGAATGGGGAAAGGGTGATAAGTAAATTTGCTGAGCTTCTTCTGTGTATTAAATTCTTTACATGCATATCTTGCTTAATTCTCACAATGAATTCATTAAGTAGGTTTTATCTCTTTTACTCATGAGGAAGCTGAAGCTCAGAATTACTTAATCAGGGATATGCATCTGATAATAGGGAAGCTGGGATTTGAAACTATGATTCATGTGCTTAAAATTACCCCTCACAGAGCTTCTAGAAGAAGTGATATGAAGATATCTTCAGGATAGGCCAATATTTCATTAACAGGACACAAATAGCCCTAACCACTGGAGAAAAGATTGAACTTCATTAAAATCAGGAACTTCTGCTTTCTGAGGACATTAAAAGGGCTAAACGGTGAGTCATGGATTAGGAGATGCACCCAGACAAAAGATTTGTATCCAGAATATATTAAATACTTTTACAAGTGAACAGGAAAAAAGCAAACAACCCCAATTTTTAAAACAAGCAAAAGTCTTGAATAGGCCCTTCAAAAAAATGAGCATCCAATTGGCCAGGAAGCATACGGAAAGCTTGCTCAGTGTCATGACTCCTCAAGCAAATTAAAACCACAATGAAATAGCACTAGCCACCACTTGAATGGCTAAAATGAAAAAACTGACAATACTCAGTATTGGCATGGCTGTGGAGCAACTGGAATTCTCATCTGCTGCTTCTGGGAGTCTAAATTGGCACAACCACTTTGAAAAATTGTTTGCAACATCTCCTAAAGTTAAAATTGGTACTAAACCCACCTACTCTACAAACAAGCAATTTCACTCCTGGGAGTATACACAAAGGGCACTGGTGTTCATGTCTACCTAAAGACATGCACAGGATGTCTACAGAAGCTTCACTCATGATAGGCAAAGACTGCAAACACCAACATGCCTTTGCTCAGTCCAATGACTAAATATGTTGTTGTATATTCATGCAATGGCATACTACACACCAATAAAGAATGAACAATAGGTCTGTGCATTAGCAGGGGTGTATCTCAGAACTGTTGAGTGAAAGCAGCCAGATACAAAGACCACGTTCTGTTCTATACTGTTTATATCAAGTTTAAGGACAGGCAAAGCAAGTCAATATTGAGAAAAGTCATAACTGTGGAGAAGTTGCTCATTGACTGAGGAGAGTGTGTGTGTGTGTGTGTGTGTGTGTGTGTGTGTATGTGTGTGCCGGGGGAGTGGGGGGATGCTATTGAACCTAGTAGGAAATGTTCTACATTTTGATGGTGGTGATGGTTACATGGAAATACATATAGATATACAATTACTATTTGTGCATTTCATATGCAATATCTCAATAAAAAAGCAATAAACAAGCAAACGAAACAACATCTGTCTCCCAATGAGGAGAGAGCATGGGGGAGAGAAATACAACTGCAAGTACAATGTCTCTTGTCTAAGAGTTGATGTGACCTTCCCTTTGTATAATTAAGTTCCAGGGAGAATATCCTCTCCAGTCACACTGTCAAGCTTCAATTTATCAGACAATAAAACTATATATCCTGGCCTGTCTCACTTGTGCCAGGAAGTATACTCTAATTCAATACTAGGTAAACTAATCCCTCTCCTGGCCTGGGTTTTTAGGATATTTATTTCTATTCCCCAGTCCCCAAACTCCAACCCCATTTCCATTTGGCAAATATTTTTATATAAGCTTACTGCCCCCTCAAAACCACATTGGATGCAGGGAAGTGAAAACACAAACAGTGTACTAGATGAAGAAGGTGCTATGGGCAGAACTGAAAAGTGGTAGAAAGACGATAATATTCAGAGTTAAAACTTTGGTTTGGGTCTATGCTTCCTTTGGTTACTTGCATGAACTTAAGCAAACAATTTATTGAAGCTTGTTGCCTCCTCAGCTCTAAAACTAGGATGCCATTCACAGGTGTTGTGACTATCTCATGGGATAATGCATGTGCAAAGGATAAGAAAGCATGGTGGGCTTGGCTGCCATGGCTCAGTGGCTGAGTGTTGACCTATGAATAAGGAGGTCACAGTTGGATTCCTGGTCAGGGCACATGCTTGATCCCCAATGTGGGGTGCTTAGGAGGCTTGATCCCCAATGTGGGGTGCTTAGGAGGCAGCCAATCAATGATTCTCTCTCATCATTGATGTTTCTATCTCTCTCTCCCTCTCCCTTCTTCTCTGAAATCAATAATAAGAAATATGTATTTTTTTAAAAAAAGAAAGCATGGTGGTAAGGTTCACCTGGTTGCCTGTGAGCTGAGGTCAGTGAAGAAGCAGGTCCAAGTGTCCCCACCACACCCCGAGGACCTCACTGCTCTCCATCTGCCACATTTCCTCTGACCTACATTTCCTTTTTGGAACTTGATGGTGTTCCCCTGATGAAAACAGACCACCTGCTACCAGGAAAAGGGACTCAAGGAGAAGCCTATGAAAGTAATGGAGAAGGCCTGGCTGGCTAATGACCATGGCCTCATGTCTGTCTTCTTTTTCTACCCTTAGAGAAAAAGTTTCAGGACGCCGGGCATGTCTGATCAGAGAAGATAGAGATGGAAACCAGCTCAGAGAGAGTGAACAAGCTTCCAACAGAAGCTAACTGACGCTCTTACCGTCCACCCTCTCAACTTCCATTTACATTTTTAAAGTTCATTATGTGGTTAAAGATACCAAAAAGCTCAAGCAATAATATAATAGACACCAATGTCTCCACCCCTGTTTTGGAAGTAAAATGGACAGTATGCTAAATAAGCTAGGATCTTTCTTTAAAAATAAAAGAATGAAGCATTACAGATAGAGTTACAGTTCCACTCCCCATCTTTCCTCTTTATCCTCGCTCCCCCTCCCTCCTTGAGAAAGAACCTCATGTCTGAAATGGGTATATAACTCATTGGCATACTATCCCTCATCCCTGCATACTATTGTTTGGGGTATCATTAAATTAAATGCATCCAGTCATATCCATCCTTTCAAACGTGCTTTTCTCATTATTTGCTCACATTGCAGATTCAATTTGTTCATTGTAGCTGCTGTGTAGTCTGTCATTGTATAAATTATCAATGATTTGTCCATTCCCCACACTAACAGTTGGATTTCACAAATTGTGCTACAGTGAATATCCTTGTGTAATCTTGCCTATTCACTAGGATATCTGATTTTTAAAAATCTAGAATGAAAGCGAAAAAATAGAATTGCTGAATTATAGAGTATGCCTAACTTGAATTAAATTAGATCTTTTTAAAATGCTTATAACAATTTAAGGCACCACATCCTGTGCCCACAGTTGGTGTAATCAGATTTTAAATGTGTGCCAACATGAGGGGTTTGAAATGGTATGCTACTGTGATTTTAATTCCCCCAGAATCCCAGTAAGGCTGAGCAAATTTTTCATACACTTATGGCTATTTGAGTTTCTCAATCCATATGCAAGGTTGTTTATACAATGTGTACAGGAAATGATTTATTAGATTATTTTAATAATTCTGGCGCCAGGGAATTTGACTCCTCCCAGAGAAACTCAATCCATTTTCTCACATCTCAAATTTTCAGAAATTTCTTCTTGAAGATTGAACTAAAATATATGTTGCTATTTCTATCCAGTACACTGGTTTTGCATTCTGGGATGACACAGACTTAGTTTTCCCTTTCTCTCATATTTATTTGTGTGTTCGTTCCTTCATTCATGCATGCATGCATTCATTTATTTCAGCAAACATTAACTAACTACTCACCAAGGACATGATTAAGACCTCAAGAAGCTGTGGTTTAGTAGGGGAGACAGACATTGAATCAACTAATAACACAGTAGCATGGTGAGCCCAGTAAGAGGGGTATGTACCAGAAACAAAGGCCTCCAAGAATAAGGATGATTTCAAGAGACGTGTAATGTTTCTCCACACTATTTATTAAAATATTGAGACTTTTGTATAAAATCTGTTATAAACAGCTATTGCCACAAGTCCTTTGAGTATCTAACCCGCATACCTGGCCACGGAGGCACTTCCCAGGGACAGTCCCCACCATCTAATTTAATTACAGGTGTGACACAGGTGAGACCCTGCTCCTGTACTACAGTAGGCCTCTGTTCTGGTTGGCCTTTTCCATATTTTTACTGTTTTCCCAAGGAGGTGCCAACCTTCACCTGTTACCAGGTTTTAGGTTTTCCCACCATCCCAGTTCCACCCTTTTTCTGGCTTGTCATTATCACTCATAAGTTATAGACCCAAAAGGTTATTTAGAAGAAATAGTCTAAGCACCGTGGTTGTCAAACTTTCACGTGTGTAATGAAACATCTAAGGTTCTTGGTAAAATGCAGGTGATGATTCAGAAGGTCTGGGATGGGGCCTGAGATTCTGTTTCTGACAACTGGCCAGGCGATGACAAAGCTACCAGATGAAGGAGCATATTTTGAGTAACAACGGTCTGAACAGCTTGGAACTCAATGGGACTAACACCCCCCCTAATCCTGGCACAACACTGCCAACAACCCAGCCCAATGTCACATAGCTTTCTGGCCAATGTCATGCCAAGGACACATACTGACCTAAGTCTCTGAAGTCCCCTTAGGAAGCACTGAGGTTAAAGTCAACTCTTCCTCACCTTGTGGTTGTGCCAGTATGTTTTTGTACTGTATCCATGGTGAGCTGGAGGCTGTTGAGTCTGCAACCCAGTGGCTATTCAATCAGATCAGTTTAGAGCAGTGGTTCTCAACCTTTCTAATGCTGAGACTCTTTAATACAGTTCCTCATGTTGTGGTGACCCCCAACCATAAAATTATTTTCATTGCTACTTCCTAACTGTAATTTTGCTACTGTTAATGAATCGTAATGTAAATATCTGTGTTTTCCGATGGTCTTAGGTGACCGTGCTATAGAGCCTAAGACCATCGGAAAACACAGATATTTACATTACGATTCATTAACAGTAGCAAAATTACAGTTAGGAAGTAGCAACGAAAATAATTTTATGGTTGGAGGTCACCACAACATAAACTATATTAAAGGGCTGTGGCATTAGAAAGGTTGACAACCACTGGTTTAGAGAGAAGTTTACCCAACGTGCTCCTGACAGTGCACCTGAGCCTCTGTTAACCTGTCTGCTGTTCCATTGCTAAAATAAAGCAATTCTCTTGTGAGCTAAGGTTCGCAGACACACCTTCATGATGTTTCCTTCACTCCTTTGATAAGGAGTGTCGAGCACTCAGTCACTGTTTTAGTTACCAAGAAAAGCCCCTTCTCTCATGGAGCTTCCATTCTGATGGGCCACATATGCTTAAAAACAAAACCAAAACACACGAATTAAAACATCAACAATAAAAAACGTCATATGCCAAGAATAACGGTGAGAGGTGGGAGTGTGACATTTCACTTAAAGTGCCGTGGCTTTGGGCCAATGACCACATTTCTCTGAGATTCCATTTGCTGTCTATAAAATGAAGATAATAATAAAATAATACCTGTCTCAGGAGGCTAATGGAATTAAAGAAGATGAGATTAGGCCCATATGTTAGGCACTTAGTACTTGCTCATTCCTCCTTCGGCTCCCCTTACAGAGGGCAGAAAACACATCATCTGCTCTGCCTTCCTTTTATCTTTCTTCCTCAAACAAGGAGACAAATGACAATAATTACTGGGAGAGCTTTGACAAAATATCCATTGTCCCACCCCTAGATCCAAACCTTATTAAAATTATCTCAATTTATCTCCCCTCTCTCCTTCTCTTAGTGACTGCCCTGAATGTTTCCAAGGCGGTAGGCCCACGTGAGGCAAGGGAGGTGTCCAGGGTGCACAACTGCTCTCTGTCAATCCTGAGATCATGCACCTCCTTAAGCTGGCCTCCCTAAGCACCAGCCTTGGCCTGCTGGGGATTTCATTCCCTCAGTTCACCATATGCTGCACTGGTGAAAAACAACCATTTTCTTTCTCCCAGTAGTGTAGATGTACTTTAGGTTAATTAATAGTAGAGCTTGGGCAATTTTTCTCACTGGTGTGAATGTGAAAAATACAGATTCCTGCCCTACCTAGTTTTGTTCAATGGATAGAGCACCGGCCTATGGACTGAAGGGTCCCAGGTTTGATTCTGGTCAAGGGCACCTACCTTGGTTGGAAGTTCCACCCCTGGCCCTGGTCAGGGGATGTGCAGGAGTCAACCAATCAATATATCTTTCTTACATTTATGTTTCTCTCCCCCTCTGTCTCCCTCCCCCGCTCCCTTCCACTCGCTCTAAAAATCAATGGAAAAAAATATCCTCAGATGAGGATTAACAACAACAACTACAAGTTCCTGAGCCCCACGACCCAAGACCCTTGAAATTAGTTCACCACCCTGGCTGCACAGGATACTCACCTGAAGTCTAGCCCCTCACCTCCAGAGTTTCTGGTCCCATTAATCTGGGATGAGGACAAATGTGTCATTAAAAACAAAACAAAATACCTTTCCAGGTGATGTTTGTTAGTGACAAGGTCAAATCTCTAGAATTGGATGAATGAATCTCTTCACAGATCATTCTCACACTCCCTACTGGCTTCCTTGAAGTTCTCCAGCTCTGGAGTCAGACTCAAGTTCACATCTTTATTCTTGCACTTGCTACCATTTTACTTTGAGTGAGGTACTTCACCAGTCCCTCACCTAATAATGACATTAAGAACAGTAGCTACTGCAGACGTGTTTATGAGGATTCAGTAAGATGAAAACCACTTAGCATAACATGTGGCACATAGCAAGGCTCATGAAATGGTAGCTATTATTATTAGCATTGTAAGCATTAGTTTGGCTCTTATTGTGGGCAAGCATTGCACATTCACACACAAATGACTTAGTCTTAGGCCAATTACTTAATGCCCCTGTGCACAGGAGATGCTCAACAGCATCAATGGACTAAATATATCTTGAGGATTCAATGAAATATTGTGTTTAGTAGAGACTTAGTACATAGTACATGTTCAATAAATCCCAGATATTAGAACTATACATAATAAAATTTCAATAAAGGTGGATATTCTTTTAGGATTTTTAATACAATTATTATCCAAGAAAATGGTCCAACTGGGCTCCTTAAATGAGACTAAATGTCTTACTTGACATATTTGTTTCTTCAGCTTTTAGCACTGTGGCTGGCACACATCAGGGGTTCCAGAATGCCTCCCCAATGTGGGAATTAAGGAATTACCAGGGGATTTGTATTTGCCTTGGCACTCACATTGATTTTGCCCATGTCTCAAGATGGTGAAAACCTCACTGGCCACGGGGCCATTCATTCTGTCTCCAAATGCTGCCAACCTGCCCATGGCTCTAATCAAGAGCAGCCCTGATTTATGCTTCCCCAGGCGCGCGCCAGGGATGTGGAATCCTACACTGCTGATTTGTTTATCGCTGAGTCCTTGAAAATTGAATAGGGAGGGAGAGGGAGGGATGAAGAATGAATTAAGAGCTGCTCCCCATCACATTTGATATGAGGTCCTTTCACTCTGGCAGAGAGTAGCTTTTTTTGTTGTAGTCAATATGAAAATTCTATGAATGTTACCAAAATGCATGGCAAGTACCATACCCAGGTCTTCTACTTGATGGCCACCGGAGTCCCCATAGTGATGGAGGAGCAAGCTGCCCAGATTACAGGGGCTTAACTATTGAACTGTTACAGGCTGTGTGCTATAACTCTGCAATACTCCATTGAACAGTGAATGACTACAGTATATAAAGCAAAACGTGTTTCCCCCGTTAGTGGCTATTGATTAAAGGGTTTGTTTTAAAGCATGTAAGCTAACTTGGTTTTTTGTTTTGTTTATTCATAGCCATACATTAATTGAAAGCCCAACAGCTCAAAAAAGATTGTATTAACATGACCGCCCTCTACTGGCCATAAAGATGGCGCATAAACCTGGTGTGGACCATGTCCTACTAAAACTAACACTATTTTTTAGAAAGTATTGGGCTTTTAAAATCCAAAATATTTTCTAGAGTAGGGGTGTCGAACTCAATCAGAGAAGGGGCCAAAATCTAAAATCCAGCCTAAATCGCGGGCCGAATGGTTTACTGAACAGTCATAAACTGTCATTGTGATGGACACGCAGCGGAGTGCAGTGATGACAGCGCGGTGTGGGCCACATTGCAAGGCCTGGCGGGACGGATTTGGTCCGCAGGCCAAGTGTTTGACACATGTGTTCTAGAGGTTAATTGAATAGTAGAGAGACCCATTGGTACTGAATCTCCAACTGTCTCCTTATTTTTGCATTTTCTGCTTCCTGAAAGGAGATTATCTGGTTTCATATATTTGGTGATTTATGAAGAAACACAGCCAGGAGAAAGGAGACCTGAGTTCATATGGACCTGTTTTCTCATCGTTGAAAAGAGAGGGCTGAGTAAGGCAGACCTCTGGGTCTTTCTCAGTCTCTCTGACTGCTGTACCCCAGGTTAGGAGCCCAGTGCACTGAGTTCTAGTCCTGGCTCTGATTTTTAATCTTGTTATAAAGTAAAAAAGGAGGGAATGGAATTTCTAGTGTTCCTTTGAATTCTAACACACTATGACCTAAGTCATACTAAGCCTGAGCACACATATAAATGCCAGGGAAAAACATTATTACAAGAATAATTCCAGTTAAAAGCTTTTACATGTTATTTTTCCCCCTTGAAATTTTTCTGGAAAACTAGAGGCCTGGTGCATGAATTCGTGCACGACTGGGGTCCGGCCAGTCCACCCCAATGGGGGCTGATCAGGCTAGGCCAGTAGGAAAGAGAAGACATGGGAGGTTGGCTGGTCAGTCCCTCCCCTGATCCAGGGGAGGAGGGGCTTCGAGTGTTTGCCCACTCCTTCCCCACTCTCTTTGCCATGACCTCCCTCCCCTCATTGGGCTGGTTGGCCTGCCACAGTTATTGGTTGGCCTGCATCATAGCAACTGGTTATTCTGGTGGTTCCAGAGTTCTGGTTGCTTGGCTTTCATATATATATATATATATATATATATATATATATATATATATATATGTATGTATGTATATATTCCCTTATATAGCTATTCACACTTGCAACAACCTATCACCTCCAAACAGACAGTTTGAATAAATCCTAACCTTTTCATTGTCTAGAAAAATAACGAGATAAAAATATCCAGCACTAGACTCTAGAGGTGGGTTCTTACAATTTGAGAAAATGAAGTCATGAGGCCCTTCAAGTCCAAGGAAGGACAGCAGCCTCAGAGAGCCTACATAGCAACATTCAGAAGAGAGCTAGACAACTTTCTTCTACAAAGCAGATTTGCAATGTCATCAGTGAGCTTTGCTTCCATCAGTGATGCCGGACTCCCCACTCCCTGGTCACAGTTCAAAGGAGACATTAGCTCAGGCAAGGTGAGCACAGTGCAATCTTCCATCTTTGCAACAAATGCTGAGCGCATCTATGAAAATCAGAACAAAGCAATGCTCTGTACCACAGGGAAAACAGAAAATGCCACATAAATCATAAAGCGGATTGACCTAGCAATGATCCCGCCCAGTGAAAATTCACCAAGTGACAAGAATTAAAAACAAAAATAATAACTTCCTTACATTTAAGTAGCCATGTATTCTACCAGACACTGTCAAATGCATACTTTCATTGGTGTCTTAAAACAATAATGGGAAGGGGTTGATAGGACCATTAATAGGCCTATTTTTAGGTGCAACTGAAGAAACTATGTACCTTGCCTTTAAAAACCAAAACACCCAGGTAATCAGTACTGTTCCCAGATATTTAAAATCATGTTCTAATGGATTTTTTAAGAAAAACATGCAAGTCCTTCTAAGGATGTTAATATTATATGTATGCATGCATGTATGTATGTCTCTTCTTTCCAAGGAGAGAAAAAGAGAACTAAACCATGGGTTACCAGGGGGGAATCAGAGCATTGGAGAAGGGAAAAGAAACCTTTGAGTTTGATTCTATCCTGACTTCTCCAAAACAAAAGTTCTATTCAATGTGACGATCTCCCAAGTGTGAATAGGCACCTAGAATGCACTGTTCGGGAAGCACCACAGGAAGTCACAGTCCCTTCCCAATCCTTGCCTAGTTGGGAGTGAGCTATGCAGATGAATGCAGATTAAATTGTGTTTTTATGAGGCCTGTGCATAGACTGGCCGCTACTCGTTCCTGGGGGTTACAAAATAATGGAGAGGAAGCTTCATGCAGATCACATCCAATCCCATGGGCAAGTCTAAAAAAATCTATCAACTCTACTTCAAAATATGTCCCAAATCTCATTATTTCCATCTCTGCTATCACCATACTAGACTACTGGTCCAAAAGGTTCATTGAAGGTATGTCTTATGACCTTCAGGTAGCCAGTTCCAGAGAAGGGCATGTCAAAGAGGGGTCCTGTGCCTAGCCGACTGTTGAAGAATTTGAGATCCTGTTCCTATTGTCTTTGGAATCAGGAGACAACACCACCCATGGCCCCTCTGTATCACACTCACAGGCTTTATCTGCAACAGGCCTATGTAGGAGTTCATAAGACATAACAATGTGTGCTCATACCGCCTCCATCTCACCCACACGACTACTCTGCAAGCACAAAGTTTAAAATACACCAGACTAGATGCCAGCGTGAGTCCAGCTGGAAAAATGGAGAGCTCAGCACAGTGTCTGTGTAAGCATGTGATAAAATCTCTACAGTCACACTGTTCAACTGCATGTGAGCGCTCCCTCCTCTGAATGCCCATAGCTTTTCTTGCATCTCTCTGATCATAGCTTTGCATTTGCTCTCTCCAACTCTCGCACTGTAAGCTCCTGTGGGTAGGGAGCATGTATGGTCATGTGTCTTACTCAGCTCAGGCAGCTGGGTAGAATGAGGTATATGGAGTCCAACAAACCTGTCCTGGAAAGTTAGCTCTACTAACTATGGGACTTTGGTGCTCTAATTAACCTCTCTGAACCTCCATTTCAACAGTGAAACAGTTACTGTACAGAACAAATGAGATAATACATGTAGATTGCTTAGCCAATGCCTTGCCCCTAGTAATGGATGCAATAAGTCAGTGATGGGCAAACTCATTAGTCAACAGAGCCAAATATCAACAGTACAACGATCGAAATTTCTTTTGAGAGCCAAATTTTTTTAAACAAACTATATAGGTAGGTACACTGTTAATAACTTAATTAGGTACTCCTAAGCTGGCCTTTGCTAAACACTCAAGGGGCCAAAGAGCCGCATGTGGCTCACTGACCACTGCAATAAGTGATGGAGCGCTGTGTCTTAAGTTGGGCTCTCCAGAGGTAAAATCTGAGATAAGGTGATGAAGGCCTATGATTTCACTGAAGAGGAGGTCTCAGGAATGAGGGAATGAGGGAAGCAAAATAGGAGGAGATAAATAGAAATCTAGCTTCAGCCTGTATCCCACAGAGAACTCTGGCGTATAAATCACACCAAAGAGTTGGATGCATCTTGGAATGGATTCAGCCTATTGTACCCTCCTGCCCATCCATCCCCTCCATATCAATCTATTGGCTATAGACTGCCCCCTACAGGGGGGATGGGTGCGGAAGACATCCTCCATGGCCAAGCAGCACCCATTTAACTAAGGACATTCTCTGGAGAAGAGGGCAGCTGTGAGCTGACAACAGCCAATTTTCATAGCAACTGCGTAAGGGAGCTCTGGGCAGGGCCCCAACATCACCCACTACACTATTATTATATTTATAAATCCCATGTCTAGATCTGATCATTTGCTATAACAGGGGCTCAATTAAATTAAAGGATGGCCAATTATGGAGAGGACGCAACACCAGCGTGAGCAGCTCAAGTCTCAGCCACAGGTCCAAAATCTCGGGAAGCAGCGCTCACATTTCTCCCCTTCACTGGCCCTCATAATTACTAAGGCGACACAAGGCTGCGGCGTATCCCTAAACTCCTCGGCACACTGATTATGTCTGAGGCCAACTGAACAGTGTATTTCCTTACTTCCCTTGTTTCAGAGATTTTTCTGGCGTTAATTACACCTACGCTTACATCCAAATATTTCATTGTGATGCAGATTACACTTGTAAGTGCATGAATTATTCTTCGAAGGCAAAAAGAATTAATGTTTCACCACGCACTGTGACATGTTTCCAAGCACATAAGTGACAGATGCACTTTTAAATGATGTATTTTTTTTCCTTCTCCTTGACATGCAAGGACCCAGATTTAAAGAGATAGAAGATGTAAAGGCATTCCCTTCTGGATCTACTGATGTCATGCTTGGATTTCCACCTCCATCAGCAAATGCATGAATAAGTAATGGGCTCAGGTCCCAGTACCTGCTCACATTATATTGTATCAGCAGACTTACACTCTGAAACACCATTAAGACAAATCCCCAGGCACTGAGGGAAGGGGTTGATCACCAACAGGAGTGGGAAAAAGCACTTTGTAAATTGTAAGGTGCTTAACAAAGGTCAATGATTAGTATTAATATGAATTCTTTTAGCATTGACCTTATGTTCAACGTTCTCCAAATCTTCTGACCCTCACAATCTTCTTCTGAACTAATCAGCCCCTTGTAGAGATTTTGTTTCTGTTCTAGTGATTGGAACAAACTCAAAGGATCCCAACCAGGTTGAGCGACCAGCTCTTTTCTTGCATTTTCATCTGAAATTCTATCAGTAGGGACAAAATTGAATTCAGAAAATGAATCCCAGCAGGTGCTAGGAGACCCTTAAGAGTGAGTGCCCTCATACAAAAAGGGCACAGGGACTCTGGACCCCAGCTCCACCATCATGAAGTCAAGGAAATAAAAGTCTGGAACCAGTTGTCTTTTGAAAGATTCAGGTATGTGCAACAAATGAGTCTGTTGCCCTAATTCATCCGGTTTCAACTTAGTTCTATCAAGACCACAAGGTATTTGAGAAAGGAAGAAAAAGAAAAACAGTAATAGCTCTTCTTTGGTATGGATAACCCACAAAATAATTGATCTCTCACATGTATATTCATAGTCATGCTGGGGGGGCAGATTCTAACTTTGGAAGAGCATACAGTTGAGCTCTAGAGTTGAGGCTGGCAAAGCGTGGGCCAAATCGAGCCCTTTGTCTGCTTTTTAAATAGGTTGTATTGGAACACAGCCATGCCCATCATTTACATATCCTCTGTGACTGCTTTTATGCTTCAGTAGCAGAGTTGATAGGGGAGACAGAGATCATCTTGGCCCACAAGGTCAAAAATATTTGCTATCTCGCCCTTTACCAAAAATGTTTGCTGATCTCTGCTCTACAGTCAGACTCCTTGGGATTTAATACTGGTTCTATCGCTTATTAGTTCTGCTACCTTGAGGAAGTTCTTCAGTATCATTATCATGAGGACAATACTCTCTATCAAATAAAGTTGATGTGAATATCAGATGAGTTATGGTTTTCAAAGCACCTAGAAGTGTCTGGAATATATTAATGAATCAATGACTGTTGGCCATCATTATTATAAACAGCAAGATCAAACCTCCTCCCTCTTCACACATACATCAGTGGCCCTTCTGCCAAGAGGAGACTGACCACCAGACACCTTCCTGTATGTAAGTTTGTAAATTTGGAATTCTACAAAATTCCAGTATGTAAATTTGTTATGTCTTCCAGGCATCATTTTATTGCGAATGCAGACAGAGCACTTTCTAGGGAATCCATAGCAGCCATGCAGAAGGGAAACATTCTTTTCCTTTCCTCACTTTATTCCTGGAAGAGGAATTCAGTCAAAACCTCATGTAGAGACTTCAAATCTCCTTCCTCTGACTCCTACTAAGACACTCAATGGCCAGCCTAACAACTCTGACAAAATAATGAGTCTGTTTTCCCAACTAACAGTGCTTTCTCAGCTTTAAAATCAATTAGGGGCTTTGGTCATATGATCCAGGGACTGTGGTTTAAAGCACCAACCCCGAATGCCTAAGAGGGCTTATTAGTGGGTACAGATTAGCTGCTCAAGCGGCACAGAGGGCACAGCCTCTGTGAGGTAGGAATGTAAGGAAGGCAGGATAAGCCCTCAAAAAACACAGATGGACAGGTAGGTTCCTTTCTCTCTCTCCTTCTCTCCTTCTCCCTCTCTCTCTCTCTCTCTCTCTTTCTCTCTCTCTCTCTCTCTCTTTCTTCCCCCTCCTTCCTGCCCACCTGGCCTCTCTTCTTATCAGGGTTCAATAATAAAAGGTAAGTGTCATGAGCAAAAAAAAATTATATTAATGCCAATATGTGCAAGCAGGGCCCCAGGAACCATGGGAAGAAACCTGTAAGATATAATGTCTGTCCTAGGGAGTTAATAAGCCACCTGGAACTACAAGACAAGTCCATGAAAAGTTAAACAGCAGTTAATGAGTTCAATGACTTTACAAGGCAACAATGGAAAAGATACCACCGTGCAGTAATTAGTTGCTAAAGGCTTTCTTCAGATAGCATTATGGAAATTTCAGAGAATAAGATCCACAGGACATGTGCATTGGTTAACCAAAACAAAGGAGAAAAAAATGGCCCTCCAACTTCCTCTTACTGAAGGAAGATAAATCACCAAGGTTAAATATGTATTTGCATTTCAAGTGAGAATTGAAGGTGTTTAAGTCTAAAATGGACAGGAATTAACTAGCCTCCCAGGCTAACCATGTGCATTAACCAGCCACTGAACATTGTTGTCTAATTTCAGTTGCAATGTTTTTGGAGGAAGTGTGCAGGTTGGACCAAGAGATTTAAATGGAAACCAGGACACATGGTTGGGGGAGGCCCTGGAAAAGAGGACAACTCCCACAGCCAAAGCTCTATGAGGGCTTGGGGTTCTGAACAGCTTCCAAGGACCCCAAAGCTAATGGAACATAGCACAACTCAGACTCAGCAGAAAGAAACAGGATTGGCTGAATTCTAGAATGTTCTGGAAAGACCAAGCTGGAAGACTTGAGAATGAGTCTTCTGAATGAAGCTTCTTCATCACCTTCACCAGTTCATTTCACTGTAGGCATCCTTATTTTTCAGGATGCTTAGGAAAGGGTTTTATTCCCAGACATGTCACCAAATGCCAGTTGAACCATAGGCCCAGTGTCTCTTCCTTTTAGACCCCCGTAAGCTCTAATTCTGGTGATGTGACGACCTGCTTATAGGAACTCCCTAGTGGTGAAGACTGTGACTCCAAGACCAAACTGCCCAAGTTCAAGTGCCACTTCTGCCTCTATGAACTGGAGCAAGTTACTTGTCCCAGTGCAGATGATAATACTGAATTCATAGTGTTGGATTAGAGCCAAATGAGTTAAGACATGTGAGACTTTTGAAAGCATCCCTGGTACATACCACCTAAAGAGAGTAAGATGTCATACCCGGTCCTGCATTTCTCTCTTACTTAACCTGTCATTTACAGGCGCAGCCCTGCCTCCTCCTCTGGCCCCGGCATTGGCCCTACAAAGAAAGAGTTGACAAGTCAGAGTGCACTTGTTTGGAAGTCTCGGTTCTGGTCCTGTGTGTATCCTCTCCAGCCCTGGTTCCACCCAGAGGACTTTGTTTTAATAACTTGGTTTGAACTTTCTCCTTCTACCTATCATTTCCTGGCTTCAAAGAACCCCAGATTTTTTTCCTTGTGTTGACCTATGTCAATCATTCTGAGAACTAGATCAGTCTTTTCACCCCAAGCCCCTCCCACCTCTGGGACCCTCTAGCACTAGCTCTGCCCCCATCATGGGCTCTTGTCTATGAGATGACTGCTCAGGTGATGACTGTATGTCTACCTAGATATCTTCCCTTGTCCTGTTGAGACCTTCTATTGCCATCTGTGCCTCCTCCTAGAATCTGACTGGCTTCTGCTTCTATGTATTTGTGGTTTGGCATCTAATCCACTCAAGTAACTGTCAGAGTTTCCTTTGGAGCAGGTAGTCTCAAAATGCCAGACCACCAACTATTCTGCAGCCCCGAAGCAAATGTACTGAATTTCTCAGGAGCATTCTCCAAGGATTCCCCTTCTCTGAATCACCTCTAGGTTGGTTGGTTGAACAAACTGAAAACACAAGGAAGACTATTCAGAGCTCCTCCTGATTCTGCTAATTTTGGCAAACCTGTTCATCAGCATTAACAGGGAGAAGGTGTAAGTGATGTGGGATATTGCTTCAAAAAACATGACTGCTGCTCAGCACACAAACTAACTCAGAGTGTGTACCCAGAACAAAGCTGCCAAATGGCTCTTCCACAGACCACTCCCACAGGCTTAGCAATGGGGAGCCATGAACTCATTCCATAATTTTCACTTGGAAAGAGACCTTCATAGAAAAGAAAAGAATTGCAGCCTCATAATAAGCATCCCCAGCAATGACATAAAAGGGAAAAAAAATGAGTGCATTCCTGTCTATCTTACTTACACACACATGTCAAGGCAAAATAAAATGCAAGCTATTAATTTCCAATCACTGTTAAGAAGGCACCGGGCCTCTCACAATGACTTACAGTGAGGAACTCAACTAAGCATGAGTTTTGTTACAAAAAGAAAGCCCATATGTCTCCCAAACCACAGGCCTGCCTCTGTGCACACCTGTGCTGCCCTCCCCTCTAACCACCTCCAGGAACCTGCAGGCAAGAGCTGGTCATTAGCAGCCCTGACCTACTCAGCCTCCCCCAGTTCTGGCGCATCGCTCAGAAGGTAGCGATTATTAGCCTAGTCCTGGGATCAGCAAACCAAAACCTCTTCCACAAAAATACACTTCCCATTGCCTTTTATTCTAAAGCAAAAACCCCTTTACAGATATGATACTTCCATCAGAACTACCCTAACAGACATTAATACAGCTTGGAGAGGGAGAAGAGTTACACACACACACACACACACACACACACACACACACACCAGAAAAATGGCTGCAGAGTCAAATACTCATAAAGAACCCCGTAGATGCTGGGACTGGGGTAATGAGAGGGAGGCAAACTTTAAGGTGTACCCCCAAATTCAGCAAAACAGATGGTTAACATTTTTACGCACTGTTTTAAAAAATATCCAAGTGAATGCATATCCATTTCTGTTTACAAAGCAACCATTGTAAGCAAAATACCAGAATTTTAAATAAGATTCGACAGTGCTGTGATGAACCATCTGGGAACCTAAGACAAAAGGCAAAAATCAGTATTAGTTATCCTGTCTTTATTAAAAATATAGATATTCTGTTCACCACGGGTTTTTTTTTCAAACTAATTTTGATTTCTTAAAAATATTTCATTAAGCCGAGACCGGTTTGGCTCAGTGGATAGAGCGTTGGCCTGTGGACTGAAAAGTCCCGGGTTCAATTCTGGTCAAGGGCATGTACCTTGGTTGCAGGCACATCCCTGGTAAGGGGTATGCAAGAGGCAGCTAATCGATGATTATCTCTCATCGATGTTTCTAACTCTCTATCCCTCTCTCTTCCTCTCTGTAAAATATCAATAAAATATATTTTTTAAAAAATATTTCATTAAAATATGACTTATCTCAATTGATGAGGTTTTTCTCTCACCTTTGGTTTGCACCAGAGGCAAGTGTCTCATTTATCTCACCCTTGCCCTTGCCCTTGCCCCTCTCCAAATTATTAAGCACCCTTGTATCACTAGAAAGACTATTGGCTTCTGATAGAGAATTCCAGAATACTGCTACCCACTTTATTAAAAAAGAGAAAAAGCCCCGGAATTAATATAGTGGAATGGAGGCTGGTTTTTAGTTAAGTGTTATTAAACAAGTTAAATATCCCCTTGGGTTCAAAAGCCATGGCTTTTATTCAAGAGAGACTGAAATTGGAAAGCCCCAAATTTAACATTAATTTCTCCATTTCTGTTTCACGAGGGGTTGTGTTTTTAAAAACAAGGTCATTTTTAATCCATAATTCCCAATCTTTGCACTATCAAGGACATTATTTCTCCCCACCTCTAACCAGACGCTGCCTTTGGGAAAATCTTGGTGCTTTCTCACCATGATAGGTCCTTTGTGACTGACTCTCCCAATGTCACCCCTGATTTTTTTTTCTTTGATAGATTTCCTGTCTGTCCCAGAAAGGATCCATGAAGAGATTCTATGATCAGATTCTCCTGGATTTTCTTTATGGGAGATGCCTCCCATGTTTGCTATCACAACTCTATAAAGGTTTGGGATGATTGTGGAAAGAATGCTGAACTAGAGCTAGCTCAGTCTCAGGTCTTTATTTCATTCATTTATTCATTCATTCAATCAATCAATTAATCAATCAATAGCTATTTGTAGAGTATTTCCTATCTGTATGCTAAGTGCTATTCTAGACAATGAAGAGAATAGGCAAAGCCAAATCCTTAATAAAAATTTCATTTTAGTAAGAGAGTCAGATCAGAACAAAAAAGATAAACATATAATGTAATGTATATTAACACTACTAGGAGGAAAACCAGTGGCTATGATATTGCCTTGACCATCCTGGACAAACCTATTAAATCTGTCTGAAACTCAATGTCATAGTTTGTAAAATGGTGTTAATAATATCAGCTCTGAATAACCAGCCAGGTTTCTACAAGGTTCAGGTATGCAAGAATATGGATGTGCTTTTGAATACATATCAAGTATAGGCCATTATTATTTTAATTTGGATGTAATGTAGTCTCTATTTACGTCTTCCAAAAGTCAATATGTGAATCTGAAAAGTCCATCAGTCATTTAGACATTTGAAAATGAACAAATGCATGGCTGTCAGCTTGAGTCTTCATCTGAAGGTTTGGCCAACATATCTACATGGTTGGAAGAGTCGTGAGTTCTTGCTGTGCACTTGAAAGCATCAGTCTTTGGGACCATTCTTTTTTCTTATACTATTGTGATCATGGCAATTTTCCTATCTAAATGTACATTTAAAATGGGCATTTTCATGTCCATTTGTAAAAACAAAAACACAAAATTAGCTAAAGAGGGCTGTCCATTGCACATAAATGTTATTTATATTTCCACATAGCTCATTTTTATTTAGAACATATTGCATGCCAGCAATGTGTGGGAGAACATTAAATCATTCTCCATGAAATTTAGGAACCAAATTTAATTGTGCAACTGTTTGCAAAATTTAAAAAAATGGCAACATACTTTTTTTTTTTTTTAACTAGCTCAACTCAGAAAGGGTTAGTATATGAAAATAAACGAAGCCAGAACTTTTATCTATTGCATTTGCTAAAGAACTTAATGGCCACCATTTTGAAATGTGCCTAGGAGTGAGGTGAGAACATGGCTAATGGGAGTGAATACTTCAGGCTTATTTTACTTATGCACTTGTTTTTTGTTTTTGGGGTTGTTTTTTTTTTTTGCAATTATACAATAAAATATGAACACATCTTCACAGTAATTCTGATAGTATTTGTAGGGCTCAAGTTCCTCTTAATCTTCTCACCTCCCTGATCATAATTTCACTCTCCCCATGAGATAATCTCTGTTATCAATGTAGTGTGCATCCTTCTAGACTTCTTCATATGGAATCACAAACATCGATGTGTATTTTTATATAAATAGAACACTACACATATTTTCCAAAAAGTTTATTTCTTAACTTATGTTCTGGAGACCCCGCCATATCTGATAAAGGGCTCTTCCCCAAACTTGGTCACAGTTGCATAGTATTGTATGATGTAGCTCCACCGTGGTTTCTTAATTCATAACAGTTTATTCCATCTGGCAGATTGAGATTTGGGTGGTACCCAATGTCTTTATGCTCAAAGCATGCCACAAGGAAAATCTTGTACATGCTTCCTATTGCACATATGTGTGTATTTCTCCACAGTACACACTGAGATTGTGACTTCAGGAACATTCACATTGTTAAATTTTTTATTGATTGATTGATTTTTATAGAGAGAGAGAGAAAAGAAAAATTGACTTGTTGTTCCACTTATTTATGCATTCATTGGTTGATTCTAGTATGTACCCTGACTGGGGATTGAACCTACAACCTTGGTGTACTGAGACAACACTTCAACTTTATTTACTTGGTTGAAGTGTTGGGCCTCTTTATTTAGATTTTAATAGATGCTACAGACTTGATGTCTGATAATGGAACACCAATGCACACTTTCACCAACCAGTTCCACTCCAGTTAGGAGGCATCTCTGTGCTATTCAGGGAGGAAGTGGGTGGAGAAGGAGAAGCTGGTGCCTTCTAGCTCTCTGGGAGTTATGTACATACATTCAGCCACTAAATTCTGAGAGTGAAAGGAGCTCAGCCTGGCAATAATTCTCTCTTTTTTTAATACACTAAAGTTAATTCCTCCTCTGTGCTACTAAGCCCTTTTCAGCTGACCCTCAATCTCTGATATCAGATATCCGCTGGACCTACATTTCTCTGGAATATGACCCTAATGAAATAGTCCACTGGAATTAATAGCAACTATCATTTATTAAGTGGCACACACTTTGCATGCAGTATCTCAGTGAATCCTAGAAATAGCTCTGTTAGGTTCCACTTTGATCCACACTTTACAGTTGAGGATACAGTCAAAGAGATTACATATACCTGCCCAGGATCACATCTGTCAAGTGGTGTACAGAAATCTGGGCATGGGCTAGGTGATTCCCATGCCGGCTTTGGGGCTGTGAGTTGCCCGGCTCCATACAGCAATCATTCCTTCTCTGCCCTCTTAAGGCTCTTGATCTCTGCCCTCTTCATATCAGGTGCTGATTCCTACCTTATATTAGTTATTTGTGAATAGGATTTATCTTGTCTTTTAGACTGTTAGCCTCTCAACCGAAAGATGTGTGGCCAAGTCACCTCTGTCTCCATCACGGTTTCAAAAAGCATAGTATCTCCAACACAACAAAAACTTAATGAATATATTTTCCAAGAAAGACATAGTCACCATTCAATCTCATAGAATTCTTCCCATATAAGTCAAGATCACTGAGTGTCCCCCAAGCTGAATCTGACAATGGTCTTAATGGGCCACCTACTGCGGTGTTTGTCCTGGGGCTGATTCCCACATCAAAATCTCTAAATTCGGATCTCTTCTAATCCCATCTCTATCATTGGCAACCATTTGCCTTATGGCCAGTTCCCCTAGGACCCCACTGATGCAAGATCTGATGCCTTAATTTGAGTTAATTCATCTGATGCCTTAATTAGAATATATTTGCCTTAATTTATCAATTAAAGCCCTTCCCAGATTGCTCCTTTCCATCCGCATGCTCCATTTTCTATCTTTCATCCCAAGCCCTCTTCTCCTAGCATTTATAACAACTTTCCAATATTTGGGGCCATGCCTTTATTTTGTCTTTCAACTCAACTGCTCAGCGGAAGCTTGATTTGACTGTCCAGCTTCCAGGCCATTTCCACTACTGGGCATCATCTCTTGAATCACCTTCCATCCCATGCTCTGCTACCCAAGGGAAAAGCACACTTTACTCCCTTGACTAATGCAAGCTCCTCACATTTCAGCTTAGACCTAGAATCCAGGGCTTTGTTTATTTGGATGGAAATCTGGCTAACAAACACTGTAAGAAGGACTATCGGTGCTCCTATTAAAGGAAGCAGCCCCCATGTCTCTCTCCAGTCTACTCAGCCCCAAAGCCATGGTCAAGTCCCTACTCTATGTTGCCTTTACCAATTTCCCCCAAGAATTATCGAGAACCTTATTAAATTTCTGACATTCATTACCCATATTAATATTTAATTATATTGTATATAGTCTCATTTTGTTCTGTGTGATTTAAGGTCTGCCTCATTAGACTAAATGCTTGTTAAAACAGGGACAATACTGCTATGTTCTCTTTAACCATTGTCATCAACATCATCAGAGCAAATGGTTATTGAACACTTACTGTGTATAGTTATGCTCTACAAGACTTAAGTCACTTAATCTTTATAAGAGCCCTATTAAGTAGGTACTATTATTATCTCCCTTTTGCAGATGAGAATACTGAGGCCTACAGAGGATAAAAAACTTGCACAAGATCACATGAATACTATGTGATGACACAAGTATTCAAGTTTATGCAGTTCTAGTATCTTTGGGCTCTGGGCTTAACCACTGAGCACTCCTTCCACGCAATCCCTGTAAAACACTGGGAACAGCTGAGCACAGAAATATGACACAATAAATAGTCATTGGCTGCCTGGTATACAAGTTGACACTAATGTTCCTTTCAGAATCCTTACGTCCATACTAGGATCACTTTGGGCTTCAGCTGCACATGGTCCAATTACTTAACTGGCCATTTCCAATTACGGAGGAAGGGGCCAGACTAGAACAAGAGTTGTCTGTAAGAGCTATGGAAGCATTGAGGAAGCAGACCCAGAACAAGAGGCTACTAAAAGTTGGTTTGGCTGGAAAAGCTCTAAGCATGACAACAAGAGGACATGCTCCAGATGAGGCAGATAGTGAAGTGGACTCTGGTTCAGAAAAGGGCTTTGGAGCAGGGCTGCCTGAGCTGGAGTCTTAGCACCTTGGAACACCCTTCTCATGGAGCCACTGTGAAACTATGTTCGCTAATTACCCATTGCTTAGCACAGTAATGGGCAGAGGAGGTGCATGTTAATGGCTATATTATCCTTCCTTCCTATATAATAAAAGGGTAATATGCAAATTGTCCCCACCCTTGGGAGTTCAACTAACCGGCTATCAGACGTGTGCTGACCACCAGGGGGCAATGCGGGACATGGCAGGTGAGGCGATGCAGCACTGATGGTGGTCCACAGTCGAGGCACTGCAGACCCCAATGAGTCCTGATGAGAGCAGGACAGTGGGGGGTGGGGAGGGGAGCAGGTGAGTGACAGTGCCAGGCCAAGGCGGGTGTGAGCCAGGGCCCCGTTTGCCCTGCTGGTTGCCCCAAAGATGGACTCTGATTGCTGGCCAGGCATAGGGACCCTACACCTCTAATTCAGAATAGTAATTAGGATGAATAACCACAACAGCTGATATCTGGGCTCCTGGCCTGTATATGGGATGCAGCCATAGGGGATGAAGGCACACTGTGTATTCAGAATTCAGCCTCTTTTCCTGGGCTCCCACAACCTGAGTCTAGTGGGTTCTAGTGAGTTTAGTCCATGGGTAGTAGAACCAAAATTAGGGAGAACACTGTGCCCAAAGCCTAGAGATGCTAAGGCCCCTGTATAATGCCTGCAGGAAGCAAGGCACTGGGGACAGGGAGAGTCAGTTGCACATAGTCCAATTATCCAACAGAACCAAGCCACAGACTGCGGATCTGGTCCCAGGTGCTGGTGAAATCTCATGACTCAGCTGAGGCACAGGGCCAGAGCAAGACAACAGCAAGTGTGCCTTGGAACAGAGTCCAATACACAGGGTCAGATGGCTGAACCAGCCCTAGCTCTGCTCTGGAGTGGCCCTGAGAACCATGGTCAGGCTGAATATGCAGATAAGCGTCATGTGACATCAAAGATGGGGGGGGGGGGGAAGGAAAAAAGCTGGGAGTCAGGCTGGACCTGATCCATATGGCATGAGGCTGCCTCACTCCTTGTGCAGGCCTCACCCTGTTGGTGAGCAAGCAGTCTGGTGCCCTGCCCTTTGCTGAAGGCAGGCACACGGCAGGTGACTGACCCCGGGAGCGGACATCAAGCTGCCAGTGGGCACAGCCCACGGTGTACACCTCTATGCAAGCCTCCAGGCCTCCAGAGTCCCAGCAGTGGGGCACGCATCCTCTGGGCAGGGAACGTCGATTCACACAGCAGCACAGCCATAACCTAGCGGGAGACCCACAGAAGGCTTTTAAATGTCTATTTTTTAAAGTGGTTAGCAAAGCAGGGGAGAAATTGTCAGAGAGCCACAATGAAGAGTTTAATCGAGAGTCAGCAAAGGGGTGAAAGGAAGCAGAAGGGAAGACTGTAGAAGGAGAGGCCTCGGGATGTGGGGAGAAAAATGCAAAGGATGCTAACAAGGCAAAAAATAACAGTCACATGGTAGACAGGGCAGACAGATGTTTGCAGAACACTGGTTTCCTATACCTGCTGCCTTTTTAGGCACATGTTGTCAATCTTGACAGAAAAGCCCTACTCTTCTGTACATCTGACAATTTCCAGCTGTTCCTACCTCCTTTAGACAGAGCCACACCCCCTTCTGGTCTCTTTTCATAGCACCCAAGGTGTAGAATAGTGTATTTCAAAATATAACACCACGAGTTATAAACTTAATGTATTATAGCCACCCAGGAGCTCCTTGAGGATTTTATCTTCATGTCCCCAAGACCTTCAAGGTGTAGTATAGTTCCTAGGGTGCTCAATTTATGAACATTGAATAAATAAGTGAAAAAGGAAGGAATGCAGGGGGAAAGGAAGGAAGAAAACATAGACGGAAAAGAAGCAGCGAGGGAGGGAAGTTCGTTTATGGCTGGAGTATAGGGCACACACAGAGGGGAGACAGGAATGGAGTTTATAAAGGTCATGAGAGTCACGTGGGCCAAACTAAGCATTTATCTCACTGGCAAAGTAGCCTCATCAAAGGTTATAAGCAGAATGTTGTTTCAAAAAGCTACCTCCAATGCCCTCTTCACCCAACGTGTTATTAATCCCATTTATTTGCTCCCTACTTCAAACTAATGTCCTTGCACGCAGACTTGGCATCTACAGCCCTATTCAAAACCAGTGGACCTCAACTGCTCCAAGAAATATCCCTAAAACAGCTTTCTATCAGACTCTTTGTTATCCCAGCACTTTATTCTTAATGTTCATCACCCTCATCCTGCACCCACTTATTTGCCCCTTGGGTGACAGTTTTCACTAGGCTTTATGAGTAAATTCTTTAGAGCCAGGAAAACTTGGGTTCAAGTCAGAGCTTAGCCAATTGCTAGCTCCAGCTAAATTACTTAATATCTCTGAGCCTCAGTCTGTTCAGCTCTACAGGGATGATGAATGATACCTATCAAGGTGGTTTTTGTAAGAATTGAAGGCTAGTCAAGATTTTAGACATTTACTAAGCAATCAACAGTAATAGTGGTATGGCCAGTACTCGTTTACATGGTAAACTCTTTAGTAGAGGAGACGGTGTTTTCTTTCTTTCATTAGTATCTCCTTTTCTCCTGCTCCTCAACTCTACACATCTTCTTCCTTTCATGGTGGCTTGCAATTCTCTGAGACTCAATGCGGAATGAGTGCTATGCATGCTGTCTCCCCTCTTCCATTGTGACCTAGATCCATGAGTGACACTGCCATCCACACAGTTCATCAGCAAAAAACATGGGTCTTGCTGAAACCAGTTTGGCTCAATGGATAGAGCTTCGGTCTGCAGACTCAAGGGTCCCAGGTTCGATTCCGGTCAAGGGGTCCTCAAACTTTTTAAAGTGGGGGCCAGATCACGGTCCCTCAGAGAGCTGGAGGGCCGGACTATATGAACTACTAATTCCTACTGTAACACCTCGGCTGCGCTCACTGCCCAAAAAACCTGGCGGGCCGGATCAAACTCCTCTGCGGGCCGCATGTGGCCCGCGGGCCGTAGTTTGAAGACGCCTACCTTGGTTGCGGGCACATCCCGGATAGGGGGCGTGCAGGAGGCAGCTGTTTGATGTCTCTCTCTCATTGATGTTTCTAGCTCTCTATCCCTCTTCCTTCCTCTCTGTAAAGAATCAATAATATATATATATATATATATATATATATATATATATATATATATTTTTTTTTTTTTTAAGTAGATCTTATTCTGACCCCCCTTCTCCCTCATTCCCACCACATGCAATTTCTTAAACTCCATGTCCTAAACAGCTCCTGACTTTTCCATTGCTCTCCATATCCAACACTACATTTGTCAGCTTACCTCCATCTCCAACTTAGACTGGCAGAGTCTCCCAACAGCCTCTTTCAAGGTCACATGTCTTCCTCACACTACTTCACTCCCAGTCAATTCTCCAATCTGTGGCCAAAGAAGTCTTCTTAAGCCTCAAATGTGATCTTGTGAACCCACCCCCCGCTCCCGGGGCCCCCAGCTTAAGGCCCTCTTATAACTTCCCATCGCTCTTAAGGTAAATACAGAACATATTAACGTGATTGTTTTGTAGTCACACTTGCTATCTGTGCTGAAGCTACACTGGTTTATAAATGTACACCCTTTTTTTTTTTCCAACAAGTGTTCAAAATACTGCCTCAAAAACAAAGATAAGCCCTGAATACTGGACTAGCAAGCGCTCTTTTGGGTTTAGGGTATGATACATAACTGATATAAAACACTATGTGGAGACAAGTCTCAGAGAAAAGAGTCAAGCTTGTATAGTATAAGAGAAAGTAAAGGGTGGAGGAGCTGGGTGTCTGAGAGCACTCCATTTCACTCTTCTAAATGTGCCCTGTCAACGTGAAGGGAATAGACTCAGTAAGGCTTGAGTTAGTGGATGCACAATGAAGTAGAATATTTATCTTCATGCTTTTGAGCTGCAGACCATCCAGCACTGGAAAACACCACCGAGTCTATTTCCCAACATGCCTGGGGCCCTTGGAGTGAAGAGGATCCTGATTTAATGAGCAAGGCACACCATCTGTCAACAGGACTGCTGAGCAGTAACTCAGCAAAGCAGCAGCGCCCAGAACCCAGAGAACAGAACACTTGGGCGTCATTTGGGTAAGACATAGCTCCTGGCACAGCGGACAAGAGACCTTAAACAGCCTACCTACTCAGCCCGGGAGTGATAAGTGGTGTCTGTGTGTCCTTGCTACAGTTCTGCCCAGGCTCAGCGTTTTCTGTGGGTGCTGATGAGCTGCTGCAGAGGGAAGGCACTCATCTAAGAACAAGATCCTGGAGGGCTGCCGCTCCGACCCTAAACTTTCTGAAAAGAGGCTTCAAGGGGCATAAATGTAAACAATACCATTGGCCAAAGTGCTGACCTGAGCTTACAGCTACAGGTGAATGGAAGGAGAAAGGAGACAGTATAATTATATATATATATATATATATATATATATATATATATATATATATATATATATATATCCCTTATTTAATATTATTTTAAAATTGACATAATCTAGAATATATTTTGTGCCTAATTTGGTCAAAGAAACACAGGGGTTGCTTCTCCTGCAGTTGTAAACTAATAAGATCTTTAACTAAATGCACCAGAAATTGTATTTACAAATGAGGGCTTTCCCTTTTAAAATCAGTCACCTTGGAAAGCTATGTAGTTCTTCGTTTGCATTCTCATAGCTTATTTTATTTTATCTACTAAACTTTGAGATCCACTTATTTGGGGACCTTAATATGAATCCCTAGCCCCTAACCCAGTGCTTAGCACACAAGCAGGCAGAGCCACACAACAAGTATCCAAATGCCAAAAGACCTAAGGCTTAAATTCCAGCTCTGTTACCTAGCAATGTGAATGTGATCATATTTTCTAAGGCTCAGTTTCCTCAAATGTATAATGGGAATAATAATTGTCCATACCTCATGGGGTTGATGTGACAATTATAAGAAAACTAGAGGCCCGATGCACGAAATTCGGGCAAGAGTAGGCCTTCCTTCCCCTGGTTGCTGTCATCGGCTTCCCTCTGGCACCCGGGACCCAGGCTTCCCTCCAGCTGCTGGCAGGCACCTGGGACCCAGGCTTCCCTCACAGCCCCAGCTTTGGAAGGAAGTCCAGTATAATTAGCATATCATCCTTTTATTATTATAGATAAAGCACATAAACTGCATATGCACTCAATAAGGGTTGGCTACTACTATAATAGATATTCAACTGAAATATATTTATTCCAGTTATATGAATTTATATATAAATTGTTAGGACTCTTCTTCTGAAAAAATCTGGACATCCTAACTCCTATTCTTCCAAACCACCCTAACATGGATTTTTGGTGGGATATGATATAAACAAACAACTGGAAATCAGTTCAATTTAAACCCAGTGTCTCTAGACTTCTTGACTATTAGCTCTAAGTCTTATTCTCTGATTTTCCTTTGTAACCATGGGATTTTTCCCAGTGGCTGGCACTTAACTCCAGTAAATATTTATTTAATGAGTAAACCATTTGTTGAATAAATCATGGGATGAATAAAGTAGGTGCACAAGCTGAATAATCAAAAGCAACTTCCTCAGCGTGTTCACCCAATCTGGCTTCCAGGATTATATTAGAATGTTCTCAGACTTGGGCGATGAAACCCTATGTGACTTTAATGTAGGAAACAATTTTTCTAGGTTTCTTTCGATGCTGCTCCATTGACATTGGTCATGCTTTCTGGCTTCTGGTCACATTTTTTTAAAAATATATTTTATTGATTTTTTACAGAGAGGAAGGGAGAGGCATAGAGAGAGTTAGAAACATCGATGAGAGAGAGTCATTGATCAGCTGCCTCTTGCACCCCCGCCCACTAGGGATATGCTTGCAACCAAGGCACATGCCCTTGACCGGAATCAAACCCAGGACCCTTCAGCCCGCAGACCGACGCTCCACCACTGAGCCAAACCCGTTTTGGCTCTCGTCACAATTTGAACACTTTTCCTACGTGTATTCATTTCTTATTACAGCTGTGACATATTATTACAAATGTATTGGCTTTAAACAACACACATTTATTATCATCATAATTCTGGGGTTGAGAAGTCTGAAATGAGTCTTAGGGGGCTATGATCAAGGTGTCCTCAGGCCTGTGTTCCTTCTTGAGATTCTAGGGGAGAATCCTTACCTTGCCCTTTTTAGCTACTAGAGAACTTCTGCATTGCTTAACTTACAGGCCTCTTATTCCATCCTCAAAGAACATCACTTCAGCCTCTGCTTCTGACCTCTACTTTCTCTGGTTCTGATCTTCCTCTTATAAGCATCCTTGTGATTATATTGGGCCTACCTGGATAATCCAATATAATCTCCCATCTCAAAACCCTGAATTTAATCACACCTGCAAAGTCCCTTTTAACATATTCACAGAATACTAATATTAGGGCATGGACATTTTAGGGGGCCATTATTCAGCCATCCCACTATGTTTGGAGTATTAATTTCCTGCCTTTTGTGTTCAATCCCACTCAGGTAGAGTCCTGAACTTGACTTTTCAGAGGGCACAGAATGTGGCTGGAATTGGCCAACCTCACATGCCTGAGACTTCAGTTCTGAGTGAACAACATGAGGAAGTAGTCCTGATGTAGAATCCGTATTCTGGTACGTTTGGAGGAGAACTGTCCAGCTTTCTGGACACGAGTGGTGTCTAGTGACCCATCCATGGCAGTAATGGGATTTGGCGGTCTCTCCTCAGCAGAGGCAGAGGGAGGGGTCTTCTCCAGATCAATCCCACAGCACGTTCTTATAAGCGTAGTCTTCAACTCTGGTTCCTTGGCCCACCTGCAGATGCAGTAAGCACCTCCGATGCTTTAATGAATTTCTTCTCTGCGGACACTATTCTTGAAGGGGTTCTGTTATATATATAACTAAGGACTCCAGTGGACATAATCTCCTGACCTGGGTAGTAAGAAAAGCCTGCATAGAGGCTGATGGGGTGCTCCTAGGCACTTAGAACAACTGGTACTATTTGGCGGTACCTTTTAGGTGCCAAGTGCTTAGTAAAAAGGCCCTGAAGAAACGCAGTTTACTGGTAATCATTCAAACTAGGGGCTGGTGAGCTGCAGCATCCTTTGTAATAGCAGGTGTGAAGAGAAGGAGGAGGAGAAGAGACACCTTATGTGGCTCTCCTCTCACTTTGATTTTCGCTTTCTGCTCAATCTAAGCAAACCAGGGTAGATATAATGTTGTTTGTGAAGGACTAGGAAGAGAGACTTTGATTATTGATGCTGGTCAGCATGGACGTACCCCTCAGGGTTTTGCAAAGCACTTTGCTGCCATTAGTTGCTTATATGAAATAAATAGTCTTGAAATATCCATTAGTTTAGAAAGCAAAATGACATCTGGCTCAAGACTCCTTCCACCCACTGCCATCTCTCCCCTTCTGTATTAGCTACAGTTTGTTCACCCACAGCTCTCTGTAGGATAGGGTGATTTTTCAAACTAATGTTTTTCAGTTGCTCTTTGTGTTGTGCCTTTTGCTTGCTGTTAGGAGTTCAAATCCTGACTGGCAGTTAGTAAGCAAGAACCAGTCGCTTAACCTCTCTGAGATTCCTTCTTCTATAAAATGTTGCTACTTCATCCCCTAGTTGGCTTGTAGAGAAAACTGAGTAAGTGCATGGCATATTCATGCTCTGGGTTCAGATATACTATCAGAGTTCAAAACTTAGGTTGTATCTTATCAGCTGTATACCCTTCACAAGTTTACCTGGGTGTCTCTGTCTCCTCTTAATAAAATGGGAGATGGATAAGAATTCCCTTATAAGGTTAAGCAATTAAATAAGATAATAAATAGAGAGCTCTTGGCATAGTATCTGTCACCTACTAATATTACAAACAGTTAAGTGGTTGTTTAGAGTGAATTAAGAATTATCAAATGAAATAATAAAATCATTTTCCCACATTCCCACAGCCACTCCTCTTTAACACAGTCTCTAGTGGTCCAAAATGCTCAAGAAACAAACATTTAAAAAGCCGCTACTATTGACTGAGATCATATCTTTGGATGCCTGAATTCAAGGATGGGAGAACAAATTGTTAACAGTGGGGAATTACAACACACCTCACCACTCTTTTGACATTGTTCCTGTAAGTGCTGATTCTGACTAATATGTAGCTTATAGATAAACAGCGTGCTTATATAAGAATTCTAGGAACTAACTTTAGAGGATACAAACTCCAACCTTCAGTCATCCCAAGTCTACAAAATTTGCTGGCCTTCAACGATAGAACCAGGACGATCACTTGAACAGTTTCAAGATCATTACTGAAATGGGACCGTGTTGGCCTGCACATAGAAAACTTTTCAACCCCTTTCCATTGATTTGTTTGTTCTGCTTTCTTTCTGCCTCCTTATAAAAACCTCTGCCTGCACTGAGATAGGGAGATAGACTTTGGACAAGAGTCCCCCATCTTTTCAGGTTGCCTGCAGGTGAATAAACCTCTTTCCTTTTTCACCAGCACGTGTCTCATAAGTTTGGCTTTCGAGGTGGCAGGCAGTCAAGCCTTGGGTTTCAGTTTCAAAATGACTATGCAGAGCACAGAGAAATGAAAGAGATGATGGAAATGTTCTGTATCTGGATGGTGATGATGGTTACATAACTGTATTTTTCCCCAAAACTCATTAAACAGTAATTTTAAAATGAGTGCATTTTATATATATATTATAGTTCAATAAATTGATTTTAACTATTACATTACATGCCCTCTAGAGCTGGGGTTAGCAAATATATTGTTTTTGTGAAGAACCAGAGAGTAAATATTTCAGGCTTTGCCAGCCAGAGGCTCAGTGAAGATAACTCAACATCAGCTGTTGTAATGCGAATACAGCCAATAGAAAATACATAAATGAGTGGATGTGGCTGAGTTCCAACAAAATATTATGTATGGACCAAAATTTGGTTTCATGTAATTTTCATGTGTCATGAAATATTCTTCTGCTTTTGAGTTCTTTCCCCCATTTAAAAATGTAAAAATCATTCTTAGCTCCCGGCCTTGGCCTTATAAAAACAATTTGCTTGCCAAGCCCTGCTCTGGGGTTCAGAAGAGCCTCCATGAACAGTATTCTAAAATTTGTTTTAGGGGCTTCTCACTGCAAATGCCAGGCCTGAGAGGGCTGGAAATCAGCTCCTGCAAGTCCTGCGGGGTCCATGACGGACCCGTGTCCACTGTGGCAGGGGAAGCTACCACCTCTCCCCTTCCATTTCCTCATCTGTCTGGGGAGGCCAGCAACCATCTCCCAGAGCTCTGCAATGCTCATCCCGCTCGGTCCCTGGGAAGAAACGGATCCAAGTGCAGAAGTCAATCATGGTTCGGGTTACCTGTCTGGCCTGTCTCAATCACCAGGGGGAAAGGTTTGATTTTTCAGGTTGTCATTCCCAAAATTGCTTGTCTTTCCAGGTGACGTGCTTATTTCTGAATGTGGTCTGACCTTCATATTCCCAAACGCAGAGGTTATTTTTTCAAAGGGCTGGCAGCAGAACTGTTCTCTCAGAAAGCTTGCTCGTTCCCTGCCAAGCTGCCATCCCCAGCACAAATCATCCCTTAAGGGAGGGTGGCTCCCCCAGAATGTTGTCTGGGCAAGGCCAGAGCGATGCCAAGCTCCTGACAGTGAAGGGAGCTTTAGAAAGCCAAACCAGCACAAACGAAGGTTTCTTTTTCGGTTTCTGACAGTGAGAGGTGCATAAGGAACCCCCTTTGGGCTAGTAAAAACTGGCAAGATAGCCACAAAAGTCAAAGTAATTCTGAAATTATTAAATCCTTGACACTTAAAAAAAAAATCATCACCTGAGGATATATTTTCCATTGATTTTAAGACAGAGTGGAAGAGAGGGGAGGGCACAGAAAGAGAAGCATGGATTGGTTGCTTCTTGCATGCCTTTCCACTGGGCCATGGATGGAACCTGCAATTGAGGTACATACCCTTGACCAGGAATCGAACCTGCTACCCTTTGCTCTGCAGGCTGATGTTCTAACCCACTGAGAAAAGCTGGCCAGGGCTAAAGGACGATCTGGGGGAGATAAGAGATCAACCGAAGGACTTGTATACATGCATATAAGTACAATCAATGGACACAAAACTCTGGGGAGGGGGGTATGTATGGGAGCGGGGGCAATGTTAAAATATGTACACAGATAATAATTTAATTTAAAAATATTTCATCTAAAATTTAGACAATCTTCCATTGAAGAAATGAATTACCTAGCAACGCAGTTTATCACTCTACCTCGTGGAAGCATCCAAATCAATCATTTGCATTAAGGATTGCAAAATTTTCCTGTAAAGGCCCAGACAGTAAATATTTTAAGCATTTCAGGCAATTTTGTCTCTGTTGCAACTATTCAACTCTGTTGATGTGGCATAGAAGCAACCATAGACAATATGTAAGTGAATGAACTTGGCTCGGCTCCAAAAAACTGTGTTTACAAACTAGGTAGCTGGCTAGATTTGGCTGAGCCTTGACCTGAGATGCTATAGTATCTCTAAGAGGGGGTAGGTGGGTTGAGGAATAGAAAACAACTTAAATTAATGAGTATTACTTAATAGAATATCTACAGTGAATCTTGTAATTATCATTATAAATTGTAGAGTAAGACCCAACCAATCATGATTTTGTGCTAAGAGTGGGAACAGCACAGACTAGATGAATCTTGATCACAGTGAGTTTTCCATCTGATGGAAAAAGAAAGACTGGTCGGTGATGAACGGCTCTGGAGACAGTAAGAATCCACAGGGTGTAAAGAAGCAAGAGACCCAGGCTAACTGGGCTGATGACCCCAGTATCCACAGAGAAGGAGCCTGCTGGCTGAATTTGTGAGATGGGTGTGATCTAGGAGGGTGAAGGGCAGGTGGAGAAACACAATACGAACAAAGGCACAGGTATGTATGTGCAAGGTGTTCACAGAAGAGTGAGTTGGCAAATTGGAGCCATGTCCAAAGGGTGCTTCTGGGATATCATAGAGGACCAGTGTTGATGGTGTAAATTCTTTTTGTAGAGTCAGAGGCAGGTATTGAAGGTTTCTGAGCTTCTAGGACAAAGTTCCCTACAAAAGCAAGCAACTCAGAGGATGCTAATCCTTTACAAATAGGATGTGGCTGGCTGCATCTTACATGTTATGAATATAGTGTTATTGGGGGGTCACATTTATTAAGCCACCATTGTCTGCCTGACAATATCATACCAAGTGCCTTACTTTCACATGTCATTGAACACATAAAAAATCCCTGAGGTGGTTCTATCTTATCCCCATTTTACAGATTAGAAAACTGAGATGCAGAAGTTTACTTGCCCAAAGCCATCCAGTGTGGAAGAGGGAGAGAGTGGGTTTAAACCTAGGTCTGCCTCTGTGTAAGCTTTTAATCACTCACCTAAATTGCTTCTCAGTATATTTAAACAAATTTCTGTGTTTTAATAGTTAAATGAATCTTTAAAAAAAAAATCCTTTCTAAATTGTCTCTTCCAGTGTTCCTTCTACTAAAAAACCTCCACTACTATTATTACATTTCTTATCTTCCTACTAATTATTTTTTTCAAGAGCAACGTTTTCATAATTAAAGATTTAGAAATTTCAATTCTGTTCAGATTTCATCCAATTTGAGCTCACTAATTTAGCATAAAATTGTGGTTTTCATCAATGCCATATCTATCCATCTATGAATGTAATTATTTTCCCACTGTTTTTGTCTACATTTTAGGTGGGCCTTGCTTTACTGCACACAAACCATATATTTATCTCCCATGATTTTTTGTCCAAACAGAATAGCGGAATGCAACGTCAAATAAATAAAAACGCTTGCCAATAAAAACCTAGAGGGAACAAACTACAATAGTAATAACAGTTGCATTCAGGTTATGTGATTCCCTTTTTCTCTTTTTCTCTCAATTACTTTAAATTGGGTTATAATAGTATAATTTTTTTTAATGTAATCATGTGAAAATGTTCGCCTTTAAAAAAGTCTGTGAAACAACGCACTGGGATCTAATCTAATGAGCAACGAATAAAAGAATTCCCTAATGCAGAAAGTGACTGTGTTCCATGCAAGTTTCATGGCTCTTGGTTACATGAACTTAGAGCTATTAGGTCTCATTAACTCCCTGGGATCTAATATCAGGCTAGCTGGTGTGGGTCTATCTTCCGCTTCTCTATACTCAATCAATTTCAGAGAAACAGGAGTAGGGGTTAGGTGGATTAGTCTCAACAGGCCATTAATCTCTGCATTCTCAGTGGTAATCCAGCCTCCACTGATGTGATTGGGGGAGGGAAATCCGATAAAAATACCAAACACTCAGAAAAGCCCCAAAGCTGGCTCCGTAGAGACCAATACACTTAGGACACAGTTTGCTTGTCTTTACTTAACATCAATGCATGCAGCATTTGTCATCTGTCCTGTTTCTTGTTGGTTTTCCTTTTATGTCTTTTGCTGAAGTCCTCAGATCAGATGTATTTGAAAAGGAATCATGTTGCAATCTCAGGAATAGCCTATCATTTAATTATCATTTTAAAAATCATTCTCTCAAGTGAATAGGAAACATAAATCAAAACTATCTTTTCATGTTGAGAATTTGTTGAAAAAAGATACATGAGTAAGGTTGCCATGTGTATAAATCAGTGCTTTGGCAAAGCTGGCAAGACTGAATAATGAAGAAAAAAAAATAGAGTGACCAAATTCCTGTAAAAACAAGCAAGTGACTTGTTTTAAAACATGTTCTATTAAATATTATAGCTTTACCATAAGTGAATTGAGTCATAATGCCTCATTCCTTTTTTGTTCCGAACAATAAACCATCATTTACTAAAGTATATCAACCAGGGAAAACATTAAGTGAATCAGGGTTTTGTTTATGCCACCATTGTCAAAGTCAAGTTCTTACTGGGTCACAGGAGACCATGCACCTATATTAGAGGCCTTGATAAGTCTAAACCGCAGCTATAAAATGAAAATATGAGGCATTAATTTTTTTAATTATTAAAAAGTGTGGGCCAGACCCAGGAAATAGACTCTGAAGATTGTTTTATGCAAAAGACACGATTGTCTTCTTTCTTATTACCTTTAAAATATTCCCCAGACATCCCTATCTTCCCCCAGTGAATAAGATTCAACCAACCTCAAAGGATGATGTGTTATGTGCAGGCATTGTGCTAAACACTTGCCCATGAATTGGCTCATTTAACCCCCATGTTTTACATGAGACTGCCAAGTTCCTTCTTAATTTTGCCCAACACGTCTTTTGTTCTTTTAGCTTCAGTCATAACAGTGCAAAACTCACCATTTATCAAATTCATTCTGAGTGCCAAGCACTCTGCTGCATTTCTGAATTTCAGTCTCCCTGGACTCCAAGGATAGATATTATCACCTCCAGTTTATGAGAGAATAGGAAGGATTAGGCATCTTAAGTAATGTCCCAAGGTCACACAAGTAACAGTAAGGTTGAGATTAAATTCTAAGACTCTAATACACAGACCCCAAGGTTTTCAGTAAATCCTTGATAGGGCAGTCAATGATGACCCCCAGAGTCTTTTCTAGAATCTTACTAGAGAGCTTCGGACAAGATCATCATTTCACAAACAGTCTGAGTCATTCTCTCATCATGCCTTAGCTTATGCTTGCCCATTTCAGAAGTCATTTGCCACCTTTCTGCTCACTCAGTCTTGAAAGTTCATCCTGTTATTTAACCGTGCTGCCCCCACATCTCAAAAACTGGAGTTCAGCATTAACAGCAAATTCAGATAAAAATTTTTAAGTCTCTTAACACTATAAAGTTGCAAAGGGTTCTAGATATTATTTAATTCAACATCCCCTTTTAGAAGGAGAAAATTGGGCCTGGCCTATGTGGCTCAGTGGTTGAGTGTACTTGACCTATGAACCAGGAAGTCATGATTGAATTGCTGGTCAAGGCACATGGCTGGGTTGTGGGCTAGATCTCCACTAGGGGCATGCAGGAGGCAGCCAATAGTTGATTCTCATCACTTATGTTTCTATCTCTCTCCTCCACTTCCTTCCTCTCTGAAATAAAATAAAAATAAGCTAGCCCCTGAAAATAAATAAATAAAAGGAGAAAACAAGAACCCAGACCGGTGAAATGACTTCCTCCACACCACTGAGCAAGCAGTGGCAAAGCTAACAGTCACTTGAACATGTTCTAACTGGCATCCCAATTATCTTTTCTGTCATACACTTTATTCACTCTTCTCTAAAAGTTATAGAAATAAACTCTAGAAATAATACTTAAGAAATCTCAAATTTCTGGACTTAGAAAAGGTATTTTGCTTGTTCTTGACCATAGCTTCCTATCTCTGATCTGACTTATTAAAATATATATATATATAACATTGGAAGCCATATCTTGAAGACAAGCAGAGTCTCCATCAGCCTTGAGAAGCCCCAGTCACTACAAAGACAGCATTCTTTCCCTTTAATTCTTTTCCCCCGAAAAAAGCCCCTTACACACAAATGTATGCGTACACACTCACACATACACAGCAACCAACAGACAATTACTAGTAATGTGAACAGGAAATAAACTTCTATTATGTTATATCACTGAGATTATGAATTTTATCTGTAATAGAGTCCAGAATAGCCTGAAGAAACTTAACTAGGAAGCAGCATGGAGGAATACGTAAGACATAATGTGAAGTTTTCTTTAAGAAGTACAGATTATAACTGCAAACTTAGTAAAAAAAAAAAATTTGTTTGTTTTCCCAAATTTTCTTGGATACTGTTGTTATAGCATTGTTAGCATTAAAATGAATTCAATGGCTCATCATTCATGTTTGTGACACTAAACACTCGCAAATACAGTCTCTGGCATGCAAGAAGCTCTGATCAATGAGGAATGTTTCACTTGAACACATGATTGGCCTCAAGGTCAAATGCATACGGTAAACAAAACTCTCATTCATTAATTTGTTCAAACCATCTTGCCTTTAGAGGTGGCACATTACCTGGCTTAGTCAAGCTCTAATTTCAGTGGATCTAAGAGTAGGAAGGGTGATTGGGGCACTGCACCAAGTCTTACACTTAAGATTGCACAGGACTCTCATTTAGCAATACCAAATGAAAAGGCCACAGAGAACTTTACCACAGTAGAAAAACAGGATAGAACTTGTCATGGACACAAAAATAATGACTCCATCACTTTATATATCATTCTACAGGGATTTGAGCCACTGAGACTTAAAGCTGGTATCATGAGGGTGCATTATAGGACTTAGACAGACAGAGACATACTGCTATTCACATCCAGGCCACACAATAGAAAGGCATTACTCACAGGTGCCTCACCTTTAATCATCAGTATAATCTCCATATACCGTATTTTCCGGCGTATAAGACGACCCCCTAATTTTTACAGTTAAAACATAGGTTTAGGCCTATATTCACTGTGTAAGACTACCCCCCACTTCCAAGGCAACACCAGTTCTTTTTTTTAATAGACTGCCTCTCTGACTCTGGCCAATCTGAGCAGGCTTTTTACTAGAAAACAGTGTAGCTTCGGGTACAGAACATGTATAATTTGCATGCATAAAAAGCCTGCTCAGATTGGCCAGAGTCAGAAAGTTGGTCTATTAAAAAAAGAACTGGTGTTGCCTCAGAAGTGGGGGGTAGTCTTATACAGCGAATATAGGCCTAAACCTATGTTTTAACTGTAAAATTAGGGGGTCGTCTTATACGCCGGAAAATACGGTACCTGCTAAGAGGTTAAAATAGGAGCTTTTGTTCTATAACCTCCCCTCTGAAATTATATTAACAAGCAAACAAACATGAAACCACCCAACCCTCCATTTCCTCACAGCTGTTAAGATCAACTAGCCAGAATGCACAGATATTACAGGCAGAATGCACAGCCAAGAACTGCCAATGCATTATTGTTCTTTCCATTTCTAGGTGCCTGGCTCTCCTCCCTGGTAAGAACTAGTAGAGCTACACCACAGTTCTGTTACAAACAGCTGGAGGGGGAAGTGGTTCTCAGACACAAGACTGAAACACCTTGGAGACCAGAGCCGTTCCCTGGATTGCTTGAGCACCAAGATGAAAGAGTGAGTGGGGTAGGCTTTCCCCTCAGGCCCTCTAGTCTAGTTCAATACTCAACTAAGGAGCAGTGAGCTTTCTCTCGTGCTGGTTTTCCCCAAGCTAGATCCCAATATGAAAACACCTTATCCTAAGCAATCTCCTTTAATAGGAACAGAGATGACATGGAGAAAAGAACAAGGATGCATCCATTGATTCTTGACCATCCTAGTTCAAGGCTTTTAGTATGGCATCATAGAACACAAAGTTGCTGAAATACATTTTAAACTAGGGGTGTCGAACTCAATCAGAGAAGGGGCCACAATCTAAAATCCAGCCTAAATCGCGGGCCGAATGTTTTACTGAACAGTCATAAACTGTCATTGTGATGGAAATGCAGCGGAGTGCAGTGATGACAGCGCGGTGCGGGCCACATTGCAAGGCCTGGCGGGACGGATTTGGCCCACAGGCCTTGTGTTTGACACATGTGTTTTAAACCAACTGCTAAGCATCCCCAAATAACACTGGTTGGCCAAATGCAGATATGAATTAAGCCTGAGAAGGAAATAGAAAACCACTGAATATGTTGCTCCCTGAGAAGGTTTCATGCAGTAGAAGCAAAAGGGCAGCTAGCAAAGAGGTTTTCATCCCCACTCCCTCCTAGTCTCAGATCTTGTCTCCCAGTCTCCTGCTAAAGAAGGGAAGCCATTTTAAATCACTCCTTGTCATTCATTTACATAGTAATTCAATCATTTATTATTGAGCTTCTACTGAATGCTAGGTACTGGGCTGGGCAATGGGAAAAGACAACAGAAGGCCTAAATATACACTCTACACGGGCAAAAATCATGGTTGTTTTACTCCCTACATTTTATTCTGCCTGGCCATTGCCTCCATCATTGGAGGCATTCAATAGCATTTTGGGGATTAATGAGCCAATACATTAAACCCTTTGGGAATGGGAGAGAAGCCATCTGTAGATATGTACCTTTATTAGATCAAGAATCTCATGCGATTATTTACTTTTCTTCCCATCTCGTGGAGGAGGAATGGCCTTTGCCCATTTAGTAAGTGCTGCTGTCAAAACTGCTTCCCTTAAGGATGAAAGGTAAATCTGTGTGCGGTAGAAGAGGGGACCACAGAACGGGAATATGTTGGTTCATATCCTTCAGTGAATGGGTTCGTTCCAACTTTGGCATTGCTGCCAACTGTGCTATGAGGCTAGCAGGACTTGGCTCTGGAAAACTCACCTGAAAGTCACAGGCTTCATTTCCTATCCCAGCCCCTTCAGCCATTGGGCATGAAGTATTGGAAGAAGTTAAAGATGAGTTCTGCAATGACTGTGACTAAGGCCCCACCTCTCCCTGACCCTCTCCTTTCTGCCATCCTGATGGCACCTTCATGTGAATGCAACCAACCCAAACACTGGCTGGCCATTATCAGTCCAATCTCGCTAATAAGCAGGAATGATCTCTTTGTTACCATAACATTTCTTACCATCCACAGCTACCCACTCCAACCCCTGCTAGAAATCCTTTAAAGTTTTAAGTTTACATGAGATGAAAACTGCAAAAAGCTGTGAGACAGATTCAATGATCCAGCAGAATGAGATGATAATTGACACATTGGGGTCTCAGCTCCTTTTCCTAGGGCGAGAAGAGGTCCATTCTGTCATATGTATCTGGGTTATGTCCAAAGCTTCTGAGAAGCCACCTGGAACTAGAGGGGATGCTGGAAAATACCTAGTGATTTGGGCCAAATGGAGCACAGCTGGACCAGAGCCAAAAGCTTTAACCCTGACTGTTCTGTTCCCAACAAAGAAAAAAGGATACACTAGACCACATGTGTCAAACACAAGGCCCGCGATCCAAATTCGTCCCGCCAGGCCTTGCAATGTGGCCCGCACCGCGCTGTCATCACTGCACTCCGCTGCGTTTCCATCACAGTTTATGACTGTTCAGTAAACCATTCGGCCCGCGATTTAGGCTGGATTTTAGATTGTGGCCCCTTCTCTGATTGAGTTCGACACCCCTACAGACCTACCCCTTGAGTCTTAAAAGGATGCCTTCCCTACACAAAGAGGCAAAAGGGTGGTTTTTACTGAGTATGATTGGATGTAAGGTATTACTCTTATTGGGATCACATTCTGTAAATGTTCAGCCTCATCCATCACACTCCATTCCAGTAGTTGCCATATTGACTTCTTGACAGTCCCCTAAGTTCATCATGTCCTATCTGATCTCCCTGTCTTTGCAAATATTGTTTCCTATGATCATCCCTCCCCAATCACACTCCTCGTCAATTAGCCAAAATCTTCCAAGCCCAGACTTTAATGTCTTTCCAGGGGCAGCCTAAACCCCTTCTAACTAACACTACTTACTCTCCTTCCTCTACTCTTCCCACCTCCAGAATGAGTCAGATGTCCCTTCTCTGTGCTACTCAAACACTGTTTGTATGTCCTTTCATTACAATACTTACCACATTTTAGGGTAACTATCAATATTTTAAAAATTAGTCTCTTACTGGATTATGAATTCCAGGAAGGAAAGGGCAATGTCTTACTTATTCCTGCTGGATCCCCAGTACCTTCTGCATGGGGCACCCTCCATAAATGTTGAATGGTTAAGTGGACAAAGGGCATAATGTGTGGTATGCCCTTTATACAAAGGACCAGGTATTGTTCTTTTCTGTGATTCTTCTGCCTTGTACACAGTTAGCTAGCAATTTGAAGAAATGACTGAATAATTCATTTGAATTTTCAATAACAGGTTCAAAGTGTCAACAGCAAGCACTCTTATTGATAATTGACCATGATGATAATTTTCTGAGCAGCTCCAATTCACTGACTGACTACGATAAGGCAGGCACTGTGGCAGGATCTTATGTACTTTTTCTCCAATCTTCACTTTACAGATGGTACAGAGGCTCAGAGAACGTAAAGGACTTCTCCAAGCACACAGAGAGTGCATGTAAAAGGCAGGATTCACATGTTGGCCTATCTTAGTAGCAAAGCCCATGCTTACTCTCTCATGATATGTGTAATTTGGTCAGTGGTTACTGAATTCCAGACACCATGCCAGGCATTTTAAAAATAGTGTTTTGTTCCTTATGACTACCCTGTAGGATCAACAACTTTGGGAAGAATCATCTCCATACTACAGAGGAGAAAGGCTGAAGCCTCTTCAAACCTCAACTGTCTACAATCCCAAATAGGGCCCAACCTATGAAAAGTACAGCAGTAGCTGGAGACATGCCACACAAATTTAAGATCAAAAGAAATATTAGAATCTCAAACAAATTTTAACCAAGTTCAGTCCATAAGATCAATGCAAAGATCCATATAAGAAAAATAAAAACCACTAAGAGATTAAATATATTAGGATGTTGCATAGCTTCTCAGTTCAACAGGTCCCTGAGTGGGTTCATCCCAATTTTCCAGCATCTCCCAAATGAACCTTTTGTTTCCATTAGGGACAGTCCTCACTACATATCTCACACATTCCTATTCCTCTCTCTTTGATAATATGGTCTCCTCCAGCTCTCCTATTCCCAACCTCCAAAATCTACCAAAATTCTCCACTTTCCTCTCTTCTGTAGCGTTTAAGCCCTTTACCAAACCATTAAGTATTATTCTTATTGTTTTATCTCATGATACACTTTGTGCATTACAACTTTGCTTTTACTAGTATAAACTACATCTTAACAATTAAGCCTTATCCTTCTATTTTATGAAGTTAGTAGCTCTACGCACTAATTCTTGCACCAGTAGCTCCTCAGTAGCCAGTAGCTCACTGCTGCCCTCCAGTAGCTCTCCCCCAGCTGTCCCAAGCTCCTGTAGCTCCTCCCATTCCCCCTCCCCACCCCCTCTCATAGCTTGCTGCTCTGCCCCCTCCTGTAGCTCTCTGCCACCCACTTGTAGACAGTAGCTCTTTGCAGCCCTCCTATAGCTTTCTTGCCCATTGTGCCACTCTCCTGTAGCTCCCTCCACCCCTTTACCCCCTCATAACTCGCTGCCCTGCTCCCTCTTATAGTTCTCCACTGCCTGCTTGTAGCAGGTTTTTCCACCCTCCTGCTGATCCATGATCCTGTCCTTAGCATAAAGACCATTTGCATATTACATCTTTATCATATAGAATATACAACTATTGTGTGTCCATATCTCAACTTTGATTTAAAAACTATATCTTAAGCATGGATCGTCCCATAATATTATGAACAGTTCTTTGAAATAGGCAAAGCTGAGATAATTTTACAGATGAGGAAACTGAGATACTAAGGGGCTAAGACAGTGGTCGGCAAACTCATTAGTCAACAAAGCCAAATATCTACAGTACGACGACTAAAATTTTTTTTGAAAGCCAAATTTTTTAAACTTAAACTTCTAACACCACTTCTTCAAAATAGACTTGCCCAGGCCATGGTATTTTGTGGAAGAGCCACACTCAAAGGGCCAAAAGAGCCGCATGTGGCTCACGAGCTGCAGTGTGCCTACCACTGGGCTAAGAGAATTGCCCAAAGTCACCTAGACAATTAAGGAAGACTTCATGAGTAAGTTGAGTCTTCTAACTTCCATATTGTTTCTACAATGGTTTGCTTCCATACACTTTTATGGTGCCTCACTCTTTTCTTGACTTAAACCCCAGGGCCAAATATGTAATGGTTAGTTAAGATGAGAAATTGAGATGGTAGGCACTGATGATCCAGGGTAGCAAGCCATCCCCAGGGACTTCCTATTTCTCAGGAAGACTCATTGCATCTCACTGCCAAGAGAGTCTCATCTATGACAATGGCACCTGTCAGGGACTGGGCTAGGTGGCATCCATGGGAAACTCGATGTAAAGAAGCCATATTGCCAACAACATCATCAGGTGTAAAGAAGCCATATTGCTAACAAGCACTACCTTGTTCCCAGGCGATGTATTCAACTTTCCAAGCCCCACCTTCATATTGGGCTTCCAGGGGTAAAGGGAGTGCCACCCATGACTAGCACCCATACCTAGCACTGCCAGTCTCATTTGTCTGGGAAACAAAATGAAGAGACATTTCAAAGCTGTTAAGCCAAGGCCTTCTTAAAAGGAGGACTCAAACTCAATCGATAAAATGTGATTGCTAATGATTCTGTTTTTGCTTTTACAGAAGTGGGAGGGAAGGAAACTAAAGGCTCTGTTCTATCTTGGCCTCACAATCCTGTGCAATGTCAGATTTTTAGGAAAAAAAAAAATTTACATGACTGCAAGCACACTATTGCTAGCCTCAGACACTGCCAGAATTACCGAATTCATTATCTAGTCTCATCCATATACAAATGTGTGGGGTATGTACTGTTATCCCCTTTCTACATGTAAAGAAGCTGAAGGGAAACCATTTGAATTTTCAGATAAGGCAAAGAATGTATGACATGTTCTTTGCTTAATCAGGGGTTGCGCATCATAAGGCATTGGGGAACAAACTTGGATAATAGTCTCGTCGGTTTGATTGGCAGTCATGTAGCACTCAAATGCTCCCTTAATTCTAGCTCTAGTCTAGACTATAATCCCCTTAATTTCCACTTTCAAGACTTACATCCATTTAACACAGTTTATTCTTTCCATTGAAAACATAAAAAATATATTCGATATAACAACATTTAAAAGAAACCTTGAACCAAAATATAGATGATTTGACCTCAGTTAGACCTGGCTGTGAATCCTCCAGGCTGACCCTCTGTGGGCGTTGGTTGCCTTACATATAAAATTACTCTAAGAATGAATGAGTTAAAGTATATGAAATATTACATAATATATGTGAAAGCACCATATAATTATAATTGTTATTGCTGTTATTATTATGAATAAGCTGCCTAAGTAAAGTTACACATAAGGAAGTAAGATGCATTGAGTAAATTAAATCAGACAGCTGTTTTTGGACCAGGAAATTCTCTCCTGGTGCTGCTAAGCATTCATTCTTTGCAGATGTGAACTGCTTTTGTAAGGATGGAATGGAGCTCTTGCTAGCATTGGGGAAAATCATCTCTCTCTCTCTCCCTCCCTCGTGCCTTTCCTCCCTCCCCCTCATCTCTTCAGAGATCTTGGCTGCCTTACATTTTCAATAAAATGAGATCTGAGCCTAATAAGGAGCCCCAAGAACTCTCAGGCCTGGTATTCCCTCGTCAGCCTAGCTGACTTGTCCTTAAGTAGCCAGAATGGATAGAATCTCTCAGATGGAAGGCACACATGGTACTCCCTCAGCAGCTAGTTAGCTGAGCCTGGCCAAGCAGACCCCCAGTCCCATTTGCGGCCCGTGGTGACTGCATTCTGGACACCACGCTAGGCATTTTATAAGGAGTGTTTTGTTCCTTACAATTACCCTGCAGGGTCAACAGCCTTGGGAAATAGTATCACAGCTTCATCATAAACCAAATGACTAGTGCAGAGCCATCAAACCTACCAAGAGCAGAGCTCTGAATTTTAAGCACTATGTCTACACAGGCCCTTGGGAGAAAGCTCCTTGTAGGTATATACTTTTAATTTGGGGGATTGGGCTGGGGTGAGGGAGGGTAGGCAGCTTTGGTTAACGAAACACTCAGCTACAAAGCACCAGAGTATTCCTGAAAGCTAGTGCTACTGACTGAAATTCAGTCAGTATACCTTTTACAGGCCAGATCCACTCCCCTCATTTTCCTTCTGCAAAATGTTTACAGTGCAGACTTTTGCTGGCCCTTCCTAGTCTGGAATTCCTCAGGAATGATGCCAACCCTAGTACTGCATCCATTAGTGATGACCTGGTCACTCTGTAAGAATTCATATCCATTTCCAGGGTAGGGTAATTCATCCCAAGATGGCAGAGAGGTGTTTTGTTTTAAATATTTTTTAAAACTCCTTTAAGATTTAGTAGGTTTTACAATAAGGGTTATATTCCTTTTGTAAAGCTCAGTCGTGAGTAAATTAAAACTGCAAATCACAGAAACAGAAAAGAAAGACCTACTAAATGCTCCTGCAGCAATTATTCAACCTTAGTGCATTGCATTCCTGCACTTCTTAAAGCTACTAGATGGGTGGGGGGGGAGGGGGGGAAAGCCCCCCAAACTGTGAGCTGTAATTATGTTCCTATCAGACCTGTGACACACAGGGATGTCCCTTAGTGAGCAGTTCTGTTTATGGGGGGTGAAAGCCGCCTGGCCCCTGGAGGGATAGCCAGCCCAGCCTTGGAAGCAAATTGTATGGATGTGTAAATACCGAGTCCATAATGGTGCCTCTCTGCCTAAATGTCTTCATAAAGTGCAAATTAGCGCAGATCCTAACTAGGCATTTGCAACGCTAACCTAGTTTTCTGTGTTTAGCTAATAGGTGGCAATTTCGCTTACACTTTTATCCCCTCATTACGGAGCAATGACGATTACTTAGTAAACACATGTGCGAGGCCTTGTGCTCCATGGCCCCCTCCTGGGTTGGGAAGAACCTCCTTCTAATGCTCCTATTTACATAATGTAGTTGTTGATATATCAGACCAAGTTCAGGATATGGAGAGCTGTGACAGGTATCCCATTAGGGGGAGGCTAAGGACAGACCCGTTCTCAGCTGGGTCTCCTGTGATGGCCTGGCCAAAGGCAGGGACTGGAAAGAAAGGATGCTGGGGGTGGAGCCTCATTGATGTTAACCCTTGGTAAGTTTTAAAGGGACTCAGATGGCTCGTCTCATGTAAAAATTATGTATGATGCTGGAGAGAGGTAGGGAAAGGGTGTTTTATAACCAATGAAATATGGAATGCATGAGGGGAGAGAGAGAGAGAGAGAGAGAGAGAGAGAGAGAGAGAGAGAGAGAGAGAGAGAATGAAATAGACATGTAGAAGAGAAAGATGCAAACTGTGGCCTTGGGAGATGCTACCCAGTTCATTCCTGGATAGATGGCAGCTATAAACCTTTACAAGTCACCTAACCTAGGAATTTTCCCTCAGGTGTAGGATGGGGTAAAAGAGGTCTCACTAGAGGATTTCAGGGCACTGTTTATTATCTTCCAGTCTCACAGTATACCTCTGATTTCTTAGTAAGGTGACCAAGCCCCAAAGGGAGCAATTTTGAATAAAATATTTCCTATTCCTGTTCTCTGAAGAGAACATTGCAGCTGAATAACGGTCTTTGGATCTGGGTCCAGTATAAGAGCAGACAGGGTTTTTACTATCCAGAATCGGAGGGTGGGGATTGCTGGACTGGAGGAAGATTCAGGAAACATGCCCCTGTCCCCCAGGGATGTTCAAATGTGCCTGCTCCCAGGGGCAGGGTTCCTGCTCTCCTCTTCTGGTGACTTCATGGCAAGTTGGCTGCGTCCTCAATTCTGCAGAGGGAATGCAGGCAGAGGGGAGCGCTGCAAAGGGGCCTTACCCTGGGCACCTCCATGACAGGTGTGAAGGGAAATGGGGTGGACACGGTCAAGGGGAGGAGGCATTACATTGGGAAATACTGCTGATCCCCAGGCTTTTTCTCACTGCTCCCCTCCAAACCCCCCACCCCCTGCACCAACAAAGACACTGCTTGGCAATCAGAATCCCTTCCAACACAGAGACACACAGGTGCAGGCAGGCACTAGCCCTACCTCACTCCCCTCCACTGGCTTGCCCTCCTCTGCTAACACCAAAGGCTGGCACAAGTAGCCTGAGGCCAGTGAGTCTCGGCCAGCACACCCCTGCCACTGGGCATTCCAAAGGACCGTCATTTAGAGTGGCATTGATGATGCTGTATTGTTTCTGACGGGGGTTTGCTTTTATTGCTGGGAGGGGGCGGCGGGCTAGGATAGTTCAGACCATCTCCGCTGTGCCTGATGGGTTCGGGGGGAAGGAATGGAGGACCTCCACCTCCCTCTGGTCCCTGAGGAATAGTCTCCACTCCCACATCTTCCCGCAGTCACTTGAAAGTGCTCTGATCCCCAGGCCAGGGCTCCGTGTCCATTTTTGCCAGCCAGAACCACCAAGTTTGGGAACTTTGAAAGCCCGGGGTTGGGGGTGGGGGTGGCCAAGGCTCAGATTTCGGCGCCAGAGTTCTCAGCCAGAAAGCCTTGAAAATCAACAGTCATCCGCCTCTCCCTCCTCACCCCCCACCCCTTGTACCTTCCAGAACTCCATGCGAATACTACCCCGGACACACACACACACACACACACACACCCATCCTTGGGTTCAGAAGGTTTATAATTCCGAAGGCAGCAAACCCGCAGAGCTGAGCAGGTCTCTGCCACCATCCTCTCCCCCCTCCCCACCCCCGCCCCATCCCAGCCCGAGAGGCCACCTCAGTGCCTTGCACACAATAGGACCCCACAAACCCCAAACCCAACACCACACCAACCCGCCCGCCACTCCGGCGCGTCCCCATACCTGATATGCAGACGATGAAATTGGCTTGAAGAAGAAAAAGCACCTCCCAGACTATTTCCATCCTCCGATTCTCATTCCAAGTGCATCACTCGACGGGAAAACGGGGGGCGGGGGGGTTAGCCCGGCACGGCACACGCACATCCAACACACTCACACACTTCTGGGCGAGTGTGCAAGCTCGCACTCCCACCGGACGGCGGCCGGTCCAGGGACAGTCACCCCCAAGATCAATATCGCCGTTGGACTTGTTCCGGCAAAGATCCCCTCGGGCTTAAGGGCTGCGCGGCGCCCCAGGTGTGCTGACACATGTCCGAGGTCTGGCTGCCGCCCCGGAGGAGGTGTCCCCGCTCAGAGGTCTCCGCTGCTCCCGGCCCGGGCAGCGGAGGAAGCAACGCCAGCAGCAGAGGCGGCGGCAGCCACCTGCAGCCGCCACCAGCGCCGGGCTCCGTCTGCACCAACGAGACCCCGATCCGCCGCCGGGCGCCCCAAGAAGGCATAGACGAGAGCCCCCCGCCGGGCCGCGCTGCTGCCGCTCCTCCTCGGCTGGCGGGGCCCGGGCAGCTCGCAGGCGGTCCGCGCCAAGTTGCCCTCGAAGTCCGCTCCGTTCACCGGGGCATGGTCTGTCCTAGGGCGGCTGCCGCTCCGCTTCGGGGCCGGTCCTCTTCTGCTTCCGGGGGGGGGCGGGGGGAGGAGCAGACGCAGCAGAAGGGAGGCGGCGAGAGGGAGAGGCGAGAGAGGCAGGGATTAGTGCCCGAACCCGCCGCCGCCGGTCCTCCCAGTGCCCAGGTCCGCGCGCTGCCCGCCTCCGCTGAGCCCGACCCCGGCGGCGCGGCCAGGGCGCCGATCGCCGACCGCGAGGAGCCGGGATCCCGGGCGCGTCGGGGGCCCGCGGGCTCCGCACGGCGTTCCGCGGCTGCTTCCCGGGGCTCCCTGATCCCTGGCTCCCCGATCCCTGGCTCCCAGCGCCCGCAACGAGTGCCGCCGCCGCCGCCGCCGCCGAGATTCCGGCACTGCAACTGCAGGGGTCGTTCTTTCCTCGCCTACGGAGCCCGACGCTGCCCGGCCAGGAGGGGAGGGGAGCGGGTGGGGGCGGGAGGAGGAGGGAGGGGAGCGAGGGGGAGGTCCGACCAGGTGAGCATCCTCCGTGCCACCCGGGAACCTAAGGTCCTGGGGCCCGCTGCTCCCGGGGGCGCCGGCGGGAGGCGGGGTGCGGAGGGGAGGCTCCCCGCGGCCATGAGGAGGACGGGGCGCTGGGAGTCGGAGCTGCGGGCCGGCCACGGCGGCAGCCACCGGGGCCCGGGCCCCGCTCCGACTCAGACTCCGCCCCGCTCGCCTCGGTCACCCTCCGAGGTTTGGGGAGTTTCTCTTCTCCTTAAAGAGAACTTCGAGCCCCCTTCTTCTCCCCTCCTCCCCCTCCCCCCCCCCCCCCACTTTGGCACGGGAGCCCCGGGAGGGACTCTTCCTGGGAATGCTGCTACGCTGGAATATTGGGGGATTTTTTCTTCTTTTTTTGCATAATTCCTCCCTTGTCCCCTACCTCCCCCCGCTTCTCATTCCTCCCCTGCCCTTTTCTCCCTCCACCCGCCACCTCACCTCCCCCTTTCCGCTCCGGGGCCAGGACCCGACTTACCCCGGAGTCCTCTCAGCAGCTCCTAGAGCAGGTGCAGCTCTTGCCTGCAAGTCCCTCCCTCCCCGGACAGTGGAAAAGCCTCTGTCCCACTCCTGCGCCCGCAGCCCCGCGGCCAACCGCTCCTCCGCCGGCTCCAGGGGGACCCGAGGCTGTGGGCGCCCCGGGCTTTGGGGGAACGGGCTTCCCTTCTTGGCTTTCAATCGCTTTCTTTCGGGAAGCTCCTGTGCTCTGGGGGGCTGTTGCTGGGGTCCCCGCAGACTCTCTGCCGCGACCCTCCGCCGCTTCCGGGGAAGCCCTTCCCACCGAGCCCGCGGGCGCACTCACCCCGGAGCGGCGCGGCCGGCGCAGGCCCCGCGGGAGGGGGGAGCGGCCGCAGCACCGCCCGCCGCCCGGGCCCGGGGAGCGCGGGCTCAGCGGGTCTCCCGCCCCGCAGGCTGCCCGAGGCCGGGGGAGCACTGGCAGCTGCTCAGCCGCTCGCCAGGTGGATGCGGGGGGACTGGAAAGGATCCCTGCACCCGGGACTGTGCGCCCCAGAAGAGGGCTGGGGGGGGGGGGGGGGGAGAAGGGAAATCGCAGCGGCCGTCTCTCCCCGCTCCCGCTGCAGCAGGGGGTGGAGGAGAAAGCCCCAGACCTACCTCTTGGGGGTAACTGCAGCGGAGGAGGCAGGGTAGGGGAATCCCTGGGAAGATCTCGGATTTCTGGGCGCGCTCCTCCGGAATGCAAACTGTGACGTTTTGGAGATTTTTTTGCACAAGCGCGGATGGACACACACACACACACACACACACACACACACACACACACACACACACCACAACGCACACGCACAACCCACAGGGGATTTTTTGCACAATTTTATTTTCGACGTTTAGAAGCCTTGGTAGTGTGTGCCTTGGTCTGCTAGCAGCATCCAAAGGGTGGATGAGTGAAAGGGAAGCGGGAGGAGAGAGGAGGGGACGGTTCATCCGCGCTGAGTCAGTTGAGCGAGTCTCCCAGGCTGTGTGGCCTCGGAGGGTGCGGTGCGGGAGCCGAAGGAGTCACCCTGCAGCGCTCCCGGGATTACTGAAAGGATGCCAGCTGCCCAGGAGTCTGGCTGTCCTTGGGCTGAGTGGCGGGAGGCGGCGGGGGCGGAAGGGATGTGGGAGGGAGCCAAGGTAACAGCAGGAGCTTCCTAAGCTGGGCTCATCCTGGGAGACAGGGCTGCTTGGTCCTGCTGCCTCCAGTCCAGAGATTCTGGGAAAGAACTTCTGGCAGACTTTGCCTACTGTTTCAGAAGGAGGTGTGATCCAGGGATCTGCTCTCTGATGCGACAGCCAAGGACCCTAGGTGATCAAGGCATTAAAAATCTAGACCCAGATGGAGAGAGCCCAGGATTCTTACTTCCAGAGCTCCAGGCTCAGCAGGGAAGATATTGAGACCTGGGAACATTAAAAGCATCTCAGGTACTGAGAATGAGCCCACTTGGGAAACATGGCGTGGAGGGGGTCGCGGTGCAGAGGGGCTGTTTGTCCCTGAGCCTTGCAAGCCCACTGCACGAAAGGACTTTTTGAAGAGAGAAAAAAAGCAGTTTGCCAAAGATGCACCAATTCCATCCTAGGGAGGGGTTGACCTGCCTTCTGCATTTGGGAGCCCAATGTTTGGCTAGCAAGAAAGACCTCTCCGGAAGCAGAAGCAGGGTGCCTGGATTGTTATACCACCAACAACCTATTTATTTATTAATGAGTTATGCAAATATCAAGGGCGTGCCTGATATGTGTCAAGCCCTGTAGTAAGATGCTGGAGTTTTGTAATTGAAAATCCATAATCCTTGTTTTCAAAAAGCCTAAAGACCACATTCCCTCCATTTGCTTTAAGAGCTAAAGCCAGTAATACTTCATTTTCCCCCTTTCAGTCTGTAGCTCGCCTTCAAGCCCTCTCAAAAATATTTAGGCTAAGTACTGCTGCCAAGTACTTTTACTTTTTAAAAAATATACAAAAATAAATAAAAACCATTAATTCATGATAGTATTTAAGTAAAAATAACTGCATGCATTGTTTTCCATGTACATATTGCCAAATCCTTTACATGGATTCCTTTATTTAATCATCAGAACATCCATATAAGAGAAATATTGTTACTTCCATTTTACAGATGATAAAACAGAGGCCCAGAAAAGCTATTTGCGGTCTCATGGCTGCTAATTCGTAGTGTAGAAACCACAGCCAGGCATTCCAAACTCAGAGGCCATGCTACCCCATCTCCCCTCATGCTCTGTGAAATTAAAAATATCCTGGAGAGGTCCTTTTGTGCTTAGAACCAGAATCCACATATGACACAGCTAGACTTCAGTTAAAGACAAGATGGATTGTAACAGTAGAACATGCAATTTATAGCTTAACTACAGTAGAAGTGGGAGAAAGAAAAGGTCACTGGGAATTAGAAGTAATCACAAGCATTTCTAATGAAAATCTGAGTGCCTGCTAAGAGCCAATTCTCTCCTTGAAATACAGCACTGAACACAACAGTCCCTGAACATTGACTTGCTACATTAGCATGTTCTGATCTAAACCTGATGCTATACTTTTCTTCTTTTCATTACATTTAATCTCTCTCTCAAACATCCAACTTCGCTGAAACCGGTTTGGCTCAGTGGATAGAGTGTTGGTCTGCAGACTAAAAAGTCCCCGGTTCAATTCAGGTCAAGGACATGTACCTTGGTTGCTGGCACATCCTCAATAGGGGGTGTGCAGGAGGCAGCTGATAGATGTTTCTCTCTCATCGTTGTTTCTAGCTCTCCCTCTCTATAAGTAAAATATATTTAAAAAACACACACACACAAAACATCCAGCTTTTTTCTGAACTCAAGATTTTACAAATGGGACACTTGTTTACAACAGATAAATTGCAGGCACTTTGTAAGTGGTTGCTAAAAAAAATGAATAGGTTTACTTGCTTGATTATTTAAATAACTACAATCTTTTGATATGTGGTACATGTCAAGTAGTATATTTCAAGTGCACATTAATATAATTTCAGAACAGATCTACTCGAAGTCCCTTAATTTTCAGGAGAGAAGATGGAAAGATTAAGGTGAGTTTAAGTGATATGTCCAAGTTCAAATACAGACAGAAGTAGAGGCAGAGGCAGAATTTGATTCCAGCCTTCCTACTTATTTATTTTAAAACTTGTGCTGGTTCCCACACTGGCCCCTGTACATGGAGAGCATGAAGCAATCTAGAAAAGTAGAAGACTGCTCTAGAGTGGTAGATGGCCATTTTAATAAGCAAGGGAAACTTGCATATGAACTTGGGTGGTCACAAGAGGAGTAGATTGCTGCATCTGAATGCCAGATCCTAAAATGAAATTACTGGGTTCAATAATATACTAGTGTATCATCCAGATGGTCTCAAAAACACCTTCCTCTCTCAAGGCTTGCTCTTAAAATGAATCCTAGGTTGAGAATGGTGGGCAGAAGTTACATTCCAAGGAGGTATGAGGAGACTGACTTCCCAGATCCTCTTCCTGGGCCAACCAGCTGTCTCATCCTCTCTCTCTCTCTCTCTCTCTCTCTCTCTCTCTCTCTCTCTCTCTCAATCTCTCTCTCTCTCTCTTTTTTAAATATATTTTATTGATTTTGCACAGAGAGGAAAGGAGAGAGATAGCGAGTTAGAAACATCGATGAGAGAGAGTCACCGATCAGCTGCCTCTTGCACACCCCCTACTGGAGATGTGCCTGCAACCAAGGTACATGCCCTTGACCGGAATCGAACCTGGGACCCTTCAGTCCACAAGCCGACACTCTGTCCATTGAGCCAAACCGGTTTCGGCTGTCTCATCCTCTCAATGACCTACCTCCTCCAACAGCCTTCCATCTCTGTCATTCTTTTGTTGTTACTGAGTAACACATTGCAGCAGCTAATCATGGAAAACATGTTATCTAAATCCATACGAATTAGTGGAAGATGTTTTCCCAGATTTTTTTTTTTTTTGCTTTCTATCCAATTCACTTTTATCTTAATCCTACCATTTGTGTGTGTGTGTGTGTGTGTGTTTGTGTGTTTGTATTGTGGTTTTGTGGTGTAGATTTCTTCTACATTAATCCTTTCTCAGAGAAGTATTGTATGAGCAAGAACTTACACCAGCTGCAGTACCTTCAGGTAGCAGTTATAGATCAATATAGTGGATTTTAACTTCATAATGGTTCTCTGGTTTAAAGAAAGGCTTTAATTAGGATAGCAGCCTGCTCCCATATCAGCCTGTGTAAATTTTGGAGTTAGCAACTAATGCATTAGCTTTTTAAATTATTCACCAGGGTTTTTTTTTCGCAACGGGTTTGCCGCCAGAACACAAGTGTCGTGAAAACCACCATTAACTCAAACCCAAGATGGGAAAGGAAAAGACTCACATCAACATCGTCGTCATTGGACACGTAGATTCCGGCAAGTCTACCACTACCGGCCATCTCATCTACAAATGTGGTGGGATCGACAAAAGAACCATCGAGAAATTTGAGAAGGAGGCTGCTGAGATGGGGAAGGGCTCCTTCAAGTGTGCCTGGGTCTTGGATAAACTGAAAGCTGAATGGGAGCGAAGTATCACCATTGATATCTCCCTGTGGAAATTAGAGACCAGCAAGTATTATGTTACCATCATTGATGCCCCAGGGCACAGAGACTTCATCAAAAACATGATTACAGGCACATCTCAGGCCGACTGTGCTGTCCTGATTGTTGCTGCTGGTGTTGGTGAATTTGAAGCAGGCATCTCCAAGAATGGACAGACCCATGAGCATGGCCTTCTGGCCTACACTCTGGGTGTGAAACAGCTGATTGTTGGTGTTAACAAAATGGATTCCACTGAGCCACCCTACAGCCAGAAAAGATACGAGGAAATTGTTAAAGAAGTCAGCACCTACATTAAGAAAATTGGCTACAACCCTGACACAGTAGCATTTGTGCCAATTTTTGGTTGGAATGGTGACAACATGCTGGAGCCAAGTGCTAATATGCCTTGGTTCAAGGGATGGAAGGCCACCCGTAAAGATGGCAATGCCAGTGGAACCACACTGCTTGAAGCTCTGGATTGCATCCTGCCACCAACTCACCCAACTGATAAGCCCCTGCGCCTGCCCCCTTCAGGATGTCTACAAAATTGGTGGTATTGGTACTGTCTCTGTGGTACTGTCTCTGTGGGCAGAGTGGAGACTGGTGTTCTCAAGCCCGGCATGGTGGTCACCTTTGCTCCAGACAATGTTACAACTGAAGTAAAGTCTGTTGAAATGCACCATGAAGCTTTGAGTGAAGCTCTTCCTGGGGACAATGTGGGCTTCAACATCAAGAGCGTGTCTGTCAAAGATGTTCGCCGTGGCAATGTGGCTGGTGACAGCAAAAATAATCCACCAATGGAAGCAGCTGGCTTCACAGCTCAGGTGATTATCCTGAACCACCCAGGCCACATCAGTGCTGGATACGCACCTCTGCTGGATTGTCACACAGCTCACATTGCTTGCAAATTTGCTGAGCTGAAGGAGAAGATTGACTGTCGTTCTGGGAAAAAGTTGGAAGATGGCCCCAAGTTTTTGAAATCTGGTGATGCTGCCATCGTTGATATGATTCCTGGCAAGCCCATGTGTGTTGAGACCTTCTCTGACTACCCTCCTCTGGGCCATTTCGCTGTTCGTGACATGAGACAGACAGTTGCTGTGGGTGTCATTAAAGCAGTGGACAAGAAGGCAGCTGGAGCTGGCAAAGTCACCAAGTCTGCCCAGAAAGCTCAGAAGGCTAAATGAGTATTATTCCCAGCAGCTGCCACCCCAGTCTTAATCAGTGGTGGAAGAACGGTCTCAGAACTGTTTGTCTCAATTGGCCATTTAAGTTTAATAGTAAAAGACTGGTTAATGATTACAATGCATCGTAAAACCTTCAGAAGAAAAGGAGAATGTTTTGTGGACCATTTGGTTCTTTTGTGTGTGTGGAAGTTTTTAAGTTATTAGTTTTTAAAATCAGTACTTTTTAATGGAAACAACATGACCAAAAATCTGTCACAGAATTTTGAGATGCATTAAAATAAGTTTAATGAGAAAAAAAAAATTATTCACCAGGAATTTTGTTCACATTACCTTCTCAATGATTAGCATTAAAATTACATATATTAAGTCTTGCTTTTTCTTTTGCCCTTGAAAAACACATTCCGCTTGACTATTCATCGTTTTCTACATGCTGAATTAGAGAGTCATATGTCCCATTTTTAGGAAGATCTTCACACAGGGATTGTGAAAGACAGACCCCTTCTGCATATTTGAAAGCCCAGGTCAAAAGTAAATCTGATGAAGTCTTTCTTTCCCAAACCCATGAACCTTCCTCACTCCCTGCCCAGCCTTGACACTGCCTAGCACTGCCAGAGGTCTCATGTGAGGTCCTTCATGCTGGTATGAGATGCCTCAAGCTCCAGGGCCCATGATTTTCCTGCACACACTTTTTTAAAGAGTGATTTCTTGGCCCTGCTCTCAGTCCTAGGTGCACACTTATCAGCATTGCTGTCTAACTTTGGGAAAACAGTACCTGTCCCCTCCCTCAGCCCAATGGTATTAAACATCAAATGCTTGTATGAAATAACTTTGCTTTCATTCAAAGCATTGGAGATGTTTAATGAGCAAGGAATGCTGTAACTCAGAGACTCTAAAAGGAATCCCATTCAATCATCACAAAGGATGAACCCTGCTGTAGAGGTCTCCACATCCAGCTTATTTACTTTCATGAACATGGGATTTCCAGATTTTTATCCAACTTCACAGCAGGATACCCCCCTCCCCACAGTACTACTATGTGGATTTAATAAAGAAAGAGGAGTTGAGTTACCATGATAAGAAACCAAAAAATTTCTGAATCTGTTTTCTGATTGCTGCTAGACAGAGGAGAGCATATTAAATCAAGAAGAACCTCCTGCCAGGCAGATGGACCAGGACAGGAATGAGTAGCCACAACCCAGTGACAGAGTTAACAGCAGTTGAGACCAAAAGGAGGTTGTATGACTAGCACCTTTATTAAAAAATAGAAATATGCCACTGTCAGGTACTATAACATTTTCAGACTCTTGGATTTGGCTCAATCAATAACTTCTTGAGCTAGTTTGTTCAATAGTTCACACATAAGAAAGTGATGGTTTTCGTCTTACTTGTTTCATTACCTTCTCTTACAGAATTTGTAAAACACTTATGAGCTGATATTACCTTATGTTAAGTTTCCTCTTGGGAGGGGGTGGACATAAATATTACATGGAAAATATATTTTATTTTAATTTCCTCAAAATTATTATTTAGGAAAAAATGTTTTTTTAATGGATCTGAAAATTTTTTAAATATATATTAAAGGACCAACTATTTTAAAAAAGGAGTCTTGCCCTGACTGGTTTGGCTCAAGGGATAGAGTGTCGGCCTGTAGACTGAAGGATCCCAGGTTTGATTCTGGTCAAGGGAATGTACCTTGGTTGCGGGCACATCCCCATGGGATGTATGCAGGAGGCAGTTGATCTATGTTTCTCTTTCATCTGTGTTTCTGACTCTATCCCTCTCCCTTCCTTTCTGTAAGGGATCAGTGGAATATATTTTTTTTAAAGAGTCTTTTTTCATTTCAAATCAATTTCTCTCATGATAAAATAAGAGTTACTGGTGGCTGTTCTTCTCACCCTTGTCATGAAATGGGAAACAGACTAGCATCCTTCCCTCTTCACTTTAGGTTTTTCATTTGAAAGAAAATGAGCAGAACAAATTCTCCTATCATATCAATGAATTTCAGAAGGAGATGGTAGTAATTGTGGGGGTGTTGCCCTAATAATTTTCAGACTCTTGGATTTGGCTCAATCAATAACTTCTTGAGCTAGTTTGTTCAATAGTTGTAATTAACAAAAGAAATGGAATAAAGCTCCTTATCAAGCAGAATGTGAGTGCTACTTTCAAAGATTTCTCAATTACCTTCAGTTTTATAACATTTTCCAAAAATAAATAGATTTTAATATACACGAATTACAATGACTCTTAAGAAGGTATAGAGTGATAGTGTTACACAATCAAATAATGGAAAACTTGAATAGGCTCATGGGTATAAGGAAGTAGTATCTACAATGGTTCAGTGGCTGATTTTAATATGAACTATTTGGCCACTGAATTCTTATATCAGAAGAACCTCCTCTCATCACCTGCTACCAGCTATCTACTTTACACCAGCAGGGTGCGATGTTGAGGCAGCCTGGATATGCCCATCCTGTGGAGAAGCGATTTCCAAATTTAAAGGGAAGGTAACTAAAGGTAAGGGGACTTGAGAACCTCTGCCTAACCATTCCCCAGGTAGGGTAGGAGTTTCTGGCAACTCTAGTGGAAACCTAAATTAGATAATGCAAACCTAGTGAACTAACCACGGTCCTGTCAGGAACACGAAACCCATAGTTATTTAATCGTGATATTTGAGACAAATTAATGTAAAGGAAGGGTTAATTAGGGCTCAAAAGCCATCAGGAAACACTGAGTTAACACTGAGAGAGTAACTGAAGCAGCTACCACCATTATAACCTGGGAGACAAAGCAAGGACATTGGGGTTATCAGAACGGAGAAGCCTGGGAAAGGGTTCCCCAAAGGTCTGGAGCCAGACCTCTCAAGGGAAGGTGCTTCCCATGGGTGCTGGCACCTTGGAAGCTCAGAGGAGCGGCTATAACTCAGATCCCTCTGAGGAAGGCGTATTGTTCAGCTGGTGCTGTTGTCTCTGATTCAGGACAGTTGAAGGCTGGTTCTGAGACTCCTGGAAGAAACTGGAAAGTGGACCAAATGCTGCTTGCTGAAGCAAAAGCTGCCGTGGAGACAGAGAAATTGGATGCTAAACTTAATCGAGTCCTTTCTCCAGCTTCTGGCCTTCTAATCAATCTCTAGCACCCCCTGTTGGCAAAGCACAACATCACAGAGAAGAATATGAAACTATTTGGGACTAAACCATAGAGTAACAACACACCTACTATTCCCAACAATGACAGGACTTCGATGGGAACAGATTTGCCTCTGATGCTGAGACCTTCCTCGGTTGTTACAGACAAGGGATTTGAAATTGAAGTAGTTGTTTGTCCGCTGGTTTTCGCAGTGCTTGATGAGACTTAGCAGTACTTTTCTCTCTGAATCACCAGCAGTTCTGATATCTTACCTACAACTTTATATGTAATAGATCTTCCCAAATCGGTTTTTGTGATCATCTCTCACTGCCCTATGAAATGAAGTAGCCTGCCCCCACAGTCCTTCTTTTCCTACCTCTGAATTAGGCACCCCACCCCTAGCCTTGGCTGACTCCACCGTAGTCAAAAGCCGAGCATTTCTCATAACCATGCCTGGGACCAGCTCCTAAATAGTCAGCAGCATCAAGGGTGGTGCCTGACTTCCATGTCCCTAGAACCTGCCTGATAATAGTGGAAATGCAAAAAGACAAGAGATGTCTTTTGGTCTGGAGACTTGAATCTGAGTTAGACTTGACCTAAAGAGACAATACAGCTGACCCACAGGCATAGAGACCATTATGAGAACCCAGAAAGGGAATGTCCAGTATGAACCATAATAGTTGGGCAAAGCTTGATGGCAGAGGTGAGTCTCTCTAACTTTAAAGGAGTGCTAACCATAGGCACTGTGGAGAATGCAGTGGAATAAGAGGTGCTAGACTTTGAATCAGAAGGCTAGTGTTTGAACAGGAAGTCTCCCATTTACCAGCTATGGGATTTCAAAAGTACTTAAGCCCTTTAAGCTAGAATTTCTTTTGCAAAAGCAGGATAAAACATCTTCCCTGTAAAATGATTGAGATAATTACATATAATAGTATAACAAAAAGCGTTGAATATATTATGGGCACTTAATAATTATTAATTAACCTAAATCGATACAGAACTGTAATTGGAAAATGCTGATGTGTTTTGTGCAACCAAGAGTTTCAAAACCTCATATTCCAGACACGTAGTGTATATATGCCAAGTTATGGTTCTCATGCATCCTGTTTTATATTCCTTCCCCTATAGCCAAGGCAATGATCTCTGATTGGCTGGATGGAATTAGAGCTTAGGAAGTTGAAGTTAAAGGGGAATAGACAATTATACAAACATATATTTTTATTTTAAGCAATACTTATTTGTTATTCACTAACCAGACCTCTTTTTTCTTTCTTATTCTCATCAGGGAGGAAATGACATCATGAAGATGAGATTTGAAGAACTCAAATAGAAATCAGAAGACATGAGTCAAAATTACTGCTCTGCCATTTAGAGGTTATGTGGGCAAGTTACTTAACATTCCCCAGCCTGAGTTTTAGTTGTTGCTTTGTTTTTTGACTCTGTCATATTTTTTTCTTTACTATAAGGGGTGGATTAACCTACAGTACTGGCTGTTTTTTTGAGGAATAAATGATATAATGCATGCAAAGTGCCTGGTGCAGAGTAAGCCCTAAATACATGGGGTCATTATATTAGCCCCTGAACACTCAATGTTTGTGGACAGATCAGTGAGATACTGGCCTGAGTTCTGGCTTTGCCACTGACGGTGTGATCTTGGGTAACTCATTTAAAATCTCCAGGCCTTAGTTTCTTCATCCTTAAAACTAAGAGACTATACTGAGTTCCCCTATTTCACAGGGAGTAAAGATGATGGGAAAACATCAGTATAAAACACTTTTTATATGTGTGTATACATATATATATGTACACATGTGTATGTATATGTATATATTTGTATGCATAGCTTTATATATGCAGGGATGTATGTACATATGTATGGATGTACCATGTATACCATGGTACACTCATAGAATTTGATTTAGAAGGTCTCTTAATATTACATAATCTACCTATGGTAGCCCATCTATAGGAATTTACTGATTATGGCGAAGAAAGGCCATCAAAGCCCAGGCTATACTGTGACAATTGAGGGAGACAAAGGTAGCCTCTCATTTGTCACAGATAAACAGTAATATCTTCACTCATTAATAATTAATTGCCCCAGACCCAGATTCCGGTATAATTGTACCTTATGAAATCCCACAGCAGAGAAATATTGTGCAAAATGCAAAACACCAATTTTATCATGAGTAATAAAAATTCAATTAAGTTGAGAATAAATGTGCGAGTTAGCAACCCAAGCTTAACATAAAACCACGGAATGTAAATAGATTTGGGAAAACAAAATAACAAGGGTATGACAATTTATAAAGTGCACGGAAAATCCATCACTGCCTTCCACACACTGGCAAGAAAAGGCCCATGTTATGGGAGAGGAGACTAATCTCCGACATTTTTTACTGTGCTTTATGGCCTGAACAGTCCAAACAAGGAGGCTGAATGGGAGGTTACCATACAGCTAGAGGGGACATGTAAACTGCCCAGAATTATTTTTTCTGTGTACCTCTGGTGGGGCCTGGAATTCTACAGTGCAGTTGAAAGTTTCACTCCAGAAGAGCGTGAGTAAAAAATATGGCCATGAACCTGGTATCAGATAATTTTGGGCTTGGTCCTTTATTTTCTATGTAAATAAAGCACTTTGTCCTTTATTTTCTATGTAACTATGGACAACACACTTAACTCCTCTGATCTTCAAAAATAGAGGCACTAATAATGTTATTGTTATGAACTATGTTATGAGAGATATTTAATTAGAGCACTCTGCATATATTATGGAGGTTAATGAATGTTATATAAGAAGCGAGATTACAAAGTAATTCAATGACCTTAGAATCTTTCATTGTGTTTTTTATTCACACAGCAAAGTTTGCATGTCCAAATAATTTTGTCCTTCAAAGAAAAACCCCCAGAAAAGAATTTTTTCAACAATTCGATCCTTTCTCAAAATAGTACTGGGATTCTTATCTGAAAATGGATTTCAAAAGCCATACCAAAATAAAATGGCTGTATTACAGGCACAACCATTAAAAAAAAGAAAAGAAAAGAAAGAAAGAAAGAAAGAAAGAAAGAAAGAAAGAAAGAAAGAAAGAAAGAAAGAAAAGAAAATGTATCAACAAGCTTTATCCTTCACTTTCTTTAGTGGACTTGAACTTGTCGTTAATAAGTACATTCTAAGGAATGAGTCACCGATTTTGAAAGAGATCTGTAAGGCTCAGAAGTGTTCTGAGTAGTGATAACACTGGTGGGCGTAGGGGCCACTCAGACCGATTTTCCACAGCTACCTGTTTAATGCTGAAACCCTTTCTTAGCTGTTTCCATTCATGGTTGTCCTGTCTGTTCTTGTCCCCTGGTGAGCCTGTGAATGCTATGGCTTCCCAATGAATCAGCTTAAGTCCGGTTCAGTTCCCTAGTGAATCAGACACAGGCTGAATGTTCCATTCCATTTTCTCCCTCTTTCTTTCTTTCTTTCTTTCTTTCTTTCTTTCTTTCTTTCTTTCTTTCTTTCTTTCTTTCTTTCTTTCTTTCCTTCTTTCTTTTAAAACATATTTTATTGATTTTTTTACAGAGAGGAAGAGAGAGGGATAGAGAGTTAGAAACATCAATGAGGGAGAATCATCGACCAGCTGCCTCTAGCACATCCCCCACTGGGGATGTGCCCGCAACCAAGGTACATACCCTTGACCGGAATCAAACCTGGGACCTCTCAGTCCACAGGCTGACTCTCTATCCACTGAGCCAAACCGGCTTTGGCTTGCTCCCTTTCTTAATGAACTAGCTGCCTTCTCTAACAGGCCCAAAGAAAAGTTTTATTGACCTGTAGAAAATAACATCCTGATATATCCCCTTGACACATTATAAGGAGTAATGTAACCAATGCAACACTGGACTAAAAACTCATACTTTCCTGACCCTGTCACCTAGAATTTGGCCTTGAGCAAGAATTTTCCATCTCTGAGTACCTTTGTTTCCGTATAAGTAAAAAAAAAAAACAAATTAAAGGATATATTAGATATTCTCTAAAAGTTCATTTACTCCATATACATAAGGTCTGCAAGGCTTAACTACAACTTTTATTTGCTAACAGATATTGAACCCATTAGTGACATTGCTGGAGACTTGGCTTCACGGGGGCCTAAGAAGGAAGTACAATATTTCCCAAGGGAAACGTGTATAGAATTTCCTTAGGAATGTAACCAATGAATTGACATGTCATTTCAAGCTTTCACCAGAGTCCCATTTTGATGACCTGACCTAATCAAACAGAGCTGAATAAACAGAAATTTGCCTCGCTAATGCCTTGGGCAGAGGGAAGAGGCTCAATCTAGTTATTATACACCGCTAGGTGTCTGACAATGTCTCCAGTTATTCAGCCAAAAGATTAATCTAAAATGTCAGCAAATGTTTGTTCAGTGGGTAAAGAAATGCATTATGATTGAATTATATATTGTAGCTACATTGATTGACAGCAAAAATACTGAAATATTTGGCCTGGTAAATTGAAACTCTATTGCACAGGAATTTTTTTTTTATTTTTTTTTTTAAAGAGGAAACTTGGTGTGATCAGAGCACATTAACATACTGTTATCATTTCAAAGATGTGTTTTCTCCCTTTCACACACACACACACACACACACACACACACACACACACACACACACTGTAAAAGAGTCTTGGTTTTGTTTATACAGAAGCTCGTATAGGCCAGGATCATGAAATATAAATAGGAAAGCCAAGCAAAATAGCTAAAGATGGAAGGATGGTAGAAATGGGAAACACTAGGGCCAAGTGAGAGAAAAATCCTGAGCAGGAGGAATGGCAAATTTGAACACTATTCTACCCTCTTCTATTTTGTTATTCCGCAAGTTAGTGAGAGAGAGGGAAAAGGGAAAATATTCTTCTATGCGTGTGGCAAATTCTTCTTATTAACTTTTCAACTCTTTCTGCACAGAGAAAAAGCATATTTGCAAGCCGTCCTTTTAAAATCATCCAAAGAGATGAGAAGTGAATTCATTTTAGTGATGCCTTTTCATTCTCCTTCAGGTCAGTGGTTCTCAAGTGCTAATGAACATAGGAATCACCTGTGAGACTTGCAGGGCACGCGGATGCCAGGACACCATCCCCCTAAAGATTCAGACTCCGCACCTGAGGTGGAAACCTCCGGCCTCCCTTTTCAGCAAGTGTCCCAGGTGGCTCTGATGCAATGGTCCAAAGACCACGTTTGAATATCCGTTCATTAACAGGCAACAGAGTATGTAGTCAGGCTCTTCCCTTTTATTGTATCCTGGTTGAGCTGAAAAGGATACTTTTTTTCTGGTCCAGGCGCATTTATCCCCACTGTAATTCTATAGGCAGAGAACTATTCCTCACATCACTCTTGCTAGCTGACTAAAATGCAAAGTTGAATGCCATGCTGCCTCAGACCTGCGCCAGGAGAACCAGGACAGGTGCAGGTGAGACTGTTTATCCCAGCCCAGTAGAACTCCAGGTAAGAAACATTACTTGGATAAACGCCGGTTATTTTATAGAACTAAAAGCAAGTCTCCAATAAAGAGACAACGATTGTGAACCTTTACACACCGATTAATAAAACATCAAAGATATAGAAGTGTAACTTTTCATAAAGGAAAACTTTTTAAAAAATTGTGAGAGGTTTTAATACAATTATAAATTGTGTAATTGAAATAGTCTAGTAGCTGATTGTGTCCAGTTGTCTCTGTGCTTAATTTCTATTAAAGGCAACACAAACCTTTTACCTAGACTTCAAGTTAATCAATAGCATATAATAGCATTCTAAGCGAGAGTGGATTTCAGCAGACCTGATGGTAGACATAAAGGGCAGTTTTTAATTTATCTAAATGGACTTTTAATGGGTTTACTCTTTCTCTCCCTTCAAATGTAATCAGGTCTATGTTTATCCGCCACAAATTCATGAAGTGTGTGTATGTGTGTCTGTGCGCGTTACTCTAATGGGGGAAAAACTAATATAAACACCAAACAGTGAGTAATAAAACAGCATTTCTATTTGCTTGCAGAATATGTTAGTAAGGAAAAAAGGAATGTCGTCTTTGGCAACTTCCTTTCTTTTTGGTATAATGAGATGTTAAAGGCTCATCTTATACAAATGCTGTCCATGAATCAGAATCAACAATCTCTCAGAGGCCTGGTAGTTAAGACCATAATCTGAAGAGTAGGGTGGCTCATTGCTCCTGGATTGGTCATTGTTTCTGGTCTTTTCAGTGGACAGAATAATGGTGGGGGGAGACATATGTATATCATACATACATTGTTTAATTTTTAAAAACTTAATGACACAACATAGAAAGCTCCCCATAGCAGTAAATAGAGTATACATTATATTTCTTGCACTGAGCATTATAAAGTAATTTCATAACTATAACACAATGCAATCTCAAAATTAGAAGATGATTTAAATCAGGGACTCTGACCTTGCTGCGACCTCCTAGTATTCTGTAAATAGTAAATTAAACTGCATTTGAATGGCTCCAGTTTTGTACTGAAATTCATACCAAGGCTTCGGCCTGCAGACTGGAAGGTCCTGGGTTCGATTCTGGTCAAGGGCATGTACCTTGGTTGCAGGCACATCCCCAGTGGGGGTTGTGCAGGAGGCAGCTGCTCAATGATTCTCATCTCTCATCAATGTTTCTGACTCTCTGTCCCTCTCTCTTCCTCTCTGTGAAAAATCAATAAAATATATTAAAAAAAAAGAAAGAATGTGGGAGGCAAGTTAGGAGACTTCAGGGGGCGTCCGATAAAGCCATAAAGCTGGCTTAAAGATGCAGGGACAAACACACAGTAGACGTTTAATAAATATTAACGTTTCTCTTCTCCCCTCTCCCTTCCCCGAAGAATTTCCTTCCTGTGGAGCTAAGTGTTATTTTATCCTCTGACTCACCGTTGGTGTAACAGTCACACTCTCTGCATTAAATATAATCTTCCCAGACTGTCACCCCATTTCTATCACGTTACCTCTCCTTCAGATACCTCTCCCCTTCCTCCTCCCTCCTTTCCTTTTCTTAATGCTTCTGTTTTTATAGCTTTCTAGTGCATCCCCACTGTTTACTCTTTTATTCCGATGTAACCAATCCCACTCTTACAAACCCAATTCATTCCAAAAGGAGACTTAATGTGCCATAAAACTAACAGGGAGATTGCTCTCAAGGTGGGCAAGAAGCTGACACAGCACACAGGTAATATTTATTCGGCAGTAGGACTGCTAGAAATACCAGCCACTGCACTGCTTGCAAATCACAGGGTAATTAGCTTTCGGTCCTTAATCATTGAAGCAAAGCCCTTCATAAGCAAACACAGGTAGTGAATGGGAAGCTGAATGCTGCAGGAAAGTGAGACAAGGGAAAGGCAACCTCCGGGGGTGAGGTGAGGTGGGTGGCGAGGCCTCCTCCCTGCAGGCTTTATGGAGGCAGTGGATTAGTGGTCTCTGATCTCAGACACAGTTTTAAATAATGTTGAGACCTTGGGCCAGTCTGTGAACCTTGATGTGCCTTGGTTTTCTTTCACAGATGGCTATATATATATATATATATATATCCCAATGGATGCCTGAAACCCCACATAGCACCAAACCCTACATACGTTATGTTTTTCCTGTACCTACACACTTATGATAAAGTTTAATTGTGAATTAAGCATAATTGTATATTAACAATAAGTAATAATAAAGTAGAACAATTATAATCATATGCTATCATAAAAATTACTTGGATGTGGTCTCTCTCTCACTCTGAAAATACCTTATTGTACTGTACTCACCTTTGTGATGATGCAAGATGATAAGATGCCCAGGTGATGAGATGAAGGGAGGTGAATGGTGCAGGCCTTTTGATCTATCATCAAGTACCATCAACCTTCTGAGGACACCTCAGAAGGAGCACCAGCTTTGGGTGATACTGGGTCATTGAGTCATGATGATGTCCATGGTTGGAAGTCAGGAGCAGAAGATGTCCATGGTTGGGGAAATTTAATATTTTTTTGACCATAGTTGATCTTGGGTAACTGCTGAATGGAAAGTGAAACCATGGATAAGAGGGTACTACTGAATTAGTTTTTGTGTAGACATTTGTTTAAGTTTTTGAGAAACTTCCACATTATTTACCAAAGTGACTGCATCATTTTAAGTTCCCATCAATAATGTATGAAGGTTACAATTTCTCCATATCCTCATCAACATGTATTATTTTCCTTTTTAAAAATTATAACTATTCTAGAAGGAATGAAGTAGTATCTCATAATTTTGGTTTGCATTTTCCCAATGAGTAACGATGGTGAGTATTTTTTCATCTGCTTATTGACCATTTGTATATCATGTTCAGAGAACTTTGTACTTAAATCCTGTGCCTGTTTAAAAATTGTATTTGTCTTTTTATGGTTGTGAAATATTTCTATATTATGAAGAATAGTTCCTTATCAGAAACATGATTAGCAAATATGGTCTCTCATTTTGTGAGATTTCACTTTATTGATTGTGTCCTTTGATATCAAAATTTTGCTTTTGATGAAATCCAATTTATCTTTTTTCTTTGTTTGCTATACTTTTGGTATTATAGCTAAGAAAACCATTGTGTATATATAAAGTCACAAAGAACTGTTTCTCTTGAAATCCTACTAGATATATGGTGAGACTTGTATCTACATTCTGAGCCTCTTAATTTCCCTTTCATATATTTTGTCTTTTAATTTTTCTGTTTCATGATGAGTAATTTTCTCCTGTGTATTTTCCAGGTATCTGCAGTTGTATTTAATTTATTCTTTAACCTATTTGTTGAGTTTTAATATAAATGATCAGTGTTTGTTTTTTTACTTCTAGAAGTGTTATGTGGTTACTTCTCAATTATATCTGTTGTTGTTCATAGACTATTTTTTGTTCTAATGCCTTCTTTTGTATTATTAATCACCTTAAATACAATAATTTATAATTCTAGATTATTTCACAATACATTTTTTTGATAGCCTAAGTGTGTGTGTGTGTGTGTGTGTGTGTGTGTGTGTGTGTGTTTCTTGCTCATGGTGGGTTGTTAACTCATGTGCTTATATTTTTGAATTTGAGAGCTTCCTTAGATAGCTTTCCCTGTGGAAATTCTGTATGACCTGGCTAACAGGCATTTCTTTCAGGTGGTTTTAAATTTTCTTCTGACTGGAGCTTGGAGGTTTTACAAAATGGGATCAATTTTAACATTCTCTTTTTTGTTTAATGTCCACACACTGTGCAGGTGGTATAAATTCAACCCCAAATTTGTATGTGACAGGTTTCATAATTATGAATTTTTTAAGGGAAACCTGCTTTCTCATTCAAATACTATGCAGACACAAAGTCTTTTTGATATATTTAACTAATCCATCTGTCAAGGGTCTGAGCTCTGTGCAAGCGTCAGTTCCATTTCCCTGTTTCCCATCGGCCCCAGGTTTCATCTACCATGGTAATAAAATACAACCATATAAAACAGATCATTGAGACTGACAGTATCTCCTAGGGCAGTTGAAACTTCTGCTCACCTACGAATATTTGAATTTTCAGTATTCTTTTTATATTTGGTCCCTAAGAATTTCCCTTACTTTATCACAATTTTAGTTCTGAGTTTAAAGGATATTCAATATATTTATCTGGACTGTTTAGGTGTGTTTAATGAGGACATTTCCTGGTTATGTAGTCTATTATTTTGGTAGAAGTGGGAGTCTGGGACATGCACTGAAGACTCAATTGTGTATGCAAAAATATTTGGGGATCAGACTAGTTATTACAAATATATTCTAGTTGTTCTTACATGAAAACAAAGCTCATTGGCTTCTAATCCTTCAGGGGAAATGACTCAAGCTGAAAAGCTTACCATAGAATATAGCCTATGGGATGCCAGTGTTTTACCCAAACACTAACTTGTTCTTTTCTTTTTGATATATAGAGTGTCCCCAAATTATGTATACACACACTTTGAATAATTATAAGGCAGTATTGATTAAAATGCTTTTTGTTTTCAAAATTGAGATAGCAGCTGTTAAATGTGTATACATTTTTTGGGGGGTTGGGGTAGGGTGAGGTATAGAATAAACTACTTGCAAATAATTTCAGACTGATTTTTTGGTCCTTTAAGGAAAATGGATGAACATTAATTTGCTGTTTCTTGTTAGGATTAAGCCTGGGGTTCTATTCTCTGGGACCAGTACTAGTATCTAGGAATCATGTAGCTCTTAGGAGAGTGTATCACAAGGCAAGATCCACTGAGCTTGTTGCCCCTGATAACTTTATCTAGTCTTTTAACTAGGATATTAGAACCTTACTATTTTCAATGATAGCATTGTAGATAATCTGATTGTATGTTCTTGTGATTCTTAAGAGAATGAGTTTATTGAATTCAGAATTATAATTAAGAAAATAATTATAAAACGAGTGTTAAGACTACACTCCTGAGCCCTAGGTGTTTTTCTCTCTTTGGTTCTGAGCAGATGCACTGGATTTGGAAAAACAGACTTGGCTGTCACCACCTTGTGAGGCAGAATTTTCTGGTGATGGTTCTCAGAGAATAACAATAGTGATGACAACATACAAATCTTTGTAATACAAAATTTGCCTCATTTCATCCTCCCAACAATGTGGAAAAGTCATTTTTTAAATCTATTTACCTTTTTATTTGTCTCATGTCATACAGGTAATATGTAAGAAAAAAATACCTCAAAAAGAATCAACCTTGACAGTATATTTTTTATACCTTTATCTAATGCCATTTACATGGTATTGGTGGTACTTTATGGTTGCAATCCTCATTTTATAGATGAAGATACTGAGGCTGAAAAAGGTTATTTGGTTCCCAAAGTCACGTTTTATGAAGCATTTAATTTGAGTCGAATGAAGATAATCTGATTCCAAATTCTGGGCTGTTTTTTGTTACACAACACGACACCCACTACTACTTTACTCTAAACTTTGCTTTAAACTCTTTACTCTAAACTCTACTACTTTACTCTAAACTCTACTACTTTACTCTACTTTACTCTAAACTCTACTACTTTACTCTAAACTCTACTACTTTACTCTACTTTACTCTAAACTCTACTACTTTACTCTAAACTTGCTGCCAATTCACAACACTTCCAAAGGTTGAGAGTGTGAAATACATTCCTGGAAGCCATGTCCTAAATGGCAGCTCCCCAAATGGACCCTGATGCTGAGATGATAAAGAAGGTGATGAAAAAAAAAATCCCACTCCTCCATGCGCTGGTTACTTCCTTGCCTCCCACAATCCACAATTAGATACTGCATTAAGGAAGGCCCTTGTCATCAGATCACACCTGAAATATGAGTTGAAATAAAAAGTGCATTAGCAAAGACACATTCACCAGTGCACATATCTGGCCTCAGGAGGCCACAGCTGGCAATAGATTTAAATCTACTCCTGGTGATGAACAGGATAGTGGCTTGATGGTTAGAGTTGGGTACAAATTCCACTTCTGCCACTTTTTAGTTCTGATTTACCAGACTAGTAAATCACTGAAGTTCTGCATCCTCTTCTATTAACAGAGACATCAATATTCCTGCCTCAGAGAGTTTTTGTTAGGGTCAATTAAGTTAAGGCCATATGCTTCATAAACTGCTATCTTATATAGCTTTCTGTATGCTGTGCATTAGTCTTGTCTTGCCAGCAAGACTGTAAGACTTGGAGCTTATGTTTCAAATATATTTTTTGATCCTCCTCCAAGAATGCTGAGTATATGCTAGGCTCTCAAGAAGTACTTATTAAAATCAGAGGACTGAAATTTGTGATCTATTATTAATTCATTATATACTTGTTTACTGTCTGCCTTCCCCACCAGAATATCCATTCTATAAGGAGCTGTTTGTTTTTGTTCTTTGCTGAATCACAAACATTGAAAAGAGTGCCTGGCACATATGGGCAGAATGAAATATTTAATGAAGGATAAATGAATGAATGAATGAATGATGTTCACTGAGCTAGGTGTTCTGAAGTAGGGAATCCAATATTATTTCTTTTCTATGTTTTCAGTATCAAGCACTTACTAATTGCTGCTGGATGAATTTTCAAACCCTAAGAAATCATGAATATTTTTGCTGCCTGTCTGCCTATTCTCACTACCTTCACTCTTGTTCAGGTACAAATTATATCACCCTCAAGTTATTATTATTTATTTTAAGAATTTTTTAGAGAAAGAAGAACATTGATGTGAGAGAAAAACATTGATGTGAGAGCAAAACAGTAATTGGCTGCCTTCTGCATACATCCTATCAGGCATCAAGCCCACAACTTAGATATGTATCCTGATGGGAATCAAATGGCAACCTTTTGGTGCACGGCAAAATGCCCAACCAACTGAGACACACTGGCCATGGCTCAGATCACTATGTGTGTGTGTATGTGTGTGTGTGTGTGTGTGTGTGTGTGTGTGTGTGTGTATATATATATATATATATATATATATATATATATATATATATATGGAGAGAGAGAGAAAGAGAGAAATAAATATAAATGAGTCATTTTTCAGCTGCATTCTGCATGCCCCACAGTTAGCATGGAGCCCACAACCCAGATATGTGCCCTGACTGGGAATTTTTATAGTCTCATATTTCCTGCCTCCAGCCATTCCTCTGTAATATGTAGTGTCCTATGTGGCCAGAAAATTTTACTTAAAGCACAGATTTCAACTTGTTACCTGGCCTGGAAATCTTCAATGGTTTCATATCACTAAAACCTCATTCCTACATTTAAAATGCTCTAAGTAAGTCCATTTGGCTTTTCATTCTTTTCCATTACAATTCTCTCCTGTTTCTGAAGCTGCTAGCCCAGAATGTCTACGCTTGCATATGTCCTGTGTTTTCTCACTCTTGTTCCTTTGATGGCATTCATTAGTTGCTATTTGAAATGCCCTTCCTCCACCTCTAACACACCTATTACACCCAGCGACCTTTACACCTGAATTTTTTCTTTAAATCCTATTATACTTATCCCATAGTCTCTTTCAGTTCAACTTAATCTAGTTTTTTTTTTCAATAAGATTCTCAAGGATGGCAAACAAATCTTGCTACTGTTTATTTATTTAGCTAATTTACTTATAAATATGTAATTTCCTTCTGAGTGCTGTGGTAAGTCATTGGAGTGTTTCAGGCAGAAGAGTGACATGATATAACCCATGTTTTAAAGCAGGGTTCCTCAACATCAGCCTTATGGGCGTTTGCTGTGGGGAAGATTCCTGTGCCTTGTAGGATGTCTAGTTGTACCCTTGGCTTCTACCTACTGGATGCCAATAGCTCCCCCACCCCACATTGTCATAATACAAAATGTCTCCAGACATGGCCAGAAGTCTCTTGGAGGCCCCCTCTTGAGAACCATTGTTTCAAAGCATCCCCTTGACTGCCTTGTGGAGAAGAGAACAGGGGAGAGAGGCCTCTGTGCAGACACGCCCACTGCCTCTGTTCCCTCTGACCTTGGCTGTGAGGCAAGGAGAGAACGATGTCCATAGGCTTTACTGCTGAAGCCTCCCTGTGATCTGAGCGGAGATAAATAATACATCAGTGACAGTTTCTTCTCTGAAAGGTAAAGAAGAAAAATACAGCAGGTCCAAAATATCATTAGGAGGGTTGTGCTACTGTGTTAGACCTAATTGTATACAGATACCATGCTATATGATCTGAACACAGAGGAATATATTTTGATGGGTATTTATTTTCTAGTGTGAGAATTCACATTTCCCCCCTCTCTGGGGTCAGGCTGAGGCTTGGGAAGCAGGATTCAGAGTTTAACAGAATAAAATACTAATGTGCATCCAAGAAACACTGTGATACTCATGATTTAAAAAGTTTTATTTTTATTGTTTTTGAGAGATTTCTTCCGGCAACCAAATGGGAAACATACATATTTAGTAACAAATGTTAGGGACATCAGCTCTCTCTTCCTATGGCCTCTGAGGAGGGTGGTTATTTCTGGTTAGTTCTAGCCTGTAACCCCAGACTCCCTGACTCCAAAACCAATCCTGGCTCCAGGCAGGGGTGTTAGAAAGAGCTCTCTGTCATTTCCTTTCTGGCTCAGCTTTGAGTAAGTACTCCTTCCAGTTCTGAGCCACCTTTGCAATCAGCTTCCCAATGATCTGGTTCCTAATTTGTTTTTTCTATCTCCCCTAATGCCTGGATTTAATGTGTTGTATCAATAAACCAATTCTCCTCACGTTGTTGAAATCATTGCCACCATTTTTCTGATACTGGCTATTGGGCTACAATATACTTTTTATATCTCTTTTTTTTCACTTTAAAAAAGTTATTTTCTATCATAACTAAACTTTGCAACCACCAATACATTTTTGAATTTTTCATTGGGAAAAAGTGAGGACACGAATGTTTATTTGATAAAAATACAAGCATTTTTTTCAATTTCTGGAGTTTGGTTCTGAGTGGAGAACTCTTACCTACAGCTATAATAACGATGTAGCAATCATCATCATCATCATCATCATCATCACAACAGCAACAGTAATGTGGTAGGGAGGACATATTTTCTTTTCCATTCATCCTTTCCTGCCCTTTTCTTATTCCTCATAGAATTGCAGGTATATAGTAAGAAAAAAGAATGAAACAGTGACAGTGTTTGTGTAATAATAATAATAATAATAATAATAATAATACATTCAAGTTTTGCTCTGAGAGGAAGGCAATACAGTGCAGAGAAGAGTTTATCTTTTTTTTATAAATATATTTTTTATTGATTTTTTACAGAGATAGAGAGGGATAGAGAGTTAGAAACACAGATGAGAGAGAGTCATTGATCAGCTGCCTCTTGCAACCCCCCTACTGGGGATGTGCCTGCAACCACGGTACATGCCCTTGACCGGTCCCAGCAAGTTTATCTTAAGATATTCTTTATTCTTTTTTTTCTTTTTTTTTTCAGAAGGAACTATGGTTACTACCCAGAATCAGAAAAGAGGTCTGTTACCCCTCCTCTAGGGTGAACCTCTGAACTTGCTGGAAAGAGTCGAGGGGCAGAAAGAAGGAGGGATGGTAAAGACAAGAGACCCGTGACCAAAGGGACTCCAGGTGAGCCCTTGTATGGAGTAGTAGGTGATCAAAGAGGAAGTAAAGGAGCATCTTATTCTACCTTTGTTCTCTGTGAATGCATGATTGCCTCACAGAATTTTTTGTTTATGGTAACAGCCTGAACTTACCCTCCCTCCCATGTCACAAGAACAGCCAACATGAATGGAAGACTTATTCATGCCGCTGTCTCACTAAGTCCCCCACCAGCCCTTCTTCTGTGCCCTCAGAATCCCCGAGCTTCCTGCAGGCTTCCTTCTCAATGGATGGGGAAAGCCAGTGCCAGCTGCGAGTTCAGAAATACCTTGGAGACACCGTTGCCGGCGGAGTACACAGAGCAGGCACCAAAACAGGGCAGGCTGTTTTCTCCGAGGAGCCTGATTGCCCAAGGGGCTGCCTGCTCCGCCTTAAGCTGCTTTGTTCATGTCTCAGTGACAAGGGCCTGGTGGCTGTCAGGACAAGATCACTGGAAGCCCAGAGCGAAATCATTAGACAGCTTTCCCTTTGTGGGCCCCTGTTTGCTCTCTGAGGATCTCTCTCAGACTTGCTCTGAGAGCAGACCACTGGGCTGCGTGATTGCGACCACCCAACCTTGTCCCCAGCGTGGAATTGCACTTGGTGGCTCACCAGGGGGCTGGGGAGAGGGAGGGCTGACGGCACCTTGAAGGCCTGGCTTACAGGAGTGTTCAGCTGGCCTTGGAGATGCTTCCTCTCCCTGAACTGGCACTGCACACCCTCCTCTCCCCATTACCACTAATCACCCCCTTGAAATGTTATGACTTCACAGCGCTACATCTGAAGGGAGCTAAATCCTCAAAGTGAAGGCAGTTTGTCAGCTCAGTATTAAAACAAAGTGTGAGAAGGAACACTTCAGCCAAAGCCCCGCTCGCTAACCTTTCAAGAGTAACTGTATTTAATTTGAGCTGAATCAGGGAGACTGTTTGGATGGCTTACGTATTTATAAGCACTGTGTGCAAGCTTTATTTTACCCCAGAGGCTGCTTGGGATCCCTTTCCTCTGCAAAAACATCTTTTTGAGCTGTAAGCTGAATTCTGAACCTTGACCACTGCCTGGAGTACTCGTGGGCTTGCTCAACCCACCTTAGGGCTGTTCCCAGAGTAGCACGTCTGTCCTCTATTTTCTTATCCCTTCCACAACCCTTACCACCCGGTCCAAAAGGAGGCTGCTACCTCTGTCTCAAAAATGGGGGTTTTCCTGCAACATTTTAACTGGCCTTCCTGTTCCCAGTTTCCACCTCTCTTACTGAAAATCAATACAAATTGTTCTCTACATAGTTGTCGAAGTTATTTTTCAAAAAATATGTCCATCATATTGCTCTCCTGCTTAAAATTTCTATGGCTCCTTATTGCCAACTCCATGCACTTATAATGGAGTTCATGTCTATCCACAGTCATGGTGCTTCATTGCTTCCATACCTTCTATGCCACTGGCTGGAATGCCTCTTCCTCTTCCTCTCATGGCTGGGGAAGTCCTATTCATCCTTCAGATCGCATGTCAGTAATCATCTCTTGGTGAAAGCCCTCTCCGACTACTGTCTGTGTGTTTAGTCATTTCCTCCTGAGGCCTAATCAGCATCATTTCCTGGAGCTCCGCAGGGAAAGGAACCTTGGTTTCCCAGAGCAGGAGCCCACTTAATCCTGGACCCTGCACTCCCTTTCTCTTCTTCCAATCTCATTTCCTCACTTCTCTCTTGGTGCTTCCTTGTATCAACTTCCAAGTAAACTTGCACCAAAACTCAAATCTCAAAGTCTGCTTCCATGGGAACCCAATATCAGACATTCGTCCTAAAAGCCCAGACTATTCTGCATTGGACATACTGCCTCCCCACAGTCCTCAAAGATGTGTGCTTCTCCCATTCAGGGTTCATTCTTCCTCCCTGAGTGCAATGATGTCATCCTGTTTACTTCAGAAACCCTGCAGAAGCACCCCATTCGCTCTTTTCTTATAGTTCTCTCTTTCCACTCATTTCTCATAGTTAAAGTCTGTGTGACAGAAATGACCCCAAGACCTTGGGGTGTTTTCTTTCCATTCCTGTCAATAGTCTTAAAAAACATAGACTCCTCTCGCTGTCTTCTATTTCCTCACCTCCCACTCACTTCTCAGCTCAAGGCAGTCTGGCTTCTACTCTTACTACTTGATTGAAACTCTTTTTTTCAAAGGTCAAAGGTCACTATTGATTGGCTGTGGTGAAATCCAATTGTAAAGGGTCAGCCCTTATATTCCTTAACCTTTTCACAACCATTGACCATGCAGAGATGAAAAGCAATGTTGCATGTATTGTAAGTGCTAAATAATGTCATCTATTATTGCTAAGATCATTATTGTCTGCTTTCTAATTTCTCGAGACCTATCCCATGACATTCTGGAAACAATTTCTATTTGTTGGCTTGATCTTCTTCTACTCATATGATTTCTCTTATTTAATTTTCAGTACTGGATCTTATGCATTTACGCCCTCTCTGAATGTTCCTCTAGAGTTCTATTTTCTTCTTTTCTGTCTCTACATATATCCCAGTGAGATTCTATTTACTTCCATAACTGCAGAAATTCAGTTCTCTAGACCAGAATTATTCATTGAATTACAGGTTTTTATTTCCAATTATTTTATAAACATGTCTATCTTGATGTTCTAAAAGACTACCAAACTCAATACATGCAGTATAGAATTTCATTTGTTATGCCATTCTATCCCTCTCTCTCTCCTTTAGTGTTTCCTATCATAAATGGCACTGCCATCTCCTTAGAAGCCCAAGCCAGAAATGTCCATATAGTCCCATTTTCTTCCTTCTCAGGTAACAACCATCCAACTGTGTCTAAGTGTTTATGATAGCCCATAGATGCTAAGATTTTAATATCTCTCTAATCTGCTTCCTCCTACCCAATCCACAGACATTACTTGAATTTTTGACCTTATGATCTTTTGCTAGAAAGATTATCCTAGTATTCCTGCTCCCTGTCTACGGTTTTGTCTATTTCAAGTTTGCTGCTTGATGCTTGATAACAGAAGAGTATTCAAAAATATAATTCTACATGTAATATGATCATGCTTGAAATCTGTCTTAACCACTTATATAAATACAAAGCTTCAGAAACTACAAAAATCTTTAGGATCTAGACCTGGTTAGTTTCGAAGCCCCAAAATCACCACTCCCCGAAATGTGCACAGCCACATGAGACTGCTTAATAACATGCTCTATGTTTGTTTTCTTGTCACTTTTCTTCACCCACCCCTCATTCCCACTTTCCCCAAAATAAGAATTAGTATTTCTATACTACAATAAGCATATATCCTCTATGACCACTCAGTATCATATTTTGAGTAACATATGTTCACGGTGCTCATGTTTGTCTTTTCTATTGGTCTCTTATGAGATCCTCAAAATAGGATATTTCATACTATTCACTTTTAAAACAACAGGGTTTATCATTGTGCCTTAATTCATTCCAGACCAATGTAAATCCCTTCTTGTCATCTCCTAAAGACTGATTAAAAGAAGCTCTTCAGGGATTGTTAAAAAATGTAATAACTATATGAAGACAAGAGCTTGAGTTCCAACATGAGCAAAATAGGGTCAATTGGGAATTGGAGTCAGAGGCTAAGGGCTTAAGTCATAAATTCTATCACATTGTTTTTCTGAGTTTAGACAAATTATTTAAACCCTTTGAGATTAAACTGTACCACCTTTAATTGGCTCACAGGTTAAGCCTTATCTACTTGTTGTGTAGATTAAATGATATCATATGTGGCCATATGATCTCATATGGAAAAATGCTAAAAAAACAATTTTGAGATATTTCAGATAAGTAGTTTATTCAATATCAAAATAACTATTTCTCTATTATTTGTAATGACTTCAATTGCAAAACAAAACAAAACACCCAGGAAAATAGTGGCCTAAAAAATCAAAGCCCATTTTTCTATCAATGAGAAATATGGAGGTAAATTGCTGGTTCAATAATGCTGTCCAAGACTCAGGGTCTGTTTCTATTTTGAATCCATCATTTTTAGCACATTGGTTTTGCCCTTATGCTTGTTGTCTCAAAGACAGCTCTAGCAGTTGCAGACATCACACCTGTATCCAAAGTATAGAGAAGGGAGGTAAGGGAGGAGGAACAAGCCTTATTTGTTCTTTTCATTAGGAGAGCATTAGTTTTTTAAGAAACCCCCATCTGACTTCTGTTCCCTTCTCACTGTCTGGAACTCACATGGTCACTTTGAGCTGCATGGAATGCTAGAGAAATATTCAGCTTTCTCAGCCTTTATAATAGAGGTGGGCAAGAAAGAAGGAGCTTGAGAATGGAGGGAAGGTCTGCCAGCCAACAGTGTTTGCACAGATCTCTTCTTTTAAAAAAAATATATTTTATTGAATTTTTTAGAGAGGAAGAGAGATGAATAGAGAGTTAGAAACATCGATGAGAGAGAAACATCAATCAGCTGCCTCCTGCACACCCCCTACTGGGGATGTGCCTGCAACCAAGGTACATGCTCTTGACTGGACTCGAACTTGGGACCTTTCAGCCTGCAGGCCAATACTCTATCCACTGAGCCAAACCAGTTTTGGCCAGATCTCTTCTTGAACAACTTAGTTTTTAATCAATTGTTGAGCAATTGAGCACAGCATTGTGTTCTCAGAGCTGCTTCCAGTGGGGGCAGATCCCTCATTAAAGCTGGTTAAGAGTCAGCTTATATTTTCAGATGAGTGGTCTTCTTTAGATGTCAACAAACTTGCTGTAAATATCACAGAGCTCTGTCTTCGGTGGAAGACAAGGTCACTCTAGCTCTTTACCTTGCCTTCAGAAAACTCACTCATCAGGAGCTGATCAGAAATAATAGGAGAGAAAGGGCTCTTTGAGAAATACCTTTCCAACACAGTTTCCAATAAAGTACAATGTAGAGGGACTGTAGATGAAGAAGATTTAGAAACAAGAAAGAGGTGATAGAAGAAAGCAAAAACCAAAAAGACAAACAAAACAAAATGAGCAAACAAAATTAAACTAGATGGTAAGGCCATCATTGCTCTCTCTCTACTCAAGTCTCAACATAGCATTTACCTATAAAGAGCAAAGCAATCTTGCTGCCCACTCCCACCCTAGTCACACCTGCTAGCTGGAAAAAAAACTTTAGTGAAACCCAGTAAATCATTAAGATTACTAGTGAACTCACTGGAGGTATTTATATTATCTAGGTCTGGAAGTATCCTTTTTTTTTTTTCTTCTGTAAAATAGAGAGGGGGGGGCATCTTAACTAAGCATCTATGTATGTTGCTTAGAAGCACATGGGGCTGTGGCTTTGTCCAAGGATCAGTTTAGTCAAGGTCCAAGTGCACCTTGAGTTGTGTCTACTGTACTGAACCAAGTACATTAGAGTAGGATAATTCTATAGCCCCAGCAGTTGGCTACTTTCTGTTTTTAGAAATGCCGACTTGGAATGTCTTCTTGCTTTTAATCTTGTTGAAAGGTGCTCTTAAAAACTCAGAGCCTGTCAATTGCTCTTCATCTTTCTCATTCAAGCTCGAGCAAAAATGCATTAAAATTAATTTATTATTTAAAATGGTAGGAATGGAATGTGTAATGCCCTTCAAAGAAAGGCAGGAATTAATTCCAGTGATAAATCTTAGACCAGACTGCAAAGTCATGGGGAACTATTCTAACCATCTGCACCCACCATCATGTGAAAAATTACCCAGTGGAAACAGTCCATTATGTATTTCTTTCCACCTCCTCCCTCTCCTTTTTTCTTCTATCTTCTACGTAGCCCTTAACTGAGGCCACAAAGGCAGTGAGATGGGTGATTTTGTAACAGCTGTCTGCCCTGAACAGTCAATGGCCTCCTTATTTTAAGGTCTGTGGATGTTTTTACTGCCGTTCCTTTGGCTAATTTTGCCGCCGCCAAGGCTTTTGTGAAGGACATGACTAAATCCACTCTCCATTTTCTCATTCAAATAATCTAATGACATTTCTTTGTGGTTAAAATCAAGACACCGGTTTTTTACATGGGATGATGTGGAAACTCTATTTCTAGCTGAAGACAAGAATTGGATTATTTTGCTATGTGCACTTATTCATATTCAATGGTCGCCAGGCTTCCAATGGATTTCAGTGGTCAACTTCAAATATTATAATTGCTCTTCTTTCAAGTTGTGTGCAAATGAAAGGAGTAGATTAATGTGATATGCAGGCAGGTGGAGACTTCTTTTTTTTCTTTAAACGTAAATTTGAAATTATATTCTTCCTTATGGATGCTTTGCAAAAGGTAGTGTTGAAAATACACAAACAGGGTGCACTTTAAAGTATTGGCTAGATATTAGAGTCGGGAGTTAGAAGAGAGTTTCATTTTTCATTTTTGAACCCTCACTGCCACCCCTCAATCTTCGCTCTCTTTTTACCATTGAGGACACTTTCCCAAGCAAAAAGTCCTTGAAGGACTTTTCAAGGTCACATGATCCCAAATCTCATTTCTGATCAGTGCTTGCTCTGGGCAAATTGCTTTTCAATATGACAAGTGTTTTAAAATATATTAAACGTGCATTCGAACCCAACTCGATTGGAAGGGAAGAGCTCATGTTTAATTGATTGTATTACAAACTTCACAAAGGAAAATCACATCATAATGAATCATCCTTTTTAAACATTTCTCGGTGGAATGTAGCGCATGATACACATCCTCCAGAGTGTGACGGGCTTGAGTTTCCTCTTAGCCCTGTGTTCTGACCTTGAATAAGTTGCTTATCTCTTCTGAGGATAAGGATATTGAATCTGCAATGTTGTGAAAATTAGCAGCACTGTATGTGCAATGCCTAACATAGTACTTGTGATAGAATAGGTACTAAAATAAAACAGCTTTTATCATGTAACATTGAAGCTCACTCTTATATAAAGGATGGCGAGGGTTACATAATTTTAGGGACATAGAGAAAATGTGTATTGTGCAGATGTCTGGGTAAAGAGACTAATGAAACGAGTCTTGGTAAATATAGCATGCTCGGAAATACTAGTTTCTGCCTCCTTTGACATGAGTCAGCTCAGACACTGAAGGCTATTTCTATCACAGGCGCACCTTGCCTAGGTCTTGGCTAAATGCGAGCAAGTTGGGGGCAAGGGGCTCACACTTGCAAAATTAGCGACTCCAGGTGATGTAGCCTGGGAATATTCCTTCTGTCCTGCAGCATATTAGACAACCTGCTTGGGAGACCCATATCCATGCTTTTACTGTTTTTCTCCTTATCATTAGTTTGTCCAGCATTAGGCCTGAATGGCTGCTTTGATGTCCTGATTTGCATGTTGGTTTCTCTAGGGAGCCCAGGACACTTTGCTGGAACCCTGACATCTTGCCCAGCTCTTAGCAGTCACCTATTTCAGAGATGCGCACTGTCACTTGAAGCTTTAGATGCTGCCTGGGGTCCTGCTCCATGTGGAGATTGCATTTGATACCAGAGGGCTCCCCTTAGGTGTAGACACAGAGCAAACTGTCAGAATAAGCTCAAGGTCACCACAGCCTCTGAGTATTGTGATTGGACTGTGATTCACCATCATCGGGTGCTGATTCTCCATATTAGTTCATTCATACCAAGCTAGCTTCTTTCTTTTCTCCCACTAATGAGTTCCCATAGTTTCTTTCTTCCATCAGTCCTGACCTAAGAAGTCTTTAGGAGATCTGTAGGTAAAAGAGCAGGTTGACGGAGATATCATGAATGAGGCTGATCTCTTATTGTCTGATGTAAAGCCATGGATAAGTTCTCAGAGACATATTGTAAAGTTTTATAGATATAGCTCTTTCTCTCCCAGGGGGTTGGGTAGAGTAGGGACTCATCTGGGTAACTAGGGTCATGACTGAAAATCAATCCTTCCTTATTCTGTTGAGCTATGGTTCTTGCACAAGGTTTATGCACCTCAAACTTTTCCCTTTGTTATTTATTCCATGGACCAAATAGAGTTCCAGACATGTTTGCCAATGTCTTAAATAGCAGCAAACTGATTAGGAACTCTTTTAGAGAAACTTGATACAATAATAAAAAATAAGACCTGTTTTAATTTTGGCTTTTATTTACACAAATGATAACAAAACCTTAAAGAGGTCTTGAGTGCAATGTCTGGGCATTGAGGGACACTTGGCTGAGAATGAGTGGAACATAGGGGATTAGGTTGCTGTGCACTACTGCCCTCATTTAGTATGTGCTTTCTCACAGGCAACAGCAATTGCTCTTGCCTCTGTGGACTATAGAAGCCGAAACTCTGATGGAGAATTTTCCCCTCAATAAAAGGGAACTATATCACCCTTAGACTTGTATTTGAAATGCCTGTTACTACTTTGAGTTATTTTTAAATTAGAAAATAAACCTGGAAGTCCATCCTATCATTAAAAAAATTAGGTGTACAAAGATTATATATTAGAGCCAACGTGGGTAAAATGCATACTTGTTATTGTAACTCCAGAAGTAGGGGTACATTTCTGCCCCAAACTCTTACTCTTTCTCTCAGTTCCAAGATTGACAATGACATAATCAACAGGTGCCAAGAGCATCATCTGGAATCATGAACCACAATAAATGAGATGGGTTAAAGGACCAGGAATGCAGAGATGCAGCATAGATCACCACAGAGCCATTTCTATTTGTTAAGATTCTTTTGGTCACATGCAGCCTAAAATAACCCTGGGAGGATTAAGCACATAAAAAAAACAAAAAACATTTTATTGTGACCATAAGGTGATTCTTACAGAATTGAGCCTGTGAACTGAGGCTCACAGGGAAGGGAACAAAGACAGAATGGACACCGTATCCACAGAAGTTTGGGGCCTTTTCCTTGAGGTAGCAACAAATCAGTTCTAAGTGTTCTCAGTTTTCAAATGTTGGCATTCAAATATCAACATCTCACTGCATCCTTTTAAGCTAGGTGTCTGTCGTTGAATTAAACCTTAATAGTCAGAAGGGTGAGGTCATATGTGGACAAGGCTTCTGGGACATACCCCTATGGCCTGGGGTCAGTCTCAGAAAAGGGGTATTTGTTGTGAGCTGGGGAGCGCCCAACATTGTATGCTACACACCTCATATTCTAACAGTCTCACAATTAGAACATTTCAAAATGATCAAGTACAGATTGCATGGGAAATAAAACACACACACACACACACACACACACACACACAGATGTGAGGGTAAAAAAAATTAAACTAATTTGATGCTTTTTGTAGCAAAGATGCTAAATTTTTGTTGCTGATGGGAAAATTTGTTCTTCAGCTCATAGCATGTTAATTTTGGGTTGGGCTGGTATAGGACTCTCTTTCACGGCCTGCTGAGAAAGAGTTCAAATTCAGGGTTCAGGTTCTGGAGAAGGGCTGCACACAAATGAAAAGAGACTTGAAGAAATTCAACGTGGCAATATGAGGGGCCAGGCGGTAGTCCAACTCTAGTGGGAGAACTACTCCCTGCTCTGGCCCTGCCATCTCCTTTTATTGAGGCTTTGGGGAAAACATCTTAGGCAACATAAACAGAAATTTACATGTAGCCATTAGGCAGGAAATAACAGAAACTTTCACGGGACAAACAAGGTAGATTCTGCTTCAGCTGACAATATCTCAACTAAAGGTTAGAGCAATTAAGGTTGTTGACCAGCCTTCCTGGCTTCCTGTCAACATCTTTTTTTTAGTGAAACTGATTTGTTTTCCAGCAGGCTGGGTCTCCCCCATATTCATATGTTGAAGTCCTCATGGCTAGTATCTGAGAACATGATTTTATTTGGAGATAAGGTATTTACAAAGACACTCAATTTAAAATGAGGTAATTAGGGATCTAATTGAATATGACAGGCATCCATATAAAAGGGAGAATTTGGAGACAGATGAGAGCACACAAGGAGAAAGTCATGTGAAGGTGAATGCAGGCATCTGGGTGAAGCATCTACAAGCCAAAGGACACCAATGATTGACAGCAAATGACCAGAAGGTCAGCCAAAGGCACGGAGCAGATTCTGCCTCACAGCCTCAGAGGGAGCCAACCCTACCCTCATCCCAGACTTCTAGCCTCCAGAACTGTGAGTCGATACATTCTTATTGTTGAAGCTACTCAGTTTGTGGGACTTTCTTTTTTATAGCAGCCCTAGCAAACTAATACAATGTTAGCAAAACATGAAAGGGTGCTGGTTATACACTTAAAAATGACTCCATTAAAATCTGAGTGGTCACAGAAAATGATGATCTCATCAGAATCTATACTAGATTGTTGTTACTTTTGTATTGAGGCCAACCTTTACCTCCATCCCTGGAGTATGACATGGGAACACGGAGTTAAATTCTCAATCTATCACAGACCAAATAAGATGAAGTAGGCTGTTAAGTAAATGGGCCAGTAGTCACATATAGAGAGATGGCCTTGTATTTCAGGTTATTAAGGAAATTTTTTGATGTTAAACTGTTCTTTTCTCAATTTTGGAGCAATTAAAACTTGAGCTAAACAGTCACTGCAAAAACAATAAAGGGATAGATTCTGTTGCATTTTTAGGTCAACAGTGGACTTTTTCTTTCTGTAATTACTAACATTAGCTCAACCATCTGTCCCTTTCACCAGTAAACCCATACACTTCACAGACTCCAGCTGAGAAAAGCCCGACTGTTTCTCTTTGGCAAAATATAATGATTTCCAGTAATTTATAAATGCTTGAAATAGCAAAAAAAAATCCTTGCAGATATTATAATGGTTTGTGTTGAGGCTATGCTACTCAAAATTCACTGACAGAAGTATGAGAAGGAGAACGTAGTTCTATTGATTTTAAAAAGGTAACTTCCACAGTTGCTTGATTAGGATGGTGGTGATGAGCTAATATGAAATCTTTGTAACTCGGTGCCAGTGAGTCGTGGCTCTTTAGCACAGTATTGCAGTAGCACTTATCACAATCTATAATGATCTCTTTGACATGTTTAATAGTTATCTCCTCAATGGACTTTAATCTCCATGAAGTCCAGGACTATTTTGGACTTGATCAACATTGTGCCCCATAAATCTAGCACAATTTGGATTTTAGTAAATTTTTGTTGAATAAAAGGATGATGAAGTAGGAAAAATAAGTGATTAACCAGTGATTATTGCAAGGTATAAGCAAAGCATCATCAGTTTTGATACAGAATGCAGATAGCTTAGTACTTCAGGACATGTGTTTCTACTTCTCCTTTCTTTTTATTTAACAAATTAATTTGGTTTTGCTTTGCCAACTTGGATATGTCATATCCTTTCTTTAAAATTTTTAGTTTTCTATTTCTTGAAGTACAAAGCTCAAAATGTACAGGAGAAATTCTTTTTTTAAATATGGCATCATTAACGCAATCTTTTTCTTACTTTTCTCTCCTAATATGTTCCTTATAAGCTAGCCAGACAGAGCTGCTCTCAACCCCACATCCAATGTACTTTCAGAACCATATGATGGCGCTCTTACCCAGAATTGGGTCCCCTCATTTCTGTCTGCTGAAATTTCATTAAACTTGTAAGACTCACCTCAGTGTCTCTGTAGAAACTTCCATAATTGTTTTCTCTTTTCACAAAATTAACCACTTCCTCCTCAATATCCCCCAAGACAATGTTTACATAGCAAATAAATTATATTTCTTTATTGTCTGTGTATCTTTAGAATTTGAGAATCTCTTTAGGAAGTTTATTTGTGCTTTAATTCTCTGAACCCTCTCTCTGTTTGTGGAACCTAGTTGGTGCTTAATTAATGTCAAATTGATCCTTTCATGTTTTTCTCAAAATTCTTATTTTTAAATTCATCCTCTCAAAAACGTATGTGGACATTTTGTTCTGTTCCCATAAATACACTTAACCTACATGGCGGTGCTTTGCTCATTTGACCAGAGATGATGGAATGTTTTATAGGCCAATATAAGACTCAGACTATTGGATACTCATATTCTCTTTTCAGCTGATTTAAGAAATCAACTCCTAATGGTTCAAACAGTTTGGTATACATGACACATCTAAATACTCTGGGACTATTGAAATTTTACATTTCTTCCTCTCTATTTTTACAAATTAATCAAGCAAGTGAAATAATGCAGCTTTTCATTCCTATTGTACCCTTAGTTTAATTGACTTGGATTCTCCAGAGTCAATTAAAACTGAATATGTTATCCCATCCAGTCACGGGAAATGGATCCATCTCTCCATTTTCTTTGTAGGTTTATGTAATCTTCTGTGGGGGAATGCCCAAGGCTGTTAATCTAGAAACACACTCCATTTTGGAAAGAATTTCATTGAACTTAGGCAGTGGGATTCCTGTGGATCAGTTGGGCAGTTGCTTTACAGTTACTACTGGGATGCTCCCAGATTGCTCCCAACATACTGTTAGGGAGTGAGCTCAGCAAACCCCTGGGGCATAAGGGAGCCTTCACCTCTGGGTCTGCCAGTTGCCCAGAGAAGTGGCCAATTAATCAAGAAAATGTGAATGAAGAGCTGAGTGCATTCATCACCTTGTAACTACATTTTCATATAGTGTACATGGTTTGGACTGGTGTCATTGATAGGGAACAAAATCTTCTACATGATTACTGGCCTTTTAATTGAGAAAATTGCTCTTTTAAAGAACATTCTAACACAAGTAAAGTTGTTATAAAAGTGGGAAAAATCCAACAGTATGGCAAACTATTAGAGCAATAAGTAATTTATTTCTTCAGTGAAGCGGGTCTTCTCACTGTGAATACAGAGAAACACAAAATTTCTGGTTCTTCTGCCAAGGAACATATATATCCTTGTTTAGAGAAAATTTCAAACTTTTATGCCAAGTATTAATCAGCTAGTGCTTCAATCCTATATAATATAATAATATGCTAAGTGTCCAATCATTAGACCATTTGACCAGTCGCTATAATGTGCACTGACCTCCAGGGGCAGATGCTCTGACTGACCAGCAGGTTAGCTTGCTGCTGGGCTCCAACCAATTGGGACTGGGCAACATGGGTCGGACATGCCCTAGAGCCCTCCAGCGGTCCCTCTCCAGTCCTAATCATGCACCAGTGGTCTCTCTGCCTGGCCTGTGCCCTCTTGAAATCTAGGAACCCATGGGAGAGCCAGTTTTGGCCCAATTCCCCACAAAAAACAAAACAAAACAAAACAAAAAAACATTTTACTTGCTAACAAAGCCGAGGGTCCCCACCAGTGCATGAACCTGTGCACTGGGTCTCTAGTTATTATTATAAGACTTAACATTTGTATATTGCAATGCGGTTTACAAAAAATGGTTTTTCTATGCATTATTTCTGTAGGTTTTCAATTGATTCTATGATTTGGATATCACTTAGATTAGCATAACAAAGGTTTTGAGAGATTACAATTTAAGACCACATTATCACTGTGTAGTATTTTTGTTTTCTGAGTTCCAAGCCCATACCTTTTCATTAAATAGTATGATATATAGTTAGTAATTATACAGCAGGAGTACACACGCATCTATAGCTATGGCAAGAGAAACTGAAGAAGATCTATTATAAAACTATTTTTCTTAGTGGCCTTCAGGAGACATGAAGATTCTAACAATGTAAAAGCATTATGGTACCTTAAAAAGGCTCAGGATAAGCAGCTAGAATAATATCATCAACAGCAGCCACCTTGTTGGAGGCATAAAAGATAACCATAATTGGGAGCACAGGAAGGTAGTGAGAAAAAAGAACTTAAAGAAAAGCTGCCCCTTACTTCTACCATTTACTAGTACATAATCGAGGTGTTTGGAATTTTAATGTTTAGAATTTAAATGAGAAAGACATTTAAGGTTTGACTACAGGTGCTTAAACTGCAATTAAAAAGATTTAGAATTCTGACCAAAGAGAAAGGATGGGCCATTAAAATTGAGACCCTTTATAACTTGAAATCAATCAGTTTCCACTCAGATTTTTATGGGTCCAAAGTGACTTGCACTTTTCCTGGATTCCCCTTTATTCTAAACTATACCCATTAAATGAGTCTAAAATAGTATCTAAACAGATGGCTATTTGCATAATTTAGAAAGAAACACCATAGTACATGTCACAGTTGACCTAGTATTTCCCCTGGGGTTGTGTGGTCTTGGAATGAAATGATCAAAATGACTGAGAGGTCCTTTTCCGGATTAGGGTAGGACAGAATCAGTGGAGATTAAAAATTTCAAATGATTCCATTTTAGATTTAAGCTGAAGTATTTATAGGTAGGTTTTGTTCATTTACTTAACATTTACTGATCATCTATTCTGTGACAGGCACTGCATTAGTCCTTAAAGAGTCAGAAATAATCAGAACACATATGTCCTTGGCTTTAGGGAATTTGCTGCCTTCCTGGTGAAGAGAAGAGACTCTCCTTAAGCCCAAGACGTCTTGCTCATATATCGACAGATACCAATTCAAGATTAATTTGTGGCTCTAAAGAGTTTTCAATTTTCTTTTAAGACAGTGGTGTCAAACAGGCTTCGTAGCATGAGCTGGGTTTTAACAAATAAAGAGGTATTCCATGGGTGCAGAGTATTCTGGGAAGAAAGACAAATACCATATGATTTCACTTATATTTGGAATCTTAAAGAACAATATAAACAATAAAACACAGACAGACTCATAGATACAGACAGCAGACTCATGGTTGGCAGGGGGTAAAGCAGAGGGGGGCTGGGTGAAAAATGTGAAGGGATTAAGAAGTACACATTAGTAGCTACAAAATAGTCACAGGAATGTAAAGTACACGTAGGGAATTTAGTATATATATAGTGCTAGGTCAGAACTAGACTTACTGAGGGGAACACTGTAGTATATGCTTGTCTAACCACTGTGCTGTACACCTGAAACTAATACAAAATAATATTGAATGTAAACTGTCATTGAAAAAGGAAATTTTTAAAGTGGGAGGAAAAAAAAGAGTATTCTGGCAGAGGGAGACTGAGCAGAATGGATTCAGTGACCTGGAGGGTACTGGGTATGACTGGAGCATAGGATTCAGGTGGGGATGGGGGAAGGAGCTGGGCAGGAAGGAACGAGACTGGAGGGATAGGAAGAGCCAGATCTTGGAGGGCTTTGCATGCCTACCCTTCACACCAAGACATTATCCTGGAGGCTTTAAGGGGCCATGGAAATGTTGGCATTGTTGACTCTTCGCTCTTGAGTCTGGCAAAGAAAGAATTCAGAGCCAGGAACTCGAGCACAAGTTTATTTGACCTTTTAGAAAAAAAGTCACAGGGAAAGAAGAAGATAGCCAGCTGGGCTGCATGGGTTCAGGAAAGAAGCCACAGAGGCAAAAGAAGGGCCCTTGGAGCTTAGGAGTAAGAAAGCGAAGGATACTCACCTGAGAAGGGGGAAAAGTGTGCTCACACGAATATGCCCTGGGTCCTTTGTCTGAGGGGTTTTGATCTGTTTCCCAATGGCAGAATTTTAGGGGAGATCTCAGGGGAAAATCAATAGAATATCAAGCAGCTTTCCAGCTATGTCCTTTCAGTATCCTAGTCTTTACTGGTTGGTTGATGCTAGGGTAGGGGGTCACTAGTCATTACACCTGGTCCTGTGTCTGGTTTTTCTGCTTTTTTGGGCCTGGAGCTAAAACACAACTGAGCCGGGACCGGTTTGGCTCAATAGATAGAGTGTTGGCTTGGGGACTGAAGGGTCCCGGGTTCGATTCCGGTCAGGGGCATGTACCTTGGTTGCGGGCATATCCCCAGGAGGGAGTGTGCAAGAGGCAGCTGATCAATGACTCTCTCTCATCGATGTTTCTGACTCTCATCTCTCTCCCTTCCTCTCTGTATAAAAATCAATAAAATATATTTAAAAAAAAATAAAACACAACTGAGAACTAGATGTTATGTCTAATTTGACCAAAATTCTGACTCTGCTGATCAGGACCTCATTATCCTGAGGGCTCAATGCTTCAAGTAGTGGTCATGCAGGGAAGGAGGGGTGAGTCAGGGTGCTGGATGAGGCCAGCTTGAGTCAGCCATCTGTCTCAGTCTCCCCATTCCAGTTGCCAAGGAATTTTCCTGGCTCGAAACAGCGAGGTGCCAATCAGCCTGGACATTTCAAGAGATGACTCTGATGGGCTTCTGAGGGAGGTTTGGAAGGTGTAAGCCTCCTGGTAGTGGGACATTCCAGGAGACTATAGGAGGAGTCCACTGTAAAGATATCTAAGCTCTGTGCTAAAAGCTTTCATTTTTTAATTGTTTCTAAACATTCTCTCTTTTTAGGTGCCCCACTCCTTGACTATCTTTCATATCAACTCCCCAGGCAGATGTGTAAAAAGCAGGTGATATGTTTTGTCCAAGTCACCAGAACAGAATGGTACACAGAGACCCGCTTCTAGCTCCACCTCCAGCCCTCAAGTCAGGGACCTGAGGAGGCACTGAGCAAAGAAAGACATTGCAATTAGGTTTTTCATCAACGGGGGTCCAAAGAAATAACGGATACTAGAGGTAATGCTTAGTCAGTGGAGCAAATGAGGGTGAAGCTAGAGAAGAAAGAAGTCAAAGAGCCGAACCGGTTTGGCTCAATGGATAGAGCATCGGTCTGCGGACTGAAGGTCCCAGGTTCGATTCCAGTCAAGGGCATGTACATTGGTTGCGGGCACACCCCCAGTAGGGGGTGTGCAAGAGGCAGCTGGTCGAAGTTTCTCTCTCATTGACATTTCTATCTCTCTATCTCTCTCCTTTCCTCTCTGTGGAAAATCAATTAAAAAAAAAAAAAGAAAGAAAAAAGAAAAGAATTAAAAAAAAAAAAAAAAAAAAAAAAGAAGTCAAAGAAAATGCTAAGGAATCCAGACACATGACCCTTACAAGCCCCAGCATATGAGTGAGAGCGAGACAGGAGAGGAGAGAGGAAGTGGGGTTTGGAATCCTCACTTTTATTTTAGGAAATCTAAAATGGTCGTGCGAGAGACACTGGAAAAATTTTAAAAAGTCCAATTGTTCCACCGAGATAAACAGGAACACTCAAGTAGAACAAATTCAGCCACACACACCCTTTCTTTCTTCCTGTGGAAGGAAAGAAGGGACCTTTGCATGGATTCTGATAGGTGTCTGTGACATTAAGAGAAAAGGGAACAAGGGAATGAGATGTAGGAGCTACTTTGAAACAGTGGGAAGACTTTGGCGCTGTGCTTACGGACGTCATTCTCCTGCAGAGGCGTGAGGAGGGCTGCTGATGAGTTCAATGTCCTGGAGAAGGACTTGTGTTAAGCAGAGAGCTGGAGAGGCATCTGCAAAGATGAAACGTTTCTGTTTAAAACACCCAAGGCCAGATTTCTCTGTGGCTCATACGGTCTGTGACTTAGATTCCCAATTTTTTGTCCCCCCACCGCCTTACTCTCTCCACAAGTTCATGCTCTATTGAAAGGGTATTAAGGCATGCTCACTGGGGAATGTCTACTAGAGCAAAAGATATATGTACAAAGTACTCGAGAGAAGAACGTCCTGGTAGGTCTTGTCGGTGAAATGCAGTGTGTTCAATTTACTGTACTAAAAATAAATAAAATGCAGAAGTGGATTTAACAACTCACTCAAATTTTAAAAGGCAGTGTATTTCAAATAGGAGAGGGGAACTCCATTATGATCTAGGACAGTCTAAAGGGTTCTTTTGTTGTTGAATTTACTGGGGTGATATTGGTTAATAAAATTATATAGGTTTCTGGTGCACAATTCTATAATATATCATCTGTATATCCTACTGTATGTTCACCACTCCAAGTCAAATCTCCTTCTATGTCAAAGTTTTTTACCCAATCAATGAAGAAGTTGAAGAGAATGAGGAAATACTTGGTGTTTAATCAGCAGCACTGGGCTTTGATTCTGCCTCATTTCTCCGAGTCATTAGGGATTTTGTCCCTTACTTATCTCTAGTGCATTGCTAGTTGTATCCTCTCTTGTAAATCCTGGAATATTAGAACTGGAAAGGCCCCTAGAGACCACCTGGAAAGTCTCTATAAATGGGGAAATGGAGGCCCAGAGAAAAACGGCTAAATTTCAGGGTTTGATGACTGTCCTGGTAATAGGATATTTATGGACTCTAGATTCAGAACTATCTCAGGCTGGGGAATCTGGAGGGGGAGGAGCTGATATAATGTTTTCCTTGTGCCTCTTTTGAACTTAATAAAGTAATAGCTTACACAGCCCTGCACAGCAGCTGTTAGAGGAAAAGTCTGTCCTATAAATTTCCTTGGTTATCAGAATAAGAGTGGAGCCATAGACAGCAAAACGACAATCTTTCTGTTTGCAACCCTGAGACAGTTACTTTCCTAGTTCAAAGGGGATGTAGCTTTGCTCTCTCTCTCTCTCTGGCATCCAAGAAAAATAGACAGGCAGCTAAAACTTTATGTCATGCAGACAAAGAGGCCAGAATATTGCTTAGGGGATAAGAATCTGTCCCTTAAGGTTATAGAGATTAAGCAATACAACCCAAATTCCAAAATAAATAAATTAATTAAATTAAAAGACAAGGGAATAAAATAATCTCTTTCAAATCTCTTGTTTTAGTTTTCCTAATAAAATATGGATGAGTATAAATTATGCATTATTTTGCTTTCTTATCTCCCCTCTAAGTCCTAATGTTTGTTACCACAGCTGAAACTTTCCCAAATTATCTCAGCACTGTGATTTTTTTTTAAAAAATGGTAAAACCATTGACAGTCTTAGTTAAATTATTTCTGCTATTGACATGCCTCTGACATTTTATCTTGTCATGGATGAAATTCATTACTACCCTGCTCCACTCAAGCTCTCAATATTGCCTTCTTGCTTGCTATGTAATGATTTGGCTTTGCTGAAAAGTTGGGAATCTTGGCTCATTTATGCAGAATCCCATGTTACAATAGTAATCAGTTGACTACATGGATAAGTCAAGGTAAAAGAGAGGCTCCCTTTTTTAAAAATGAAAACATTTAGCTATCTCTTCCTTGTCCCATTCATTTATTTAACAAATGTTAACTGAGCTGACTGTGTGCCATAATTACTGCCCTTACTGTTTGCTTAGCCTGAGTTGCTTCCTCCTATGCTGTCAATAATCTTCTGAAAGCACACATATGACTTTATCAAGCCCTCAAAGGTGATCGGGGCAGGCAGCTGCTACTCACACCCACTGATGGCGCCCAGTGATTGGGGCTGGTACTAGGTGCTGGCAGCTGATGTGCTCACCTGATGGAACTATGGCATGTGGGAGCAAAGAATTTTCAGTAACCACCAGAGCCCCTGTTCACTTGCTCCACCATCCTACTGCAGCTGATCCCTGCCATGTTCTACACATGCTCCCTGGTGGTTAATGCATGTCATAGTGACTGGTTGTTTGGTTGTTCAGTTGCTCCACCATTCAGTCTATTTGCACATTAGGGTTTTATATATATATAGATATATATATATATATATATATATATATATATACAGATAATGTTACTGATATCTCCCACCCCCCTTTTTACTGTCCTCCTCTCAGCCCCCACCTCTCAGGTCCTCACTACCCTATTGCCATGTCCATGGGCTATGCATATAAATATATAAGTTTCCTAGTTGATAGAACTATATATTCCAGGGGATATGATATATTGTTTATATTATGTTATCATTGTAATTATGTATTATAATGAAAACATAACCTAAGTCTTGAACACGCAGATTGGTACCAGTGTTCTTATACCTCTATTCCTTCTACTTAAAATATTCTTCCTTCTCTTTCCTGCAGGACCCTCTTCCATTCCTTTCTCAGGATTTATTTTCAGCGTTTCTTTGGTTCCCCAAGCACATGGCATACACTGGACAGTGCTCTGGAGCAAGCATGTCAAACTCATGGCCCGCAGGCTGCATGCCTTTATTCGGCCCATGTTAGCCTTTGAGTTTGACATGCTTGTTTTGGAATGATGCCCTCTCTCCCATATGAGTGCCCCCTTTGAGGTCCCCCCTATGGCTTTGTCTACTCCTTAATGTAGAAAAAACATATTTTCACTGTTGTTGCCCAGCCCCTACTCGGCCTTGCCTGGAATTGGTGTTTGAAAATGGTTCCAAATGGGTATAGCCTCTTCCCTCCTCACACAGCCACAGAGGCACGGCTGCTTTGTGGACTGATTGATGGGGCTGCCAGGATCTTCCATTAGGAGTTTCTCCAGCTGAAACTTAGCCTCTCTCAGAGCCCATAGTTCAGTTTCTGCAAGTACCCATGCAGCCAGTGATTGTGAGGAATTTCTATTCCTAATTTGTGGGATACCACGCCATACTGAGGGGTCAGCACGAAAGGCGGAGGCAGCTGTTTGTTGTGACATTCACAAAACTCCTTGCTTCTCTCTCCCTGGGCAATGCAGACAGAGGCTGCTTTGCACTCTGACCTTTCATTAAGGCGCTGTTTGTAAGCAAAGGATGGTCAGTTCTTAGCAGAGCTCTTATCAGCACTAGCACAACCTTCCCACACCAGGGATCACTTTGTTCCCCTGCTTGGTGGAGAGGCCTGGGATCCTTCCTCCTTGATAAGATACTTTTATAAAGTAAAAATGGCATTTTATCTTCCCTGGAAATAGGAAGCTAGAATCGCTAATGAGATTTAGAAAAAGTATGGTCCAAGCCAACTTGGGCTTTCATAATAAAACCTTCATCTTGGCCTGCCTACACACATAGGCATAGTAAAAATCTCTGGATGGTAAAGAATGTCCTCTGTGAATTATGTATTGATTAAAAGGGGCAAAATGTGTTATTTGAAGATTGCATGAAGGCTAAATAATCCCATCTGTGTAAGACAGGCTATGATACTTTACGCTGTCTGCGGAGATTCCTCCAATTACATTTTATGGTCTGGACTCAAAGATTCCAGCTTCTTATTTTATTTAACTCTGCAGGTGATTGTACAACAGAACATCCACTCCCCAGGAGTAAAGAAAATAAGGAGGTTGGGATCTGGAGGTCATCATTTAGCTTCCAATAGAGGTTTTATGGAGCGGGAAGCGCCACTTGAATTCTCTCACTGTGCCAGTTAAGAAAGAGGATGGGTCCAGATCCTGATCTGATCTTAGAGCTGGTGATCCAATCCAATCATGATGACATGAAGAAGGTCATTTCCACATCACAACAAACCTAACTCAGATTGGTGGTGATATGTGTGGTCAAATATATCTTGTTTTTAGAGCCCTGAAAGAGCTGGTGTCAAGTGAGATTTCTACCATGAAACACTTCTAGCAATTGTCCTTCTCAATGCCACTCGTGTTTCTGTTGGCCATTGTTTCCAGATATTTCAGCTCATTGAGGTCCTCTATTCATCTGGCTGTGATTTGATTACTTCCTAATAGGAAGTTCATAATCATAAACTACTAGAGGCCTGGTGCATGGATTCATGCACCAGTGGGGTCCCTTGGCCTGGTCTGTGGGGATTAGACTGAAACCAGCTCTCCAACATCCCCTGAAAGGTTCTGGATTGTGAGAGGGCACAGACCAAGCCAAGGGACCCCACTAGTGCATGATCGGGACTGGGGAGGGACTGCAGGAGGGCTCCAGAATGTGCCCAGCCTGTCTCACCCAGTCCTGATTGAGTCCAAATGGGGCTGTATTGCTAGTCCCCATCTTGGCCAATAGGGGCTGTGGGAGAGATCCAGGGTATGTCTGGCCTATCTCACCCAGTCCCAATTGTCTGGACTCCAGCAGCAAGCTAACCTACTGGTCTGAATGTCTGCTCCCTGGTTTTCAGTGCATGTCATAGCGACTGGCCGAATGGTCAAACGGTGGGACACTTAGCATATTAGGCTTTTATTATATAGGACTAGAGGCCCAGTGCATGAAATTCATGCAAGGAGCTGAGCCTTCACAGCCCGGCTGCCTAGTGATCTGACTGCTTCACAGCACCATGGCCCTGAGGTGCTGTCCCACTGATCCTTCTGGAAGGTCATTCTGCTGTCTAGCCTAATTAGCATATTAGTTCTTTATTATATAGGATGTTTAAACAAATGAATTAATGCCTGATTTCTACAAATTCATTTTAAGCTCCCCTTCGTCCCCCCCAGGAAAAGCAGGAAAAGTGAGAAGAACTAGGTTTGTCCTCTAGGTTATCCACAGCCAAGCATGCTAACCTTTATATAGTGTAAGGTGGAAAGAATGCTTTCTGATATATGGGTTCTGAGAAGCAGAATAAACAGCATTAAACTTCCCAAAATGCCGTAGTCAGCCTTCTGGAGCAAGTAATGTGCTTGGTTTCCAATGTAAATTATTGAATGAATAATTAAATGGGAATTACTATCTTCTTAGAGATCCTCAGCCCCACTAGGCCAGCCTGAGTTCTTCTCCAGGTGAATGTGGAGAAGAGAACAATCCCAGGCCCTCTGGGAAGGGGAGGCTGAGTGATGAGAGGTTTAGAAGCCATTCTGTTTGGATCCTCCACCTTGTGGAGAAAATTTCAAATGACTGAAGCTGACCTGTAAGGAAAGAGAGGCCTCAGTCTCCTTTTTCTTGGAGATTAGTTTTATTCGTGACATTCCTTTTTTGTCAATTACCCCCCCCCCCCATTTAAAAAAAATATTTTATTGATTTTTTACAGAGAGAAAGAGAGAGGGATGGAGAGTTAGAAACATCGATGAGAGAGAACCATTGATCAGCTGCCTCTTGCACACCCCCTACTGGGGATGTGCTCGCAACCACAACCAAGGTACATGCCCTTGACTGGAATCGAACCTGGGATTCGAACCTTTCAGTTCGCAGGATGATGCTCTATCCACTGAGTCAAATGGGTTTCGCCCCCCCCCCCCCCCTTTTTTAATCTAAGCTCACCATGTCTGTTTCTGTCACTTGCAAGACCCAGCTTCCATCACCAACATCACAATGGAATCTTCTGCCATTCTTAGCAAAGCCTCTTCCAATTGCCCTGAATGTTTATAATTCAATTTAGTGAATCTTCTTATATTTTCCATTTATCTTTCTCTGAGGTCTGTAGTCTACTTTCTAAGCACGGGGATATTCCAAATCAGACTTATTCCATAACCAAAAAGAAGTCATATTTTTATAATGCTTGTTCTAGATCCGTAAGACAGATTTTCCCAACTTTTTCCATGTGAGTGATCATATTAACAGTTACCAAGACGGACCCTTGTTAAAACTACAGAGGGTAATTGCAGCTTTCTTCTTTGATAAGTTAAGATAAGGGCTTCTGAAATGTAAACACCAAAATAAAAGGAATGCAATTACTCCAACATGTTATTCTCGCTATTCTCTCCTTCCTTCCCCCTCTCTCCCTACCCTTCTCTCTCTCTCTCTCTCTCTCTCTCTCTCTCTCTCTTCCTCTTTCTTTACTTCCCTCTCACCCTCCACCCTATCCATCCCTCCCTCCTTCATAGCAGACCAGAAATCTATGGGCTGTCAGATGGGGAATGGCAGCTTCACTCTATTAGCAACCCAAGTTCCTTCTCACTTACCGCTCTACCATTCCTTAGAGTGCTGGCTGACCTCATTCATCAGCAAGTAGCCTTTTCGGCTCATGGGAAAACCACAGAGAGGGCAAGATATTTTTACTTAAGGAAGGGATGTGGAAATTGCACACATTATTTCTACCCCACTGATGAGCATTGTCATACGAATGTTAAATGCAGCCACAGCGGGGGAAACTGGGATGTGAGTATCTAGCGGGGCAGCCATAGATTTGGGTAACACACAGTACAGAAGAGAGAGCTTATTACTAAAAGGAAGAAGGAGAGAATGGGTATTGTGGGAAAATGATATCCTACCATGCATTGCTGGGTTGTTATTATAAGGAAATAAATGTGCTATAGGAAATGAATGTGCTTTCTCACTAACGGTCACTTGACTTTCCCCTCTGCTAAAACACATAAATATCACTTCGCTATCCCTACAAACTGCCCTCTTTTCATTTCATTCACCACCAAAGTTCTATAAAAAACGAAGTCTACACCAATATTCCTAGCACCTGCCTCCTCTGTCACCTATTGCTATCTGGCTTCCGTGCCTGTCTTTTATGAAAAAGCTTCCTCATGAGTGAGAAATGGCCTCGAATCCCTTCCTTCTCGGCTCCCAGGCACTTCACCCTCTCACCTGCTCAGTGGCTGTTGAAGGTTTATTCTTGTCTGGATGTGCACTCATTAATTTCTGTGACTCAGCGCTATCCTGCTCCTTCCACTTCTCTAACCAAGCCTCCTCTGTCTTTTTCTTTGCTCATCTCATTCCTCTCATGTTATGAATGTGACATTGTCTGTGGGTATACATGCCTGAGTTCTTTACCTCTCCTCCCGCAGTTTTTCCCCAGTGGCTTTGGCTAACACCCATGTTGACCTCAATTCCACACCCACACTTCCTTTGTCTGGTATTCAGTGATGCTTCAAAAAGGAGCCTGATACCAACCCAAGTACAGTTCCCTATTAGCTTCCAGTGTGTTCTGTGACTTCTCTGGGGTGTCAGAGCTCCTTTGATTCCCAGGAACAGAATCTGCCTGTCTACTGCAAGTGAAAAAATAGGATTCTGGGGTATTCTGGGATGTGCAAAAGTGTGGTGATACCAGCAACTGACTGAGAAGGGCCAGAGCTCCTGGAAGAAACAAAGCCTCCCTCCTCTTTTATTCCCCCCCACCCCCCTTTATTTTCTTCTTCTTCTTTAAAAAAAAATATTTTATTGATTTTTTACAGAGAGGAAGGGATAGGGATAGAGAGTTAAAAACATCAATGAGAGAGAAGCATCGATCAGCTGCCTCCTGCTCACTCCCCACTGAGGATGTGCCCACAACCAAGGTACATGCCCTTGACCAAAATAGATTCTGGGGCCTTTGAGTCCCCAGGCCAACGCTTTATCCACTGAGCCAAACCAGTTAGAACTCAAACCTTATTTTCTCTCTTGCTGTGCATATGCTTCTCCAGGTCATGGTGGGACACAGCTACTCACAGCTCCCAAGATGACGCATTCTCAATGTCAGTTACCTAGGGTGAGACTCGCCTTTCTTCCCTTAGTCTCTGTTTCCAAAATCCATGGAAGCAAATCCAATGGAGTTGGGCTGAAGGAAGTGCTCAGAGAAAACCTGTCCCATAGCAGAATACATTTGGGGAAGACCCTCTGATAGGTATCTATCTACCCAACAATGTGAGTCATCTCTTACGTGCAAGTGCTAAAATATGTAAAAGCTGTAACAGTGTGGAGACAACACCACAGCTGGCAATGAGAAATCGGCCTTTGAGGCCCCAGGCCTGCCACTGTATTAGATGCATGACTTGGCAACCTTGAGAGTGCCAATATCTTCATCCCAAAGGGACCCTAACATCCTGTCCTTATTGTGATAACCCAATGCCATGCATGCTAGATATGAAACTGACTAGTTTAGCTCCTAGCAGGTATTAGACACTCAGTAAATGCTAGCTGTATCCTGTTGTCCAGGATGTCCTTAAGAGAAAAAAAGACATTGGTCTGGAGAATTCGAGCAACCACTTTCCTCAAGGCTGGAAAGTAACATAAAAGCCCTCTTTCCCAGTAAGTACCTACAAAAGTGAGAGTATTAATGCATCTGTCTGCTCTTCGGTGGGTTAGTTGGGCTACAGATATTCAATGCAGTGCTTAATTCGCCTGGCCAGTTCGTCAGGAACTGGGGAGCAGTGTCCCGACCTTCCAAAGGAAGATGGATCGTGCCCTCCTTCCTCACATAATGGCAAACTGCACATCAGCTGAAAAGTGCACAAAGCAAACTTCCCTGGCTTTGTTTGGGCAGGAGAAATATTTTGGTTCAATTCAAAGCAAACTTGTGGCCTCATTGCAGTATTATGCTGGTTATAATTCTGGAAACAATGAGGGTATCTGGAACATTGGGAAGGGGTAAGAAAGAATGCATCCTCTAACCTGAAGGTATTGATTATGTTTGTCTGGGAATGAAAGGAGCAAGGACCCATTACTGTGGACTTTGATTTTCAGAGGCTCCGGGTTCACAAAGCAATGGCTATTTGGATGGTTTCAATTTTTCACTTCTCCTAAACCCTGCTTCCGAACGCTGCTGAAGGCCTGGATGAACTGAGATGACACCGAGGTCTGGTAATGTGCCAAGTGGAAAGAATTGAGGGAAGAGGAACTGACCACTTCCTCAAAGCCAGCGGGAGTTCCCAGTGCTATGCTTTTGGGAACAGCAAGACAGAGGGCTTGCCCATCTTTGTTCATAAAATTCTTGCAGGCTTCCAGCTTGTTATGAGGGGATTGAGGACAGGAACCCCAGTTAATCACAGGTTCACTGAGTGCTCACCTTTTGCTAGTACTTGTCAGATAAAGCAGACCAAGTTCTTTAGCACATACCAGTAGAGTAAAATCTGACATATTTTTATTGATTTCAGAGGGAGAGATTGAGAGAGAGAGAGAGAGAGAGAGAGAGAGAGAGAGAGAGAGGGAGAGAGAGGGAGGGAGGGAGAAAACAGCAATGATGAGAGAGAATCATTGATTGGCTGTCTCCTGCATTCCCCACACTCACTGGGGGTCTAGCTAGCAACCTGGCATGTGCCTTGGCTGTAATCAAACTATGACCACCTGGTTCATAGGTGCACGCACCGGGCTTAAATATTTTTTCATGAGGGTCTCTCTGTTTGTTTTGTTTTGTTTTGTTTTTGTTGTTGTTGTTGTTGAAGGTGGTAAACTTTGAGCTGGTTCTTTTTTTTTAATTTAAATTCTTTATTGTTTATTATATATGTCTTCTTTGCCCCCATTGATCTCTCCCTGGCCATTCCCACCCCCTAGCACATGCCCTCACCTTCCAACTGTCGATGATCTCTTTTGACCCATGATAAAGCAAGTCATAAGGTTCAACAACACAGACAAATACTCAGGCACACACACACATACACATAGACATATAGATACGTGCATATATATGAAATACTTTTACACAAAATAGTATATACAATATTTTTATGCATATATGCTTGTATTAAATGACCTAGACAAATCTGAGATCTATAAGGAGTTAAAGCTATAGGCCAGAGGTGGAATTTCTTTTTTTCTTAGAAAAGCCTTAGCTTTTCTTTTAAGTCTTTTAACAGATCGAATTAGCTGCCACTGAGGCTCACTGAGTGCTCACCCTATCTAGATAACTAAGGTTATCTAGAATCATCTCCCTTCCTTCAAGCGAACTGATTATAGACTTTAGCACATCTCTTTTTGCACTTTCACAGCAACACCAAGATTCGTGTTTGATTAAATAACTGGTGACTGTAGTCTAGCCAAGTTGACACATCGAAAAGACATCACAGAACTTGAATTAATGAATTCAATGTATAAACTGCAATAAAGAAGCAATGTCTATCTCAATTAATTCTGTCCTAACTTTATTAATGTTTATGTGTAATGTTCAAATTATATAATATTTCGTTTTGGTAAACAGATAGTATTACTTCTATTTAACCATTGTGTTTCTGAATATATTTAAATAACAAAAATATAACTATGTTAGACATGTCAGACAAATATTTCCCTTTATTGTATTTGAATTAGCTAGGTGCATTATCCTGTAGATTATTTTGCAACTGCCTGTGCATAAAAGAAATAGTAATTATTGGATTGTTTGGGAGATTTTACATATTATATCACTCAATATTTCTAAGAATCTGGTGAGATGGGGATTCTCATCTTGTTATTCACATTTTTAGTTGAAGAAACAGAGGCTCATAGAGTTTAAATGACTTGTTCAAGGTCACAGAATGAGTAGATGGATATGTTCAAGATTTGAATGGGGTCTGGCTGATGGCTTGAGTTTACCTCCAATGGACCACCTTTGCCTATTATGATTTCTCATTGATGAACATCAGGCTTATCATGCCCTAGGACTTGTAGCAAATAACCAAATCTATTATTGATTAGTCTTCTTTGCTTTTCAATGTCAATATAATCTAAATTTAGAATTAGATTGAGCTAATAAAATAAGTAAGCATGTGCTAAAGGCAAGTTCATCCCCACTCCCCACAGTCAGTTAACTGGCCTCAGGGAGGGATGGGGAGGAGAGGAGCAGATTGATGCTGAACAGAGATTGAAGGGAGAGAAGGGAAGAATGAACAATAAGAATTTAAGATGAGTTTTAGGCATTCAATTAGCTTCTTTTACGAAATCTCTTGGGGGTGGGGGTGGGGGGTTATCACCAGAGGTGTCTTTTGGATTTAGAAGCATCTTGGAAGAATGGTGACTTCACAAAGCAGAGTCCTGAAGTCCCAGTTCTGAATTTGTTCCTGATATTTTGCTCAACATTGGACAAATCACTTCCCTTCACCTTCACTTTCTCTCTTACAAAATACTGCCCATTTTATGCAACTTGCTCTAACAGTCTCTAACGGGATGGGGAATTAAATAAACAGAAAGACGTGAATGTTCTGCAGAAAATGTCCTTTATCTGAAAGTGCTATGCAACTATGATGTGTAGTTATGCAGGGAGGATATTGCCTTTGTTTCTTTTGGGTTGAATCATATGTGGCCACATCATCCAACTTCATTTTTTCCTTCTTCTGTGACCCTAGGCCTATCCATGACTTGGGACTTTGAGCTTTCCCCGAGATCACTGCAGTCAGTGTGCCTTCTTTGTAGCTTGATGCTTCCGGCTGGGGTAAATTTATAAGCAGCTCCCTTGAAACTAGAGCCTGGTGCTCACTGTCTGAAATATCTTCTTTATCATCACATCCAGGAGAGAGCAGATCCACCAGGGGATAGCATATACAATGATTATTTTTTTTCCTCTGAAGAACTGCATTTTTCAAAAGAGATGCTTTCTGATTCCCTCCTCTTACTCTCCCCAACTAGTAGCTTTCTATTGCATTTTTATTAGAATCAGCTGCAGATAAAACATTCAAGGAGTGCTTTTCTTCCACTTGTGTATTATTCTTATAATCTTCCCAACAAGCTCAACCTTGATCTATTTGAAGTGAAGATTTTTGCCTCTCTCTCTCTCCCTCTCTCCCTCTCTCTCTCTCTCTCTCTCTCTCTCTCTCTCTCTCTCTCTCTCTCTCTCTCTCTCTATATATATATATATATATATATATATATATATATATATTCCCAATTATGGTTAGGTTAGAAACAACTTTAGGGATGGATGGGGCTTGATAACTACAATTGTCAAGCTGCAGAAAATTCAGTATTATTGAATTATGATTCTGAAGCATGTTCATGAAATTTTTTTCTCTCTTTAGTACTTTGAAACTATAGTCAATACAGGGTGAGGCAACTTTAAAGACTTTTATATTCCCAAACTACCCACTAGTGGATTTTTGCGAGTTGGCTCTTGAATGTCCTAGATTTTCGACTGGTGCCAGATTACAGAATTTTCAAATGTACATGGTGTATTGAGATTCTGGATGAAACATGTCCTTAACTACTGACTAATGAGAGACCCATTAACTTGGAAAGCCGAGGAATAGATAATAGCATGAAAGTTAAAATACACACTTTATATTCTTGTCTGAATGTGAGGCCACGGGGCCTGTGCTATTAACCAGGAGTTTCTTCAGGAATAAATTTCAGATATGCCCCAGAACTTGGCTGAGACTAGTCTCAAGAATTACATTTTGTATCTGTTATAAAACTGTACCTGCATTCACTACATGTTATGCCATTTAAAATCTCCTACAAAATACCCCAAAGAGGTAGTTTTAGCAGGAAATTTAGCAGGAAGTAACATTCATCACACACACACATACACACACACACACACACACACACACTAAAGAATTAAAAAAGGAGTAACTAACTCACTTGTATTCAACTTCCTTTTCCATTTTTTTTTTGGAGGGGGGACAAAGTCTCTTTTCCCAACTGCACCCTCCACCATTCATTAACTGTGACCACAAAAATCCTAAGTTATGTTTCTGTGGAGCAAAGAAAGAATGGCAATGAGTCAGCTATCAATGTGCCTGATAATGACGCTAGCCAAGATACACTCTGAATTTATAGAAATAGTTAGAGCCAGAATGCCTGTTAGGAAAACCAGTGGGAAAATATTGACTATAACTTAATCAATGATATTAACACATCTAAAAAAAAAAAAAAAAAAAAAAAAAGAATGGGTCAAACAAGGAGGTAGAGGCTATAATACCTTGCAAAAATATCCACTATTGTTGAAGCAATTTCCACATGTATGCTTTTTGCAGTGTAACTTTGTACCTCATCTTTAATATGTAAGTCCTTGAATAAAAACTGAACTTGTAATTTGCTTTGACCAATAGAATACAATAGAAGTCATGGTGTGTCACTTCTGCTCTTAATGTTGCTTTCTTGGAACCCTGACCTATGAGCAAAAGCAGGCTAGCTAGCTTTTGGAGGAAGAGAAGCATATGGTTCAGCTCCATGCACCATCTCAGCTTCCAACCAACTGTTTAAGAATGTGATTCAGATAATTGGCTGGAGACATGCCAATCTCCAGCCACCATGCCAGTTGATATAGATGTAAGAGCAAGCCCAGTCAAGATCAGCTGAGCCTTACCTGCATCAGCAGAATCACATAGTTGACCTGTAACCTTGTGAGCCTTAATACATGGTTGTTGTTTTAACCTACTAAGTCTTAGTTAGCATGGTTGCTATGCAAGAAAAGATGTCTCATCTAGAGGACGTTATTAGAAAAAATAAAACAGAATCAAGAAAAATCAATTTTATCAGTATGGATACAGGCTAGCCTAAGGATCTGGAATATCAAAAGCAGACCAGCCTCTGGGCTTTCTCAGAGTTTAGGTGAGATATCCTCCAAATTCTAAATCCTGCCCAGGATAGGCAATAAACATTTCAGATTCTAAGAAGTTATAGTCTTGTTGTTAATGTACTCTTGTTATTTTGGATGAGTGTCTTTCTGTCTGATGCGAGTTTGGCTGGTTATCTTGGATGGGCTATAATGTGAAGGTGGAGTTTTCCTTCATGTGGAAACTTGCTTGAGAGGGTTCCCCTAATTTCCAGACTAGCACCAACATCCTCATTGGTGAGCTCAAACACAGAGTCCCACTAATCCATAGTTTTATTTGTAGGGGAATGATATACCTAAATGTCAGTAACAATGGACACTTTACCAGGACCATTTGTCCTGTGGGTATTTGCTTGAAATGAATATTTAGCCTCCTATTTCACTATGATGATGAAACAGGAATTTTTAGGGTGAAAAGACAGGTTTAGGAAATTTTAGAAATTAAGGGGACCATGGGAGAAGCACAGGGCTGCAGGGCAGCAAAAGGTATATTTCTATAGAAAAGGGGAGCTGAAAAGCTGCAACAGGTACATTTCCATAGGACGAGGGAGCTGGAAACAGTATATATACAAAATAAAGGGAAGGAAGCTCCTTATCCAGAAGGAAAAGAAGAAAGCCCAAAGAGAATAAGAAAAGTATAAGGGAAGAGGGGAGGAAACCTCACATGTCCCATGTGAAGTTAGACCTTTGAGCTCAGGAGTTACTATAGTAATTAGTCTAAGGGAAAAGTGACCAATCATATGGGACATCAAGGCACTAAGATCTACAGCCTTTGTAAACCTTGGAAACGGGGACTTGGTGGGACTCTTCCCCCCTCTCCACGTGGGAGTCTGTACTTGTTCTTTAATAAATTTCCACCTTTGCTATATCACCTTCCATCCATGGATTCATTCTTGACTCTTCTGGACAAAGAGCCCGGGAACCATCCTGCCCAGGGGAACATGTGTGTTCCAGTCCAAAAATTCTGTTTCAATGACAAGACACAGAGCCTGATTCATTTGAACATAAATATAAGTTTTAAAATAGTGAAGAGGTTTTGAGTTACATTCTTATAGATTGTGAAAATATGTCATTTTTTCCATTAGTGGATGATTCCTAGTCTTGTCAGTGTTATCAGAGCACAGATTTTGAAGGAATGGTACTATGCATTACCAGTTGGTTAGCATATGTGAAGTTTTTCGGTTATTATGTATAGAATTAAAGGCTAATGAAACTCAATGGAGACAGTAGTCTTATGTGACTTTGAACACATTTCCCAGGTGAATAACGGTTTTCCATGTAGTTGTAGCTATGTCTGAAGTCTTAACTCCACGAAACAATGAGTTCCACTTGAGGCTGGGAAGAAGTTCCAGAGGAGTGACCTTCACCTTGGTTACTGAGTATGGTGAGGAAGAGTCTGTGAGGACAGAAAAGAGGAAAGAGTCTCCAGGAAGCGCTACCAGCATATGCCAAGGGCAGAAGCATGCTGGAGAAAGCCTGGTTGCACTGTAGAAGCTACAGTGCTGTGTTCATGAGCAGTTGTGTGTGTACACATGTGTGTGCTTGTACATACAAGTAGATATTTATATAAAACAAAAATATGCGTAGAGACTAACGCAGCAGGGAAGATCCATTAGCAATGAGAATTTTAAATGAAAAAATTATGTTAGCTTAACGAACCCAATATATATATTGTCTTGATCAAGACTCCAGCTCCCATTCAGGGCTTGGGACAAAGCCTTTACTAAACCCACACACCGAAAACATCTAGTAGTATGAACAAAGGACTCATTGCCAGGTATTGCTTCTCACCCTTTCTAAGGAATCAGACACACTATTAGACCAGAGAGTGCCAGCGCATTAGTATTATTATTTAATGATGTGAATTATGGGAATTTAATTCTCTCACTCTGAATGACCATATATTATTATTCCATTTGGGGTTGGGCACTCACACTCTGACCTTAATAGCTGCAAACAGACCCCAGATCCAGGTCGGAGCACTTCCCCAGGGAATGGCAACCAGTCCATTAAAAGCCCTGGCTTCTAGTTCTTCAACACATCGAGTCAGGCAGTGGGCCTCCAGTCAGGGAAAGCCAGGAACTATAAAGCAAACTGTTTTTCTTTCTTTTCCTGAAAAATCTTTTATCCCATGCTATTGTGAACCGCAGTTAGACTCAGCCTTTGGAAGGGGACCTGTAATTGGCTTGTTGTAAACTGGTTGTCTGTTTTGCCGGCCTCGCTGTAGATTAAATAATGACCTGAAATGCTCGCGTAGTTGCCTGGGTTTTGACATTTGCAGTGTGGGATCTCCATGTGTTATTGTCAGTAACTGAAGCCAGAGAGAAAGGTGTGAAATTTAGAGTAAAATCTGCTGAACTGGTTATCCATTGTTAATTTTCTGTTTCTGAAGGGGAAGTTCAGGTAGGGTAGATCTAGGGAGTCTGACTTCTTTGGGGCTAAGAATGGGGTAAGAAAGGTATGCCCCAATACTGGGGATTGAGCCTTCAACTATAAAATGTGCCCTGACTGGGAATTGAACCGTGACCTCCTGGTTCATAGGTCCATGCTCAAACACTGAGCAATGCTGGCTGGGCCGTATTTTTTTTTTTTCTATAGGTAAATCTTATAAAACACTTAGCAAAGTGGCATGTTCTAAATGTTGCATATTTATTAACAGTTACTGTGATTATGGTGGCGTTGGTGATGATGTTGATAATGAAAAATTAGTACTTATGAAAACAAATTAGTTTAGTTAAAGAACGCAGCTATATAGTGTGAAGTTTTTGAGGTGTAGATTTGCCTGGTTAAGGACCCTCCGTTTCTTTATAGCAGAACCAGCTCTCACAGCATAATTATTCTTACAAATGAGTCCCTGCTCTGGGTCTTTTTCTGTGGGTTTGAAATCGATTGGCGGAGACCTAAGTAGTTTGTAGGCAAAGTGTTTCCCATGGCCTCTTGTTAGCAGACGGTGTAACATCCTCAGGCAGGATGGAGACTGGCTGATGCTCTGAATTCTCAGATGCCTATCAGTACATACATACAACATCTTACACACAGATTTCCTCTTCTATCAGTTTAATAGGTAAATGGCCACGCTCCAAAGACTGTTTTCTTGTGCAAACCTGTCACTCCTTCTCCATAGAGAATCTAAGCTGATATCTGGCAGACCAAGGGAAGGCAAGAAAGACAATGGCTCCTGAATAATTCCTTTTGAGCTTTGAGAATAAATTTAGGAACCGAAGGAGAAAGGAATGAGCTTACAATCTTCACTTTTTGCAGGCGTTATTTCTAGACCTTCCTGATATTGATCCCTATAGCTTTAAAGCCAACTCAGCCTAGTTATGTTTGTTTGTTTTTAAATGAGAATTTTAATTGTAATTTGTGTGATGTGATTATTTTCTTCCTGGTGCCTTTGGTCCCAGGCTTCCTCCTCATAAAGGCAGGTGGTATTACTCACTTGTGTGCAAGCACATCTATTAGGTAAGGCAAGCTATGGCACCTTCATCATACTTATACTTACGGCAAAGGGATCTCTGTCTCTTAAATAGCCTCATTCCCTGATAATGTTCCTCTGCAACAAATTAGATTTATATTAAGTCTTCAGCCTTACCTCTCATTTCCCTAATACATCCACCTTCTATTTAAACCAGCTCAGCTTCCTTTGCCTGTAGCAAGTGGTCTCGCAGATTTGGGCCACGGGTTCAGTGCTGACTCATTCCTGAATTAGTCCTGCCTGCGTAAAGGAATGTGCTGAGAGCCCCATCTCTCCTCATTGGTTTGGCATCTAGGAATTGCTTCCTAGGTTTGGAGTCTGGCAACCTGCAGAGTTACCTTAGGTCCCCGTTATTTCATTGAATTGTAGCTTAACCACTATCATGTTTATTTTGTCCAGATCTGGACAGAAGTTCTTTGTCTCTCACACGGTCAAGTAGCCATTCAAGTGAGTTGCCAATATTGTGTGTATGTGTGAGTGTGTGTGTGTGTGTGTGTGTGTGCCCCTGCACATGTGTTGAAAATATTTAAGATATATCCTTCTAGCAAATTTTAAGTATATAGCACTATATTGTTAACTACTGTCACCATGGTGTACATTAAATCTCAGAACTCATTCATGTTGTATAACTGAATTTTTGTACCGTTTGACCAACATCTCTTTATTTCTCCTACCACTCCCCTTGCCCTCTGCCCTCTCTACCCCCCTCTGAAAATCATCATTCTACTCTCTGCTTCTATCACTTCGGCTACTTTAGATTCTGCATATAATTGAGATCATGCAGCTTTTTTCTTATTGTGGCTTATTTCACTTTGCATAATGTCCTGTCCTCGGGGTCTTATTTGTTTGCTTGGCCATAAACACCTAGCATGTCTCCTGCTGTAGACAGGCTTGGGGAAGGGGGAAAGGATGATTTTTCCAGGAGCAGAGGGACCCTTTCTCTTCACATCCACCTTTCCTCTCTTCACCAGGACCCTCCCTGGAGGTCTTTTGGGCTGATGGGATTCTTCTGATTATTCCTCTCTTGTTTTTCTGGGCTGTGGTTTCTTCCAGTTTGTTTTGTCTATCAATATGCTTCCATCTGTTGTTGTTGTTGTTTTTTTTTTGTTTGTTTGTTTTTTTTTTTATAACATGGTTAAGCCGTATTGAGGTATAATTGATATGTAAAATTTACACATAACTAATAATCACATTGTGATGAGTTTGGATGTATACACACACCTGTGATATACTTCCATTTCTTTTCTTTAAATATATTTTATTGATTTTTTACAGAGAGGAAGAGAGAGGAACAGAAAGTTAGAAACATTGATGAGAGAGAAACATCAATCAGCTGCCTCCTGCACCCCCCCCACTGAGGATGTGCCTTCAACTAAAGTACATTCCCTTGACTGGAATCAAACCCTGGACCCTTCAGTCCACAGGCTAATGTTCTATCCACCAAGCCAAACCGGTTTCGGCTACTTCCATTTTTTTTTTAAATGTAAAAAGATCTGTTTCAATCTCTCCCCTGCTAATGTGCCCCTTGTATTCTTTTTGTTCCTCTGGTTTTATTTCCCTTTATTACTGCATCATAATTTTAGCTGGGACTCAGAAGAGAGGGAGGAAAACACTATATGCTCAGTTGATCATCTGGAACCAGTAGTCTTTTAATAAATGTATGAATATTTAATTTAATGTAAAATTACTCTACAACATTTAAACAAAACACCACATAATAAAAATAATTCTAATAAAAAGTGACATTTCAAAAAGAGAGTTTTGTTTTTCTTTAAAGCATTAAAAACACTAATGCCTCAATGAACCATAAGGGCAAAAAAAACAAAACAAAAAAAACTGACTGAATTCAAATAATGAATAAATATGTGGGAATATTTTAAAACTTGTTAGTCATCAAACGAATGCAAATTTATCTAACAATAAAACACTCTTTTTCATGTATTATAATTGGATTTTAAAATATTTTACATTACTGAATACTGGGGAGCATACCATGAGACAGCCCTGTTATAGACTGCCAGGAGGCATGCGCATTTGAAACCCTTTTGGGAATCAATTAAGCAAGACATATCAAGGACTCTTTACAATATTTCTTCTTCCAATCAGATGATCCACTTCTAGGCATCTATACTATAAGGCCAAAAAAAAAATGTAGTAAGTCATTGCACCATTACTAAGGTGACCAGATTTTAACATTGGTAAAGTGGGACACCATTGACACGAAGGGGGGGCGGGGGGGCTGTGTGTGTGTGTGTGTGTGTGTGTGTGTGTTCTTGATTAAAAATTTGGTCTATATGGAGCAACAAACTTTTCATAGAACACAAAAATAGTATTGTAATATATATATATATATATATATATATTTTAATTTCAACATAATTACAATTTACAAATATAATAAATAAAAAATTATGTATAGTATTTTATTCTTTGGCATATTTCTCATTTGAGTGAATTCCAATAACTGATCAACAATGCAAACTTTGATAAGCAGTTCTTGATAATCAGTTCTCAACAATTATTATTATTAAAGTTTAACATTATAAAATTAACAAAAATAATATGAAATTCATATCCTGGCTAGATAGCCACATGGCTGCCAAAAACTGTATATTCCCTTCCAGCTCGCCTGCAGTTCCCTAACTTATCGTGCATTCTTTCCAAAAATCAGACTTTTTTTAAAATGCCACTGGACACGGGACAAATTGTTAAAAATCGGGACTGTCCCACCAAAAGCGGGATGTCTGGTCACCTTAGTGTAGGCAGAATAAGGAGGTAAAAAAAAAGAGATGGAAGGAATAGGAGTGAAGGTATGTCTTATATAGAGAAAGAAATAAAGGCAAATATACAAAGGAAGGATAATAGAAATATATCATTATATTGTGGAACATTTGGGGCTTTTAAACCAGAAACACCTGGGCTTACATATTAAGTTAATTTTTTATTGGCTATGCAATCCTAGAATTCCATAGAAAAATAAACAGAAGAGTTCTTTTTATAGTGGAGAATGTTTTTGGTACTGCATAAACTCATGATAAAAAAAAGTGGGGGGCGGGGAAATTTGAGGAGACAAAGTGAAACGGAAACAAAACTATTTTTGATGAGATGCAATTCTAACATAAAGCATTGGAAGTATAAAGTATTGTTACAGTAGGGAATTAGATGTTAAGGCCACTGTCTAAACTAACAAGGAAGCATGTATTTTTGCTGCTGTGGAATCCTGTGTTGAACACCCTACCATTGCTTACCAGACTGCACCAAAGTATATTGGCAACAACTAGGTAAAATTCAACCTTCACAAAGATTCATGTCTAGAAAATAAAATACTTTTAAACTAGGTTTCACTACCTGTCATAGTATCTACTCAAATTTTATCTTATTGGAGTCTAAGAAAAGTATTCAAGTAGTTATTTATGGTTCTTGATTTTTTTTTTTTTATGGGAGTAGGGGATGTAATGTTGTCTTTTGATGAGTGCTAGGGGCAGTGGAATGGTGAGGTAAACATTTTTTGAGACCCACCCCATTGTTAGAATCTATATCTTAGAGTCATCCCCACTTCCTTGTCAATGAGGCAGTTTAGTTGAGCCTCGCTTTGAAGACAGATGGTTCTGGGTTCAAATTTCAATTCCAACTTTTACCAGCCCAATGACCTTGGGACTGACTGTTAAGCTATGGAAGGCACATTGCTTTCTAATGTTAGTAATTTCCTAGGACATTGTAAGAATTAATGGAAGTTTATATAATGTTTCTAGCATTCCCAACATTGCTTGCCTCTAGTGAGCATTCTAGGATTCATAGATTCTTTGGGAGTGTGGGTGGACAGCGGGCATTTGAAGAGAGAGTGTATAAAAAATGCTTATCCATGTATCACTGCAATTGATGCATTTCCCAGATTTTGACCTGGATTTCTCTGAGCCAGTCTGCAAGGGATGTTTGCCTATTTCCTTGGGGTTTTTGATGATAGTCCTGCTCTCTTGTTATCTAGTTGTGCCAGGGGTTGTCAGGAAATGTGTCACCAGTGTGGAAAGATGAGTACCCACTTCTGACAACCAGCAGCAGCTCCCTTCTTCTAGCACATCTTTTGGACATAAACAGAAGAGTTAGAGAAGTACATGTATCTCATTCATCACAGCTTTGGAGAAGCAGAGTTTATCATTCCAGAATCAAAAATGAGCATTCGACTCAAGGCGAAAGAGAGACATCAATTATACTGGTGGCACTAAAGCATCATAACAAAGAAACTAAAAAGCACAGAATGAGATCTTATATTTTCCTTAAGTTGAAGAAGCCAAGCTTCCATTCTTTATACTTGGAAAGAACATCAATGAGATTGATTGGGTAAAGCTGGTAGAATGTTAAAATTATACCGTATTTTGGCAGCTCGGCTATAATTTGTGCACACAATGGGCTATTACCTAAGCATTGTTCTATGGAAGAAAAAAAAAATTGCTTCTTCCCTTCCCTCCTTCTTCCTAAAAACCTTATCAGTGATTTATCTTTAAACTTATTGCAATGAGTAGCTTCATTATCATTTTTAAATTTTTAATTGTTTTCTTTAGAGAAGGAGATAAAAAATTAACGAAGAAGTTATTTGTTTCCAAAGTGCCTGTTGGACGTGGCCACTGCGGATCTGCATATCCATTTAATGGGCTGTATCTGCCCTGGAGCAGATCTTAAGACCCAGCAGGGGAAGAAGGTTGCCTTCCACTCAACTGCTGAGCATAACCTCCAGTGAGGCCACAAAATGTGGCCACGGACCCTGGGCAGCCTTGGAGCACAGCCTGTGGTACTGCCCAGCCATGGTGGAGTCAAGACTGCTAACCTCCCAGCAGCTGAGCCCAGTATAAAGCCCTGCCCCATTGCTGCAAGGAGCTGAGCCAGCCATCTTGCCCAGCAGCTGAGTAGAGGTAAAATTCTACCCATTCTCAAACCTAGCCTGTAGCCCCGACCTGCCATTTGCACAAGTTGGATGAATCTTGAGGGCATTACGCTAAGTGAAATAAGTCAGACAGAGAAAGATGAATACTATATAATCTCACTTATATGTGGAATCTTTTCACATTAGCTTTTCTTTCTTTCTTTTTTTCCCTTCTTCTGGGATTTCTATGCTGTTCCATTGATCTAGGTCTGTTTTTGTGCCAATACCATACTATTTGGATAACCCCGAATTTGTAATATAGTTTGAAATCAGGAAGTATGATGCCTCCAGTTTTGTTGTTCTTGCTCAAGATTACTTTGGCTTTTTGGTTCCATATGAATTTTAGGATTTTTTTTTCTATTTCTGTGGAAAATACTATTGGAATTTTGATGGGGGTTGCATTGAATCTGCAGATTGCTTTGGGTGGTATGGACATTTTAACAATATTAATTCTTTCAATCCATGAATATCATTCTATTGATTTATCTTTTCTTTCATTTCTTTCAACAGTGTATACATACATGTAGGGGAAAGCCAATACTAGACACTTATATTCTGTGTTCAATAGTGAATTAAAATGCATTGGGTAAAATGCATGGAAAAGAGTAATCTTAAGTGTACCTGGTTTTGCCAATCCTCACCTTCTAGGAAGTCACATTGCATCACTGGACCTTAAGTTTGTGTTTATTTGCTGATTTCTGTTTGTTTGTTTGTTTAATCTCTAAAATGGTAATGCTATCTGATTCCCACACACACTCCTGAGTTGTGACAATCATTTCAACAAAAACAAATTTTGTCCTAACTGATCTGGCTCAGTGGATAGCGCGTCGGCCTGTGGATTGAAGGTTCCCAGGTTTGATTCTGGTCAAGGGCATGAACCTTGGTTGCAGGCACATCCCCAGTAGGAGGTGTGTAGGAGGCAGATGATCAATGTTTCTATCTCATCAATGTTTCTAATTCTCTATTCCTCTTCCTTCCTCTCTGTAAAAAATCAATAAAATATATTTTAAAAAACAACAAATCTTAAATACACAAACACACACATAGAGTGCATGCAAAGCTTTATACCACAATGATAGAGTAATTTTGCTTTCACTGATTTCTGGTGCTAAGCATTGAGACTTTTTCTTAACTCAGCCTTTTTGTTTTACCTTTAGCTGTCTGATTTGATAACAGAGTTAGCTCTAGGAAGCCAAGGTGGATGTGAGAGGATAGGTTATATGCAGTGATTCTTCTACCAGAAGTTCCTTTTCTTGAACAAGAGGACCTATTCCCCTAAAACTGAATCTTGGGCAAAAGTACTCATGCTTCCCAAATGAATCTGTGTGGGAAGTAATTACAGGCCCCCTATTTGCCAGCCAGTTCATCTCCATAACTCAGAAACCTCCGGTGCAGTTAGCATCATTCATTTGTGCCAATAAAGTCCAGTATGTTCCACTGCAGAATTCTTCTAGGTATCATAAAGGGACTTAGGTACCTGTGGATACCATATGCTGGTGATAAGTCTAGCCTAATAGTGAAGTCCATGGTCCCCTCATTGCTTTTAAGTCATTCCTCTGCATCACAGTAACCCTCCAAAAACTACCATTTAGTTGTCACACATGCCAGCAGATGGAAGCTAAGGGATGATAAATAATGGCATTACCCAAAACAACATGGGCTAGTCTGCTCCCTGCCAATGCTCTTTTGCTGAAAGTGCAGATCTTACGTTACATTAAGATGGTGAAGCCAAAGGCAACACTGTCAATCAAACTTCCCAAGCAGACCTTCTCTCTTTTTCAAGATCAAGACCTGCTTGGCTCATAGGCCAGGGATGTGAGTCTTCTTGAAGACAGGCTGACAGGAAAGATTTAGGAGACAGTAGCCAGTCAATGCCCTGGCAATTAGTAAAGGGAAGCCAGACTCTCCCGGGAAATGCCTTTTTGTAAAATGGCCTGAGATGGGCTTACTGCCCTTGCTGGTATCAATTCATCAAGAAAAATTAGCCTGTTGTTCCTGGTCATGCCCCACACTTTATCTAAGCCGGGATGTTTCATGGTCTTTTGACCCAAAAGACACTTTCTCCATTGCTTTGAGCTCATGATCTTCCTATTAGTCCTGTGACCTCATCTCACAGCACTCACTTTTATCCAGCCACCACCAGTCTGCTCTTGCCCCAGGGTCTCAGCTACTACCCGAGAATAAGACATCCTCCGAAAATAAGACCTACTTACAGGTTTCCTTCTGAGTGAAATATAAGGCATCCCCCGAAAATAAGCTCCCCCTCCCCCTAGGCTAAACATGAGAGGTTTGGTCCACTGATTCTGAAAGAAATGGAGTCACAAGAAATTCACCAGGAAATTCAGGAATTGGATTGTTATAATGATGTTCCAGAAGATGATGACATGATTGTCATTGAATAAATGAGTAAATTCTTGATACTGTAGGATTCACAGTTTGTCTGGTTTGTGTTGACAACTACCGTACTACTGTACCGTATACAGGTAATAAATTTCCTTTATTTTCATTTAACAATAAATGTGTACTGTATTCTTCTTCATGGAAAAATAAGACATCCCCTGAAAATAAGACCTAGCTCATCTTTGGGAGCAAAAATTAATATAAGACACTGTCTTATTTTCGGTGAAACAGGGTACTACTTCTTGGCTATCTTTCTGGTTGAAATACTCTTCTTCCAGACATTGGAAAGATTTCTTTTTGGTCCTTGGCTTGTTAATGTATCAGAAACACCATCCTATCTTTTATTTTCCTGTTTTATATTCCTACATAGGAGTCATCACTGTTCACTTATTTTATATATAGCAGATAATATTGAAGGCAATGAAATCCTTTCCTTAAGATTCCAATTAACATGCTCTTTACTGGCTGGCCGATGTGGCTCAGCAGTTGAGCATAGACCCATGAACCAGGATATCATGGTTTGATTCCTGATCAGGGCACATGCCTAGTTGTGGGCTCATTCCCCAGTAGGGGGCATGCAGGAAGCAGCTGATCAATGATTCTCTCTCCACATTGATGTTTCTATCTTACTCTTCCTCTCTCTGAGATTAAAAACATACAAAAAAAATTTTTTTTAATGCCCTCTACTTTATTAAATCAGCTCTGATTCCCAATCTCTATTTTTTGTTTTCTCATTTGTTCCTCTGCTTTTTATAACACTTTATAAGATAGTAAACACATTTTACCTGACCATGTAGTTGTTCTAGGTATACTAGCTATTAATATTTCATCTCCCTTATCCTATATAATGAAGAAATAACATGCAAATTGACCCTCACACCTTCATAAGATGGACGCCTATGACCAAATGACTGAACAAGCAGGCTTCATGGGGCTACCAGGCCAGCAGGGGTGGGCAATTGGGGGCGACCAGGATGGGAGGGGGACAGTTAGGGGAGACCAGGCCAGCAAAGTGGGCAGTTGGGGTCAACTATGCCAGCAGGGAGGTAGTAAGGGTTGACTAGGCCAGTGGGGGGAGGGTCACTTAGGAAGGACCAGGCTGGCAGGGAGGGGTCAGTTGGAGACAACCTGGCTGGCATGCAGAGGCAGTAAGGGGCTATCAGGCTGGTGGGATGGAGGGGGGGGGGGCTTTAGGATTAGGTGTGACCAGGCAGACAGGCAGGTGAGTTATATTATTAGGAGCCAGTGGTCCAGGATTGTGAGAGAGATGTCCAACTGGCCTAAACTTTATGTTTTATCTGAATATACCAATCCCTGGGATCAGGCCTAATCTGGCAGTTGGACAATCCCCCAAGCGGTCCTGATGGGAGAGGGTGCAGGCTGGGCTGAGGGGGACTTCCCCCACTTCCCCATGTACGAATTTCATGCACCAGGCCTCTAGTTAGACTATAAGCTCCCCAGGGATGTGGGCAGGTTGAATATGCTGTGATTGTCATATGCACTTATAAGAACCATTATATATCTTGAAATAGAAAAATAACAGGCTTATGCCAGTGCTTAGGAGGAAGAAAAGAGTGGGTGAAAGTCCTCCACATGTGGGTCACAGCAACAGGCACTGGTAATGGCAAAAGGCAGAAGGTCTATCCTTGCCTCTAGGGCTTCCCATGTTTCCTGATACCCTGACATATATGGGCAAATCATTCAGAAGACACACTAATGCTGGGCTCTGAAATTTGTGATGCCACTTCATCTTTGAAGCTCTCTCCTGATGTGATGTGCCAGCCCTCTACTCCATTCTAACCTCGTTTAGCATTCTGAGATTGTCATACGATCGTCCTCAGTTTCCTTAGATTATATCTCCAAAGCCTTTTCTATCACCAAGTAGACTGCTCAGATCCTGGATTGTCTAGATTCTTCTTTAATCCTCCTCCACACAAGTTAAGGATTTAGAAAAGATCTAGGCAGTGGCTAGTGAGACAGAGGACTGGGGCTCTGGGTAAGAAATTAAAAGGAAAAAAGAGGAAGCACAAAGATACCCTGGACATCCCTATGCATTTGAGATTACCAGTTAAATAGTCATTGATTTTTGTTTTTCACTTCATCTCAGCACATCCAAACAGCAGGACTCCAGTCTTCCTGGGAGGGAGAGGTTCTGAAGGCTTTAAAGAGTCTCTTTTTATGTGCAGGAGACAGCCCTGCTGTGTGACCACCGCATTTCATGGTGACAGAATGAAAAACAGTCCTCGCGGGGCTGGAGCTAAGCAAGGGAATGATTCTGAGCATCAGTGTGATGATGTTGTGCCATATAAAAAGGTTTAATGCTGATTCTTTAGATCAGTCGTTGTTTACCTCTTCAACATGTGGCATTGAAACGCTTCTGTCAAAGGAAACCTCATGTAGAAAATGTACATGGAAAACATACAAAGCAGAGTTGCTCAGGTTGAAGCCTTTGTGCTAGCCTGAGGCCCGGCCACCAGCGTTTCTCTCTCGTCCTCTGGCAGCACCAAGGCTGGCAAAGCTCTCAGTGTGGGGTTTGCAGAGTGGAGGCTGCAGACTGGCACCTGAGGCTGGATCTGCTGCATAGATGTGCCTAGTTTGGATCTTTCAACATTTTATTTAGACTTGAGTCAATATTTTTAAAGTGAGGTAATACACATTAAACATTTTCGTTTCTGTCATCTCTTGAATAAAGCTAATTTCATTCACTACAGAGCAGTAATTCTCACACAATAACATTAGTTTAGAAAAGAAGAGCAGTCAGTTCTCCATTGAAACAGAACCACTAGGATGGGCATATCTACATCTATATCTATTATTCTCTCTCTCTCTCTCTCTCTCTCTCTCTCTCTCTCTCTCTATATATATATATATATATATATATACACACACTCTATATATTTAGCTATACTCTATATATCTATATCATCTATATCTATTTCTATGTCTATATCTATGTCTATCTATACCTGTATTTGTTCTATATCTGTATATCTTTATATCTATAGCTATCAATGTACTTATATATGCATATAGCTATACATTATGCACACACACACAGATGGAGCAAGAGAGCGAGAAAGAGTTACAAGCCTAGATGTGAAAGAGTGTGGCTCAAAAATGAACTGAAACAGCTGTAGATATTTGAAATCTATGCCTTTGTGTGTGGGTGCACCACATTTTGTGTACGGTACTTCTACTTCAAGGGATCTCACTGAGTGTGGTTTTCTGCATTCACTTGTTTTTCCCAGATAAAATCATGCATAAGCAAATATGACATTCGAGGCATACTTACATTGTTCCTTATTGTAGCAATCATATTGGAATGAATTCATGTTTTGCCAACAAGGGTTACAGCAAATCCAGTTACAAGATGAATCTAATAAATCTGATTGGACTTTATTTGGATAATTTAGCATATTTTGGGGTAAATAGTGGCAAAACAAGAATCTTAGAGTGGTGATGGAATTAGGTGAAATACTAGTAACTTCCCAAGAGCACAATAATGTCCATTAACAAAGGGGACTCCTGGAAAAGTTGACATCTCCCCTTCCCTCTTTGTCTCAGTACTTTTCCTGGAGCATTTTACACCCACAGTTACTCCTCCAAGTCTATCAATTCAATAGGCAGAAAAAAATTTTAAAAGTAGGGAAAGAAACAACCACATCAGAAATATTAGTGAATTTGTACCTAAAAGAATATACACTTATAAAGGGAGCTTCATGAAGAATTTACATGATTGAAGGAACTATATGAGATGATGCCCAGCTCTAACCCTAGAGTCATTAACACAGACACAGCAGCTAGCTCAGTCATTTCTGCAAATGTCCTTCAGTAGCAATTTATCTAATTGCAAAAGAAAGCAGTAGACTTTAAGGATCCTCTGAGTTTTGATTTCTATATCCAACCTCTGAGATTTTCCTGTCTCTCCTTTCCAGCTGATTTCTATAATCCTATCCTTTCTCTGGGCTTTTGACAAGTGACGAGACTCCCAATTCTTGACAGCCCTCAAGCTCAGATTTTACTGAACAAAGTGAGGCTTCCGCTGAACAAGTGGATTTTGTATTTAGAGCTTCCTCTGGTAGTGATGCCAGTGTAGGGAAAAAGAAATCAGGGTCTAATTGTTCTTTCAGCACCTGACATCCATCCTTTTAAGACTTCAGCATTCCCCTGCAAAGGGAAAACACGTTTCATTCTAGGTTTAAGTCACAGTCCATCTTTGTGCTGGGTGATACAGCATTTTTTTTTTTTAAAGCAGATGACTTATCTTTTAGACAAAAAGTGAGATCTATCAGCCTCTTGGCCCAAAGGGGAACTTTCAAAGAGGCACGGACCTGCTGTCTTATCCTATAATTTGCATTGTACCACTAAAGACATCACTGGACATGTGAGCTCATTAAAGCATTTGTCATAAAGCATTGTCACTCATAAACTCTGGGAGCAAAGTGGATTTCTATCAAGAGGTTAAGTTATTTTTATCCAATGAAATGATAGGTAACCATTTAATGTTATGCATTTCTTTACATAGAAAGAGGTTTAAAACATTTTGTGGAAGAAAGAAAGAGGATGCAGAAATGCAGAAAAGTATCCAAGTTAATAGGCGTGTGTGTGTGTGTGTGTGTGTTGTGTGTTGTGTGTTGTGTGTGTGTGTGAATCCATGCACTGGCCAGTTTCAGCCCCATCCCCACAGACCAAGCTGAGGGACCCCACCAGTGTGCAAATCAGTGCACCGGGCCTCTAGTACTAAATATGTGATAAAAACAAAGGTTAGGGAATAAAAAAACAAAACTTCATCAACAGTGATAACAGGAAACCACTTAAACCTTAGTCCCTAAGATATAAAAAGTACCTGCAATACAATGACATTTCTCTCAAATCAAGAGAGATATCAAGGGTATATTCCTACCTCTTCCACATTTCAAACAGGGTGCTTATAACTCTGAAAGTTAAAGTTTCTCGGAAGGCCAAGTGAATAAACCACTTGAAATAATGAAATGGTTCAAGGAGCCTGTGATTGCCTACTGCCAGATACTGTTCTAAATGCTTTACATATACTAGTTCATTTAATCTCCTTACAACCCCCTCAAGGTAGGTACTATTATAGACAAAGAAACGTCCATGAAGTACAGAGGGGTGAGGCAACCCAAACAACAGATCTAGGTGAAGCTAGGATTAAACTGAGGTAGTCTGACTCCAATGTTTATAATCATTGGAGTCAGAGGCCCAGTGCACAGATTCATGCACTGATGGGGTCCCTCAGCCTGGCCTGTGCCCTCTTACAATCCGGGACCCCTCTGGGGATGTCGGACTGCTGGTTTTGGCCCAACACCCCTGGCAGTCCAACATGCCCTGAGGAATGTAGTAGTGTGTGAAGCACAGGTGGCCAGGGAGGAGTCTGAGCCCGGGCTGGGCGCTGTGCTGTTTCCACTCATCCTGGCCCTGCTGCATTTGCCACTGCTCAGTAGTGCTGCTGTGACGGCAGGAGAGGCTTGCACCACTGAAGCTGCGCTTTCCAGCCATGAGCCCAGCATCTGGTGGCTGTTGGTCATCTGAGTGGTGTTCCCACTGTAGGAGCATACTGACCACCAAGGAGCAGCTCCTGTGTTGAGCATCTGCCTCTGGTGGTCAGAGTGCATCATAGCAACCGGTCAACCCGTCGTTAAGTTATCTGTTCATTTGGTCACTTAGGCTTTTATATATATACTAGAGACCTGGTGCATGAAATTCATGCATGAGGGTGGGGGTGGGGAAGGGGTCCCTCATCCCGGCCTGCACCCTCTCCAATACAGGACCCCTCAGGGGATATTTGACTGCCTGTTTAGGGATAACTGATAGTTGGATATCCCTCTGACAAACTGGTACAGCTAGCTCCTAACCTCTCACCTGCTTGCCCTAACCACTCTGACTGCCTGATATCCCTACCTGCTCTCTCCTGCTGGTCTGATCACCTTAATTGCTCTTCCCTGCTGGCCTGATGGCTCCTGACTGCCTCTGCCTTGGCCCCACCACCGTGGCTTTGTCTGGAAGAATGTCCTGAAGACATAAAATCTAATTAGCATATTACCCTTTTATTAGTATAGATAAACCAGCAGTTTGACATCCCTCTTGCAATCCAAGATGGCTGGCTCGTAAATGCCCACCTGCCTGCCTGCCCTAAACACTCTGCCTGCATGCCTGATATCCCTAACTGCTCTCCTCTGCTGGCCTGATCACCCTAAATGCTCTCCCCTGCTCTCCTGCTCCCCCTAACCACCTCTGCCTCTGCCCTGCCACCATGGCTTTGTCCAGATATAGGGGTGTCGGACTCAATCAGAGAAGGGGCCAAAATCTAAAATCCAGCCTAAATCGCGGGCCGAATGGTTTACTGAACAGTCATAAACTGTCATTGTGATGGAAACGCAGCGGAGTGCAGTGATGACAGCGCAGTGCGGGCCACATTGCAAGGCCTGGCGGGACGGATTTGGCCTGCGGGCCTTGTGTTTGACACATGTGGTCCAGAAGGACATCTGGAATATGTCCAGTCTAATTAGAATATTACCCTTTTATTAGTATAGATAGATGTGGGAATATATTTTTTGAGGCCAAATACACATTTCAGATTGGTGGGAGAGGCTAAGATAAAGGAGGGTATATGCAGAATGACATCTTTGATCAGACCTTGATTTGGTGGAAAAGAGATAGGAAAATGGAAATGCTGTTGGTAGCTCCTGATGGTGGTAACTGAACAGAGAGCAACAGGTATGCATCATTTACTGTATCATTAAAACGTCTTAAGAGCCATGGATGTTCATTGATTCAAACAAATTCCCTTCCTGACAGATAGCATGACCGAAGGAAGAGGAACTCTGAGCCCTGAGAGGGAGAATTATCACACCACAGTGTGCTGCAGCTTGGATTAGAGCACATGTGTCAAACACAAGGCCCGCGGGCCAAATCCGTCCCGCCAGGCCTTGCAATGTGGCCCGCACCGCGCTGTCATCACTGCACTCTGCTGCGTTTCCATCACAATGACAGTTTATGACTGTTCAGTAAACCATTCGGCCCGCGATTTAGGCTGGATTTTAGATTTTGGCCCCTTCTCTGATTGAGTTCGACACCCCTAGATTAGAGTAATCTAAGGCAACAAATCAGAAATGAGGGACACCCTGCCAGGACTTACTCTAGTGTCTCCTCTTTTGAAGAAAAATGGTAGGTCACAAATGAACTACTCTCATTCAGAGAACAAACAAGAAGCACATTAACACAATAAAAAGGAGTCTTAAACTTAAAAGGCAAATGAAAAATGTGCGACGTAAGAAGAATTAATTGATATAAGTACATTTTAGATGATCACTCACTTATAGTCTCAAACAAAGGAACATTAGCATTTTACAAATTACAAGCAATCAAAGAAAAGTTTTTAAGTCTATAGAGGAGGATAGGTGAGCTGCTCTATGTCAGAAGAGTGAAAAAAATTAAGGTATTTTAGAAACACACTAAAATGTAGGCATTTGGATAGATATTGAGTACACATACACACGGGCACGGCAAATTGTATTATAAAAATGACATAAAACAGAGGGAAGAGATAAAGGCAATTAGAGAGAGGCATACATGTTTGGAGGACGTAGAAAATATAGTCAACATCTGGATAATTACCATCCTTGTTACTAAAACAAAGAAACCAGCTCATAGCAGTTACATATAGAAAAATATATTCAGGAGTATAATACAAGAGAGCTTTCTTAAAATGAATAAAGCAATCAATAGGAAGATTTGAAGAATACTATGTGATCCAAGGGGAAAAACTGCTAAGGAAGGACAATCATTGAAGCATACTTGATGAAGTTACTGTAATTCCAGAATATAACAATGGAAACTACTGTAGTCTAGGCAGAACAGAATTATTGAAAAAGACCAAAGAAATCAGATTGGCTTCATAATTTTCCTGAGCAATGTTTCAACAGACAAGTACCTTAGAACAGTATTTTCAAAATTGTGAGAAGAAAAAGTAAATACCAGAATTTCATACCCTACTAAATTATTGTTTCTGTGAAATGGCATAGTTAATCATGTGTGTAATCTAAGGATTTAAAGGAAAATTGCACTCAGATGGATTAATTGGATAAATATCTTTTTGAATTCTAGCCTATCAGAAGAAAGAGAAAGAGAAGGAGGAGGAGGAGGAGGATCAAAATGAGTAATTTAGAGATTTGGAAGCTGAACAATAAAAGAAATAGTAGAGATTACTGAACTTATATAAATATAGAAAGTAGACTTTAGAATCCATGTTAAATGGCTTGTAAAATATAATGCAAAGGGTATAAAACCTGACAATGTAAAATATTATAGGGTTATAACTGATCAAAATCAGGGAACTAAAAACACACTAGGTAGGAGAAAATTTAAATATAATATACATTTTTTTTTTTTTTTTTTTTTTTTTTTTTTGGATAAGGTACTGTCAACCTTGGGTTGACAAATGTCTTGGGAATTAAAATCTGGTTTCAGGGGTGACCAGGCCAGCAGAGGAGGAAAGTTTGGGGTGATTGGGACTGTAGGGGAGTGCAGTTAGGGGCAATCAGGCCAGCAGGGGAGCAGTTAGGCATCAATCAGGCTGGCAGGGGAGTGGTTAGTGGTGATCAGGAAGACAGGCAGGCGAGTAGTTGGGAGCCAGCAGTCCAGTAGGATCGGGCCTAAACAGGCAGTCAGACATCCCTGGAAGGGTCCCAGATTGGAGAGGGTGCAGGCTGGGCTGAGGGACACCCCCTCCATGCAGGATTTTTGTCTAGCGGATATATATATATATATATATATATATATATATATATATATATATATATCTCAAAGGTATGCTCACACACATATACATAGATGGAGTGTAGAAGATTAGAAGAGAGGTAAAAGATGGAGAAGATCTCATAGGATATATGGAAAAAAATGCTGACAGTGTATAACATTTCATACTAGTTGAATTGTTCACAAGCATATATTATTTTAACAATGAAATGTTCTCTCGAATTGTTAAAATTCTGTTTTCACTTTGACCATAAAGAAATCCCTGCTGTCTTGAGTATCTTCCCTTACAAAAGAAATCTCAACATTGTGTCTCAGGTTATCATCCACTGGGGAGAGGGTCCCGGCAGGAATGCAGCAGAATTCTGTAGTGTTTAGCTGGGGTTAGATTTTCTATTTCATCATCAAAAAAATCATAGAACAAAATGTTTCAATAGTCCAACATTTTTGGAACATTCGTATATGCAGAAGAAAAAAAACTAAGCATTATTTCAAAAAGAAAAAAGGAACAGCTATCCAAAGAAGCACAGTCTGCAGAGCTATGGCTCCATAGGCACAAGCATCGTACTGGCGGTATACAATAAAGGCCTTGTTTATCAAGGACAAATGTCTTGGGAATTAGAATCTGGTTTCAACAACCCCTTTGCCCGGTTGCAGTAAATTAAATTTAACGCTGACAGGAGTAATACACATTAAACTCCGGAGCAATGAATTTAAGCACCCAATTAATGCAACTGAACTGGAAAGAAAGGTCTCCGAAGAACAGTATGGACAGAGCCGATGCCTGTAATGATCATTCTTTTCCTAATGGAGAAGACAAGATCTAAGAAGTAAAAAATGCAAAACCAGCGGCATATCAGAAGCCTCTGGGACTGCAGAGGCTGGTTTGCCCATCTCTGGTGAACAGTTACTGCATCCATTCCCTCACCTCTCATTGCATGAATATCTTGTTAGTCCTTCCCGATACAGCTGTGCCCTCTTAAGAGAAGAGTGAGCTGTCTGGGATTAATGAGAAGATGATGGGAACTTGTATTGAAAAAGGAAAGGCCGGTATTTCCTTAATAAGCTGAAAAATGTTCACTTTTTTTGCTGAATCATAAGTATTAGTCATGTTATAGGTTAAGACTTGTTTTTTAAAAAATTTTTTTAATTTATTTTAAAACAATTTGATTTTTCCAAACAAATGCAGATCCTGGGTTTATAGGAGTTAAAAGTTCTACTGCCGAAACCGGTTTGGCTCAGTGGATTTAACATCGGCCTGCGGACTGAGGAGTTCCAGGTTCAATTCTGGTCAAGGGCATGTACCTTGGTTGTGGGCACATCCCCAGTGGGAGGTGTGCAACAGGCATCTGATGTTTCTTACTCTCTATTCCTCTCTCTTCCTCTATGTAAAAAATCAATAGAATATTTTTTTTAAAAAAGTTTTACTGAAATGTCAAGATGGTAGTCAGAGGTTAAAATGATCTTTTTGCTATCTGATTGCAATAATTCCTCCATTTGATCATTGATAGTCCTGTAGCATCTCTTGTTCAATATTTTAGCATCTGCACTGCACTGTTGGGAATGGTGGTGACATTCCTAGGACCATGGAGGGAAGGTAACTGGAGAAACTTCAGTAATAATGCCTCCAGACTCCTTGGTATGTGAGAGAAATCATCCCTGTGTTGTTTAAGACTTTTAAAGTTATTTTTTAATACTTAGGACAAAAATTATCTTAACTTATAAAGGGAATCAAGCATCAGATATTTATTCCATCGCTAAGTTAACTGTGTTGATTTAGTTCCTACTACGTGTGAGCCAAGTGTAGTCTCTCTCTCTCTCTCTCTCTCTCTCTCTCTCTCTCTCTCTCTCTCTCTCTCTCTCTTATAACCAAAAGCTTAGTGAGGATTCCAGACTTAAAAGACAAAAAGAATTCTGTTAAGTACAAAGAGCCAATCTAAAAAAAATGTTCCTATGACATAATTTTGATTATATGATATATGGAAGTAACCCAATCATGGGAATGGAGACTAGAGCAGTGGTTTCCTGATGTTAGGGATAGGGGAGGTGAGTGTTGCTATAAAGTGGTAACACAGGGGGTTCTTATGATGATGGAATACTTCTGTATTACATGCTAAAGGTACACAGAATCACACACACACACACACACACACACACACACACACACACACAGGAGAGCGTTTAATACTGAGGTTAAATATGCTCTGTGTGTGGTACCCCGTCAAAAACCTGGTTCTAATATTTTACTAACTATGAGGGTGTTATCATTGAGGATAACTGAGTGAAGGGTACATGAGACCTCCTTATACACTTTTTTTTTTGCAGTTTTTTATGTGTCTCTAATTATTTCAAAATAAAAGAAAAAAGGAGTTATAATAAATAAACCATTCTTTGTTAGGATGATAGACTGATGATAGGTTGGACATATATACCTACTTTCTAATTCATCATCTGTCAAAAGCAACATTAAAAAGTAGAGAAAAGGGGTTTTCCTCCTCAGGACTTAAATTAAAAAATATAGAGGTACAGAGCAAAGAGAGAAGACAATGATATTTTGGAACCTGGAAAAGAGATGAACCAGTTATAATGGGCTTAATATTACCAAAGAAAGGCAATACCTGAGCCAGCAATACAGCTGAAAATAACCCCTGAACAATATACTGGGAATTCCAGGCACTTCTAGAATTAGAGGGAATGGGTGAGGCAGAGTATTATATATGTACAGTGTAGACAGAGTAGGTTTACAGCTGTGAGTATGCAAAAACAGTTTATTCTTATATTAGTTGTTATTGTATTATTGTCCATATGAACAAATATAAACCTTTTGCCCAACCCTTCATTATAGTATTAGATCACACATATTATATACCAAAAGCTATATATATAATGTGTGTGTGTGTGTGTGTGTGTGTGTGTATACCAGTAGCTTTGAACAACCTATTGCTGCTTTTAAAAAATAATTACTTGATTTAATATCAAGTCACATATAGGATGTCACAATTATGGGAGACAACTGAGAATCCGCAGTCTAGTCCTGCTTTAAAGATGAGGGAGGGTTAAGCTTGGGGCGTGGGAGTCATTTGCGTCAATGACACCCTTAGCAAAGATGAAGGTAGGACCCCAATCAACTGTTGTTAGACCATCCCTTTCTGTTACGAGGCACAGCAGAGGCAGAGATGTCGGAAGAATGATAATTCATATTACTTCTGTCCGCAGTCACGCTACTCTCTCCTATCAGCGGGCACCACCTGGAACAAAAGGCACAGGGCAGCCTCCCGCGCAAGGCTTTTCCATTTTACCGCCGGATTGCTCTCACGCTTTTGGGGAAAGAGTAACCTTAAAATGATAAATGTTTGTCCTATTAAAAGCTCCTCCAGCACAAGCATTATTGATAGTGTGCAAAAAAGGCCATCCATTTTAGTGCAAATGAAAATTGAAATGGAGAGAACATCATGTTTTTTTCTCTAATATATCGTGCTGGCTCAGGAGCAATGGGACCGGTGGCGGCTGAAAACAACTGTCCAGAGTCCTTGCGACCTTCGCCTTCCTCCCCCTGGTGATCAGGGGACACCCGGTCCGAAAGCAAGCGTGCTCTGGCACACCCATATCATAATGTCATCGGCCTTCGCAGGGTGGTCAAGACTCTCACAATCTGGTATCAACCTTAACCTTGGATTTATCTTCTATCACTTTCAGTCTCAAAACAAACGTATTAGTTATCTGAGAGAATTCTCATTATTATTCCTAGATTGCTGTCTGTTTTTCCAGTCTCCTCGTGCATTGTTTTCTGTGCCCCCTTTTCTTTCTTTTTTTTCTTTTTTTTTTTTCCTGGAAGGCTGGCTAACTCTCTTCTTTCTCAGCCCGGCCCGGTTTCCTCACTGGATCCGTCTCCCCACCTGCTGGTCCGCACACTGTGTGAATGGTGGCGCCATCAGGGCATTCCCGTTATTGCTTAAATGTATTAAGGGTGCTCTATTACATGGGATTATGGTCAGCTGTATATCTGTCCTCTCATCTAGAGGGTGCATTTCCTGAGCTGAGTGACCCCAGGAATCTCTGCATCTCCGGTGCCCTGCACAGTGCTTAAAAAATGTCAGGCATTTGCATATTTGTCTAAAGAACAGAAACTGAGTTAAGTGGTGAATGGATGGAGAGCATGTGTGAGATCAGAAAGCTTCACACTAATGGATTGTTCTTTTGTAAAAATATATATTTTATTAATTTTTTTACAGAGAGGAAGGGAGAGGGATAGAGAGTTAGAAACATCGATGAGAGAGAAACATCAATCAGCTGCCTCTTGCACACTCCCCACTGGGGATGTGCCCACAACCAAGGTACATGCCCTTGACCGGAATCGAACCTGGGGCCTTTCAGTCCTCAGGTCGATGCTCTATCCAACTGAGCCAAACTGGTTTTGGCTGGCTTGTTCTTTTAGAAGGCTGTAGAGGGGATAAATAATGATGAAAAATAAAATAATAAAATAATATTTTTTTAAAAAATAAGGCTGTCTCAGCTATAGACTCAATCTTAGCCACAGTCAGTCCCAGTGATCAGGAGTTGGGAGCTTTCACCTGGGCAATCAACCCAGCTACTAAGGCTTGTGTTGTCTGTATTTCAGCCAACAATAACTTTCTAGGAGTAAGTGGTTCATATTTTAAGATGAAGCAATCTTAGCCCTAGCCGAGTAACTGGGTTAGAGAATCACCCTGATACACCAAGGTTGCAGGTTCAGTCCCCAGTTGGGGCACATACAAGAAGCAACTAACAAATGCTTCAACAAGTAGAACAACAAAATGATGTTTTCCTCCTCTCTCTCTCCCTGCCTGTCTCCCTCTCAAATCAATTAAACATTAAATTAAAACGAAGCAATCTTCTTCCGTGCTGTGGCAGAGCACTTGGGACCCTCCATGCTATGTAATTAACATCTGGGCATTAATCCTTTCGCTTTGTCACTGGGTTTAAACCCTTTGCTGGTGATCATTTTCTCCTGATGTGACAATTTCAAAGCAAACTGGCAGTTCATTCACCAGCACTTAAAAGTAATAAGAGAGCAAAGATGTCAGAATGAAATACACGTTTCTTTGAAAACTCAGGCAACTATTTTGAGATCTGCTTAAGCATACAAACCTGAAAAGGAGCAGGATGAAAGAGCAGCTGAATTGTGATTTAGTTCAGAGAGGGAACCATTAGGAAGGCGGTACTGGAAAATGAAAAGAGGATTAGTTTTAGAGTCTTGAGGTCTGGATTTGCAATCCCAGCTCCACTTGTTTTCAGATGTGCCACCAAGCTAAGTCTCCATTTCTGTTGTCCATAAACTATACAGATTCATGTCTACATTGCAGCATTGTTGATGATGCAGTGAAATAATATATACATAAGCTCAGAATCTGGCATGCTGTTGGTGCTCAATGAATGTCCCTTCACTTCTCTTTAAAAAAAAACCCCAAACATTCTGACATAGCGTTTATGATATTGCTGTGACTTTCCTTAGCATGGGAAGGACAGCTGATTTGGAAATGGGGAGGAAGAATCAAACACGTATAAGGAGGTAAGATCACTCAGGAACTTAGTCAACCACTCCAGATACTCCAGGCTGTTCCTGTATCTGGGATGTGAGAGAAACCAGAGGGTCTACTTGACCTTACAATGCCCTGCTGGTGCAGCAGCTGAAACCTCTGAGTAGATCAAGTGAATAGGGCATTTTTAACATTGAGCCGAAGCTCCTAGCTCATAATTTGGATTCACCATGATAGAAAGATAAGGGGCTTTGGAGCCAACAAGTAATAGTTCAAATTCTGACTCTGCCTCTTCTTTAAAAGAAAAAAAAATATATATATATTTTATTGATTTTTTATAGAGAGGAAGAGAGAGGGATAGAGAGTTGGAAACATCAATGAGAGAGAATCATCGATTAGCTGCCTCTTGCACACCCCCTACTGGGGATGTGCCCACAACCAAGGTACATGCCCTTAACCGAATCAAACCTGGGACCTTTCAGTCCGCAGGCCGACACTCTATCCACTGAGCCAAACCGGTTTCGGCTGGCTCTGCCTCTTCTTAAAGTCACGAGTCATAGTTATGCTGTTGGTAAAATGGTAGTACAGCACCGTATGTCGGCGGGTGGCTGTGAGTATTAAATTTGATAATGCACATCAGCAGTTAATATAGTAACTGGCACATCATAGGTGCATGGCAATCCCGTTTTCTTCCCATCTTGGATCTGAGTATGGCTTTACCCTGAGAGACTGGGAATTAGTCAATAAAAAGTGATATAGCAGGAGAGACTCATAGGAATCACCTCCCCCAGAATTTTACAGCTATATTAAGTAGGTCCCTAGGATTCTTCAGAGGTGTCCTCTAGGCCACCTAAAGGGTGGCAGAGTTAATCCATTTTAGTTTGCTTTGTGTTTCACAGAAATAGTGGTGCTTAGTAGTACAAGAGAAATTTATCAACAGAACAGATGTCTGCAAACCAGTGATTTGTTGCCAACCCTCATTTTGCATTTGAGTAAGCTCGAGCCAATGAAAGCTTGGGGCTTTCTAGAAGTCATCCCACGTGGGGAGACAAATGGTGGTTTATCTGGTCCTTAACACAGAATTGGAACATGTCCTAACATCCATAAAGTCATGTGAGAAAATGAGTAGAAACTCTTCCTGGGAGAATATTATTACCTCCTACCTATTGTGGCTTTCTCCCCAAAGGCATCTCTCCCCCAAATCTCATAATGTTGTATAAAATAACTCTGTTTATACAGCAATTTGCAAAAAGAGATATTTAAGTATTTCTAGCATATAAATAAATATTAATAAAGGAAATGAATAGGTGTCATGAAAGATATACTGGAAAGGTTGGAGATGGACAGTCAGATCTGGGATGAGGGTGGAGAAATAATAAACTCAAGAGCAACCTTTCTAGGATGATTGTAGATACTGTTCCATGACCTGGAATATGGTTGAATCAACTCTCTGCAGAAATAAACATATAAACATAGAATGTACTTACATCCAGGTCTTGGGCCAGAGTTCAGTTCTAATCCTGGCTTGGCCACTCACTTGCTATAAGCATATTCTACCATGTGGCAGACTTACATGAGATGGATATTCCTTTAGAGGGTGATCATGTATCTTAGATCATTTTCAGTTACAGATGACTTCTATTTTACTTTCTGGGTGTCTGTGGGAAGTGAGAAGTAGATGATGGAAGAGGACCAATGTTTTCTACTGTATGGATACCTAAAATAATTTATTAAAATCCTGACAGGGATCAAACCCCATAAAACAAGCAACCCAGAAATGGAAGGCATGGAGTTTGTGGCTTGCAATCTCCTTGAACAGAGTAACCTCTGAATCCTTTAGGACTTCTGGAAGGTTCTAAATGACCTGGTGCTTTGTTCTTTCTCCATTTGGTCCACAGCCTCTCTCCCTTTTACATGTACATTGGCTTTCCCTCTTGCAGACTGAAGGGCTTTGCATGGGCTGCTCCTGTCCCTGGGATGTGCCTTCTCTTTCACCTCATCAGCATGACTAGTCAACCTCTACTAACCTTAGTCTCAGCTACTGTGTAACTTTTTTAACAAGGAACTTGCCCTCCTCAAATTTAGTTCCACTATTCCCATTTTCCTTGTGTATTAAATCATATGCTTTGTCTTCATGGTACTTGTTTTATAGCTTGCATGTGATTATTTAAAATATACCCCACCCCTTTCAGAATTATATTTTTTATTTATTATTTTAAAAAATATATTTATTGATTTTTTACAGAGAGGAAGGGAGAGAGATAGAGAGCTAGAAACATTGATGAGAGAGAAACATCAACCAGCTGCCTCCTGCACACCCCCTACCGGGGATGTGCCCGCAACCAATGTACATGCCCTTGACTGGAATCGAACCTGGGACCCCCCGAGTCTGCAGACCGACGCTCTACCACTGAGCCAAACCGGTTTCGGCCCCTTTCAGAATTATAAAAACCATGATGTCAGGGACCATGCTTATTTGACTTTATCTATACTTCCCGTGCTCAGGATATAATGGAAACTCAAGGAATATTCCAGTGAATAAATATTTGCCCTTAATTTACCCATTTGTTCAACTGCTATACATCTTTGGGTCTAATAGGTACCAACTTAGCAAAAAACAAAATGAACAAACAAACAAAAAAAAACACACACCCAGGAACTAATGAAAAATAGAATTTTATAATAAAGATTGAGCATATTAATTTATATTAATATAATCTTCATTATTATGTTTCAAATGAATATTACTATTTCTTATTTAATGATTATTTGATCATAAAGATAAGGAATCCACTCAATGATGCCCAAAACAAAGGCTATCTGGGATCTTTTAGAACCAATTGCAGAAAATTGAACTGTAGATCTTGAAACAGAAGTCTTCAGGCAGCCTCTTTACTGCTTTTCTTTCTGGCTTTGTGATAAAACTTGTCATCTTTGCCGTATCCTGAACATGGAAAGATTGTCTTTGTTTCAGAATGGTTTTCTCAGTGAATCTCCTAATTATTCTCCCTATAATGGTGGCTTGCACAGGCAGTAGCTTGTCATGAGCCTGTCTTCATCTCTACATCTGTGACCTTGTTACTCCAGTGCCCAGTATTGTCTTACTCAGACTCTGCCTGGCTCAGCTTGAATTCTCAAGAGGCAGACACTGTCATTGGTTGTTGTCTATTCAATAAGGTGGTTTCCTCAGGACCTTACTGTGTAAGGTTTTCACAAAGACATGCAGTGTGAATCCAGAGCCCCGAAGCAAAGATTCATGCTCAGTATACAGCCTTTAATAAGAAAATAGAGAGGTAATAGATATTTATAAATTTTCCAATTAAAGTATTTAATGAAATAATTTTGCTTTTGACTTTGGAAATATGTTCATCTGCATTATTATTCTATGGGGAATAATTTATTCCTCAATGGCAAGAGGTAGCTGAGGTGCTAAGAGTACTACGCGAATATTATAAAACCAGAGGCAGAAGCAAGTCTTCATTCTTGGTTTCAACTTTGTTTTCACAAGGCAGGGACAGTGTCTATGATTAAAAATCTGTCTGTATACTTTGTAGGTACTCAGTAAATATTTAGACAACTGTCCACTTGCAGAAGTGTGGATGTGCCCACATTTAATGTAGGACATTGTAGGTTGTCCAAATGATGCCCATATTTCAGGCTTGTGAATTTGAGTTATGCGAACAGTAACTTATGTAATAGGATTTTGGGGGGTGGGATGCTGATAAATGGCATTCTCATTCTCCCTTTCTTACTTCTAAATAAACTGAGACAGACAAAAGATTAAGGAAGAAGGAGAGAAGAATAATTGTATTACCTTTAGAGCCAAAATAGAGAATAAGACATAGTTGTCACATACAAAGGGCTTCCTAATAACCTGCCTCCCTTTCTTGTCCCCCTCCCCCACTTCTTTGAAGTACAGAATTGGACTAATGAAATCAGCTCTAGACTGAAAACTTCAAGGAATTGCTAACTCCCATCTTATTCAAAGTGCTCTCAAGATGAAAAAATGATGAAAAGCTACCTGACTTATTTTATGATGATAGTATGATTTTGATACTAAAACCAAAGGAGATTGTGAGTAAAGCAAATTATAGGCCAATTTTATTTCTGGTATAAATAATAAAGTCTTAAATAAATATTTAGCAAACAGAATCTAGTTTATAAACAGACAGAGGTGGATTTACCAAGGTGATCATGGAATTTGAGCCTTTGAGTCTTTCAGTTGCAAGAGCTCTTTCTAAGTCATATTGTCCGATTTTGAAATTTTTTTTTCTTAAGGAGTACCCCCTTCCCCTCCAATGTATAAGTTTCAGGTCCTACAGAATCTGGATTGTCTCCTTACATACACATATACACAAATCTATCATACAATATAAACACACCATAGCAATCAGGATGGTTTCTAAAAATGCTGTAATCTATTAACCATGATAATAGAAAAAAAGAGAATATAATCTAATCATCTAATGCTATAGAGAAAAAAGTATTGAATATATTTCAATATCTATTTTTGATAACAGAATAGAATTTACATGATAAAGAGTAACAACCAAGAACTGTCACCAAACATTATGCTTTATTGCAAAATGTTAGAAGCATGTCCTTGAAGAAACAAGTGAAGGAGGGTACCTACTATTCACTTTTGCTACTTCTATTCTATACCAGCCTTGAGATCATAGCCAAACCATTAAGACAATATAAACAAATAGTATAAAAGAGGAAAAATAGGAAACATTTTATTTAAAAAGAAATAATTGCATTTATAGACATACCCCAAAGAATCTAATGATGAATGAATTAAAAGATTCAGCAAGTTTATCTAACACAAATTTAAAAATCCCAAATCAATGACCTACTGATGCACAAACAACAATTCATTAAAAGATTTACAATAAAACGTCACTTACAAAATAAAACATTTGTTATAGATTAATGCACTCAGTACAATTCAACCAAAACACATCACTGTTAAATAAATTAAGAAAATTCACATGGAAGGAGTAAGAATAATCAAAACAGGAAAATAATAAGGAAGTGACATTCACTATTGACATTGACTATTCACTAGTGACATTGACCTATTATAAAGCTCTAGTAGTTAAGATCACCTAGAGGTGGTGCAAAAATAGCCAAGTAGACTAATAGGACAAAAAATAAATTCCAAACAGAGACCTTTATAGATAGGGAGGTTGGTGAGACAGCAACATACTAGAAAACCAGTGAGTAAATCAGGGGCTATTCAATGAATAGTGCTGAGACAACTGGGTAAAATACTGGGAGGAAACGGTTTTATCGCTTTCTCCTGTAAGACATGTGAAGTCAAATCTCGGTAGAATAAATCTACAAATGTGATCAGCAAAACTTAAAAACTTTTGGAAGAAAATATGGAAAAATATTATGACTTTAACATGGAAGAAGATTTCATAAATAAGCCACACAAAGCATAAAACAAAGAAAAAGATGCAACTGACAGACATAAGAGGCACATTTTTACATAACAAGACACATCATAAAATAGAATTAGAAGAGGATGCACTGACAAGAAATAGATATTTGCATCGCATATTGACAATAAATGATGAGTGAATTGACCTGAACCATGCCTGCACACCTTTCCTAGTATTTTCTGTATTCCCTGCTATGTGATTTACTGTTCCTACCAAGCAGAAACTAGCTAGGACTTAGGCAGGGGGCTGAGGTATCAATGATGAAATAATAGGACCAGATTTTGGTAAGAAAGCAAGACCCTGGCTGTAGGGGACAGAAGACAGTTTCCAGCCCTCATTCTTGAATCTCCTTGGGCCCAGCTTTGCAGCAATGAGGCCTTGTGTGACAATTTTGCAGTGTGATATGACAAACCACAGAACCTCCCAATCAACTCCTTGGTCCTTCCAGAGATTCCATTGATTTTCCAATATCCTTTTAATACCATTTCTGCTTAAACTCGCTAGAGTGTGTTCTTCTGCTTGCAAATAAGAACAGCAACTCATACAATTCATATCCAGAACACATAAACAAGCACTTACAGAATCAATACAAGAATTTCAAAATGAACAGGACATTCAGAGGAGAAAGCCTGCACAGACGGGCTAATTAGTCTATGAAAATATGCTCACCAACTCTACGAATCAGGGAAATGCAAAGTAAGGAAATGCAAAGTAAACAACCAAGTAATGCTTCACACTTACCATATAAGAGGACTTTAAATGTCTGTGAAGACCAACTGGAGGCAAGGGTGTGGTCAAAGAGCACCTATCACTATTGCTGATAAAATGATAAATTGGTACAAGCGTGTGGGAGAGCACACAGTATATCAAGCAGGAGCTGTGCATGCCTACAATAGCTAAAACTGCCCTTGTAAATCCATAGAAAACCCCATGTTGGGGGAAGACAGTCTCATTGAGGTTTAATTCATCTTACCTCCTGCCTTGGAACCATTTTTTCCAGTTAATAAGTAATATAAGGTATAAAAACCATTTTTTTCTGTGTTTAGGGATGAAATTATACCAAAACCATGTACCTTTAAGTGTTATAACTGTACTCAGGGAGGTGAGAAGTCTAGAAGCATAAGGAACCTGTGCTTGAGAGGCGTCTTTGCCCCCACATCAATGTTGCTGTTGGATGTGAACTCGATGGTATATCAGATAGGATCATATACTTTTTAAAATCATTGTTTATCTCTGCTTTATAGACCAAGCTAATGCAACTGAATTTGCAGAATTCATTGAGAATATGATGTGACTCAACCTTAAGTAAAATTGTTTAATTGTTATAGAACAAATCCTAATTAACAAAAGCATTCTAGATATATATGTGGTTCTACCAATGTGGCGTCCTTCAAACATGCTCATATTAATGTCTTCATACTCATTCATTTATTGTGGGCCAATTCACAAGACAGCAACATTTTTCTAAAGTGTTACCACAGCTACAACTGTACCTAAAAAAATCACAGTTAGTCCTAATTTTTCAGTGCATGTGCCTGCCACACAATATATTCCAACATGTTAACCCCAGGGAATAGGCATTGTTAAGAGCATGGTACATACAAGGTGTTGTGTACAGCCTGCTCTTCAGGAATTTTATGCCAAATTGAAGACAATCTTATCAAATTTTCAAATGACAAGAGGCTCAGATATATAGAAAATATTTTCAAATGCAAAGGGGGAGAGAGAGAGAGAGAGAGAGAGAGAGAGAGAGAGGGAGATATTAATGTGGAATGATAAAATAAATAAAACAACATGGAATTTAAAAGAACTAACTGTAAGGGGCCTAAGATAAAAAACCAGCTACTCAGATTAAAAATGGAGAAGTTAGGTACCAGAAGCATTTGAAAAATAATTCAAAATTTTAATCAATAAGAAGGACATTCCGATAATAAGTTGCTTTGGACTGCATACTGCAGAGTGAGAATTCCATGAATTTAAGTTCAGGGTAGTTGATTTTGTAAAGTATTAAAATTATGAAAACATACTTTAATCATATTGCTTATGAGAGGCAATCTTTAATATATTTATAAGGCAGTCATTAAAATTCACTTAAACTAAGACAGTCAAATCTCAATAAAACTACCAAGTAAGTATCCAGGTAACGTCAGATTTCTGTTTTGCTGAAAACTGCCTCCTACACAGTAGGCTTCCAACCTTCCCTCAGATGTGAGGGACAGAAACCTTATCTAAAACAAAGCAGGGAAGAGAAAGAGAATTTAGTGTAGGAAATATGACAGGGCTGGATAGCTGGCCAGAGTTCTGGAAATGTGATTTGCCCAGGAAAGATAAGAACAAAGACATGATTATAGCAAGTCCTTCAAAGACATCTTAGATGTGGCCAAGTCTGGGATTAAAATGAATGGATTTGTTTAGATACATCTAGCCTAAGATAGGATGTCTTTCCACATTGATAGAACTAGAAGATGAAAAAGAAAATCACCAACCTGTTCTTGGATAGATGAGAGAATGAAATGATTAGAAGGCAACTACATAAGTCATTCTCAGGGAGTGTGTGCCCTAAAGAAATTTGACAAGAAGACAGCTGAAGTTAGAAGGCACTATGTGGGCCAATCTAAACCAGGAAGTCTCAAACTGATTAAAAGAACATATTGTCTTAGGTTGTCTCTTAGAATTCATTTATATGTAGGCTGCTTTCTGTGCAGCCAATTTAAGAAATACATATATTATTTCCAACCGGGCAGGTAGGTATCTTTTGGGGCATTTGGGTGGAAAAATTTTTACGTTTCTCTACTCCAAAATACACAAATTATCTTTCTTAGTGCTGAGGGCAGATCAATGCAGGCAGAGAGTAGACTGAACTTGCCCCTGCCTTTTTGTCCTAGTCAGGCCCTCAACAAATTGGATAATGGTCACTCACATTGTATAGGGCCATCTGCTTTACTTGGTCCACTGATTCAAATACTAGTCTCTTCAAGAAACCCCACACAGACATACCCAGAGATAATGTTAATGACTTATCTGGGCATCTCTTGGACCAGCCAAATTGACAAAAAAAAAAAAAAAAAAAAATAACCATTACAACTGGTCTCTCACATGTTTCCCATAATCTGGGCAGGCTATTTTCCTCATAATACCCAACCAGCCTCCTCCACTCCACTACTATATATCTATATTTCTATATATCTATATCTATATCTATATCTATATCTATATCTATATCTATATCTATATCTATATCTATATCTATATCTATATCTATATCTATTTATCATCATCTATATCTATATCTGTATCTATATATTATATATCTCTATCTCTATAGTTATATATATATATTTATCTATATATCTATGTATATCTATATCTACATCTATATTTATATCTATTTCTAGTTAGAGAAACAGGAAGAGAGGAAGAGAAACATCAATGTGAGAGCTCATCTGCCCTGAGGAAGGGAGAGGGAGAGAAACATCAATGTGAGAGCTTATCTGCCCTGACTGGGAATCGAACCTGCAACCTTTCCATGCATGGAATAATGCCCAAACAACTGAGCCATATTGGCCAGGGCTCCCCAATCTTTGATATATGTAGGCCATGCTATTACTTGCCTTAGTGCTGTTTTCCTAGCCAGCTCTTTTATTCATCTATCCAAATCCTATTTACCCTGTAAGAAACAACTTCTAGTCCAATTTTTCTAGGAAGCATTTTTGGTCTCTTCCAGGCCTTGCCAATAACCCATTCCCTCTGCTCAGTTTAACGTTTCACTGTTTTTCCTTGTGTCATGTAAGATTTTTCTCCTACTTGTGTCTATACAGCACTGAATTCAGGACTCATTTGTTGTGATTGTAAAATTCAACATACACGCTCATTTGTGTGTCTCTGTGCCTCTTCTCGAATCTCTTACAGCACGTATGACACTGATAAGCATATAGTGAATTCTAAACAAAATAACAATCTTCCCAAACTCATAAAATTGCAATGAGAAGACACCAAAAAGAGATGTTTATTTCTGTAACATATCTCTTCTGGACATTTTCTTGAATTCTCCAAGGCAGTCATTTTCATGGAATATTGTTAGTAGCATATAGATTTTTTTTTTTACAGGATTCCTAAAAAGCTTTAATATCATGTACTTACTCTTATCATACACCTATATTAAGAAATTAATTAATCCCCAATTATTATCTAATACATTTATTCGATATTAAGTGAATGGGCCATATATAGACACCAGCAATTTCTTGGGCAACTTTAGTCTCCAAAATCAATTCATCTGATCTCCTTGCAGAATTTGGAGTTTGCACATTAAAGTTTTCCTGAAGATTTAGATCTCTCCCGGGCTTATGTAGCTGTTCTCTTGGGTATTTGTGCTTTTGCCAAGTTCAGGTATGAGCTTTCAGCATTTGATGACTCATGTTATTATTTCAGGATGCTTCAATGTGTTTTTTTTTCCTTTTCTTTCTGCAACTTTTAGCTTCCTATCAATGAACTCTAGATTGTCCAGCAGGAGTGGCAAGGATCAAATCCACTTTGCAGATGGCTGCCATATTTCTTTTTTCCTTTAAATCCTTTTTGTGGGTGAAAAGTTACTTCTATGACCATATGGTTTACCATGAAGTACTCTGGTCTTTGGTTCTCTCATCCCCTTGTGGGTACATTTCTAGAAAAAACCCTGTAACTCTCATTTCCTCTCAAAAAAATATCTGACTATGAAGACTTAAATGTATGTAGATGTACACTCACCTAAAAATTAGTTGAATTGCAAGAAAGTGATTCAGGATGTTTACAAGCACCCCTTTCAGTGCATTTCAGTCTGTTTCACCCCTGGTAAACCACCAGAGCTTCTGGCTTCCCTAACATCTGCATTGTCCTGCATACTTCCCAAGCAGACTGACAATGCTGTGCAGACATCCAAGAGAGCCTCTCTCCTATAAGAATCTTGCCATTTGTGAGTGATAACCTGGGAGAAACTCTTGGGGAAAATCCCTTTTTTAGGATCTGATTTGAATATCCCCAGCTATCTGAGGAGGCAGGAAACCCGGGACTTATTCCCAGCGCCGCCCTGATTCCCACTGTGGCCATGGGCAAGCCAATTTACCCCTCTAGACGGCAGGCTCCTCATGTGTAAATCCCTAGAGTCGGGCCAGATGATTTCTGAGGCCCACTTGCAATCTTCGGTGCCGTAAATTTTTTCATCATTGATATTCATTGTGATTTGCGAAGAGATGAGAATTTCGAGCAAAGCGTTTGATTTAAAGCCTGTGCTCAGAAGTGCCGTGTATCGGGTACAGTGAATACTAATGGGGGGATTTAGATGTTTTCCAGGATGAGCTTCAGTGACTTCCAGAATTTTCTCCAGAGCTCCAGATTGAACAATATCCTCTTCCAGAACCATTATTCATTTCTCATAGTGAACGTGAATAACAATAAGAGCCAAAAACTACTTATTTAATTTTTTAGAAATGCCAAGCGTGATATAGATTAGCCTTGCCAATATGAATCACAGGTATAATACATCGGCCCGCGAGGGATGTGTTCAGTCATCTTTCTGCCTGGAAAGGGAACACTTAGCTTGCTACTTGTTTTTGTAAAATCTCTAAAATAAAAAAGGTAGCGACAATGACCTAACTGAATACTGAATAGAACGTAGGAAAACCCATCTCTGGCCCAGAGAAAGCCCCGTTGGAGCCCTAGTATCACGAATCTTGACTTACAGCTCTTACTGAGTTATCTAATATTATCTGTAAAGCGATGGCTCTGGAGTTTTAGTGAGCATCAAAATCACCTGGAGAATCTGTTAAAACGTGAATACCTGGCCCCAAATCCAGCCATTCTGATTCAATGGGCATGGGTGGGGTCTGAACATTTGTATTTCCAACAGGTGCTCAGGGGAGGTCCCCACCTTTGTGATGAGCCCACTCTGAGTCTGATTGTTCTAAGCTATTACTGCATTACACACAGACGATGGTAACTAAATGTTGACAAAATAAATAGGATATGCAATGCACAAATAAATATATTTTCTGTGCTTAATGATTCATCCTTTACTCTGATTCTCAAGTTCCTAGTTCCTAACATAATTAGTTAGTGTACAAATAATAACACCCAGCTCTTGTGGTTTCTATTGTAAAAGGAGAAGCCTTATTCAGATGTGAGATGTGTTAGTGATTACTGTTCTAATGGTACTAGAACTCACTGAAATGTGATAGAACTGTACGTTGAGCCTTTGAACAGAAAGGTGAGTCTTAAATCTTGTACAAGGGCTTGCTAAGCTTCTATAGGCTAGATTGGGAACCGAACTCCCATGTACAGTAGGCCGCCATGTTCACAATTGTTCTATATCTGGAAAAATGCATCCCAAATTCCCAAGTTAACTTTTATAACACACCTATTTATGAATTGGAAAAATACAGTGATAAAAACAGACTGTATAGGCTCCTCCCTGATAGAGAATTTACACATAAGGGAGCAGAGAAGGCTAGAATAAACCCTTTGGTACAGGTGACAGTCAGAAACGTCATTATGAGCTCATGTTTACAGACATATAACTATAGATAGATGTGTATAGGTACATGGATGTGTGTGTGTGTGTGTGGGCTATGTCTGCAGAAGGCACCTAGAAGCAATGAGACCTCAGTAGAAGCAAGCACTCCTAGCATCTGAATCTTGGTTTCTAAACACAGTTTTCCAATCAAAGAAGCCAAAGGGCCTTTAAGAAATGACTGATCCTAGTGCTGTGGTGCAAAAGATACAGGATGACCCTCGAGAATTACAGTGCCAGAATGTAGAAAATGCTAACAAAAGATACAGACTCTATAGGTATCGAGTAATAACCCAAAGAATAACATAAGCCAAATTGAATATAACTTTTAAAAACTAAAAAGAACAGCCCTACTCATTAATATCCTAAGGATATCTCCAATATCTGGCTGTTAAGCATCTTTTCCCATGATGTGAAGTACGAAGGATTTGAAGTCAGAAACATTCATTTCAAACTCAGTTCTGATGCTTATTGTGTGTCTTGCTGAGTTGTGTCACCCTCGCCTTGATGTTCCAGTTTGCTAGATTCCTTTTCAGCATTGTGAGGAGCGCCACATGAGATAATGCATGCGAAAGCACTGTGGAACTAGAAAGTGATATGAGGATATTAGTTATTATCTATTAGCTTTATTATCCTGCTGCAGTGGTTTTTTTTCAAAGCATGGTCTGGAACCCTGAGGAATTCTTAAAACCATTTTTTTCAAGGTCTTTGAAGCCACGTTATTTTCATCATAATTGTAAGATGTGAGTTGCTTTTTTCACTCTCATCCTCTCATGAGCTTAGGGTAAAGTTTCCCAGAAGCTGTATTCCATGGGATAGCATCACCGTTTTAATGAGACGTGCATTGTTTTTCTTGTGTTTTAACAACCTCTCAGTTTAAATTTGTAATATCATATCAATTGACATAACCCATAGAAGCAAAGCTCTCAGTGTTTTTGAAATATTTTTAAAACATAAAGAGTTTTGAGACTATGAGTTTGAGAACCACTATTTCATTTCATTATCATTATACACTCCAAAGTGATAATTAAAGCAGAATTAAAAATATATATATTTTTTTACAATCTAGAATGTTAAAATGGAAGTGATATGGGTGATATGTGAATGGAAGTCAAAACAGCAAGCATTGCCCTAGCTAGTTTTGCTCAGAAGATAGAGCATCAGCCTGTGGACCAAGGAGTCCTGAGTTCAAATCCGGTGAAGAGCACATTGCTTCCCTTGCAGGTTCCTCCAGGGCCTGGGCCCTGGTTGGCACATGTGCAGGAGGCAACCAATCTATGAGTTTCCTTCACAGCGGTATTTTTCTCTGTCTTGCTATTTCTCTCCCACTCTTTCTAAAAATAAATGGAAAAATATCCTTGGGTGAGGATTAAAACACACACACACACACACACACACACACACAAAACAAAAAACCAAGCATCTTGTTTGTCTTTTAAAGGATTTTTTTTAAACAGGAAAAGGAAGGATGAAATGATAAAGGTACTTAGTTTTTTCAAGGCAGGTACTCTTATATTATTTATATATTTATTATTATTCTTTTCATGGCCAGCTCAAGTGAGCCACACTTTGGTAGTTTTTCAGTTTTCCATATTTCAACTCATATTATACTGAAGCTTCGATGTTCTGTGTCTGTTATTTCTCAAGAACTTGACAATGACTGGAGGGTTGACAGTACAGGCAAAATCTGATGCACATTTCACATGCACTGTCTTGAAAGTGTTGGAAGAAAGAAGTTAATTATCCTTTGATGGCCAACTGACTGCATGCATATGAGGATGCTTTCCTCCTTTTCACACATTGTCTACACTTAATTATTCTCCTCACACCCCCAATGGGTTTTGTTTTCTGAGGTTAGATGATAATTCCATGCCCTCATGCTTCTTTTGACTTAAATATTTCATTGCTCTCTTGGAATCAGTTGTGTCCTGGTTCCTAAAATCAATGACAATTTTATATCTTCAAAAATTCAAATATTTTTTAAGTCTAGCTACTCACAAATTGCAGCCCTTTAACATTTTTCAAATTGATAAAGAGAAGGATGACATTCAGAATTTCAGAGAGTTTAATTTGCATATATATCTGTTTTGTAAATTTGGACAAGTATGATCATATTTAACGAAGGCCAAGATGTCAATTTTTATAGAAAGTAAATTTTTTATGGCCTTTAATTCTAGATTAAATCATTACTAGTGATATGCTCTATGTTTTAATTAGCAAAAATGGGTTCCAATATATGTAGGTAAGTGCGGACATAACCACACACAGGATAATGGGCAATGTCGAGATGTTATTGAAGGAATTTCAGTTTTCCCTCTTTTCACATTGATCATCTGCCTGAATAACATAATTACAGAGCACAGCACCAAGGAGAAAACCAAGGACCTCTATGGGATCCCTGATCCTGAAAAATGCAACTCATTGATTTACAGATTGCTGTTGACAATTCAAAAACAAATGCTTTAATAAAGAAAGTTGTTTTTGAATGTTAACATAATAACTCTGATAGGAAGCTCTTTATAATCAGAGGCTAATCATTATTAATTCCTTTGACATTCAGTGCAGTGACATTAATTATATCAAACTCAGCAAACGTCGAACGTAGTCTAGAGCTCTATAGCAAATGCGTTCCAACTTGGAAATCGTTGTTGTACAGTCAATGGTGCTACTTGATTCAACTTTGAGCATTTTCTTAATCAAAGTTATCTTACTCTTCTATATATATACTTTTAATCCTGTTTTGGAAATAGTTGATAATTATTACCTATTTCTTTCTCTTAGATTCCATGACTTTGAAATTGTTTGATCTAATAAAAACAGTTTCTACTTTCCATATTTAGATTTTCCTCCCCAGATCTCTTTTTTTGAGTTATGTACATTCTCATTATTTTTTTGGTCCATGAAAGCTTTAATTTCTTTTTACCCATTTATTATATTATGCAAATTGGGGAGTGACTATGCAAATAATTTCTTCCCTTCTGAAATCTAGTTGTAGTAGAAGACAAAGTCTCGGAAATCTAAATACTAATAAATGCTACTTTATGTTGTCCCCAGAATGTCTGTTGGTTTTGTTACATCATCATGCTTTTGTTGTTATTTTTATCTAATTTTTTTTGTTTGTTTTTTTGTTGTTGGGAATGTCTTACTTTAGGGCACATGTGTCAAACACAAGGCCCGCGGGCCAAATCCGTCCCGCCAGGCCTTGGAATGTGGCCTGCACCGCGCTGTCATCACTGCACTCCGCTGCGTTTCCATCACAATGACAGTTTATGACTGTTCAGTAAACCATTCGGCCCGCGATTTAGGCTGGATTTTAGATTTTGGCCCCTTCTCTGATTGAGTTCGACACCCCTACTTTAGGGACATGGCTATGGCCAAAGGTATGCAGGCTTTGTTGTTCATTTATTGCATGATCCTGAGAAAAATACAATATTCACTATAATGGAGAATAATTTTAGGCATATTGTAAGGATTAAAAATTATAATGTAGCTCAGAGCACATGAGTTATAATCACTCATTTCATGATGAGTCACCAGGGCTAGCCTTTACTGACCACACATGTGTCAGGCCATGTGAAATTACACATGTCATCTCTTCTAATCTTTAGAATAACCCACGAAGGGGCTATTTAAAGACAAAGAAACTAATACAGAGAGATCTTTAATATTTTGGTAGCTAGTAAGTGAAGAAAGAGCTAGTGGATTGGCGATCTGAACTCAGATTGGGGTCTGATCTTAGAACCTGTCTTTACCATGAGTTGTTTTTTCTATATTTTTGTTATTTAGCTATTACTCTTATTATTAGATAAATTTATGCCAAAGAACTTAGTTATTAGTCAATAAAATTCCTTTTGGGAATTCTGAAACAAGGTAAGAGTATTGGTCTAGGAAAATTCCCTACCTGCAAGAGGTGTTGAATAATATTTGGCTAGGGGATTGTCTAGGTGCCATGTGTCAATAGTATTTCTTTTTTTTCCCTTTCTCCTCTCTTCCTTTGCCTTCCCCTCCTACTCTGTGTTTTCTCTCTTTCTTTACACTCTCCCAGCCAGGCTTGCCATTCAACACCTAAGGAAACTTGAGCAAGAATCTTAACCTCTCTGGGTGATAAGTGTTAGCACTTGCTACTATAATAATAATGATGATGATGAGCAAGAATCTTAACCTCTATGGGTGATAAGTGTTAGCACTTGCTACTATAATAATAATGATGATGATGAGCAAGAATCTTAACCTCTATGGGTGATAAGTGTTAGCACTTGCTACTATAATAATAATGATGATGATGATGATGATGATGATGATAATAATAATAATTGAATAATTTGTTCTCAGAAAAGATGAAATGTGAGGATTTTCTGACCTTGGTATAAATACTAAATCTCCACTGTTTGATGTCACTTATAATTAAACAGGTAGTTTCAAGTGTTTTTTAAAACAAAGTTTTGCTTTTAGATGAGCAATAGCATGTCATTTGTTTGTATTTACTTAGGATGGGGCTGGCATTATTGTCATGTCTTTAATACTATCTTGTCCAATCATTTGCTGAATTACTACTTGTTTATTAGGACTGATAAGGTTTCCCAAAATCCATGTCTTAAGGACATCAGATACCTCACCTTTAAATAGAAGTGCATGTGTATACTTACCGTTTCCCCGAAAATAAAATAGTGTCTTATATTAATTTTTGCTCCCAAAGATGCGCTAGGTCTTATTTTCAGGGGATGTCTTATCTGTCTATGCACTAGATCTTATTTTTGGAGGATGTCTTATTTTCGGGGAAACACAGTAGGTAAGTCTTTCTAGGTTTGGAAGGACATGTGGGGCATTTTGTAAATCAAACTGACTTAGCCAGGCAGTTAGGATGCCATTCTGAATAAATACTCAATAATTGATATTTAGAACACATTTTAAAGTGAATGAAACATGACCCAAATCTGTCCTTTGACCTAAATGAATATACTACCAATTTTTATCCAATGCTCTAAGCCCCTCATATGGGTGACTCTTGCCAAGATTTGACATCAGATTCACACTCAGAATGGCTATGAAACTTGTGATGTTTAAAATATCATGTAAATATTGAATTCAATTAGCAAACCTGCAGATTCAAAGTTAGACTGTGGCATTTATTTATTTATTTATTTATTTATTTATTTATTTAAAAGGGGGTGGGGTGAAGGAATGTGTGTGAGAGAGAAACATTGATTTCTTGTGCACTTCTTTATGCATTAATTGGTTGATTCCTGTATGTGCCCTGATGTGGGACAGAACGTGCAAGCTTGGCATATTGGGAGAACAATGCTCTAACCAAATGAGATATCGAGCCAAGGCGAGAGAGGCTGTCTTTGAATCACAAGGTGAATTCCTTGTGGTGTCCCTGGGTAGACAGAAGGTGTGAATAGCAGATTACGGGTTAAGCCTTGAAAGATTATACATATGAGGACGTCAAGATGGTTTTCTGTGATGCTAGGAAAAATGGAGAGTGGAACAGACAGGAAAATACAAACCCTTGTCTTGACTAACAGGATGCTGAGCCTTCTGTTCTATTTTCAACCTTCATTTCTTGCACAATTCTCAGTTCAGTCCCTGTCAGGCTTTCCTTGCATTTGGCTGAACCCGGATCTGCACATCAAAAGTTGATGAGTCCAGATGTTTAGTGGAAATTAGTTTGCTCATCACTCTGACTGTTTAACTCACAACGCCAGCAAACCCTGGCACACCCTGGCCACAGAGGTAATTTGGAACACGTTAAAGGAAAGGTAGCCTTGAGTGGAATGAGTTGTCATGGTGATATTGTGGAATGCTGAGATATCTATCTACACTTGGACATACAATAGAAATGTTTAAAGCAAAACTTTTCAAGGCTTAAAGCAAACCTTTTCATTGATTTGTATCATCATCATCATCATCATCATCATATTCAATAAAGCACAGAAAGAGAAAGAGCACAGATTTGGGGAATTAAACATACTGGGTCCTAAACCTGGTTTTACCAATGACTAATCTGTGATTCTGGGCATAGTAAATTACCTCCCTGTGCTTCAACTTCCACATTTGTAAGAAGGAGATAATAATGGTAAATTAGATTATAGGTTTTGATAAGATAAATGCATAAAAAGCACCCAGTTTGGTGCTAACAAAGAAATGACTCCCTGTCTTTGTCCCTGTTAGTTCTGAGATCATTAATAAAATTATCATTAGGCTTATCATCTACCTATGGAGTATGGAGGCTTGTGCTGAGGTATAGAGTTATCCAAGAAGATCTGTGTGCATCCATGTGATAAATGTGTGTGTGTGTGTGTGTGTGTGTGTGCATATACATGCATACAGGCAAGGAGATAACATTTTCCTTTGCTTTAAAGCATATTTAAGCATATAATGCAGTGATTAGGTAGTTATCACAGTTTTAGTTATTTATTACATATACATTTATTCATAGTTTTCAAAAATTTTATGTTTATTATGGATCTTATAAGGAGAGCAGTGGTTTCCATTTTATAAAGAAGAAACAGAGAGTATTAAAGGTTTTCCAAGTTTATTATTCAAGAAATTGATGGAGACAACTCACTCAGTCCATTTCTAACCCATGAGAATGGCTTTATACTGAGATGTGAGATGGAAAATTTTTGTTTCAATTCAACCTAGTTCAGGTCTCTTTCCCCCAAGGTTGTCTAGCAATGCCCTGACAGCCTTCTTTCAAGGTTGTGTTCCTATCCTCCAATTAAACAACTCTTGGGAAAGGGATGTAGTCTTTACTGTGGTGGTCACCACTTTCATGCTCCCTCTCCAGGTCTGAGTGACCTCCTCGAGGGTTGGAAGCTCTTCTGGAGCACAATCCCCTCCTTCGTGGGTTAAACCATGGGAGCCCTTGTCTGATCTCTCATGCTGGGCCATCCTCACTGCTCCCTGGCATATCTACTACTGGGAAACAAACTATACCAGCACTTGGCTCTGCTGAGATAACACACATGGCTGAATCAGGACAACTGGGGCCTGGCCAAGGCTCTTCCTCTCCCCCCTTCTCGCCCCTTGTCATATCCATGAGCGTTCTTTGGGCTTTCTCACAGCAAGAAAGCCTCTGTCCGTAACAGTGTTCTCAGGGACAGGAGCTACTAAGGCCTAGGCCCCAAACCTGGCACAGCATCGCTTTCTGTTGGTGGCTATGTCAATGCCACCCCATACTCTTCCAGATTCAAGAGAAGGGGACATAATCTACACTTTTAGGTGGAAAGTGTGCCTCCAAATTTGAGACAGCCTTGAGATCTTTTCACCTACAGGGATCCACATTCCACTTGACTCAGGTGTCCACTCACCCTGGAGGAGTTATCATTAAAACATGTTTATCCCTGAGATAAAATTCCCTCATTTCTGACCATAGGTCTTTTGTCTCCTGGGAACTCTGTTTAATAACTTATTGGGAAGGATCTGAGAGTCACATAGCCAGGTCTCATCCCCCAAAACTGAAAAAAATGTCTTCCCAATTCCTGGGGTTGGGATTGGCAGAGGGAGATATTTTTATTGTGTTGTGGCAAGTCAATTTTCTTTAAGAAACTAAATGATTCTTCAAAGTTAGGCACATATGGCTCATCCCAGCAAGCCCCAATATGAGTTATTATGTCTTGCCAATTTTACTTCTCATTAAATTTTCCTGATATAAACAAATAAATTTCATGGGTATTGAAGGACTAAATAAACGAGTACATGAGTGAATGAGAGAATACACAGTATTGAAGGAATGCATATCTGTAATCCCCGCCAAGGAGTCCATTCGTTAACAGAATCAGATACTACAGCTACCTGTCTGTGTCAACAGACACCCGTCCTGAAGGGGCTTAGACTCTCATCTTTTCCTGACGGTGAAATAGAGTAATTCAGGTTCAAGGTTCTCAGTCCATGGACTGCCAAGAAGTGGCAGCTGGCTTTGTTTACTCTCCTATGGTAAGACTTTCAACAGCTCACTGTGATAATGAAGTCATTGTTAATTCTTATGTGGGAGCCCCTTAGGCAAATCCCTTTAAAGCACTAATTTCCGAGATAACTCAAATCAGACATCAAATTGTACTTTTCATAAAAATTCAATGAAACACCAAGCCAAAGGCAGGACAGATGTTGCCCTGATGAGATGATCAGTGGATTGTTTTCTAAAAGTTCATTTATAGGTACATCATTCTGTGTAATACGCTTGTTAGTAGTGTTCAGAATGTCTGGCTAATGAGCCATTTCAGTAGTTTAAAGTCTGAAGTGGGACCCTGGCAGCTGCATTCTTAGTGAGCTCCTTAGGGGATTTTGGAAGACATCAATGTTGGGGATTCTGTTTGGTACATAGGTGCACACACATACATACAGGGTGCCCCCAAAAATGAATTCACACACTTTGAACAATTATAAAGGCAGTGTTCATTAAAATACATTTTATTTTCTAAAATGAGCTATCAGTTGTAACAGTGTGTATACCGTTTTGGCGGGGACATCCTGTATTTGCACAAATAAATAGGTACTCATGCCTTTTCCAAAAGCATAGAAGTAAAGAAGCCAAATAAAGGAAGAGATAGTCAGAGATGAGAGATGAGAGATGAGAGATGAGAGAGAGAGAGAGAGATGAAAAGCACAAAAAGCACAATTTGTAACTAATCAGGTTTTAATTTCATTTTATCTCCAGTCTATTCTCTATGATTCCAGGTTACTTTTTTTCACCACAAATCTAGTTATACCCTTATGATTAAAAAACAACAGTAAAAATTGTTGATGCTCAATCCATGTGGAACAGACTATAAATTACTGATCATGACTTTTGAGACCCTTCCCACTTTCTCAGACCTATTGTTTCCATTTTCTCCACATGTTGACTCTAGCCGTACTTGGCTACTTACCATTTGCTCAACAAGGCTTATATTTCTACATTTCTGTGACTTCCTTGAAGCTTTCTTCTTGGAATGCTCTTCTCCCAATCTGGATTGAGAGATATACCTCACCATAAAGCTAAATCTCAAGTTATTGACCTTTCTTGACACTATCTAACAGTTGAAGACATAAGATTCAGAACATCTATTTTACCATAAAAGTGATTTGGGGGAGAGGGGTTGATGCGAGCTTATCATTTTATGAGGTTAGTAGAAGGCAACATTATCGAAAACTATAAGCCTATATGAACCATCCTGGGATTGTTTTTAACTACCAAATTTGTTAATGGTTAATATCTACCTTAAATATGTGCAAAATACATACTTCATTCCTACTTCATGATGAAGATATTTAGGTCTATGGGTCTATATTCAGATTTTGAACAGATTAATTTTCCCCCTGGAAAAAACATATAGCTCTATACCCCTGCAAACTCCCTCCCATTACCAATACTGACTGAATAAAAACCAGGACTTCCGACTCCCCGCCCCCCCAACATCTCCTGATAAAAACTGTGAAAAATGCAAAAAAAAAAAAAAAAAGTTGAAAGAATTATATAGTGCACACCTATGTACCTACCATCTGGATGCTGCCATTATTGTTTTGTTATATTTGTGTTATCATCTGTCCACCCTTCTAGCTCTTCATCTGTCCATCCACTTACTCATTTTATTTGCCATGTTTCTCAATAAGCAAGTTGCAAACATCAGTGCACTTCTAATCCTCTTCCCTGTTAATGCAGAATGTTAGACTTCCATGTGAAAGCTTGGCAGTGCAAGCTTATGCATTTCCCTTCAACCAATAACATAATATCTACACTATAATCTTAAACTGCATGTGGTCTAGTTCCTGTCAAAAGCATGATTAAACTGAGCAAGCTCGCCTATTTCTCTGGTTTCTCACAAAATTATCCTATCACTTCACATTACCAGAAAGCAAAGAATTTTTGATAATGACAGCTTAGGTATTGCATACATTCCACGAGAAAAGTGATTTGATAATATGTGAGGTCAATATAAAAGTTTGCTAAAGAGCCTATGTTTTTTTCTGCTTTTGTAGAGCTATGATAAAGGACAATTTCCTTAATATGACTTATTATCCTTAACCTCGAAGTCAAGGGCTACTGACAGGTTGAATGAATAACTAACAAATGCTAAGAGACATATTCCTTGAAGTTACAGTTACTCAGGGGAGCAATAAGAATAGTGACACAGGAACAGGGGAAGAGAAGGTGAGGTTATGGTTTGTAAATTGACAAATCTAATGTTAGAATGTGATTTAGCACTGTGACATTAACAGCCAGAAACACTAATCCTGAAAATAGTAAAATATAGGGACCTTTTGAGAAGTGTACTGGTCAGGAGAGGGCTGTGAAAGGAAGGTGGTGATTTTGATTATAAGACCTTCTGCAATCATAACCAGCATCAACCAAATGTATATTAGCACATATATACATATATATATATATATATATATATATATATATATATGCATAACAGCACATTATTATGTGTCAAGAACTATTCTAAATTCTTATATTTATGTGTTTTGAAATTTTAAAATTTTCTTTATTTTTAATTGTTTTTCTTTATTGATTAAGTTATTGCATAAGTGTCCTTTTCTTTTAATCATTATAGAAGTCCTAAGACATAGATATTATTGTTGCAATTTTGCAGATGTGGAAACTGAGACTAAGTCAGGGAATGGGTTCTAAAGTCCCTGTTCTTTACTGTTGCATCTTGATAATCTTTGTCAAAGACGAAAATACCCACGAGATGCGTTATTTCCAGCCACAAGTGTCAGAAAAACTTTTTTTTTTTTTAAATCTTCTAAGCTTGCTTTTATCAGGTAATAAAAATCTTGTAAGTGCTACAGAAACCCCCTCTCTTATTGGTTTTGGGAAAAACACAGACATAAATCTGCGGCTTAAACATTACAATTATCTCACTCCCATTTTGGCTACCTGTCTCGCTTTTATTTTTAGCCTCTGTGTGTCTAGGTTGTCAAAATAGCCAAAGTAAATAAACAGGCAAATGCAACAATAATACACGATGCCCCATCTCACTTGTGTGCTTCTAGCCTGATGGTTTTACTTAACATTCTACACCTTTCATAGTTTCTGGCATTGTTGTGACTTCTGTGAGAATGCTCCCCGAGGATTCAAAATAATCGTCAAGCCATTCCCTAATCAAAATTCATGAGGCGTTGAAAATGCAACATGAAAATCTTCACTCAGGTTACACAAGGAAATGGATACACCACTTGCTTTTCACTAATGAGAGGTTTTCAAAACTGGTGGATTCTGGGAAGAAAACCTGATGTTATCAAGTCTGTTTTTTTAAGCCTGTAAAGGTATCAAGAGAAGATCACGGGACTTAGATTTTCTCTGTGGGTTAATGCTTCCTAGTATAAAAGTTTATCCTTGAGTGAATTTATTCCTCAATCTTCTGATGGCCTGCTGCTGGCCTCCCAAGGGTTATCAGGATGTGTCTGCTCACAGAGCACTGGACCCCAGGTCTAAGCTCTCCAGGAAGAGTTCCCGGTTCCTCCAGACTGAGACCCACACCGACCTAAGATGATCTAACTTTTCATCACTTAGTGTCAAGCAACTCTCATCTCGAAAGGGATCAATGTGTTAAAATAAGCTTTAAAAGCCTTCTGAAGGGGTATCACCTGCCTTAAAATGTTTAGTTCCTCTCCTTCCTTCTCAGTGATGATGGATATGTCAGTCTCTGGAACTGAGGTGAGCTAAGGAAATGCTTGCATTCAAGCTAAAAAAGGCACACTGCCAAAGAACATCACAGAGTTGCCGCCCGAATCTATCTCAAAACAATCAAAGGAGAAGTTCCCCTTAGTGCGACAGTACCAGCTCCCCATGGAATTGAAATGTAAGATGTGAGCAACTATGCCTGACTTCACGGGGCGTTTGTACTTTACCGGAATACCATGCTGCTGCTCCTAGCATAATAAAAGGACAGGATCTTAGCACTGAAAATGTAGAAACAAACACACTAAAAAGGAGTTTGAGGTGATGTTATTAAAGCCATCAATCGATGAATGAATGGTATTGTGTTAAAATAGAGAAGAGAGAAGATCAAAGAATTGATTTGGTTACTGTGTAGAGAAGATAGAGGGTGGGGCAGGAATAGGAGCAGAGTCCTCAATAAGATAAGGGGTGGGAATGTATGGCCTGAGGGCCTTATAAGGTCCAGGTAATCATTTGGTCTGACCCTGCCAAGGCATTAGGGGTGAGTTAATTAAATGTTTGACCAAGAACAGCAGTCTAATTTTTAAGTTGATAATTTTAGATGACCTGCGAAAGATGTTATAAATATCCAAATGGCCACTGGCAGGAAAAAGGTTTCCCACCCCTAGCTATTGCCACTGGTTATTAGATGGTTATTGCCACAGATCATGTGTCAGGTGGTAGTAGGGTAGATTCTGGTGGAGGAAGTGAAAATGGAGAAAAGTATGTATTTGGGGCACACATTGTAGACATGGAAGACGGAAAGATTACTGATGGATTACATACTAACTGAATCACAGGTTGAAAAAGGAAGGAATTGAGATAACTTTTAGGTGTTTGGCTTAAGATGCTAGATGGATGTTCGTGTCATTCACTGAGATCAAAGACTTTGGATGGAAACAAGTTTGGGCATCTAAATAAGCACTTGCATTTTGGGTACAAGGAATACATGATTGATTTCCAAGTGGCATTTGAAAAAGGACTTGAGCTATTTTAATATGAGGTAGTGCATACTATGATCACACATATGTACAAATATCCATAAGATCGATCCAGAAAATGCATGAATTAGATTTCCACCAAAACACTATGGATAGTTCCTGTTTCAAGTTAAACCCAAGGCCTAATTAAGTTTGCAAACATCATAAAGTGGTCACTTCTTGGACAACTTCATGCTTTAACTTATTATGCATAGTCTAAAGGCATAGTCCAATTTATTGAAATGAAATCTAAAAAATAAATAATATTATTTATCCATAAAAGAACGAAAGAAACAAATTGCTGAATTTGATGCAAGGGGTATAAATTGCAGTTACTAGTGACTTGTACTTTCCTCCAACTGTATAAAACACGAAGGCTTAAGCATGTATGTCCAATAAATGGCCATTCGTATATCCTGTCTCTTCAATTAGGCTGTAAGCTTTTGACATTAGGAACAGACAATGTTTTATGCTTCTTGGAATTCACCTAGTAAACTAGGAACATTGTACAACGAAAAGAACTGAGATTGTAATGTGAATTAATGGTGCTACTGCTTACCACTCTTTTGACTTTGAGAAAGTTACCTGCCTTGAGACATTTATACTTCCTCATCTGAAAACTGTAATACCTATTCTCTTGTAGTCGCCTTGAAGATGAAATAAGGAAAGTTTAGCAAAACCCAACACAGTTCTTGGCATAAATGGAAGGGCTCAATAAATGTTAGTTTCTCTTCCCTAAGCATGATTCTGTGGACAGAGTCAGTAAATATTTGTCAAACAGATGAGTGACATTAACTTTAGAATATTATTGCCATTAATTCCTAATGTGCCTTACATTTTGGGTCAAAAGGACACTCTTTCAACCCTTTTCTATTTGGTGTTAATAGCTGTATAGTGTCACAGATCACAAAACCATACTTAATGCTTGTTGCTATTATTAATCAGCTGAACACAGCCCACAGAATATAATTGAGTCAGATTAATGTAATAACTGAAAATGAACATTAGCATTCGTGGGAATGGGAATAAAATTGTCCCCATCACAAGTTAAATTACTGCTGCTCTTCATAAATTTTAAAACAGCTGACTCTGAATTTCCACCTGCATCTTTTAAAAATGATCTTTCTATCTGCCCATTATTTTTTTTTAACAGATATTTAGGCAGAATTTCATCTCAGTTGTACTTACAGTAAAGCTAGAAAGTGGCAAGGGGGGAAAAACCCTGTTTCTAATTGAACAATTTATACCAATATTACTTAAATCATAAGTGAGAAGTTAAGAGGAGTGAAAAATCATTTTTCTCAAATACTATTTTGTCATTGTATTATGTATGGTTATTCTCTCCTTGAAATACTAATTTGTAGGATCCCTTATTCCTAAATACTATGTCATAAAGCATGTGTACCATGGAATGCTAGGTCCCAGGCAGAAAATTTGGAACTACTTATTTTTAAAAAATATATTTTATTGATTTTTTACAGACAGGAAGGGAGAGGAATAGAGAGTTAGAAACATCGATGTGAGAGAAACATCTATCAGCTGCCTCTTGCACACTCCCTACTGGGGATGTGCCCTCAACCAAGGTACATGCCCTCAACTGGAATCGAACCTGGGACCCTTGAGTCTGCAGGCTGACGCTCTATCCACTGAACCAAACCATTTAGGACAGGAATTACTTATTGATAAGCAAATAAATATCTTTTCTAAGGTGTTTCTAGTATCCATAGTTATTTCTGCTTTAATTTCTAATAAGCCACAGGCATTGAATTCTTCTAATAACATTCATATCTACAGACACAGACTCTTCTTTATCACCGAGTTAAGGAAAGTGGTTTGTATTTTACCATGTTCTGCACAGGAAATCAGAACATGCTTGAGTCACACATACTGGGGTGGGGGTGGGGGCAGGAGGGATGCTACTTGTTTAACTAGGAACCAGATTTTTGGTCCATGATAGATCCTGATTGTTCACAAAGCACTTCAGCCTTTCTTGATAGTCTGGTATGTCAGGAAGTATCTAGCTACTATGTCAAGTAGCTGGCTTCGTTGGAGAAGGTAGCTATTTCAAGGATGCATTCTGAGGAACAAGTAAATGGCAAACATCTTAAAAATGCAGACTAAATTAAAAAGAAACAAAGCACAGGAAAACATCCTTCTTGAGAGGGAAGCAGGGTTTTCATGCACAGAAGACCTTTACATGGAGACTTTGAGCAAAAGCAAGTAAAACTGGGGCAGAAGCTAGGGGCCATGCGGACCTAGAGCTGGACTGAAGCTCTGGGAGACTTACCTGTTTCAAGGAGGTGGTAATAAGGAGGAGAGCTTTGGGAGAGGAAAGTGTTGTTAAGTTCACCCCGATGGTATATGAGACTGAACCCAGTGAAAGCCTCTATAAACCTTTAAGATTCTGGAGAGGAGGTACAGGGATCTACTCATCTTGTTATTAAATACTAGAGACCTGGTGCAGAAAAATTCATGCACTGGAGGGAGGATCCCTCAGCCCGACTGCCCCCTCTTCACAGTTTAGGAGCCCTCAGGGGCAGGAGGCAACCTGGCGATCAGAGGGAGGCATCGCTCCCATTACACCTCTGCTATTGCCACTGCCAGCAGTGTATGCCTTGGCAGGCCCTGGTTACCTGAGCCTTGGGCAGCCCTGGGCGGTTGGGGGACTGAGGGGCTCTGGAGGTAGGTGCGAGGCAAGACTGAGGGGACTAGGCACCACCATCTTGTGGCTGTGGGTGCCACCATCTTTGAGGGCATGGCGTTTAATTAGCATATTTTTTCCTTATTGGCTGTGGGCACTGCCATCTTTGAGGGCAGGGCAGTCAATAGCATATCCCCTCCTTATTGGCTGTGGGTGCTGCCATCTTTGCATCCACGTGAGGGTCAATTAGCTTATTTCCTCTTTATTAGATAGGATGCCATTTACCAATCTAGAGTAGCTTGCCTCTCCTTCCTCTCTCTTTGGCCTCCACTGATAGGGGACACAATCCAATTCCACCCAGAAACTTCCAGAAAGAAGAAGAGTGACAAATTTGCTCTCTGCTTGAGCTAGGACATCCATCTTCTGCCCTTGTATGTCTATCCTCCTGGCTCTCTGGCCTTTGGACTTGGACTGGGAACAATAGCTATTTTTCTGGGGCTCCAGCTTACAGACCTGAATCATGACACTTCTCAGCCTCCAAAATCATGCGAGCCAATCCCTCATTGTCAACGTCTTTCCAATCAGGTGTTAGGCCCCATGCAGTCCAAGATTCACATACAATTCGACTTCTCCCAGAAGGTTAACTATAGTCAGCCTTTGCACCTGTGAATTTAACCACAGATTCTAAATGGTACAATAAACCTTCAATTTTGTGGACCGACCACAATTTAACAGACTTTGGATTCAATGGACAACATTTCTGATCCATATGTCATATGTGAAAATGAACACCCTGTTCATTTTTAAATGATTTTAACCAAGATTTGCTTATAATTAAATCAGCAGATTATTTTTTTTGTTATTAATTCTCTATTATTATTTTTTTAAACAAATTTTAGCTAATAGGCAATATATTGGAAAAAACACTATGTAAACCACTGTAGTAAACCAGCATAAGTAAATATTACATACCTACAATTATAGTTTACATATTTAAGTGCAAGAATCACCGCTCCTGAACATGTTTTGGAAATGATTAGCACCTGATCACACCACATGGCACCTGGTAAGTGATTTTGTTGTCTCGTGGCATGACTTTCTGCAGCAGGTTTTTTTTTTTTTTTTTTTTTTTTTTTTTTTTTTTTTGTGTGTGTGTGTGTGTGTGTGTGTGTGTGTGTGTGTGTGTTTTCCTGCAGCAGTTTTAACATGAGCAGACAATGGTCCATGTTTGCTAAGCCACGCCCCAGCCACGCCCCAGCCACGCCCCAAACAAATGTATTTGTTTACTTACAACACTTGTACCTGGAGTGACTGGTGAATGCTTGCATTTACTAGACCTATTCAGTATAAATTCAGAATTACTGTAATACACATAGAAAACTTTTCTGTGACACTAAACTTCCGAATTAGTCCATTATATTGAGGTTTTGTTGTATTTTCCATCTGCGGTTTGGGAATCTGCGGTTGGGAATCTGCGGTTGGGAATATGAAAATACTGTGTCGCTTCCGGTTGATTGAATTGAAGATGCAAAGCTCCTTGGATACCGCAGGGCGACTGGATTTACTGAAGACAAAATAAAGTCCAGGTTTAAGTGGGCCTGTGCAGTTCATACCCTCGTTGTTCAAAGGTAAGCGCTTGCTGTGTATTTATATTGGTTCGTTCCTCTGGTGAACCCTGAGGAGTACAGTTCTGTTTATTAAATTGGCAAAGATTAAGACAATTAATAAAACTCATTATCGGTGTGATAGATAAATTGGTACTCTCAAGCATTTCTAATGGGCGTGCATATTGATACCTTTGAGAAAACAGTTCTAACATTACTTACTTTTAATCCCAAAATTCTTTTTCTGGAACTGTATCATAATTAAGGAAGTGCAATGCATAAAACTATAGATGCAAAAATATCTAGCATTGCTTATAATAGCAAAAAAGTAATGATATCTTAAATAAATATTAAAAAAACATTCTGATTTATAATATTTATCACAATACTGTAAAAAGGATGTAATTTAAATAACAAATAAGAATAGTTAACATTACTATTGCGTTTACTAAGGGTAAGGCACTGTGGCCACTGAAATGATTATATAGCTTTGTACTTATTGACAAAGAAGTAACTATATCTATTTCATGTTTTAAAAAAAAGCCTACAAAATGATGCTTAATATAACCTAATTTTTCTAAATAGATAGGCATTCTATAATTAGCATATTTATGGAATAAGTTTTTTAATAAATATATGTCTAGATCACTCATCTCCTCCTCTCTCTCTTCTCACCCTTTATTCTTTGCCCCACTCCCTCCTTTTTTTCCTCAGTCATGAAAACAAATATTTTCCATGTTCTACAGAGCAAATTAGTTCTTTCGAGTACACAGTCTTAGATTCGGGCTTCTTTTGTGAATCTAGGCATTAAAATTACTCTGCTCTAATTAAAGTCTTAGACATTGTGTCTACTCTCCACTACCCATCTGTGTGATATGGAATCTATTTTACAGTTTTAATTGTATGTCTCAATCTTACTATCAATACACAGAACTTTTATGTTTCTTATGGTGGACTGCTAAATAATTCACACTCTACTGTAGTAAATAGCATATTACAATAAAGAGTCCTTGAAAAGAGAAGCGTATTTTTTTTTTATCTCAACAATAAATTCATGTTTAGAGTAAATCTGAGGGCTTTGACTACATTTAAACATTCAAAGCAGTATTGTTTATCTGGTGGTATTGAGCCAAGTTTTAGACATTGGAGAAAGTTTGGGTAACATCTGCTGGATTTCAAAAAACTGGCTCTTTTGTACACTATTATGCTTGTATTTTTATTTATACACTAGAGGCCCGATGCATGAAAGTAGGTCTTCCTTCTCCTGGCTGCCAGCACCCGGGCTGCTTTTTTCTGGCCTCCTTCAGGCACCTGGGACCCGGGCTGGCTTCCCTGCTGGCTCGGCTTCATCAGGAAGGACGTCTGGAATGACGTCCGGTCTAATGAGCATATTATCCTTTTATTTTTTTAGATTTTTTAGATTTATGAAAAGTGGGAAGAAGCTAAGAAAACATCCAAATCAAAGTATATATTCTTATGAGAAAAAAAAATTGAGTAGAATCAATTTTACAGCAGGTTGAAAAAAATGCTATATTGCAGTAGTTTTATGTTTTGTTTTTGCCATATTTACTTATCAGAATAATAAATTCACCGGAGTTGGGGGAAACGAATGGATATAACTCTGTGTTCTCCAAACAAACAATCCAACAAAAGTTAGGGACAGCGATCAGTTGAGCTACGGAATAAAAACGAATAGCTCTTTTATTCTCCATCTTCTCTTTCATAGCAATCCTGGCATTACAAGTCCTGTCCATAGCCAGTCATTCCAGACTTGGCATGCTCTTTCATCTCGGCAGTGCTGTCAGACAGCTCTGGGGTTGCCCTTTCTCCTGTGTTGACAGTGATCCCTTCCCCCTGTCCAGTGATACTTCCTATGAAGGCTTCCTTGTGACATTAACTGACGGTTCTCTAGACAAGAATGTATTTGAGGGTAAATCAGCAGCCACAACCAGAAATCTCCAGGAACACGAGAATTCAGAGAGTGCACAGCCTCAGATGTTACAAAAACAGAGAGCTGGGAAGGGAATGCTTCCCACTCCTGCCCTCATGTTCTGACTCCTATTGGTGCTCATTGGGTCCCCTTCACCACAGTGGACTCTTGCCACCAGTATGTTGACCTTCATAACTTTGCTGTGCATTTGTTCAGATATTAATATGCATACATTTTCACTGATTTATTTACTTCTCAGTGTACTCTCAAAATAGTGCATCCGGTTAGGCAGAAGCATAAGGTCTAGCTTATGCTGCACATGTGTATTCATCCCAACATTATGCCAACACACTTTTCAAGCTTCCTACTGAGTTCACTCACTTATAACTTCCAGGCCATTGGCTATGTAGATCAGTACTTGCATACAGGCTTTCTCTGGAAGGAGGCACCCCTCAAGGATGAAGGACAAGTGAAGGTCATCTCTGGCAGCCTACACAACAGCAGGGAGAAAAATGTCCTCTTTCCTATAGATCTGTGTGGTCCATCACGTTATCGATCACATACTTCAGTGGTTAATTTATAAGGTTTACAGGAGATCAATGGATTACAAACATTTTTTTAAGAGAAACAGTTCTTTTTGTTCCAAACAACAGCTTATACAATATCTTTTTATATAAGAAAGCCAAAAGAAGCTGCTTTCCCAGAATGTCCAAGAAATGACCCCTAAGGTAACTCCACAGCTATTTAGATATCCAGTGTTTCCTGAAACTCATTGGAAAACCACCTAGATGGATAATTGCAAAGCTTGGCTGATCATCAGAATCAACTGAAACTTTTTTCTTAATAAAGCAAAATCACACAGATTCTTGGGCTTTGCACTTAGACACTCCTGTGGTCTAATTAGGATACCAATATATAAAGACACATACACACATGTAAATATTTATTGCCTACTGCATGGAAAACATGTAGGTGTTTGGGATAGACTGGTGAGCAAAACAAGACATCCTAGAAAATGATAAACAATACACATGATAAATAAGTCATTTTTAGTGAATGTTGGAAGATCCTAAGTGCCATAAAATAAAAAGGAGAGCAGAGTAAGCAGACAATTTAAATAGAGGGGTTTAGATTAGTGTTGAGGTGACATTTGATAAGGAATCTAATGGTATGGTTATCTGGTTACCTATTCCAGTTGACAGATAATTGGGTTCCTCAATTGTGGCACCACTGACATTTGGGGCTGGCTGATGCCTTGTTCTAGGGGCTGCCCTATGCTTTGTAGTTTGTTCAGCAACATCCCTGATCTCCATCCTCCAGATGCCAAAAGTATCCTACCCTCCAACTGCTGTAACAAAAAATGGCCCCTATATTGCCAAAGGTATCATGGGAGCCCAAATCATACTGATGGAGAACCACTGTAATAAACTGCATAAATAATTTTGTCTTTTTCTATATTGATGTTATCTCAGCACTGACTATTATGGGATCCATCTTCCCATTGAATCATAAAATGTTATTTTTGTTAAATAGTAAGTCCTCATATTTTTGAGGGTCAGAGTCCTATTCTATTATGTTTCAAAAATGTATCTTTTGCTGAATAAATAATCCCTTAATTATTATAACTTTGCAAGTCTTACTGTCTCTTAGGGCAACTTCTTCATCCTTATTCTTCTTTTAAATTAACTTAACTGTTCTTGGCTAAATACCTTCTTCCATATGCATTTTCAGCCCAGCTTGTCACAGTCTATAAAAAACTGTGATGGGATTATAAGAGGAATTCATTAAATTTATAGATTAATTTAGAGGGAATTGACACCTTTATGAAATTGATTCTTCCCATCCATGACCAAAAGTATCTCTGCCCATTTATTTAGGACTGTTTTATGTCCTTCAGTAAAGATATTATTCATTTTCTTCATATAGGTCTTGGACCTTTTTGATAGATTTATTTCCAGCTATGTGATAGGTTCTGTTGCTAATGTGAACAGTGTCTTTAAGAATAATTAGTACATTTCCTTAATTGCTGTTTCTAGTGAATAGGATTGCAATTAATTTTTGTAGTTTTAATAGGCCAATCTTGCTCTTTCTTTCTAGAGATTTCCTTTAGATTCTATTTAATAGTCCAGGAGGACAATCATATAATCCGTGGATTATGAATAAAAAAATCCTTTTCAATTCTTTTACTTCTTATTGACTTTTGTTGTCTTTTTGTTTCATTCTGTTTCTGATCTTAAAATGATTGATTCTAGTATTTTGTCTTAAGTGCAGTCATTGAAATACTTTTTTTGTTACGTAACCTTTATTAAGTTAACAATGATCCCTTCCATATTCATTTTGCTATGAGTTTTCTCTCTCATGCCATTAATATTATCCAATATATATTTTTTTACCTATTGAGATGATCATGTGATTTTTCTCTTTTATCAATAAGTGAAATAATTACATTAACATATTTTTTTCTAAATTTAACCATTCTTACATTCCTGGAACAAATACTCTCTAGAAAAGAGAGCAGTTCCACTCTGTAAATAAGAAAGCATCTGTTATATTTCTAGAGTGCTCATCCCTAGAGGAATGAGCTGACCCCCATTTATAGCAACTTGAAGCATATTCTACTTGGGTCTGCCTATAGCAATAAACATGTAGATCTTTGAATAAAAATCAACTATAACGTGAACATTTATTTAAAATGGAAAAGAAACCATAAAAATTACAAATTTCAAAAGCTGATCAATATCACAAAATCTAGAAAAGTGACTTAACAGTTTTACTCTTCAACTGCTTGATGTTACACCACTTTAACACTTTTTTGGGGGATATTTCTTGGCACATAGTTTTTAAGAGACAATTATTTTAAAATATTTTCTATGTAGATTCTGGACAAATAATTCAGTCTTTCCTTTTTAGCACGAACAACCAAAATTAGTTTTTAAAAATTATTGATAGTGAGGGTTCATAAAATGTGCAATCTTTATGCATACACCCTCGCTGTTGTGAATTTCTGTTTCATAAATTTTCTGTCCTCTATAAACTCCACCAGAGTTCTAATCAATTCACTTTGGCATGATTTCCATAAAGGTTATGGGTGCATTTAGAAGTATAAGCTGCATTATTGGAATATTTGTAACAGAAGAAAACTTTTGTTTTGAATAAATCCTCTCATGATATTTGGGAGAAATTTCCAGAGACTTGCTTCTGGCTCCACAAAATTCAAACTTGTGTCTCTCCCCTGGCTCACACACTACCGTTACTGAGATCTGAAGGATAGCTTGAGATTGTGATAACACTTCTGGTGGGGCGCTTTGACATTGTGTCATGGTGAATCCTCACAGTGGGCAGGAGAAGTATTTATTTCTGGAAGCCATTCCCACACTGGGGACGACAGTAACTTAATTATACACAGAAGTGACTTTAATCAACTTAACTATATGTCACAAAATGAAAAACAAATGCATCCCCCAAAACGCTCTTGACCAAATTACTATTAGTTGGCACAAGGGGAAGTATGGAGAAAACTAGTGGAGGTGGAGAGAAAAAGTGGTCTTGATGATCAAATCGAACAAATTTTACAAAAAACATGTGACCATATGCCATTGCCAAGGCCTGTTCCAGGGTCTCAGGGAGAACCTGTGCAATTTTAGGACCTTGAAACTTGAAATGTATTAGCTTCATGGTTAATCCATCATGGTAGGGGCCACACATTGAGTATTTAAATAAGTAAAAACAATTGAAAATGTAATGTGTGGCCTTAGTAAGCTTATCTGGCCTATTTCACAATGTATTTCCTTTGCAGCCTTGTGAGGTGGGGACAGAAGCTCAACTTTTCACAGAACATTTACCTCTATTCTGCTAATTAAAATATGATGCTCATAAATCCTCTCTCTGATACAGAGCTCGCTCACTGAGACAAAGGCAAGGAAAATTAACTTTAAGAAAATGTCTGATAATTAAGTTCTAATTTCCCTTCCCATCCTGACAATTTGCTTTCTTTTCCTACAGATAGAAATCAGTTAACCTTTTTTCCCCAAACTCGTATAGCTCCCACTAATACTTGATAATAATGAACTGAGCACTACTAGGTCTTGCATATGACGGATTCATTTACTCAGTGATCAAGGATAAATAATAATTACTAAGCGTTTTAATCCCAAAACATTCATTTCCATTTGTTTTATCAGGAAGGTCTTTGGAAATAGTGAATAGACGCTCTTGAACCTGCCCTTTGTTGGAAAACAGCTCCACAAAAAAAAAGTCAAAACATCTGCTCCACTATCTTCTCCCCCGAATACATTCATATTTCTGAGAATTACTGGGGAACTCAAGTGGGAGAACCATTCTGAGGAACTCTGCAACAGATAATGTTTTCTTCTCTTCCTCAAAATTTCCCTCTCTGTGTATTTTTCTCCTTTCCTTCTAGGCTGGCCCCATATGGGTACCCAGAGCATTCACATCATCACTGCCCTTCTCAGTATGATATTAGGGAAGGTTCTGAGTAGCCTCCTGTCCATAGAGATGTCAATTTCAGATAGATTTATTCTAGGTGGTTTGATTTTCACTGCATCTTCTGCTAGAATTCATAAAGCTTCAAACACACACACACACACACACACACACACACACACACACACACACCCCGGCACAAAAAATGATTTTCTTTGGAAATGCTCAGAACAGAACAATAAATGTTCCTCCAAAATGTAACCAAAAAAGGATTTAAAATAAAATAATTCTGATTTATTAAAGGAATGGTTAACAAGGAATGAGTATCTTTAAACAGAGGATATGGGAAAAATAAAAACTTGAGGGAGATACTGAGGAAATGACTTCTTAAAGTCAAAGGACATGCGAAGCTGCAGCAAGGAATCAGCTCTAATTTTAACACATCCAGGATGTCTAAGAGAAATAAACCTTCTCAAAGAAACCTCGGGATTAGGGTATTAAAACAAATAACTGACAGAGAATTAGCTGTGCTTATTTTGACCCAGACACCATGTATTTTAGTGAACTCAAGGGGTGCTATCATCTGCTCTAAGCATAAGGTAGTAAAACATACTTGGTATTTTTACTAAGTACTTTAACCCTTTGCTCCTGGGATAAAAATCAATGCACCTAATGGGATAAAAACACACTGGGATTGAAAGATGGTTGTACAGGAATGCATTGGTGATATTGTGAGTTTGGTTCCAGACCTCTGCAATAAAGAGAGTATCACAATACATTAAAGCAAAGAACACACGTAAGCCTGAAATGGCTGGTGGTCCTCTTTCCCTTCATATGGAGAACTCCTTCCTGATGATGAAGGCAATGCGTATGGGGAGTGTAGAAAAAGGGACAGAAACCAGTGATGCAATGTGAGTGCCTGGTTTCACTCCCTCCTAAAGTGATTAGTGAATGTTGGCTACCTCTGTGAGTATTCTAGTTTTATAAGCTAATAAGATTTCTTTTTTTTAAGTTAGTTTGTACTGGGTATCTACCCTACTTTCAACCAGAAGAGTTCTGACTAGTAAACATATGGTATCTTCTTTTGTCTGGCACACCCATGCCTTTTTACACATCTATGAAATCCCAGATTGTTTGTAAATTCCTCTGTAAAGCCTTTCTGAACCACTTCCTCATTTCCATCCTGGTTGAATTAATGGTTCCATCCTGTGTGCATTCCTCCAAGGTCGGTTATGTTAGCTGTTTTTTGTTTTGTTTTGTTTTTCCCCCTGTGTGTCTTCCTCATAGAATATGAACTCCCCTAGGGTTTGGACTAACTCCCATTCAACTTTATAAGTTTACTTTTTTGCCAGGTACTTAATATCTAGTAGGAGCTTAATGGCATCTGTTGTACAAAGGACTAAATGACTACAGTAAGTCACATGCAATTGTCAAATGCAGAGGCAACATTTTGTTTCATCCTTCTTACACTCTGCTATCACTAGACTCAAGAACTATGTGAGCACAACATTGGCCGAATTGGAATATGGGAATCTGAGCGGAAACAGATCACATCTTCCATGATGGGAGTAGTGAAGCTAATATAGCTAAAACTCTTAACTCACTGAAGATTTAATGACTTAGAAAATCTAGAATAGATTGTGTACATAGTCCATTCTATTCTCTTCCTCTAATATCATCTGTCTTAAATAATCCTTTAGCAGATGCTGGTTTGCAATCAACTTATGACTCGATTCTCTAGCAAAGGCCTGTGGTGTAGATGGTCCCTCAAGCAGGGCTCCCTCCGTGGGTAGAGGCTGCCCTGATTGGCTGCTGTGGAGAGTAAAATCACAACAGTCAGGATTTCTCCTTATAATTTATTAAAGTGACTTTCTATACCAACCAATCCCTGTGCATTTGATTGTGTGAGCCAGATTTCCTAGGGCTAGATTACAAGTAAGGCATTCAGGTTACACACCTGGGAGCTGAGTGTGTGAGCCCATGAATACAGGGGGCCTGCCCAATGAAAGCTGTCCGTCTCCTATTGCACTCCTCCCTTCTTTAAGTCCTGTCTTGTCCTAATGGAAGTATTCATTGAGCATATCAATATTTCATCAGGGCATGCTTGCCATTTTCCTTTAAATGGGGTATTTGCTGAACCTTCACATACAGTTTTGATTATGTCTCGGGGCCACTTTTACCTTGGACTCTCATCTCTGAAGTTCAAATAGAAGGCAATGGAGAAATACAATTTAACTTTTAAAAAACATCTGTTTTATTTTTAGATTTGTTGATTTTACAGATTTTAAGAACAAATATATTATTGAAGTCTGGAGAAACTCTGGAGCTTATAATACCCAGTAGTTTCATTTCTGCCAAAATCGAAGACTTCACCCCACTTTCTGCTAGTTCTTGATTCTAGGGCTCAGATATATGTCACTAACAAATGCATTTTTCTGGGAAATAATCCCAACATCCTACTTAACACTGTGTGGTTGAAAGAGGAAGGGTGTCTTTCTCAGTTCTGAAAATTTCTTTAAGATAAAACAGTGCTAATCCTTTAGCATAATTAGTAAATAATTGCTCCCAATGGATGTGAATCATGGTTTGTTTTGCCAACATTGGTGTGTGTTCCTTCAGAAGGATCTTCAGAGCAATAAGAACTCTAGTAGGGATTCAGGTGAGAAGGGGAAGGAAAACATAAACATACATTGAACACCTACTATGCAGTCAGTGAATCAAATGTGCTCTGTCAGCAAAATTCACTTAAACCTATGGGATGCCCTTAAATACAGCAATTATGGATTCAAAACTCTTGGCATCAAATTACAATTCTGTCCTTTACTAACTGAAAAACAGGCCAGTTAGCCTGTTTTTCAGTTAGTAACTTCATTTCCTTGTTTGTAAAATAGTATTAATAATAATACTCCAAAACCACAGTGTTAAGGAATGAGAATTAAATAACGCCAGCAACTATTACCTTAAAAACCTAATATTATACAACTTTTTATTATTATTATACATACATCATTATTTATTACTTAATTAGAAACTGGGTTTTAAATAAGATGCTCAGGGCCATTTATGAATGCAAGCTGACCTCCCTTGCAAGCCTATTTTGTGCTTTTGGAGATAGAGATGATGGGAAGCAGGGAGAGGGTGTGCCTTTCATTGGCAGAGAGGTAGGGTTAGGATTTTTGTGGAGCCTTGCGAAGTTGGATGATGACAGCAGGGCTCACGGTTCGGTGCTAAGTATTACATTATGATTGCAGCTACTCAGCCTCCCATTATTTTTTAGGGTCTGTTTTAGAGCCGTTGCCATTTTTAGTCTTGCTTACCACATGTCTCAATTTTTCTGATGTCAGAAATGGCTTGGAAGGGTTATACACCACTGTGGCAACCTTGATCATCCATCAGCTCTCAAGCATCCAAAGTGCTGGCGCTATTGTTCAGCAACTTTGAAGGAAGGGAATTCGCCCCTCGGGACTCGCTTTTGATTGCTATTAGATTTTTAGTCCTAGCTATTGCCCTCCGAAGAAAAATCCGCTCCACCCGGGCTACCCTGCAGTTTTCCATTATAGTGCCCATGCCGTTCATTGAGATCCAGTGAGGGTCTAAGCAAAGCCATCTATCCCAGTCTTGTTTGATTTCAGAGTAAAACCCAGTGTCTGAAATCCCTGTCTCTTGCCATCCTAAAACTGAATGCATCCATCTTTCTTGTAGTAAAAATGACAGGGACCAATATTTTCCTCCTTCCTTTTTGGTTAAGGCTTTGAGACATGTTGCCTATATCACATGATGCAGCTAGAACAGAGATGTAGCTAGGTCCCCAATGAATGCTGGCGTCGCCTATGCCCTTGTCTTGGAAGGACAGTTTCCTATGTTAATACAGCTCTTTAGAAATTGATCCAGGGAAGCATGGACCATTCAAACATTGTCTCCTAAAGTCCTCTTTACTCATTTGCCACTAGAGAACCTCAGTATTCCTTAAGACAGGCACAGATGTCTGATGTTTTGGCTTCAGATCCAAACTGAAGTGGCATCAATTGTAGGTATCCAGTTCTTCAACATTTGATACAGATTCTCTTACAAATCACAGTCCTTTCTTAGCACATCTGGGCTTCAAAAACATTTAGGATAAATATTAGTGGTGGCATTACTACTGAATGTGTGTCTCTATTTTTTTTTTTTTTTTTTTTTTTTTTTTTTTTTTTTTTTTTTTTTTTTAATCATGGCTAGACAATTCCAGAGTCACCAGCCAAGTAGTCAATATTGTTAGGGAACTACAGTGAGAAGAACAAGGGTGAATATTCTGCCTCAAGGAAACTGGGGTCTTGTTTTGAGACAGTAGCTTACAAAGCAAAATGAGAAGCTTGTCTTAGATACGTGAAGCAGGGCTTTATCAGAATTTGCCAGTCTCAGGCCACAGAAAGAACTAAATCCTTAGCCATTTTAATGCTATAGGACAGCGATTTCAACTGGTGTGTCACAATAATTTTTAAAACATGTAATACCTGACTATTTAGTCAGGGGCACTGACCTCTTTTCCCTTAGATTATAAAAAACACACACAACAAAAAACAAAAACAAAAAACCACACAAAAAAACAAACAAAACAAACAAAAAAAACCACACCAGCTAATACAATAATAGCTGTCAGGTTTGAATGCCATGTCTTGAACCATAAATAATAGGTCATATAATAGAGTTGCCTCTTATTGGTCACGTCGCATAGTAAGGTTGCATCTGACTGGTTAATTCTTGGTACCAGAAACCATTTATATACAAGCATAGGCACCTGATTTTTTAAAAAAAGTCATTTTGGAGCAAAAGGGTAGGTCATTACTATTATTATTATTTTAAATAAAATCGTACCTTTTTTTGTCAGATTGGCAAAAATGATTATATATATATATATATATATATATATATATATATATATATATATATATATTTTGGTGTGCTGCAGAATTTTAGTAATTAGTTTATGTGTGCCATGAGATGAAAAGGGTTGACAATTGCTGCTATAGGAGCTTCCAGGGATGATATAAAGGATCAGTAATGCCAGGTTTTAGGAATATTTGGAGGAATCCTATATAATAAAAAGCTAATATGCAAGTTGACCAAATGGTGGAATGATCTTCAATATAACATGCACTGACCACTAGGGGAAGACACTCAATGCAGGAGCTTTCCCCTGGTGGTCAAAGGGGGAGCACTGCTTAGCCAGAAGCCAGGCTCACAGCTGGCCAGCACAGCAGCTCTGTGGGAGCCTCTTATGCCTCTGAGGCAGCACTAAGGGTGTCCAATTGCTGGTTTAGGCCCGCTCCCCAGGGGGGTGTCTTAAGCCAGCAGTTGGACACCCCTCTCCCCTTCAGGGCTCCCGGACTGCGAGAGGGTGCAGAGGAGGCTGAGGGACCCTCTGAGTGCATGAATTTTGTGCACTGGGCCTCTAGTAGAATATAAAGAACAAGAAAGATTGTGGTATATGTTAGAAAATGTGGGAACTCCTTAATTGACTGGGTGGGTGTTTCTATAAATGATGCCATCTTGTTCAAATGGGGGCTACTTGGATGAACAGGATAGAGCACAGAAACTCTACATCATAGATCTCAAATACTTATGTGTTAGTGTAGGCCTGGGAGTGATGCTCAGAAGATGATCACGAAGTAACTAGAATAAGGACACATGGAATGCCAGGTCTAGAAACTGAGCTAGGTTATTTCAAAGTTGAACCTTACCAGGCCTGGAATATTATTTGGCCATATAAAAGGAATGAAGTACTGATTCATGTTACAACATGTATGAACCTCAGCAACATTATGCTAAGTGAAAGAAGCCAGACAGAAAAAGATTGCACCTTGTATAATTGCATTTATATGAAAGGTCTAGAATAGGTAAAACTATAGAGACAGAGAGATTAGAAATTGCTTATGGCTGGGGATGGGAATGGGGAGGAACTGCAAATGAGCACAAGGTTTCTTTTGGGGGAATGGTAGAACTGTACTAAAATTAGCGGCAATTTTGGAAAATTCCATAAATATACTGAATAAACTTGACTAGTTCACCTGAAATGGGTGAATTTTGTATGGTATGTAAATTTTATCTCAGTAAAGATTTAAATTAAAAATAAAAGATCAGGCCAAGACGGTTTTGCTCAATGGATAGAGCGTCGGCTTGGGGACTGAAGGGTCCTGGGTTCGATTCTAGTCAAGGGCATGTACCTTGGTTGCGGGCATATCCCCAGTAGAGGGTGTGCAAGAGGCAGCTGGTCGATGACTCTCTCTCATCGATGTTTCTAACTCTCTATCTCTCTCCCTTCCTCTCTGTACAAAATCAATAAAATATATTAAAATTAAATAAATAAAAGATCAGGAGGGGTCTTTGCAGGGGAAGAGCATATCTAATGAACTCTGGCAGATGTCAACAATTATCTCTTTAAGAGAGCACACATCCTTGACCTGGTCCACAGGTTTAGGGATACCATCTCATTTTCAGTAGAGGAAATGAGAAGCTAGGCTCCCCAGACTCCAGTTCACATTCCAGCCTCTGGGACAGTTATTTCATTTGACACTAGAGGGCGAGAGTATGCCATTGCTATCATGGGCAATACTGGGCGTCTTTGATCTATTGTTTGCTGCTGTATGCAGAGACACCATGGACCCAGGGCTCCTACGGGCACTTAACAGGGCCTTCCCTGTAGATGACCAACACTGTTGGGCAGGCTGTTGGTCTTTTAGATTGTAGGAAGGTAGGAGAGGCTCTGAAAGTCTTAGACATTTATTTCCTATTCACATGAGTAAGGAGATTCTAGTCAACAAACTCAGCATATTCATCCACCGCTGCCTTGTTACTGTGAGCTCTAGGATAAAAAAAATGGGGCTCTGGAAAACACCAGGCTTTAGGAGCTAACATGTGAATGGTTACTGATGACTCAGACTGGGTCTCCATGGGCCTCGAGGGTAGTCCACAGTCAGCAGCCACAGAGCACAGCTGGCTCTCACCTCCTTTTCTGAGTGGAGAATTTCAGGTTCTGTACTTGTAGGACCTGGGACAAAGGAGAACTTGTGTCAATGGCATGGGTGAAGGGAGAGGGGAAAGGCATTACATAATGATGGCAGATGGGCAGAGCTAAACACATTGTCTGGCATTTGGTTGACACAATTAATGTGCTAAGAAAACAATCAAACACACAAAAAAGGAATTTAAAGTCAAGAAGTTGGCATTATACTTTCAGAAGGACCAGAACCTTGTTTGGGGAAGCAGCACTAGAAATTACCCTGGTTAAGTCAGAATTATGAGAGGTTTGCCAAAATTTCCGAGTTAAAGCAAGAAGGTTGGGAGATCTTTAAGCTTGGAGTCTGGATAGGTTACCACCTAAGCTTTAAACCAAGTTAAAACTTAACTGTGGCATTCTCTTTTAATGAAGTAGGCTGGAACGCAATTGGTGAATATTCATAATTTCTTTCAACTAAACCTTTGATATTTTTAAATAAAGGAATAGTTGCCATTAACTTCCATTTAATTTCTTAGAAATGATTGGAATTCGAATAAAATTTCCCAGGAAGGATGCCATCAAGGGCAGGAATAAACATGAGTTGGAGCGATTGGTTGGGTTCACTGAGCTAAACCAAAATGTGACTTTCCTCTTCCACCAATACAAAGTCATCCCCTGGAGGCCGTGTCACAGAGTGTCCTTTATGGCCTGCTAGCAAGGAGTTCCATGTTTTAGAGATGTGGATCTCTGGTCTGGGGTACGAGAGGTCTCTGTTATTCACGTATCATTCCCATAAATTAAGGACTAGCAGCTGTTATCCATGCTGTCATGGTTGCTGTGTCTCCTGGCTTTTTTGTTGGTAATTGAATTTATTTTGTTAGAAATTTATACAGACGTTCAAGTCAGAGTCTCTCTGAGCTGTGGCTGAGCATTTGTAGGGAGAAATAGGAAAGGTCATGTTCACTTAATTACAAGACTTCTCTTTTGGAGGAATATATATGTTGTAATGTCTTTGGTTTTGGAATCAGAGTAATGCTGTTCTCCTAAAATGAGTTAGAAAGTGTTCCTTCTTTTATTTTCTGGAAGGGCTGTGTACACTGGTTTATTCCAGCGGGGGTGGGAGTGGGGTGGTTTCAATCCCTATTAACATCACTGTTGCTTCAGAGGGAATTTGTTTTCCAGGAGGCAGAAAACCCTAAGACTGCGAGAGAATCACTCATCATTTCCCATCTGGGGGAAGCTTATTTGCAGCTCCCTAAACCTCCAACTGTCCTGGCATTTTCCTGGAGCAGTTTTTCAGATCAGACAGACCTGAGTTTACTTCTGATATTTTCCCCATAGACTTATTTTTTAAGAGTATTTTTAGGCTTACAGAAAAATTGGGTGGAAAGTACAGAGAGTTTCCATATACTCCTTTTCTGCTCCCTCCACAATTTCTTTTATTAACATATTGCATTAATGTGATCTATTTGTTAGAATTGATAAACCAATCTTGATACCTAATTATTAACTAGATTTCCATAATTTAGATTAGATTTTATGCTTGCTTTGTATAGTTCTTTGGGTTTGGACAAATGAATAATGTCATGTCTTAACTATGTAAGAACACTTTAGTATTGTCACCTCCATACACTCAACATGGAAAATAGCCACAGAGGGTAGATAACTCCAGTAAGTTCCATTTACCTTGGTTGCTCAAGCAGTAGATGTGTCTTTAGTAGCCCTGAAAGTCTGCAAAGAAAGCGCCTATCTAAAGAGGTTCATCAAGCTCTCGGGCCCTTAGAAAACCTCCACGTGATTACCATGAGCCAACCACATGACACTCGTGTGACCACAGTGTGACTCATCCTGCACTCAGTGTGACTCCCACGTGAATGCCATGTGATGCTAGTGTGACCCCCCACACACATGATCCATGCAACTCCCATGGAAGAATCACAGGATTCCTACATGCTCCCCATCTGATTCCCACATGACCACCTTGTGACAGTCACCTGCACACACACAGGAAACTCAGACTAACTATGTCAGTCAGCATCATCTCCACCCCTTTCTCAATTCTCACCTAAATTCACTTCCCAGTAGGGTTTGCATTCGATTTAGTCAATAAGAGGCACCCATGCAAGATTGGAGAGCAAAGGAAGGAGCCCTTATCCTCCCCTAGCTGCAGCAGCCCCACAGGTGTGGGGAGGAGGGGGAAGTGAGAGGGGGAGCAGATGTGAGGCTTGCACCACTTCCCTGGCATCCTCCTGTAACTCATCTGCTTTAGAGTCTAGGTGGCAGTCTCTTTACCTCCTGAAAGCCAGTAGTATAGGGGAAAGCCATGAAATTAGATTCATGAAGATGGCAGAGTTCTAAAAAAAATCTGGACCTCTGTGTGAAACACTGGAATGAAATAGCTGGTTGGGCTGGCCACAAGGTCAAAGGTTCACAAAGGGGAGTAAATGCTAAAGATCCTAAGAAGAAAAACAGCTCCTGGAGCCCCTCAAAGCCAGCAGTGCCTTGTTTCCTACAACTCCATTTTAGCTGATTTTATGATGTTTGGGGACCATTTTATTAAGCCCCCTGAATCCCTCCGACAGGTATATAGCAACCTGGTGAAATAAAACGAGAAAAAATGCTTGCTACACAATGGAGACAATGATGAAAACGAAGACCTTTTGTGGGGAGGCTCTGGAAACTGCAGGTCTCTATGTATCCTCCTGCTCCTTAATTTTCTTCCCAGTTCCCTGAAGTTAAAACTCTGGGCAAGTAGAAACTCCAGGGGAAAGTCTGAAGAGGGAGTGGTGCTATGTGCCTTACTTTTCCTAGGCTGGTTATGCAGTCTCCTTGAACAGTTAACTTTACCCAAGGGGACAAGCAGTATGTTTTAGAAATTAGCTATCCTTGTGACCAGAGCAAAATTGCCAGTAATCAGGTCATTTTTTTTAGCTCTCTGGTATAGATCCTAGTATGGTGCTTTAGAAACATATAATAGGTGCTTCAGACGTATTTATTATAATGAACTTATAAATGTATTCACGTCTTCCTTTGGGGGAACCCTTAAGGGGAATACTGTGACTTATTTTATGGTCACCCTCTACACAATGCTTTGCTCATAGCAGGAGCTTAGTAAACATTTAACTTTAATAAGTAAGTCTGGCAATGATAAAATTGGGGAGGGGTTTTCCTGGGCCGTGAGGTATGACTAGTGAGTCTCCATCTCTTTTTGACTCTGATGAATTACTGACAATGAGATATTCGGCAACAACATCTCAGCAAGTCATATACTTACTGTATTTCAATATTTAGTCATAACAGCTAATGGACAAGGAGAACAACAAATATTTAAGGGCTTTGATTTCAGCATGGCTTGCTTCTGGTAATTAACACTATGGTTTCTAAATGTCAGTGACATCAATACATCACCTCACTCTTCTTCATAAGATTAATTTAACTATTGCATATATATTAATTTTTTGAAGAAATGCACATAAATATATATATTTATCCAAGAGTTAAATATATACATCCATTTCTTCAAAATAAATTAATGTTGCTTAATATTCACCTTTGTTATAGAAAGTGCTTCTATATGTTATAATTTTCTGAGATGGGGAGAAATCATTGCACTTGGTATTTGAAATGTTTTGCAAATTATTGTGATTAATTGCTAGTGCAACTGGAATTTCTTTGGTCATATTTTTCATATGTAGTTGAAGGATGCATTTTTCCACTCATTTATCTGCTGAATGGCAATTGCTCTGTTTTCATTAACATCATTATTAGTAATTCAATATGTCTCCTTTATCTAGAATCAATCAGTTATATTATTTGGTGATGTGTTTTACACCAGTCTAAGGCATTCTTCCTGCTTGATGTAGATTTTTTTTTTTTAAACACATAACACAACTTGTAGGTCTTTCATACTTTCTACTTACATAGGGCCTTGTAAGCAATATAATATTTTAACATGAATATTACACATCTGGATATAGATTGTTATTTTTTAAAATGAAACTTAAAACATATTTCTTGGCAGAGTTGCTAATATTTTCAGAATTTAAACATCATATTGTTGCCTATTCAGATTAATCACATTTATTAAAATCTTACTGGGTACCTAACAGTGTGCTAGGCTCTGGAAATGCAGAAAAGGATCATATAGAAACCCCTACTCAGAAGGAACACATGATCTAGCAGTAAGATGTGCAAAAACACAAAGGTCAAATCATGGTAAGGACTCTCACAGAGTTAGTGATGAGAAGAGAGGATAATTTGGACCTAACACCACTTACAGGCAAATTGAGGCAAAGGGAGTGAACAAGGAGGAAATGAAGTAAAAAAACCTGAAAAAATTAGTTGTTTCTTAAAGAAAAAAAAAAAAAAAATATATATATATATATATATATATATATATATATATTTTTTTTTTATATATATATAACCACATAGAGAAAGTAAGGGCTCATGTAGCATCTCAGGCCTAGGAAACAGTATATTTAAAAGCATGAGGTATATACAAAGCATGTTTTGTGAAAAACATTCAGATTGCTGAGACCACCAGGATATATAAGAGAAAGAAGAAAGCGATTAAGCTAGAGAGAGATGCAGGGGTCAGACCTCAAGGCTATCACGCTAAAGCAGAGGTAAACTTATACCTTACAGGAAATAAGCAGTTAGTGAGGTTTTTAACCAGGAGATGCCTTATCATCTTTAGGGACACATATTTTATGTGGTATTCTCTTCCCAAGGGGCATGGACATTGAAGATGGTAGGGCTGGTCAGAGAGTAAGCATTAGCTCATGGAATAACATATAATCTGCCCTACCCTGATAGCCTCCTTAGTTTACAATGGTGCGTGCATGTGTGCGTGCATGTGTGTTTTCTGAGTCATCTACTTCTCCAGTTGTAGAGGGAAAATAAAACACAGTTGATCAGAAATAATGGTAATTGCAGATGTTTCATCTTTTCCATCTTGGCTCCTGGACTCCAGTCAAAGCAATGACTCTTTCACTATTTTCATAACATCTTGAAAATTAAGAGTGTTCTATGATGTGGTAGTGATATGTTATCCGTAGTGGGAAGTGTTAATCTACTTAATCTACATAATGGCCAATTTAGTTGTGGTCCAGCTAACAAAGCCCACTAAGGTAACATATCTGTAGGCCTATCATGACTGTTGGTCATGGTATTTGACAAAATAGTTATGAAACTTCCACAGTATTGAGTAGTGCTTCTGTTGTGTAAGGTGAGCGTTGCAGATCTTTACCTTTTCCAGAAATCACTTCTAGGGGAGAGAGCACCATAGGTGAGGAGAAAACATTTTGTTCTTTTTTTCTTTCTTTCCTTCCCATTTTCTGACGGTAACTATTGACAGGTCGCTTGGATGTGTGCATTTGAAATGACATAGAAAACTATATTTTCACTTGTCAAAATGGGCAGGGCTTACCATTAGTGACTGAAAACAAAAGCAAAGTTTGAAATGGGCTACATGCCTGCTACCTTTGGTCTGTGCTGTCATTTTTGCCTTCCTTTTTGGAACTTTTCCACCCCGGTGGCGATCCTGGTGGAGAGGTCAGTCATGACATAACCTCTTATTTCCTAAAATAAAAAAAAAGCATTTGACACGCTCGGGGAATGGCAGGCTGATGATCTACTTTTCCAACTTTCAAAAGTCCTGATTTGTTGGGTTTGTATTTATAGCATCTCCCACCCTCCCACCATGGCTGACTTCCAGTTACCAACATGACATCACCAACATGTAGCATAGGGGAGGGAAGACTGGAATTGGCTTTGTGGAATTGATACAAGCCCACTTTATCAAGTCACTGCCAATAGGCCGATCCTGATCTGTTATATCCCTCCGTAACACAGACATTGGTCCAGAATCAAGTATATGAACCCAAATAATGGAGAGCTGCTGCAGATGCAGGGGGTGGGGGGGCGTGAGGAGGGGCATCTGCTTTCCCTTGGGATTCACGCTGTGAGGAATATGTGAGCCCAGAGTTGGGCATTGCCACCTTTGCTCCCTTATGAAGAGAATGTTTGTGAAAAAAATGGCAGAGTGAAGTGGTGACTACAGAGAGACCTAATGACAATATGAAGGCCTGGTTCCTCTTTAAGCTGGCCAGAGTCAGCTCTCAGGGATTTCTGATTACATAAGCAGGTGACTTCAGTTTTTTTTACATAAACTTATTTAAGTTGGATTTCTGTCACTTGCGAACAAAAATACTCCTCACCCTAGTGGATAAAGAATGTCTTAGAATAGGGCATTTTTGTATTTTATATTTTTGTATCCAAGTGTGGAAAGCTTAGAAATCTTTGGGGACTCAGATAAGGATGATTAGGCTTTCTTTAAATAGAGAGAATGCGGAAGGACACCTGAAGCTTCCCTTGGGAGCAAAACAAGTGAGGAAACCAAACCACAAAAGCAAAAAGGAAAGCAGCTGGGAACAATATTTCAGGAGCAGCAGCATCAGCCAGCAGACTGGACCAGGGACTTTGTGCTTCTCCACACAAGAGGCTACTCTGTCAACCAACTATACATAGAGGGGAGGGCTAATGACATGTACTAGATGCTCAATCTTTTTTTTTTTTAATGTATTTTATTGATTTTTCACAGAGAGGAAGCGAGAGGGATAGAGAGCTAGAAATATTGATGAGAGAGAATCATCAACCAGCTGCCTTCTGCATACCCCATACCGGAGATGGTGCCCACAACTAATGTACATGGCCTTGACCAGAATCAAACCTGGGACCTTTCAGTCCTCAGACCGATGCTCTATCCATTGAGCCAAACTGGTTTCGGCTAGATGCTCAATCTATTCCCAACATTCTATCCTTTGTACAGTGACCAAAAGTATCTTTAGGTGTGGATATTTGGTTACTTCATCTTCAATGTGACATGCTTTCATAGTTTCCCTTTTGTGATACTATAATATGATTTATACTAAGCAAGGTATATTTAGTCTTTCCTACTCTGAAACAGAGCTTCTAAAACAGTTGGAATTTCCTACTTCCAATAAAGGTGTCTGTTGTTAATGCAAATGCTCCAAGATTGGGGGATCTTTTCCCAGAGAACCAACCACTTAATTGAGAGGGTTGGGACATCCAGCCCTATCCCCAGGACTTCTGGGAAAAGGGGAGGGACTGGATGTTGAATCTGTGTCCAATGTCCAAAGACTTAATTATGCCTATGGGATGGAGCCTCCATAAAATCCCTCCAGAGGACAAGGTTTGGGGAGCCTCTAGGTTGGTGAACCCATGGAACAGCAGGTAGAGAGGTGCCCATGGAGAGGGCATGGAAGCCCTGGCCCCATACCTTGCCCTATGCATTTCTTCCATTCGGCTGTTTCCGAGTTATAGCCTTTTATGATAAACTTGTGATTTAGAAAGCAAAATGTTTCTCTGAGTTCTGTGAGCTGCTCTGACAGGTCAATTCAACCTGAGAAGGGGACCGTGGGAACCTCTGATCTGTTGCCCATAGGTCAGAAGCATGGCTGACTGATTGTGATTGATTACCTGGGCTTGCAGCTGGGTTCTGAAGTGTGTGTGTTGGGGAGCAGTCTTGTGGGACAGAGCTCTTTACCTCTGGAATCTGATACTACTTCCCTGTAGTTGGTATCAGAATTGAATTGAACTAGGACACCAGATGGTGTCAAAGCATTGCTTGTTGGCATGGAGAACTGCCACATCTCCCAAACACACACACACACACACACACACACACACACACACACAAACACACACACACACACTGATAATGTGTGATCAAACCCTTTACTTTTGTAGAAAAAACAAAACAAAACTCCTTTTCATGGTATGTTGGTCCCTTCATAATTTGGCTTTTTTATAGTACTTTTGCCCCTTTTTCTTTCACTCTCTTCTAAACACCTCCACTCCCATGATTTTAACTTCCTGGACCCCTAAATAGACCTTGCTCACACGGATATCTGGATATTTGTGTACCTAAAAGGTGCTCACCCTGCTGTTGACCTACTTAAGACCTCCTCACCATCTGTCTCAGCACAATCTTCATTTCTACAAGAAGTATTTTCAGATTCCTCCAGGAGGCATTCGTGACTCCACCTCCGTTCTCCTTTATCACCCTGTCTATCTACTGTAGCAGTTATAAGTTTGTTTGATTCTTTACTTACTTTTGTAAGACTGTATCTCTCTAGAATGGCAAACTCTTAAAGATGGGGCTCCTTTTGACTAAGCCTATGAAAAACATGGTCTAGAGTTTGAATGTAAATATAAGCCTTCAGACATTAGAATAGCAGGCTGACTCTATTCTAGCATATTTGTTAATCTCAGACAGTCTGAAAGGAAGTAAACATATTATCAAGACATGGCTTAAGTCCTTTACATTCTAGAGCAGAAGACAGGTAGAAAAATGGATAGATAGATGACAGATAAGTAGGTAGATAGATATAGAAAAACTGTCACTTAAGTGGTCACTTAAGGGGTAAACACTTCAAAAATAGCCTGGGACATTGTGCCTAGATCAACTGCAGAAGGTTTAATAAAGAAAATAACATTTTAATGGGGTCTTGAAGGATATAGTAAAACTCTTTGAGAGGAGAGGGCAAAAAGGAGAGGGGGAGCACTTTACAGACCAAAGAGACTGCACATGTCCCACCACAGACATGTGCAGTTCATGATGTACAACCAGAATGGTGTGGCTGCTGTGTGATATTTAGCTCAGTTTCTGAAAATAGTAAGTACTCAAGAAATTTTTGGTGACTGAAAGAATGTAGACCTCTTGAGTAAGAGTGATGGGGGAGTATGTGGAAGATAATTTGGTACCACACTTGGAAGGAGCTTACTATTTCAAGCTCAGGAATTGGTACTTCAACCACACTTAAATAAGTCAGTGTCTCTGAATGGTTAAACTCCATCACTAGTCAGACTGCTGGGTTTGAAAGCTGGCTCCATCAGTGTACCAATTTTGTTGCTGTAGGAAAGCCTAAATTTTGTGTTATTGTTTTTTCCCCTATAAAGTGGAGTTAATAATTATACTTACTTTGTAGAGTTGCTGTGAGTGTTAGCATTGAAGTCTTTGGTAGAGATTCATAAAATGTAAGTCTCAAAACACCCCCCCCCCCCACACACACACACCAAAATGAACCACCCAAACAAATAAACAAGCAAGCAAACAAACAAAGAAACAAAAATAAATACAAAAAATCAGGCTAACTAGCTAACTAGCTCTTTATGCCCTAGAGAGTTTTGAAGAATTTTAAAAGAGAGAGTGATGAGAGCAGGTTTTGTTTCTTTAGGATGCTACAGGGCTGTTGGCCTACCACAGTCCACAGAAAGTCATATTTCTTGATTTTGGGGGGGCCTCTTTTGATTAGGGGGGGAAAACACCCTCACAGCTTCATGAAAAACGTTGATGATTTCTGAGAGAGAGAAGCCAGAGGCATGGAAAAGTATCAGTTAAGGCCTAGGACTAGATAATGATATATGTCTTTGCTTGCAGAGACTGTTTTAGCCCTGAAGGAGGAAAGCAGTAGCTTGGTAATAGGACTGAAGTAGGACCCTTAGGAATGAGAGTTGGAAAGGCTAGTAGCATTAAATATCAAGTTTAACTGGATATGGGAGAACAGGCAAGAGAACAAGAGAAAATAGCAAAAAAATGGCTAAATGACCAATAATAGTTACCAGAGAAGGAAAATGCATTGCAATGTATAACCATCTTCACTATTCCTGTCTACCTCTAACCTTTAAAAAAACAAAACAAAACAAAAAATCCATGTATATGTAGTTACTGACTTTTAGAGAGAGAGGATGGGAGAGGGGGAGAAAGGGAAAGATTATATATATATATATATATATATATATATATATATATATATATATATATGGAGAGAGAGAGACAGAGACAGAGACAGAGACACACACACACACACACACACACACACACACACAGAGAGAGAGAGAGAGAGAGAGAGAGAGAGAGAGAGAGAGAGAGAGAGAGAAACATCTATTGGTTGCCTTCCATATTCTTGACCTAGGTATGTGCCCTGAACAGGAATTGAAGCTGCAACCTTTTGATGTATGGGATGACATTCCAATCAACTGAGTCACCCGTCCATGGCCTACTTCTACCCTTAAGGACAGCTCCAATCTCTCGTATATTCTAATCTATAATAATAAAAGTGTAATATGCAAATTGACTGAATGAATGAACAGCAGAATGACTGTTCCAAAGACCACACTATGACATGGTCTGGTGCCAAGCCAGCCAAAGTGGGTACAATGCAACTGGTTGGGGTGGAAGGGCACCATTGCCCCATGATCACCCTGCAGAGGGAGGCCTAGGCCACTGGCTGGTCGGCTGATTAACCCAGGGAGAAGAAAGGGGTGGTGGTGGATGTGGGCAGTGCCAGGTCAAAGCAGGTGTGGGCTGGGGGCAGGGCTGGCTGCTGGCAGTCAGGGAAAGCCTGAGTGCCAGCAGCAGGGAGAAGGAAGGCCTACCCTTGCACAAGTTTCCTGCATTGGGCCTCTAGTTTGGGATAAATGCAGCACCGGGTATGTGGCTTTGGCCTGAAGCCCCATTCAGAAAGGGATGAACAGCATGGAGGTGTCTAGTCATGTTTTGCAACTTTGACTTGGGTCCTTTGACTATGGCTGGAGTTCTAACAGTCAGGTGGTATTTTAGTACATGGGATAAACAAAAGCCATTATTCCTAGCAGCTGTGTTTGTCCAGCTATGAATCCTTTTGCATATCAGTGAACCTCCTTGTAGGGATTGACAGCTCAGTGACAGCAAAGAGGAGGAAAGCACTTGAACTAGGGCTGTCCCAGCTATTTCTTGGAGGACTTACTTGTAAGATATTAATACATGTTCTGTGAAAAGTAATTCTGTGGTCATAGTTATTTAGAGATGGTGACTTAGACAGGATGAGATCAGTTGATCCAACATAGGACTGACTTCTCAGATGTTTACTATGCCATGTTTATTGTTAATCTCCTAGAGGGGAAATCTAGGCAGAGGGAAAGATGGGGTATGGGATGCAAAGTTCTGCTCTCCATGTGGCCAATCTAGTGAGACAGACAGAGGAGCAATTCAACTAGTGCAATAGTTTGTGAATATTCTGTGAATGCCTCTTGACTTTCTCAATGCCAAAACCACATCACTGATCTGATTTTACTGCAACTTACCTCTTGTCTGACTTGTGACATCAGGAATTAACTAAATACTTAACTAGGTTCCTAGATACGCAAAGGGGAAGCTCAGTCTTACATTTGACCCCAGATTGCATGGTCAATTCCACTTAGTACTCCTGGTCTCAGTCCTTCTTCCTGGATTCAATGCTATTCATAAGATAAAGTAATGAGCTGTTTCTTTGAAGTGTGTAGAATTCCTAGAGTCATATTTTAGAACAGAAGGAATCTCAACTCTCATCATACTCAATCTCTTCATTTGATATTATTATTTGCAATCCTTTAATTTTTATAGCAGACTTTTACTAAAATAAGTAGGCTTAGACATAGCTGCCAATGTATGCATTGCACTGAGCAAGATGCCTTCCACTAGGCCAAAGGTCAGCAAACTCATTAGTCAACAGAGCCAAATATCAACAGTACAACCATGGAAATTTCTTTTGAGAGCCAAATTTTTTTAACTTAAACTTCTTCTAATGCCACTTCTTCAAAATAGACTCGCCCAGGCCGTGGTATTTTGTGGAAGAGCCACACTCAAGGGGCCAAAGAGCCACATGTGGCTTGTGAGCCGCGGTTTGCTGACCACTGCACTAGACTATGATATGATCAGCACAGAGAGTAGCCCTGGCTTAGACATAATAGTGTTTAATTTATTTTCCCCCAGAAGAGGTAGCTGTGTGTCTTAAGAGAGTTGAGAATAGTGATTACAGTGTTGTAATCAAACGCGTATACATCTTGAAGCCTAGAAGGTACTACTATATTTATGTCTCTAAAGCACAATGCTCCACTGTGAAATAAATTGCTAGGATGAACATGTTACATTTATCCAGTTAAAATTTGTATTATATCAAGTGTAATTTCAAAACCTCACCTTCTCTTTTTAAGAAATAATTAAAAACTAATAGAAAAAGAGGGTGGGAATAGAGAATCAACTCTGAGTAACACTGAGGTGTTTAGAAAAGAGATAGAGGCGACCGAAAATATAGTCAGAGGGGCATCTAATAGTCACCAGATGCCAGAATACCAATGAAATATAAATAAGTACAACCTGAGGTTTATATAACATCCCTTGGTGGGTCATCTCACATGGCTAGTTAAGTAGCAAAAAGAGTAACCCCAGTATGTTAGTTTGTAGGAGAGAAACTGGAGGAAAAGGAAGTTTTCATGTGCTTTCTGATACCCGTTGGGAGTTAATTTCCAGAATGCCTAATGCACTCAGCATTATCATTATATCTCAACATCATGCCTGTTCTAGCTTAATGATCTGTCTCCACTTGGCTTGTGGAGGTGCTCTAAACATATAAACATATTTAAGTGGTCCCCAGGAATAAGAACTCTGTTCTCTGCCTTACTGTGAGGTTTATCTTGTCAGGTAGGATCAGACTTATGTCAGAGAGGTCCTCACAGCATCACTATGACTGCCTTTCTTCCTTTGTTGGCTTTCCTTGTTTCTCCCACTAGGCTATTTCTCCATGGGGCACAGGGACTTCATTCCATTCTGAACCTCCCTCATCTCTAACACAGAGCCTGCTGCATGGAAGACACTCAATAAATAATTGTGAGGGCGTGTGAGTTGTGGCTTCTCTTACCCATCCTTTGAGAATCTCAGCTCCAGTACCTGTAAACTGGTTTCTCCTGCCTATGAAACCCCACACTCATTGGTATGCTATAAGGTTCAACAGGCTATTTTATTAGTAACCAAGAAAGATGTTTGCACAGCTTCCGCACTGCCCTGGCACAGATGGGGGTGGGCAATACTCATACCCATTTTGGATTAAGGTCAGGAATTCCTGTTTGTTTAGGTTCCAGCGGCAAATCTTCCTGCACATAAAAATGCATCACATTGATGTTCCTGACGGGCAGGCTGCCTGGAGCTTCATTGAGTTATCACTGTTTCTACTTGATCTATTGACAAAGGAGGATGGAAAGTAAACAGCTTTGCCAACTCTAAAGAGCTGCATGGAGGCCGGGCAAACAGAGAAGTTTTTCACAAAGGTTAGAGCTGGCACAGGGCTTGGCATTCTCAGTTCGTTTCTGCCATTGGCTTCAGGAGATAGGAGTCTGGATTCTAAAACAAAGGTGGGGAATTAGACCTTGAATCCAACCTGTGTGACCAGGGAGCATGGCCCTATGCCCTGTGCTTGTAGAAGGAGCGAGTTTGAAGTCTAACTGCCACCTAGTCATCTGACTTCTCTGATCTCAAATTTCTGAGTCATTTCTGTATCTCGAATAAGGATGCAATGACAGCAAAGATGACTTGATAGAAAGGAATGTGTGAAATAATGACATTCCAGTGAGAAAAGCTGAGTTGAATGAATGGGTCTACAAAACCCTACCTGTGAAAACCAACACACCACTCAGCTTTGCTTTGGCTACTTCGTTTGTAAAGGAGTAGCAGTACTCTCAAGAGTCAGCTAGAAATAATGACCTTGATAATCACATAGCATCATAGGCAGAGCTCAGACAATTAACACTGACTGAGGAAGCAAGAATCAGAATACGCACAAAGCAGTGTGTGTGTGTATGTGTGTGTGTGTGTGTATGAATTTCTATAGTGAAAATGGAGAGACACCTTTTAAATAGACTAGAGTTGGGGGCTAAGAAAGGAAGGGGAGAGTGATATAAAGGTAATAATAGGTAAAGTAAAACAAGAGAATTATCTGTAATGGGCCATCAGCAACTGTGCTCCTGAACAGAGTGATTCACTTGAATCTGTGGTCCATGAAGGGGGGAAAAATATCCAAGCAAATAAATATTGATATGTAACTACAAATCATGATAACTGATGTGAACGTAAACTATGCTGTGATTAAGAATAAGGAATTAATAACATAGATGTTAAAGTGATCCAGGGGAAGAGTGGAGGAAGGGACATTCCAGGCAATGGGAACAGCCTGCTCATAGTCCAGCGGGCTAGGAATAGGTGAATGCATTCAAACCACCGAGAGAGCCATGAGGCTGGGGGGTGAGAAATGAGCCTTCAGTGCTAGAAAGAGGCTAAGTTATGGAAGGCCTGTGGCCACATGAAAAGAGTGCATTTTAACTTAAGTGCAATGAAAAGCCATTAATGGGTTGTAATGCAGGGGCGGGTGGATAGCAATTGATGGATTCAGTGGGCAGAGAATGTATGTGGCATGTCTAGATTTTTGTTGAATAGTCTAACTGCTCTCAGGGAGCCGAGGTAAATGTACATAGATTTATTAAGAGCTTTCTTGCAACAATCCAGATGGGCCACGAGTGTAGTCTGGATAACAGCGTGGGCATTGGGAATGCAGAGAAGTAATTGATTGGAAAGATACTTGCAGATAGTATCAACAAGTCATATAAGACTAATATGTCTTTGGAATGTATTATCTATGTATTTAAATATTAATTGCCTCTTTATATTGTAGCAGTACATATCCCTTTCTTATTGACATCAGAAATAGCCATGACTCTTTTCTGTAGAATGTGAATTAAAGTAGTATGTGTCACTTCTAGGTAGAATTTTTAAGAGACAAAGTGTTGCTACACTCTGTTTCCTGGGACACGAGATCAGCATTGCCACAGATGGTGGCTGCCTCATGAACATTGTGAGACCAACCTGGGCCTCAGGATGTTAATGATATATGGCAGAGCCTTAACTGACCATTGATAACATGTGTGAGAAAAAATGTTTGGTGTTTTTTGTTTGTTTGTTTTTTATTTCAGAGAGGAAGGGAGAGGGAGACAGAAACATCAATGATGAGAGAGAATTATTGGTTGGCCTGCACTGGGGATTGAGTCTGGAATCCTGGCATATGCCCTAACCAGGAATCTAACCTTGGCCTCCTGGTTCATAGGTCCATGTCCAACCACTAAGCCACTCCAGCTGGGCATGCGTAAGAAATTAGTCTTCTTGTGTAAGTGTGCATCAAATGCTTGCTAATTTATACCATATGCTAGGCCAGTGGTCGGCAAACTCATTAGTCCACAGAGCCAAATATCAACAGTACAACAATTGACATTTCTTTCTTTTTATTTATTTAAAAAATATATATTTTACTGATTTTTTACAGAGAGGTAGAGGAGAGAGAGAGCTAGAAACATCGATGAGAGAGAGACATCGACCAGCTGCCTCTTGCACACCTCACACCAGGGATGTGCCTGCCACCAATGTACATGCCCTTGACCAGAATTGAACCTGGGACCTTTCAGTCTGCAGACCCATGCTCTATCCACTGAGCCAAACCGGTTTCGGCTGAAATTTCTTTTGAGAGCCAATTTTTAAAAACTTAAACTTCTTCTAACACCACTTCTTCAAAATAGACTCATCCTGGCCATGGTATTTTGTGGAAGAGCCACACTCAAGGATCCAAAGAGCCCCATGTGGCTTGGGAGCCGCAGTTTTCCGACCACGGTGTTAGGCCATAAAACTAAAGCTATGTTTCAAAGAATTAAAATCATATTAAGAATGCTCTTTCACCATACTGATGTTAATTTTAAAATCAATAATGAAATATATTTGAAAAATCTCCAGATATTTGGATGTTAAACAATTTACTATAAAATAATCCATAGACCAAATAAGAAACAATTTGAAAATTAGAAAATATTAGATAACATATACCTAAACATACAGAGCAAAATTAGAAACGAGAACATATAATATGTCAAATTTTATGGGAAGAAACTCAGTGAACTGTAAATTTTAAATTACTATATTGGAATAAGTAAAATATAAAATCCATGATCTATGATTGTGGGACAGGTTCAAGCTTTGGACTTCTGAGAGGGCACAGTCCTCATGGCCACGTGCAAGTCCCAGCGTGGAGGGCAGGACCCTCCCAGTACAAATATAGCCAACAGCTGTAGTTGCAAGCTTGAACCTATGGTTTGAACACGTGGCCCCACGTGCCTAAGTGATACAGGCTGCAAGTAAACAAAGCTTGATCAGGTGCATGCAATTGACTAGGACCAAAAATACTGCAAACATCTTGACCATCTCCTTCCTTTGGCTCCTGGCATTTGGCTGTAAAATAAAGACATGGCTTATAGTCCATGGCCCTGTCTCCCCAGCTTTCATTCTCTTGTCTGTCTTTTCTAAGCCTTTCAGCTGCCCCCACTCAGGTTCACCCTTGGCCATCCTGGAGTGGCACATAAGTAAGGTGACCAGACATCCTGCTTTTGGCAGGATAGTCCCGATTTTTAACAATTTTCCCGAGTCCCGTCGCATTTTAAAAAAAGTCCCCATTTTTGGAAAGAATCTTTCGCCCTGGGGCTGAGTAAGCCATGGCCTTGCTGGCGTGTCACATATGATTTTGCCTTTAGAAGCTAGAAAAAGAAGAGCTAACCAAATCCAAAGTAAAGGGGAGTTTTTAATAAAATGTGTGTAAATCAATAAAATAGATGATGACAAGCAATTGAGAAAATAAAAAAATGCTACTTTGAAAAGTTTAGTAAAATTGATGAAATCTAACAAGATTAAGAAAAAATGACAGAAAATACAAACTGCCAATATCAGTACTAAAAGATAGGACATCATCACAGATCCTAGAAGCACCAAGGGAAAGGATTTTTATGAAAGGAACTTTATGCCCATAAATTCAGCAACTTAGATGGAATTTAAAAAAATGTTTAAAATGCACAACTTAGTCAAAGTTCTCTTAGAAGATGTTTTCTAAAAAGCTAAGTAGCTTCTATCTATTTAAGAAACTGAATTAAAACTTTAAAATCTTTCCACAAAGAAAATTTTAAAGATTTTTCCCCCCCTAAACTTCAGGTGCAAATGTAAAGGATTCTAGAATCCTGCCATATCTTGAAAATGAAGAAAAACTGGATTACTTTTGACATCTGATTTTAAATCATATTCTTGAAATGATATACATGTAAAATCAATGGAATGAAATAACAAATGTCTGGAAATGAATATATATTTATATGTACACATATATGATTACAATATAAAGATGTCCTGGCAATTCAATGGGTAAGGACAATGCTCTCACAAATGATACCAGGGCAACTGGATATCTATATGGGAAAAATGAAAATCAATACATGCTTTATACCACATAATACAATTTATTTGAGATAACATATACCTAAACATACAGAGCAACTTCTCAAATAACATGTTTTTTCACAACTTTGAGAAAGCCAAATATTTTCCCCTTTGGAAATAATATAGGCAAGACAGAAACTAAAAGGAATATGTTGATAAATTGAACTTCAGCATAACTAAAAATCTCTATATATCAAACAAAGACAAGGCAAAAATTGGGTGAAAATATTCTCACTGGATATATTTGACAAAGGACTTAAATACAAAATATACACAACTGTCCTACAGCTTAGTAGTAAGATAAACAACCCAATTAAAAACAGTCAATGATTTGAAGAGACACTTCACAAAGGACCATATTCCAGTGGTCAATGAGCATGTGAAAAAGCGTTGAATACCATGTGCCATCAGGGAGATGTAAATTAAAACAAACGAGATATCTTTGTACCCAGCAGCACGATTAAAATGAAAACTTTGGCATGTAGGCACAGCAACTGTAATCATTAGCGTTTTTGATGGAAGTATAGAATGGTACAACTGCTTCAGAAAAAGGCAAAACTGTTCAGCAGTCTTTTAGACATGTATTTATTCTGTGACTCAGCAATTTCACTCCAAGGGAAATGAAATCATACACACCATAAAAATTTGTCCCTAAGTGTCCATAGCAGCCTCTTAAAAAAATAATTGTTATTGATTTCACAGAGGAAGGGAGAGGGAAAGAGATAGAATCATCAATAATGAGAGAGAATCTTGGTCAGCTGCCTCCTGCATGCCTCACCCTAGGGATCAAGCCCACAGCCTGGGCCTGTGTCCTGACCTGGAATTGAAAAGATTAGAAGCAATCCAAATATTCATCACTAGGAGACTGCATAAGTAAATTGGTATAGTTATGTGATTTAATACCACCCACAATAAAAAAGGATGAACTGGTGATATATTGTGACTTTCTGAGCTGATCCTACACTGTCAAAACTGTTTACCTCTAGTCATGACCTTGGCATGCCCTTTTCTCCTCATTAGTCATGCTCCCAGCCACGATGTCCTTCTATTACTTAAAAAAAAAATATATATATATATATATATATATATATATATATATATATATATATATATATAATTGATTTTTTTTACAGAGAGGAAGGGAGAGGGATAGAGAACTAAAAACATTGACCAGCTGCCTCCTGTACACCCCCTACTGGGGATGTGCCTGCAACCAATGTACATGCCCTTGACCAGAATCAAACCTGGGACCTTTCAGTCCGCAGACCGACGCTCTATCCACTGAGCCAAACCAGTTTTGGCTCAATTACTTTTAAAAGCTCAGAAACTTGCCAGATGAATGAGAATCGATTAGCATGGAATATGTCATTTCTGTATCAAGAATGCCTTCCCTTAACTTCCACCACCTCTACTCCTGTGGAAAGCCCACTCTTTTCTTCAACATTGTATCATAAATTTTTCAAATGTTGAACAATTTCACAGTAAACATCTGTGTACAACCCAGGTTCTCTCATCAAATACTTGTTATGCTTATTTTATCATATATCCATCTAGTAGCCATCCTTCTATTCTTTGGCCCATTATTATTCCATCAATTCTTCAGGGAAGCTTTCTCTGATTACCAAGAGAGGTGAAGACCTTACATCTATTCCGACACCCTCCCTTACAATTTCTCATTTGTCTTTTATGACACTTGATTTAATTACCATGAATAACTTGTCCAAATTGAGCTTGTATCAGCTCCTCTGGGAAGCTCGCTAAAACACAGACTACTGGGCCTCCTTCTCCCAAATTTCTGATACAGCAGACTTCTCTGTTGGAGTTAAAATTTTGCATTTCTCACAAGTCCCCAGGTCATGCTGACACTGCTGGTCCACAGACACGTTGAGAACCACCAAGGCTTCCTGTAAGCCCCCTGCTGCTTCCCATAGGTTATCGTAGGCCCAGAGTGAGTCCTCAGGACATAGTATGGATTTGCTGAGTGAATGGAGATAGATATATGTGATACAGTACATATATACCATTCTACACTTCCACTAAATCACCATAGGCACCATTCTCATCGGATATTGAACATACAGGTATTCTCATTGGAATATTGTCATGAACCTATTTACAATGTTCTTTATTCCACACAGGATAAAATTGTTTAAGTAGGAGCACAATTTACTTGATTACATATAAAACTCGTATATATATGTTCTTACTGTATCATAGGAATTCCTTAGAACCATAAGTGACAAAGAATATTTCCAATCAGCATATTGTGTTTCCTTTTCTCCCATTATTAGATATTAACATTGTTTTTAAATTATATCCTATTATATTATGATACTTCACTGAGATGGGTTTTGCTCTTTCACAAGGATTCCTTAACCTCAGAAAAGCAATTGGAGCTAACAAAGGATGAGTACACTTTCTGATTTTCTTTCTTTTCTTGTGTAAAATCAACATGTTGTCTCCCACTTAAATGAGGTAGGAATTAGGACTTCAAAAAGGCACTTTTCTTAAGGGAAGGAGCAAAAGAACAAAAACGGAACCCTAAGCATGTTCTAGCTAATTGCAAACAAGATAACGCTGTGTGAGGTCGGATGCACAGGTGTGAAGGGGGAAGGTGAGGCCACAGTGTGGATAGCCTCACTGTGAAAACACCTGGCTCTAACTGCGCGGAGGGATCCATTGTAACGAAAAGAATTTCCTGGCGCTGACATTGAATTCTTCAGATAATGGGGGAAAAGAATGTCCTTGAGTCGAGTGCGGCTTTTTAAAAGCTAAGTTTTATTTTTTTTAGAGCCATTTTCAATTCCGAGCAACATTGAGAAGGTACAGAAATGGCTCCTTTATCCTCGGCCCTCACACAGGCACAGTCTCCCTCCTGCATAATAAACACCCCCCACCAGAGGGGTATATTTGTTACAGTGAATAAACCTGAATGGACATCCCTAAAGCCCACAGTTTACATTAGGGTTCTCTCTGGGTGGTGTACATTTTATGGGTGTGAACAAGTATATAATGACATGTAACCACCATTATAGTATCATGCAGAGTATTTTCACTGCTCTAAAATCCTCTAAGCTCCATCATTCCTCTCTTCACTCCATTCTCTCCCTCCTATCCCTCCCTGGGGCCCTTCTCAATCACCGATCTTTTTACTGTATTAATAGTTTTTAAAAAATATATATATTTTATTGATTTTTTACAGAGAGGAAGAGAAAGGGATAGAGAGCTAGAAACATCGATGAGAGAGAATCATCGATCAGCTACCTTCTGCACCCCCCCTCCCCTACCGGGGATGTGCCCGAAACCTCCAAGGTACATGCCCTTGACGGGAATCAAACCCGGGACCCCCCAATCTGCAGGCCGAGGCTCTATCCACTGGGCTAAACCGGTTTCATCTGTATTAATAGTTTTGCCTTTTCCAGAATGTCATATAGTTGGAATCATACCCTATGTACCCTTTTCAGACTGGCTTCTTTCACTTATCGTATTTTCCAGCATATAAGACAACCCCCTAATTTTACAGTTAAAACATAGTTTAGGCCTATATTCGCTGTATAAGACTACCCCCCACTTCCGAGTCAACACCAGTTCTTTTTTTAATAGACCGCCTCTCTAACTCTGGCCAATCTGAGCAGGCTTTTTACTAGAACACAGTGTCGTCTTATATGCCGGAAAATACGGTACTAATACACATTTAAGTCCCCTCCACATCTCTGCATGGCTTGATAACTCATTTCTTTTGAGCCCTGAATAATATTCCATTGTCTGCATGTACCACACTTTATCCATTTACCTCCTGAAGGGCATTTTGGTTGCTCCCAATGTTTGGCAGGTTTGAATGAAGCAGCTCTAAAGCACTGAAGTGCAGATTCTTGTATAAACATAGGTATTCAACTAAGGGTAAATACCAAGGGATGCAATTGCTGGGTTTTACGGCAAGAGTCTATTTAGTTTTTAAGTCACTGCCAAACTGTCTTCCAAAGCAGCTGTGCCATTTTGCATTCCCACCAGCAATGAATGTGAGTTCCTGTTGTTCTGTCTTCTTGCCAGCGTTCAGTATGGTGAATGTTCTGGATTTGGGCCATTCTGATTGGTGCCTGGTGGCATCTCCTGGTTTAAACTTGCAGTTCCCTGATGACATGTGTGAGGCATCTTCCCAGATGCCTATACCATTTGTGTATCATATTTGGTGAGGTGTCTGCTAAAGTCTTAGGCCAATTCTTTAATTGGATTGTTTGTCCTGAATTTTAAGAGTTCTTTGTATTTTGGATAACACTATCAGGTATGTTGGTTGTATTTTTTTACAAATATTTTCTCCTAGTCTGTGGCTTGTCTTCATTTTCTTGACGATATCTTTCTCAGTAGAAATTTTTAATTTTAATGAATTCTGGCCACCTTGTCACTTTTGGTTGACAGGTGGCCACATCGATAGATGGAATGTAAGGAACTGCTGTCAATAGGCTTTTAGCTAAGGTGACCAGACGTCCTGCTTTTGGTGGGACAGTCCCAATTTTTAACAATTTGTCCCGCGGTGTTTTAAAAAAGTCCCGGATCCCATGGGAGTGAGGCTTGGGGGAGAGGAGGCATTCTCTAGTACTATCCTTAGGACTCTGTCTTTTTAGGGAATCTGTGCCTTTGGACTGAACTTCACAGGTGTTTCTTAGTTAGTCTCCCACTCCCCCTCTTTTGACACAACAGCATGGTCAAAGTGGGGTGCAGTTGCAATTGCATATTTCCTTTTCTCCCTGTGGTGGAAGGCGAGAGCCAGCTGGTGGGGGGGGGGGGAGGTATTTCCTTACTTTTGGGCTCTGGTGGGACTCCAGCTGGTTCAGCTCTCATTAACTAGCTTTTCCAAAGGGCAGAACTTGTTAGGAGAACCCGGATGCTCAGGCAGCTTCGGAAGTGGTTCCTCTTAGTCTAGCAGGGATAGTGAGCCTTCACCTGGTGATCCGTCAGGCTCTCCTGCCACGGCACTGGTTCCTGCTCAGGTGGGTGTGATTCTCTGTAATCCCCTGCTTATCTCTCCAATTGGAGGGGGATGGGGTGTGTTGTATTGGTTTGTTCCTAACAGATCTAAGAATAGTTGTTGATTTTCCAGTTTCTTTAGCTTTCTACCTGTTTGTGAAGGGAGGGGTGACTTCTCAGCATCTTACATCTTAACCTGGAAACTAGAAGCCCCAGTACAACTTGGGAAATCTGCGTATGTGGTCCCTTGGCTGCAATATGGGGGTGGGCAGGGAGGGGGCATTCATTGCAGAATTTCATTGCTTTGGTCATCATTTCTGCCTCCTTCAAAGGATGGAACATTTTCCAAGCAATTTTTATCTCTGTCTTAAGATGAGGGAACAAAATCACCATAGGCACTAATCTCACCAGATATTGGACTTGGCTCTTCTCATTTGAAGGGTGTCATGAACCTATTTACAATGTTCTTTATTCGGCACAGGATAAAGTTGTTTAAATAGAAGGCATAGCATTTATCCACCCTAAATTCATCCAACCTCCCCTTACTGAGTGCCTTCCTCTTATTCCAGGAATCCTGAGAACAGGAGCTACACAAAGCTTGTTTTCCTCTAGGAATGTAGAGTCTAGCAGGGAATAGAGTTAATGATCTGTGCGATGTGATGTAATCTTCAAGTATGCATGGGGCTTGTGGGGAAAGATTAGTGTTTAACGAGCTGGGACATCAGGGGAGGCCCAGAGCTGAGTTTTGCAGGCCACAAAGTTTTAGTATAAGAAAAGCAGCCAGTGTACACCTTAAACTTACAGATGTCATATCAATATTTCAATCAATCATACAGGGGTTGCCGAAGTCACTTTAAGTGGGAGATATCATCTAGGAAGACAGGAGGTGTGAACAGAATGAAGCATTTCAAGGAGCAAGAGTCTTTTCAGTGTCCTTAGAGGTGGGATTGCCTGTATGAGTCAGTTCTGAGAAAATCAGAAAGTTTGACCAAGAGGAGGTCATGAATTGCTGAGAAACTGGCCAGCGAAGTCTGGCCCAGGCTGACCTCTTCAGCCTTATTTCACTGCTTGCTCCTGTTATCTGGTTTCCAGCCCCACTCGCCCGGAGCCCTGGTTGGCAAACTGCGGCTTGTGAGCCACATGAGGCTCTTTGGCCCCTTGAGTGTGGCTCTTCAACAAAATACCACAGCCTGGGAGAGTATTTTGAAGAAAGCGGCCTTAGAAGAAGTTTAAAAAATTTGGCTCTCAAAAGAAATTTCAGTCGTTATGCTGTTGATATTTGGCTCTGTTGACTAATGAGTTTGCTGACCACTGCCCTAGATCATTCTCCTACATTTCCCCTGCTGACTCCTCTTCTCTCTGGACCTTTGAACTTGGCCTGGGAGGTTCTTTCATGCAACCTTTATCCAGGCGATGGCTACTCTTCTGTGGCTAGTCGGCACGGCCATGGCTTACTCAGCCCCAGAGTGCCTTATGTGCTGTGCCAGCTCAGCCAGGTTCGGTGAGCCTGAGAGGGGGCGGTGAAGGATTGAGAAAAGAAAGACAATAAAACGTAAGATAGGTCTGAGTGGGATGCTGTCTTCTCTGATGGAGAGCTAGCGAAAGTGCCACGGACTGTAAGCCGTGTCTTTATTTTATAACAGATTCCACGAGGCAAAGTAAGGGCATGGGTTTCAATTCTACTCAGTCACATGCACCTGACCTCTATCAAGCCCACGTGTTCTGACCATAGGTTCAAGCTTACAAGTACAGCTGTTGGCTATAATTGTGCTGGGAGGGCTCTGCCTTCCACGCTGGGACTTGCACGTGGCCATGAGAGGACTGTGCCCTCTCATCAATCCGAGGCTTGAACCTGTCCAAACACTGTAGCCGCTCTCCACACTCTTCCTTCAGATCTGGTCTGCAGTTCTACTTTCTCAGGGAAGACCTTTCTGTCTGTGTTGTGCATGTCCTGTTTCCTATACTCTATCTGCATAACCGTTCTCTTGGTATTTATGAACACAATTACTCCACCTCTATTCCATAAGTTCTAGCAGGAAGATGTTCCATCTGTTTTTCTTCATATTCTATTTCTGTTAGTAGCAGAAATTCTGTCATACAATGGATGAGAACAAAGCAAGTACTGAATAAAAGAAGACAAAAACTAGTATTTATTCAAGGTCTATAACCCCTGTTCTCTGTGTGTAAGTATGTATGTGTGTATGTATACAATGTGTTTTTTTTTTCTTTCCACTTAATCCTAACACAAACACTTTGAAGTTGGTGAAATTATCCCTATTTTACAATTAAAAAATGCATTGGGTTAATGGAAGTTAGTGTCCTTAAAGTGGCAGTATGCCCTCACATCATCATTCATTATATGTGCTACCCTTTCTGTCAACCCACGGCCTCCAAATTCTACCCAGAAATAAACTAGTAATCTTACCATCTGAGGTCTTAACCCTCAGTGGGGCATCCTCTGATCCTCCCTGCACCACAAGAAGGAGAGTTTAGCCATTTAAAGAGGTAGATTTGTCTAATTTTGCACTAATATTGTTTACTTACCTACCTCCCCATCTACACTGAACACAGGCATTTTGTCCTGTTCATTGTATACTGTAGCCTCTGCAGTATCTGGTATACAACAGGCACGCAAAGTATGCCCAGGGTGGCTTGCCTGAAACATTTTACAAATTATCAATGTTGGATTACCAACTGCAGAGACATGAAGTCTGTCATCTGCCTATCTTAAAAAAGTGCCTGCTTCCATGAACTCCACACATACATTCTGAATACTTGCCATGTAGCAGGCACTGATCTAGGACCTGGGAATAGCAGTGAGTAATACCAGCCAAGTTCAAGTTTCTGTTTTCATGGAATTTGTACTCTAGCGAGAATTCGATTAGCCAACCCCCACCCCTCTGCCCCAAACTCAGAGCTGGAAGGTGGCAGAGCCAGCCTTTGATCTAGGTCTGCTGGTCCCCAGTACAGGCTTCACAATAAGCATGTTTTATCTGATGGTCACATGCAGCCCAAGGGCATTGCCCCTTTCCGAAGGGCACTCTCATCAGTTAGTCAAGTGACCCTAACTTCCTTGCCATCTTGAAGAGAGAACATTGCTTCCATCTCACCCTTCCATCATTTATTTGCTATTTTAGCATTTCTTTGTATTCCAAAACAGTGAACACATTCTAATCAGAGTACAACAGAACATCCCAGCTTTAGAGGAATTAGTGGGCTTTGTGTTGTGAAGGGAGGAATCTTTGACTTTGCATTATAGCAGGCAGCCCAAGTGCATGCATGCAATCAATTTGTCGGGTGCAGCGCTTTTGTGATGAACCAAATTTCCAGTACATAGCCTCCAAAGTCCACATTTCCTTTCCCAGGGACCCAGTGAATAATCTCCTCCCAATAATGTCCTTTAAACCGAATTCAGAGAAAGTGCTTCCTGTTCAAAAGCTCTTTTCCTTTTGTATCCATTTATAATACTGGTGTTTCTATGATCTAATTCACGTTTTCCTACTCAGAGCCCATGTCCTTTTTAAAAAAATTATATTTATTGTTGAAAGTATTACAGAAGACCCATTTTCTCCCCATAGACCCTCCTCAAAACTACCCCAACCCTCCCTACTCCCCCCAACCAGGCCTTCAGTACACTATTATTTGTGTCCATGGGTTATGCATATATGCATATAAATTCTGTTTTAAACAATACACTTTCCTGTAGTGATCTTTCTTCTCTCATAGAACATTGACATATCATCAAGTTAGTCCCATCGTGGGAAAAACAAAAAACATATTACATAACGAAAACAACCCTGATTTTTATATACCTCCTGTTTTTCTTCAGAGTTCAGTAGATGAAGCCGCTAAACGTCTATAGTCCTCCCATTGCCCGAGCTGGAGTTTGCTAACGGGTCTTCACAAGCATTTCTGTGATTTTAGTTCACCCATCTAGCTTCCTTGGTACCGTTTTTACCCCCTTTGATATTTTTCTCGCTCCTTTTCTACTTATCAGTTCCTGCTGGCCCCGTTAACCTAAGACTCAAGTTCCTCAAGCTTCGGCCTCCTCTGCAAATTAGCTTTGATCTTCCCCATTAGGTTCACTGCCCCACTTTTCTGTATTTTCCTTGTGAACTCCAGCCAAAGCGGAGTTTTCTAAGGCAACTGATCTCCCCTCATCTTCCTACTTCAGAAGAAGCCTGCCTTCTGCTATTTTCACATTGTGCTCTTCGCTCAAAACTAACCGTTATGTTTCTCTCTCTTCACTGCCTCCTGAAATTTCCCTTTCCTCCTCGTTCATTTTCATCCAAAGGCCTGTCCACTCTCTTCTCCTCCAGGCCCAGGAATGTTCCCTGTGGACTTCAGGGAAGACACCAAGATGTTAATACTCACCTCATGAATCTTGGCCTCCCCCTGTTCCTTGCTGCTTTTTATAAATTTTTCTGAATCTTTAGGTATTTATCCCTCTTTCCCACAAGGGTGATATAGCTAGCCCCCTTTTTGAAGGGCACAGCTGTGTTCTTTTTCACATCATCTTTTTGGTTTATGATTACGAGTGGAGTCACCTTATGTCTCATCCATAGTATGTGTTTTCTTAATTCCAGAAACAGCTGTTGTCCTTTAGAAAACTTAAAAAAATTTAACAATTATGTACATGTGCTAGTGTTATTAAATAGTTTGTATGGCATGTTAATGTTATGTCCATTTTACAAATGTAAAAATATAGACCCTTTATTATGATGACATTTTTACTACGAATATTATAAAGCCAATATAAACTATTTAACCCCGGGACTTTTAATTTTTTAAAAAATGTTACTTTGGTTATTCTTTCACTTACTTGAGTATCTTAATATGTCATATTGTATGCTGTGTTCTGAAAAAACAGAAATAAATTCCCTGCTTAAAAGGAAACTGATATGTTTTGCATCAATTATAGATTCCTTGAGGTGGGAAGATAGAGATTAAATGGGCAAAGGAAGTCAGTAACACATTGCAGCTATCCAGAATTTGGTTCTAGTCAAAGGGGATTACAGATAAATCCTGGAAACTTGCTGGGTTAATATGCAGGTGTCCCTTCATTGAAATGGTTACATTCAAGTTACTTATTTAGTGGTGGATGATGATCTTTCGATCTATAATTTATTGGGCTCAGTCTGAAGCCCATTCTGCCATCTTCAGCTTCCTGAATATCAACATCCACCCAGCAGAGGGAAAAGAAAAGACATAGTAGAGGACAGGACATGAGGGTTTTAAAAGCCAGCACTGGATGCAGGACCGTTACTTCTCCCCGTGTTCCATGGCTAGAACTAACGTACAAAGTGACACAGGGAGACACAGTGGAGCCTGTGCTCAGGGTGAAAGGCTCTGCCCAGCAATGTAAACATTTTCAAGTGGGGAAGGTTTTCAAGTAGGGAAATTACATTATGCATCCTGATTCTGATCTGAATGAAGAATACCAAGAAAGCAAGTTTGGAGGAAATGTAGGGAGTTGAAGTGTGTATTCTTTGAGTTTGAGATGGCATTAGCTTAGAAATCTGAAAGGCTAGGTCTGGAGCTTGGAAGCACTTAAGGCTATCCTTAAATCTTTGAGAACTAGCCAAACGAAAGTGAGATAGTGAAAATGACAAAAATTGATTATTTGACCAGGGATAGGATGCAGGGCAAGGAGATGAAAGAAGAGAAAGCATACCTTATGAACTCTTATTTAAATAATTGAGCAAAGAAAAAAGGAATAATAAAACAGCAATATTTTTCAGAAAAGGAGGGACAGAACTAGAATAGAGCAATGTCACCAAAGCCAAAGAAAGAGATGGTTTCACAGGAGGATTTATTCAACAGCAAAAAAAAAAAAAAAAAAAAAAAGCAATGCAATCCTACATAAGGGAAGGACAAGCTGAGATTACTAACGAGGAGTTTTTAATAGCCTGTGATAAAGCTATTTCAGTTAGATTGTTGGGGTAGAAGTTAGAATGTCATGTTTTAAGGAAACACTGGGAGAGAACAATATAGAAAACTACCTCTTCTAAGAAACCTGGAGAGGAAGAAAAAAAAAAAGAGACACAGACAGTGACTTTAGGGAGAACTGGGTTGAGTGAGATAAGGTTTTCTTTTGAATTTTTTAAGGCTAGCAGTTATTGGAATGTGTCTGTAGGATCAAGGGAAAAAGCCAATGGCAGAGGTTTGAAATATCCAACAGACAGAATAATAGATGGAGGAAAGCTTTAGAGGAGAAAAAGTTGCAAACCTAGGTAGGGGCATCAGCTTTAGGAAGAAAATATCGATATCTTCTTTGGAGAAGACAAAAAGAAAAGTTTAAAGAGTACAATGCATTTTAGGCCAGAGGCAATGTATGATTCAGAAACTCAAATTCTATAGTTATTATTCCAACGAAGTAGGAACGCAAAGGTCTTTTGATGGGAGTGAGAGGAGAGTTGATGACTGGAGAAAATGGACAAGGTTTAGAAGATTCATGGTTAAGATTAGAAGGAGGCAGCCACCTTCAAGTGAAAGTATCCAGACATCACTGAAGACCCAACCAGGATAGAAGTTATATAATGTCACGTATCTTGAGAGAATATCCTCTCTTTAAGGCTATACCCTTCAGCTTTTGCTCTCCCAGAGACTGTATAGGTTTTCTACAATTTTTTTGGGTCCACCATCCTTCATGAAATCCTTTTGACAAACACATTTGTTGATCATAATCTGCCAACCAATCACATTTGATATGCCCAATAGGCAAAGGGACATAACATTGGCTATTTCCCTGTTTTCTTTCCTCTTTTGAAAATGCTTATTTGCAGATAACTCTTACATGCTAAATTGAAGGGGAGTATTCAGATCTGTTTCTCCAATCCTGTAATTTAGCTTTTTATTCTGCATAGGCATTAATAAAGCATTAATGATCCAATTCCTTGCACATTCACAACACTCATTTAAGATCTTGACTTGTTAGCTCATGCTTCAGAAACAAAACAAAAACAACTCAGGAGCAATGCAGTTTATCACCTGGAATACTGACATGAAGAAGGAAATTGACATGGGTAAAATTGGGACTAAGAGATCTAACACTGCTTCACCCTTAGCTTAGTCTTTAGAGGGGTGGGAATTCAGATATTTACTATTAATTAACAGAACCATGGGCTCAAATGTAGTTTAGATGATTTCCAATACCAAGAGAGTCCAGCCACTTCTTAGTCAACTCGAGCTCTCCTAACAAAACACCATTTTATTTTTTTGTTTATACAGAAATGGGACAGATAGTATTTATTTTTCCACAGTGTTTTTCATTATTTAATGTACCTTGAGAAATCATTCCATGTAAATATATATATGGATCTACCTTACTCTTTAATACTCATGTATTATTTCATAGTATGAATGTACCTTAATTTATTTTACTGCACCTCCCCTATTGTTTATACACTAGATTTTCTGCTTTCACTATAAAAATAATGCTTCAGTTGTTATTATTGTGCATATATTTCCATACATACAGATGTATTTCTTTAGGCTAGTTCCCAGGAGTTGGTTTTGTGCATAGTGTCTTACTGTGTATAAAGCATTTTAAAACAGTCACTGTTTGTTAAATATATACTAGATACCAGACACAGGGCCAGGAGTTAAGTATATTGTGTCACTTAACCTTTACTATCATGCCATTTGTGGATGAGGAGAAGGGCTCCTAGAGGCTAAGCCACTTTTTCTAGTCATACTGCTGGTAAGTGGTATTAAATGTTAGAGTTTTCTTTGGTGCCCTTTGGGGCAATTTTATGGTCAGAGGAGAGTATTCAGAGGTTTAAATTGGCTTTAGAAGTTAATGTTTAATTTATTAAAGCAAAATTCAAATACCCTTATTCTTATGCTTTTAAAAATAGCTCTTGCACAGTATGATTCTATTCATAATTCTAGAGAAATTTAACAATTGCATAGAAAGGTTTTGCCTAATATTTGCTTCAATTTGCAATCTTAATTGATTAAATATCTTCAAACATTTAAAAATTTATAAAATTAGATATGCAGGATTTTATCATTTAAGTAATCTACTTGTTGACTGACAAGACTTACCAACCATTTACATAACTCATAGACTTAAAACATTAAACTTACAAAGTATGTTGAACAGGAATCACTTACTAATATTGTACATAAATTGAGTATGATTTCAAATTAAAATACATATATAATTCAGTCCATTTCACATTTCAAATTAGAGTTTGAATAGTGGAATCTCATTCTAATTAAATTATGTAAAACACTAAGAATATAAAATATCCCCAAATGCACAGACTCTTTTTCAAATATTAATATTATGGGTTTTATTACCTAGGATTCATTCTAGGTCTTTTCAGAACTTAAAGGTATGAAACCATCCTCCTATATAATAAAACTGTAAATTTTTATAATATATAATAAAAGGCTAATATGCAAATTGTCCTCTCCTATATAATAAAAAGCTAATATCCAAATTGTCCCCTTGGGAGTTCTACTGACCAGGAGTTTGACCTCTCACTATGATGTACGGTGACCACCAGGGGGTGGCACAGAACAAAGGAAGGCCCAGCTGGCAGCTGGCAGCTAGGACCAAGGGAGGCCCCCATTGGTCCTAATTGCTGGCCAGGTTTAGGGACCCTACCCATGCATGCATTTTGAGCACTGGGCCTCTAGTCCTATATAGTAAAAGCCTAATATGCAAATTATCCCCTCAGGTGGTAGTTCGACTGTTCACAATGACGTGAGCTGACCACTATTGAGAGCAGAGGCCCCAATTGATTGTCTCGTGGGTGGGATGGTGGAGTAGGTTGAAGAGTGGTGCCAGGCCAAGGCGGGGTGCCAGGCGGGGCTGTGGGGCTGTGGGGCTGTGAGGCTGTGAGGCTGGGGTGTGTGCTGGGGCCCAATCTCTGCAGGCTACCCTGAGACCCCACCTATAGTTAAGAATAATAATTTATCTCATAATTTTAGGGTTAATTTCTACTGAAGATTTTCGAGGTTGCATTCTCAGACCAGAAGTTTCTGTGGGGAATTGTCTAGGATTTTTTCAACCATCCTTGTCGAGATACATTGGACTCAGTTTAGTCACTTGTTTAATTACCAAACTGAACTATATGTTCAGCACCAACAATCTGAACAAATATTTTTCAAGCAAAGAATGAGATAATAGTTTGTTACTTACAATGTCATATTTAAAAACACATTGAAATTAACATAATTTCATTTCCACAGTTTTCTGAGAGTATCTAGTAAAACAGGTGTCTGTAAAAAATGAACAGAAAAATAAAACATGTTTTAGTCTTTTGGATATACTAATCAGAAATTGAGGCAGTGGATTTCCTTAACAATGCACATTAAAATTTAATTATTTTGTTAAATTATTTGCCTTTTACAAAGCTAACATAGGACCCAAGGCCAGGACCATGGTGAGGTAAGTGAGGCACCCAGGAAGCAAAATTTAAGAGAGCATCACCCTCAGGGCCATGCACCTGCCCATTCTATACTTGTATGTCCTTGATAGGGAGGGCATCCTTGCTTGTCTCACCCCAATTCTGGCCCCGATACTATTCAACTAAGATAATTGATAGATCATTAAAGGCAATTTTAAAAATTAAATTTATTGGGAGGTAGAATTGGTTAATAACATTATATAAATATGAGGTGTACAGTTTTAGAATACATTTTCTGTACATTGCATTGTGTGCTCATGTCCTAAGGAGTAGTCTTCTTATGCCTTCATATATTTGATAACCTTTTTCCCTCTTCACCCTTCCCCTTCCCCTCTGGTAACTGCTGTACTATAAAGACAATATTTGACATTAAATCATTGTGTGATTGTTGTTGTAGAACTCAGGAGGGGTTCAAGAAAAGGACTCTCATTCCTACAAAGAAACTATTATCTTTTAGGACAGACATCTTCATGCTTACACATATAAAATGAAAAATAGGTATACAATTAGCACTGAATGCTGCCTTATTCTAGAAATGAGTCAGAATCACTCAAGGATAAGTGGACACATATTTATACAAAGCTCTGTATTAGTTTGCTATAGTCACAAACTTATTGGCTTAAAACAATTCCTCAACATCTTATCATTCTGGAAATCAGAAGTCCAGTGAGTCTTATAAGTGTTCCAAGTGCTGTGTTTCTTCTGCTGGCTAGGGGAGAATCTGTGTCCATGCCATCTCCACCTCCTGGAGATCCCCTGCATTCCTCAGCTCATGGCCTCTTCTTCCTCATCTTCTTTTCCTGACTCTGATGCTTTTGCCTCTCATAGCAACTTTGGTGATTACAGCATGCCCACCTAGATAATCCCGGATAATTTCCCCATGTCAAGAGCCTTACTTAATTACTCTGAAAAAAAATCCTTTGATTCTGTAAAGTAACATGTTCAAGCAGAGCCATTTCATGAATAAGGCATGTGTTAGATCTGAAATGGTACTTAGATTTATTTGAATTTTTGAAAATTAAAAAAAATCCTCTTATTTTAAAATGTTACTGTTTAAAATATGTCAGAGATTATATATTTTACAGTTATTTGATTTTTGGTGGAACATTTAGGTGAAAATATAAAATTGTATGACAAGCTGCAGAATTTAAAAATATTTTATAAAAATAAATGAGCAAATGTTTTCAGCCTGAAGTTGCAAGGTCTTATGTCATACTGAAATAATTGTTCCAGGTTAAGAGAATACATCAATCCCAGAGATGTTGCAAACAGAATGCAATGCATCATCAATACTAAACCTACTTTTATTCTCAATCTCTCAGACTAAGAGTCCTTATCTGTAGATGCTAGTAATAGCATTAGCTTTGGTTCCAGGGTTTTTTGCAATGCCAAGAGTGACACATTTGTCTACATCTTTTCATAAATTGTAAAGTGCAATGCCAATTGTAGTTATCAGTGTTGCTTCCTTTGATGGAAACACTAACCAATAGCAGGGCTTTGCCTGCAGTCTTTGTTTTTGAGACAAGTTCACCATGAACCTACTTAGGAGGAGATCAAGTTGGCAGTCCTGACAACTGCTCCTCTTCTCACTCATTATATCCTCTCCCAGGAACAGCTTGAATGGACACCATGGTGACTTTACTGAGTTGTAAACGTCCAGGTCTTTGGAGACTTTCATTTTACACAGTCTTTCCAAGAGGGCTTTACATTAAAATATGTCATCCTTATCCCCTCACCTTTGTGCTTCTAACATCAGAAGGACACAAATACTGTAATAGCTTTTTGAAGGGACATTCGCTGCTCCCTAGAGGTATTGGCAGTGCTTAATGCTCATGGTGTTCTCACCTGTAGGAAGACTGGCACACCCACCAGTTGTCATCTCTTTGGTAAACTGAGTGGCATTTCTCATGGTAACATGGAGAATAAATGAACTGCCCATTGAGGAGCTGTCTGCACAGGGAAATGTATTGACATTTCAGCATTGTCTGAACAGTGTGGCAAGGGTGGCTTTGTCAAATTAAAATAATATCAGTTTACGTCTAGTCCCATCTCACCATTCCAAGCACCTACATTCATCAATATTTCCTCTAATTTATGATTCGTCATTCTCCTTTTCTCCATTAGCTTCTTCGAGTTAGCTTATAAGCACATTCAAGTTTTTAGTCTCTTGAGATGGTGACAGCAACAAGGCCAAAGATGCAAACTGTATGATATTGGAATGTGCCTGCAGCTAACGTGGCCCCTGGATGTGCCAGTTCAGGGTGGATGGTGACCTTGGCAGTCAAGAGAATGGGGGAATGAGGCATAGGTATGCAGTCAAGTAAATGTGCTCATTAGTGGCATATATTAGGAAAAGCTGTGTATACAGAGCTTGGTGCATCCTTTCCAGCGTGCTCAGTAATTTTGAAATCTGAAATATAGAACCAGGGTAGCAAGCCAACTTCAGAAAGCTGGGTGTGCCATTCATAGTGAGGCTCACTTGCCTGGGGAGTTGGTCAGGGCAGAAGCAAGTTATTATCAGTAGGGAGATGTTGAAGAGCTTATACCATATAAAGTGATCTTTAAGCACCTGAGGTATTCTGCTAATACTACTTTTACACCCTTGTGAAGGAGAGATAGGCCATAATGTAGAGGTATTTCCAATGGATCATACAAAATTAGGACCCAGTTGGGAGCCTTGATGCAAGATTAAGTGTTCAAAGACCTCCTTCTGGAAAATGGCGATGCTTTATCTGAGGGAGTCAATCTACGAGGGGACTGGGTTAGCAATGAGTAACACAATTGTACTAAAACAAGTCTTTCCCTCATAAAATTTAAAATAAATCCTTGCGGGTGAGGCCTGAGTATAACATACTAGTATGCTTTTAAATTAAGTCGTGTGAGGTAACATTCGTCAATAGAATTATACAGGTTTCAGACCTGTTCACCACCCAAGTCAGGTCTCCTTCCATCACCATTTATCCCTCTTTCCCTTCTTCTCCCTCTCTTTTCCCTCCCGCCTTCCCCCTGGTAACCATCACATTGTTGTCTGTGCCCATGAGTCTTGCCTTTTTTTTTCTTTTCTTTATGTAATCCCTTCACTCTTCTTACTTTTGCATGTGACAGCTGGACTATATGTTTGCTACCTCCAAGGCAGGGGGCCTTCTGGACCTTCTGTGATTGGTTGTTTGAGAAAATGGTGCTTTGGGCAAAGGCAATTGTACACTGAAACACAAAAGCTGGAAAATGCAGAGTTTGTTAACATTTAGCACTAGATTAACTTTTCCAGAGGGTGCCCATCTCCTCTGCTTCTGTGGCTAAGGTACGGAGGACCAACAGAGAAATCATGCGGCCAGGCTGACTGGTGCTTCCACAAATGTGTGGATACGAAGCTCATCTCTGCCCCTGGGACTGTCTGGCCATTCATTCCTTGTCACACAACACTGTGTCATAAGAATCTCCCCCATGCAACTCACTATGTTTTGAAAACACCATGTTTTTATAAAGGGCTACTTTCTGTTCCATCATATGGCTATTTTATAATGTATTTAAACATTCCCTTATTGTTAAGCATGATGGTTGTTTCCAATTTTTAGCTGTTATGGATCATGTTGCCATGGATACCTTTGTAGTGAATCGTGAACAAATTTGTTAGCCTTGCTTTACAATATATTCCTACTTGTAGAATTACTAAGTGGGAAAGGAGAAAATTTAAATATGTGTGGTACATTTCTCTTATGAATTAATTTTTATGTTTTTATCTTTGTTCCCTTCTTTTTGGTGGGGAATTTTTATTTTAAAATTTATAAAAGTACAAAGAAGAAAAACAACAGTTATTCAATTATCAATCATACAGAATTAGTCATTGTTTTTATTTTGGTACAACTTCTCTCTTTTTATGTTTATAAGTTGTTTATAGTACATCAGTAGTGTATGATTACATTGATTTGATTAATTTTAAAAGCACATTTTAGATCAAATGAGAGTCTCCTCTTGACTAGACTCCCTCAGTTTTTATTTTTTCCTATATAAAAACTAATATGCATTTGAGTCATCTTCTAAAAATCAATCAATCAATCAATCAATCAATTTATCATCTTCCCCATGGAAAGTATACAGTGTAGTCTTATATCTGCATTAGTCTTCAACCTTTTATTATACATATTTCTTAAGTATCCATGTTGATAATATTGAGTCAGTAAATTCCTTTATACAGCTATTTATGCTATCTGGATTCAACAATGTATGCACATACAGATTTATCTTTCCTTTCTCTTGTTGTTGGACATTTGGTTTGTACAATTACATAAAAAGAAGTCTCAGTTCTCTAAGGGCATATGAGAAAGTTTTATTTTTCTCAATAACTTCAATAGCAGTGCTTTGTCAAACTCTCTCCCGCACCCTCCTGCTGGGTAGTAGGGTCCCTTAATGACAGCTCATTTGAGTCAGTAAAGTTACTTTCTGTTATTAAACCAGTCCCACTTCAGTTCTTTAAGACTCAGTAATGTACATTTTATCTCTTTAATCTCATATTCGATCCAAAGCAATACCTCCTTTCTCTTCTTCACCTCTGCAGTCAGGCTGGCATGTGGTTGGATCTGGGGCAGAAGTGACTGTTCCTGAATCCACATCCTTCCAGTTACCCTCATTTCTCCTTTCTCTTCTCTCTCCTGGTGTTGGCCAAGATGAGAGGGAGAGATAAAACGCATCATCTAAGAGCCCAACCTGGAGATCTTCTCTTGGGGTGGTTGTAAGCACTTTCCCAGCGTGCTGATTTCATTGTGGAGGAGTGGTTGCTGGCTTCCCACAAAACAGCTCACAGCATTGCTCTAAAACAGCAGCCTTTTGGCTTTACTTTGCAGCATTCCCAGCAAGAAAGAAGGGCTCCATCTCCCTGCCTCCTGTGGCCCCTGACTCTGGATCTAGTATGTAAAGGCAGGATCAACTTTGAAGACTTATGGAAACGGAAAATGTGAGTGGACTGTCAACGTCCTCTCTTTATTCTTCATTTTAAAAATGAGGTCAGGAAATGTAGTTAACAAGATATAGAAAAAGAATAAAACAATAGTGGGGAAGGAGACAGGCCAACCCAATAAGATCTTCTTCTCTTGTTGCAGGCTTTCTCTAATAATAGTTCAGGGATGACTGGGGAGAAAAGGGAGTGGAGAGGCAGCAAAACCTTCGTTTTAAGGACACTTGGAATTTGGAATACGGATAGAACTGGACATTACAATTCTTAAGCTGACATGATATTTTATAAGTTAAGAATTATTGAAAATGTCGGAGGCATGCCTGAGTTTTCTATAGGGAAGGAGAAGACAATGCCTCACTAAATGAATGGACAAACACAATGAGAAGCAAAGTTTAATGAACTGAGTCATGGTTGTTCAACGTGCTTATGACCTTTGACTTTGAGGCTGGTGAGCCCCTGTGCAGTGGCAGCTGCTTAAAGACTCCATGTTGCCAAGGTAAAAGAATAACTACAATAGGTAAACTGTTTTAATAATTTATATGTTAGCTGAAACCAGTTTGGCTCAGTGGATAGAGCGTGGGCCTGCGGACTGAAGGGTCCCAGGTTTGATTCTGGTCAAGGGCATGTACCTTGGTTGCGGGCACATCCCCAGTGGGGGGTGTGCAGGACGCAGCTGATCGCTGTTTCTAACTCTCTATCCCTCTGCTTTCCTCTCTGTAAAAAATCAATAAAATATACAAAAAAAAGAAAAAAGTATTTTAAAAAAGAAAACAATGATTAAAAAATAATTTACATGTTAGATCAGTCCTATTATATTTTATAAATATGCAGATGATTCCTCTTGGATTTCTCCTAGATGTCAATGATTAGTTTACTTAATTTTGGTCTGTGTTTCCTGGACCTCTTCGGTCTAGTTTAATAAGTGAGAAGTTGTACATGGGAAGAGACTGACTCAGGTAAGCTGGAATAGATTTTGCTACTCTTCCATTCTGGCCTCCTGGATAGAATCAATACTATTGATCACAGTGGCTGAGTTGGCCAGACAGCCACTACCCCAAGAAAAGGATCTCATCGGGCTGCTGGTGAAATATCACAGGCAGATACAGACGCATTTGGGGAGAATGATGCTTTCTGTGCGGGCCAGGATAGCAAATTCACAGAAGAAATGGAAGTGGAGTAGACACTTTGGAGTCCTTTCTATTTTCAGCATTGACACCGATATCAGGGATATTCTATATTCTGTTTATTACAAAATTATTGATGACTTTCAAAAGAAATGAGGATTACTCTTTATTTTTAGGTTTGGTGTAATAGTGTGAGTTCTATCTGAAGCAAAGATATTGTGTGTATTGTGGTGTAAGGAACTTACCATAGGAATTAGACGTGATGTATTTGAAGGAGGAACTAGAGAATTAAAGGTCAGAGAAAGAGAGTTAAATGATCCGAGAGAGGGAGAGAGGGAGGGGTGGCTAACCAGAGGGGGCATGTGAATGAGTTGGGGCTCAGAGGGAAAATTTTGAGGTTAGGCATGTCTTGTATAGTTGCCCGTGGAAGGTCGAAGCTCCTCATAGCCAGTAGCTCTGGGAGTTTACAGCAAAGCACCTGGTGGTAGCCTGGGGTTGGTGGGACCAGCATTTAGGAAGGCAAGCTAGCTGTGGAGTGGGGGTGGAGGGTGGGAAATAACTTCGATCTATTGGAATCTTCTGGGTTCTCTGTAGCTCTCTCTCACCATTTCTGACCTCACAGAATGAGGCCTATACTTCTGCCTCCCAAGTTTCAGACAATTTAATTTTTGAGATGAACCCAGAATTACATCAAGAAGGAGATTAAAAAAAATACAGCTTTCGGTATGTCCAAGTTGACAATAGAAAAATCCACCATGGTCTACCCCTATCAAATTGGCACTCATTATCACCTCTTTTTCTAAAACCTATATTTAACTTCCAAATACAGACAATAGCAAAATGAGGCTCCACTCTAACATGATATAACCATTACGTTGTCAGGCTGCAAACACACTAAAAGGAGAATACACATATTTATTTCTCTTCTAGCTTAGTCACACTCCCCCTTGACATCCAATTACTTAAATACAGAATTCAAAGGTTGACTTGAACAGGAAAAGAAGAGAAATGAGAAATGAGGGAAAACCAAAAATAATCAGTGTGTGCCCATATACATATATATTCACATCAAAATAAAGAGGAAGTACTCATAGGAACTACACTTGTTTTTCTGCAATTGTTTACATGATCATAGCTGGTACTTATAACTTTTTTCTTTTAATATTCGATTTTTCTTTAATCCTCAGAATCAACTTAAGTTAGTCATGGTTCCTATCTATGAAAGTGACCAAAGCCTTCATTTCTATATGAGGTTATTGTAGTTTTCCATTAATTTTGACTACAGGACAAGGGACAACCTAATGGGCACCCCTGGATTCTAGATGTCCCTCTCTGATCCCATTGTATACAAGGAAAATAATTTCCTCTTGTCAAGAAAAAATTACTAGTAGTCAGGATCCATCACCCAGACCAAGTCTTTGCCCATGTTTCACTGGCTCAAGTGAATTGAAGTGATCAGGTGGCAGTTTCAAGTTTTAGTTTAATGGCATAATTATTATGTCCCCTAATAGAACCCTTTCTCTTTTGGAACTAAGAGCCCAAATAAGCAAAGCCCAAAATTATGAAGTTGGGGAATATTTTTAAAATTCAAGTATAGACATATAACATCATACTCAATTGGAAAAACAAACCATTTCAGTTAAGAATAGGAATGAATCAGGGATGCCCACTTTTACCACTCCTGTTCAACATAGTACTGGAAGTGCTAGCCATAGCAATTAGACAAAAAGAAGAAATAAAAGGTGTCCAAATTGGAAAAGAATACATAAGACTTAGTATTCGCAGATGGCATGATACTATATAGAAAACCCTAAAGACTTCATCAAAAAATTATTGGACTTAATAAATGAATTAGGCAATGTAACAGGATACAAAATTAATGTCAACAAATCTATGGTATTTTTATACACCAATAATGAACTTACATAAAAATTTAAAAAAATCCCATTTACCCTTGCTCTAAAAAAATTAAGATACTTAGTAATAAACTTAACTAACGAGGTAAAAGACATATACTCAGAAAACTACAGCACACTGAAAAAAGAGATAGAGGAAGACATAAACAGATGGAAGAACATACTGTGTTTATGGATTGGTGGAATCAACATCATTAAAATGTCCACATTACCCAAAGCAATCTATAAATTTAATGCACTCTCCATTAAAAATGCCAATGGCATATTTCACAGACCTAGAACGAACTCTCCAAAAATTCATCTGGAATAAAAAAAGACCCTGAATAGCTGTAGCAATCCTGAGTAAGAACAACAAAGTAGGAGGGATCTCAATGCCAGTTTTCAAATTGTATTACAAAGCCACTGTTCTCAAAACAGCCTGGTACTGGCACAAGAGCAGACATATAAACCCAAAGAATAGAATAGAATAGAATAGAATAGAATAGAATAGAGAACTCAGAAATCAACCCAAAACACTATGCTCAATTAATAGTTGACAAAGGAGGCAAGAACATACAGTGGAGTCAAGACAGTCTCTTCAATAAATCGTGTTGAGAAAATTGGACAGATACATGCAAAAAAAACTTACACCATACACAAAAAAACTCAAAATTGGTAAAAGACTTAAACATAAGATGAGAAACCATAAAAATATTGAGGAATCCACAAGCAGCAAGATCTCAGACATATGCCAAAGCAATATCTTCACCACTACAGCTCCTAAGGCAATGGAAACTAAAGAGAAAATAAACAAATGGGACTATCTAAAAATAAAAAGCTTCTGTACAGCAAAAGAAACCATCAACAAATCAAGAAAGCCAACTGCATGGGAGAACATATATGCCAATGTTATCACCAATGAGGGTTTAATCTCTAACATTTACAGGGAACTCATACAACTTAACAAAAGGAAGATAACTCTATCAAAAATTGGCAATGGACCTAAATAGTTACTTTTTGAAAGAGGACAAAAGGAATGCCAAGAGGTATATGAAAATATGCTCAAAGTCACTAATTATCAGAGAGATGCAAAGCAAAATGATGATGCAATATCATTGCACCCCTGTCAGAACAGCTATTATCAACAAATCAACAAGCAATGACAAGTGCTGGAGAGGATGTGGAGAAAAAGGAACCCTCTTTCACTGTTGATGGGAATGCAGACTGGTGCAGCCACTGTGGAAAACAGTATGACTTTTCTTCAAAAAATTAAAAATGGAACTCCCATTTGACCCAGTGATCCCCCTTGTAGGAATATATCCCAAAAAACTAAAAACACCAATAAGAAATGATATATGCACCCCTATGTTCAAAGCAGCACAATTTACCATAGCTAAGATTTGGAAACACCCTAAGCCTAAATCAGCAGATAAGTGGATTAAAAAACTGTGGTACATCTACACAACTGTGTACTAAGCTGCTATAAAAAAAGAAGGAATTCTTACCATTTCCGCAGCATGGATGGAACTGAAGAGCATGATGCTAAGCAAAATAAGTGAGTCAGAGAAAGATAAATATCACATGATCTCACTCCTTTGTGGGATATATGAACAACATAAACTGATGAACAAAAGCAGATCCAGAGACAGAGAAGCATCTATCAGACCATCAAACCTCAGAGGGAAGGTAGAGGAGGGGAGGGGTAAAAGAGATATAGATAAACCAAAGGACTTATATGCATGCATATAAACCTAACCAATGGAACAGACCTGGGTTGGGTATGGAGGGGGAGAGGGAAGGGCAGGGCATGATTGGGGGTTAGAGGGGCAATGGGGCTATAAGGACACTTAATCAATAAAAAAATGTGTAGTTGACATACAATATTATGTTAGTTTCAGGTGTACAAAATCAGGGTTAGATATTTATATATCTTATGATGTGATCACCATAGTAAGTCTACTAACCATCTCTTACAATACAAATTTATTACATTATTGACTATACTAGAGGTCCGGTGCACAAATTCATGCACAGGTAGGGTCGCTCTGGGTGGCCTGTGGGGATCAGGCTGAAACACACAGTCCAATGCTGCCTGCTGCTCCTGCCTGCTATTCCAACTCATCCCAGCCCCGCTGCACCTGCCACAAGCTCCTGGCCAGTCAGCCCTGATCTGAAGAAATTCACACTGCCACAGCAGTGCTTGTAGCTATGAGTCCTGCTTCTGGCACCTGTCTCTAGGGTTTCAGGGAGGGCTGGGATGCAGTAGGCCTCTGGGATGCCCTTGTGGGCCCAGGATTTGGATCTGTCCTGCTGAAGTTCACACTGGTTGTCAGGATTCACCTGGTGGCTGCTTTTATATTGTTTCTTTTTTGTGAAGCATCTAGGGAGGGGAAGTGGCCATGGTGCCTGAGGCTGACTTCCTGGAGGCCAGCAATGCTGTCAGGATTGTGTTGGAGGTGCTGGTCCATTGGTGCCTGGCCCATTCTCTGGAGATTGGACCTGCAGGACTATTGGGGGAGTGAGTAGCTGCTGCCAGGCTGATGTGCCCCCAGGAGGGGTTGGTCAGCTGAGCAGCTCTCCAGCTCTGAGAGTGCACTGACCACCAGAGAAGAGCTCCTGCATTGAATGTCTTCCCCCTGGTGGTCAGTTCATGTCATAGTTACCATAGTGACCATAGTGCACATTGGTCGCTTAGTCTTTTATATATATAGATTCCCTGTGCTGTGCATTCCATCACCATGATTTATTTTATAATTGGAAGTTTGTTCTTCTTATTTCCCTTTATCTTTTCCACCTATCCCTTAACCCCCAACCCCCTTTGGCAACCAACAGTTTGTTCTCTGTATCTGTATTTCTGTTTTGTTTTGTCCATTTGCTTTGTATTTTTAAATTCCACATATAAATGAAATTGTACATAGTTGTCTTTCACTTATTTCATTTAGCCTAATGCCCTCTAGTTCTGTACATGTTGTTGCAAATGGCAATACTTCATTCTTTTTTATTGATGAGTAATGTCTGTGTGTGTGTGTGTGTGTGTGTGTGTGTGTGTGTGAGAGTGTGTGTGTATAATCTCACAGGATGATCTGTTTGTAAATTCTTAACTGGCAGGTCATAGTGTATAATCATGCTTTGGGTCTAAAGCTTCTTTAGTAAAATTTTTATCTTCACCTTAAGTAAGACTTGCCCATTATTTCTGTGCATCTAGGGTAACACACCTTTGAAATAAACCCTAACCACCTTCAAAAGAGTGCATAATCTTATTAATCTAATCCCTGCCTTGCTTTATTCCACCTCCATGGAATTCTCCTTAGAGTCCCTCCTTAATTTCAAATGCATAAAAGAATCTGCAAACTGTTTTTCTCTGAAATATTTATTCAGTCTGTGGAGATCTTGCTTCCAGGTATATTCTTCTTTCAGCTCAAATAAATTTTTATTAAAATTCTCTTTAGGTCTGGATGTTCTTACATTGATATCACTAAAACTGGTTTCTTCCTTTTCAATTTTTTTTTTCTCCTCTCAATTTCTCAGCTTCAATATCAAACATTGATGGAAATGATTCCCAAATCTGAGTCCTACATGAAGACTTATTTTCTAATTTTGAATCCTACATTTCCAGATATTGACTAGATATTTTACCTAAAGTTTCTCCCGTGTCTTCAAAATCAACTGAAAATTAATATATATTTTAAACTGACATAATCAGTTTTTCTCTGGCTTTCTCCCACTTATACAATGGAGTTCTTTTTCCATCACTCAGCTTTGAAAACCTGGTGTCACTCTTGAGTCTTTTCTTTGTACATTCATTTCAAAAAGTTGTCAACTTCTGTTACTTCTGCTTTAACTCAAGCTGCTTCGGATGCAAGGCATTCTGGGACCATTCTATTGTCAAACATGGAAAATGGAAGGAAGGTGGGGCTGAGTGGAGCTAAAGTTTAAGCATCTGGCCTAGCTCTCACTAGAAGAGGCCTTATAGACTCTATGGTTCCTATTAGGTGTTACTATAGGATGACTCTTATGGACCCTATGTCCTATTTCATGTACCATAGAATGCGATGAATAAGCCTTGTAAACAAAAGGCTTATTGAGATCAATCTTGATATTACTAATGTCTAAGTAGAAGGCTGGATAATTCTGAAGGCACAGATGATCCTTGAAATCAACCACAAATCAGTGAGAGCACAATTGTCAGGGGACTGGCCTAGCTGCACAGGGCCCAGGGCTCTGTTGATGTACCTTTATCTTGTTAATTTTCCTGAAGTGTAGCTGCCATTATTCCATTTGCATGGTCAAAAAATTTTCAGACACTTCACATTGTCAATTAATTGGTATTCTAACCTTTCTACCAAGCTTTTAAAATTCTCAGTAGTACCAACATCCCCCCCCCTTTTTTTTTTTTTACTAACTTTTCACACACTGTAAACTGAACCTTGGGCTACTTCCCTGCATCTACTACAGATAATTAAAAAAATACAAATAATAAAGTAAAGGTAATTGGTGCTATGAGAAAGAATGAAGTAAGTGTAGGTGATAGAGAATGAAATGGGTTATTTAAATAGTAGTTAGGGAAAGCTACTATGACAAGGTAACATTTATAAGGGACTTGAAAGAAGCAAGGAGTGAGCCATAAAAATATCTAAGGGAGGTGTGGTCTAGGCAGAGGAACAGCAGTTCAAATGCCTGGAGTTGGAAGCCTGCTCGACGTACAGTTGGAAGCTTGCTTGATGTGCTCCAGGGGCACAATGGAGACACTAGACTGCAGTGAGTGAGGAAAATGGGGACAAGGTCATGATGGTGACCCAAAGTCCTAGGTTTTTTTCAAATACTTTTAATTCAGGCTTTCCAGGCTTGTTTTCCCAGTGTGTGTGTGTGTGTGTGTGTGTGTGTGTGTACACACACACACACACACACACACTCACTCACTAGATGCCCCTTGCAAGAAGATTCCTGCAATAGGGCTTTCTGCTGCAGTCTCTGCTGCCCCGCCTGCTTCTCTCCCTTCTCCCCTGCCCCACCTGCTTCCCTTCCTTCTCCACACCCCTGCTTGCTTGCTTCTCCACAGCTTTGCTTCCTTCTGCAGTGCTTGGCTTCTTGCTAAGCTGTCTTTAGTCTTTGCTCTGGCCTGGATATGCAAATTAACTGCCATCTTGGTTGGGTTAATTTGCATACCCTCCCTGATTGGCTGCTGGGCATGGCTTGTGGGTGTAGTGAAGGTACAGTCAATTTGCATGTTTCTCTTAATTAGAGAGGGTAAAAGGCTAATGTGCAAACTGTCCCCTTGGCCTGGAGTTCGACTGGGAGAACCAGAGTTTGATCACTCACTTTGACATATTCTGGCCACCAGGGGGTGGTGCTTTAGAATGAAGGAAGGCTCTGGAGCCAACAACTAACAGTCTGAGAAGGGAGCCCCCTGGCAGCCAGAAGGCCCAGATCAGCCCTGTTCGTGGCCAGGCCTAGGGACCCAAACCATGCATGAATTTTGTGCACCAGACCTCTAGTTTTTAAATAATTACCCTTTCTTGCTCTAACATTTTTGGTTTGGAGAATACTTACATTTGTATAGTGTTCCTTGGTGAACATGGGATATGAGAGTTATAGAATTTTGTGAGGTGATTCATTTATTGTTTCAACAAACTTTTATAAAGTATTTACTATGTTTTTATTATATGTAGATACAAAAATGATTAAGAATTAGTTATAATCCTCTAGGAATTTGTAGTATATATGATAATCAAAGAAATTTAGTTTAATTCAAATTTAGTTCAATGTAGTAAGGGTACTATTGTATGTAAAAAGTACAGAAATAATACAGGGTGGTTGACTTCTGGGGCCTTGGGAGTATTCTAGTAAAAGGCTTCACATAGGTGATTACATGTCTGTGGAATTTTATAGGATAAATTATGGGTTGACAAGCAGACAAAGAGAGGGAGCAAACACAGATTCCAATGGCAAGAAGCAGTCTATTTTATTTAAGGGCCAGTGAGTGGGTAATATTTTGAGAACTTCACATGGTAGAATCAGTGTGGGGGGAGTTGATCTGTGGGAAATTAAGCAGGTAAAAGAGGAAAGGGCCAGCACTTAAAGGTTTGTTTTTGTACCTCCAAAAGTTACAAGGAATTTTATTATCTAGTCAGTAAAGGAATGCAGAAGAGTGTCCTGGGCATTAGGAAAGTGATAGGATCAGTCTTAGGTTTTTAACATTATTCTAGGACCATCTTAAATGAATTGCATGAGTGAAGTCAATAAAGTAAGTTAGGAAGTCATTGTTATAATTCAGACTTGGAGATATGTATGAGAAACACATCTGAGAGTGTAATGCCTAATAAATATTAGATACCCAATGTGATGATTTCTTTTCTCTGGTGACAATTCTCTGGGTTAGTAATGGAAGATATTACTATACCATTTTACAACTTGAAGAATTGAGTTGTTAGTTCAAGTGACTTTCCCTGGGGGGATTCAGATTGTAAATGACAGGGCCAGAGCTACTACTTTTGTTTCTGCTTTCAGATTCAGCACTCTTTCAATGTCTAAGAGGTTTAAGGATACAAATGAGAGTAGCACACTTTTAAAGAAATAGGATACCGGTATATATTTTCTGTTCATGGCCTTCAAGGGTCCAAGAACAAGTCAGACCCATCCTTAATCAAGTACCATCTCTACTGTTCATTTGTTCCATGACCTTTTGAAGAGGTTATTATAATCAGGAATGGGGGACACAGTGAAAGAAGAGATAAAAAAGATTGCTCTGATTGAGCTTATACTCTGGTGCATGAGTAAGTTGATCAACAAGCAAATGAATTATGTAACTATAAGCAGTGATAAAGTAATATGGCAATTTAATAGGAAGTCAAGGCACAGAAAATGATGGGAAGTCTAGATTTATCAGAAAGACCTATCTTGGAAAGTGGTATATGAGTTGATACCTAAATGATGGGAAGGAACAAAACTTATGAAGATGTAGGAAAATATCACTTAAAGGTGCAGGACCATCAAAGATGAAGGTTACGAGTGATGAAGGCCCTGAGACAAAATGTATAGTTAAGGGTCAGGAGGATGGCCAATGGGGACACTGAATAAAGATGATACTTGAGACAGGCAGGAGCCACAAATAAAACTTTACATTTTAGGTTAGGTTTCTTTTTCCTTTTCTCCTGAGTGACTGTGTATATAGGATAAGGTTGAGAAGTCTACTGAAAACCCAGGAAGAGATACTGAGCTACTTGATATTAGTGGAGAACTCAGGGGAGAGGACAATTACAGAAATAAAAATGTAGCAGGTATCAGCCTACAAATGTTTGTAAAGCTTGGGAATCAGTTAATATCATCTAGGGAATGTGTGTATGTAGAGGAAAGAGGGAAAAAGACCAACTTTTGCAAAGTTTGCATGTGGGGAAGAAGATTTACTGGTCATGAAAACTGAGAAGCAACTGGCAAGGAAGGAGAAACACCAGAAAAAATTGGTTCCCCCAAATGTTTGCCATAAGATGTAGATTCAGGTGAATCGATCTTGTTGAGATTACTTCTGCCAATTGAATGAGATTCTTTTAGGTCCCCACCTCATTTGTTCCCTGCACATCACTATGCCAAGCTTTGCATTTGGGGAAAAGAGAGAAGAGAGACAGGTGACCAGAGACAGAAAGCTTTCTTTAAAGAAAATGATGACTGAATGATCTCTTAACTGGTTATCTACCTCATTCCAAAAAAATAAATAAATAAATAAAAATGTGAGGAAGTTTCCAGAGATACAGAATATGAGTGAATATAATTAAGGACAGAAATTAGGGAAAAGGGAAATAAGTTCTGATCATGAATAGGACACAATACCTCCCATAAGTTGTGAAGATTTGGGCAAAGTTAGGGGGAGAATTCATATGCAAATAGAGAACAGATGCTCTCTAACTGGCTAGAAATGGAATAATTATGCTAATCTGTCTCTTTTTATTAAAAAAAAAACTCAGAGAAGGCTTTATTTTATAGTAAGGATTTAAAATTAAAATATATCCACATTATTTGGCCCTTTGCCTCCATCTCTCCTTTCAAGACAAAACTATCCTAATGTCACCTTCATAAAGCATAGATTTCTCTCCTGAGGACCAGGTCAGCAGATCTTTTTATGCCATTCACCTGTGCCCACCTGGCTCTTGGACAGATGTTTTTCTGTAGGATACAAAAATTAACCAACATGACGTTTTAATTGCACCTCCATAATTGTTGTTTAAATGTTGGCATTCATTTTGTGAGATGATTTTGCTATGCTAATCAGTGCTCAATTCATTTCAGTGCAAACAAATAAACAATAACATCAACAAGAGACACAGAACTCCTATATTTATAGCTGGTGGCTAAAATAGCACCACAAATCACAACTGTGACTAATTGTTTGCTGGCTAACACAGGGCCAACACAGACATCCTCTTCACTCAGCTTTCCTCATGGTAAACAAAAATCTAGGATTTGTTTCAGAGTTGGTTTGATTTGAGAAGGCACTGGAGTTGTGTCAGTAAGCAAGGGACAGAATGCAGTTTCCTGTGAATGGGACTGGGATCATGCTTTGAAGGGATTGCTTCTCTGCTTCTGAAGGAAACTGGGAGAATGAATCTGGAAACTTTTCCCACAGTTGCAAAAGGCGGAACCCAGTTGTTCAGAACCTCAGATGCTTTACTTCAAAGTCTTTGGGCAAGACTCTTTTTTTAAAGGGCCACATTGTTGAGAATTAATTACTCAACACATAGGAGAGGTAGCTTAATGGACTAAAACAAGTTTTGGCTTTGGAGTCCAAGGGTTTGAGTCCAAGGGTTTGGCTTGGGTATGGGTTTGGAAAGGGTATGGGTATAACCAAAAGTGTTTTGGGCAGATTTGGGGCAGCTCCACGTCTCTTCTGCTTTTCAGGTTCCTCTGCAGCCAAATGTGATCATTAATAATTCAAATACTATATGGCCATTGTAAGAATTCAAAGAGAAATAGATGATTGTGTATTTTATAGTTGGTTGAGTTAGATAACAAGGAAACATGTCTTCAAATAATGTCTCCATACATATTTGACACATAACTCAGCATTAGCCACTTTCTAGACTTTTCTGAATTCCCTACTTCAATGTTTGACATAGATAGAAGTGGGCATTTTAATTCTATGGTTTAGAATAAGTAGAAATTTCTGCTATTGTGACTCCAGATTTAATACTCAGCACGTTGTGGATTTGCTATGGTCTTAAAGTTGGAGGCATTTGCTCAGTGTTAAATGCCAATCCCAAAGTCGGTTGCTTTCAAACTATTTTCTTGATGGTTTACTGATTGAGTTCGACACCCCTAGTTTACAGGGACACAGTTCTTCACGAGGATCTTCCCTTCAGTTTCAGGTCCCCTAATAACTCAAGCTCTGTTCCTACAACATACCTTCCTCTGCACTCAAGTACCTTAGCAGAATAGAGCACCAATCAGATAACGGATCAGAAAAATAACAGAAACCTCCCAAATTGCTCTAGTGTGGGTTACCATTTGTCATCTTGATAGAAAGCCAAGGGAGGAAAGGGCAGATGATACAACTTTACTTAAATGTGCTTATTGCTAAGATGATGTTAAAACCGATGTAAAGTTTGGTCTTAAGCTGTCAAAAAGTTGCAGCTCTTATTCATTTATTTATTTTTTTAGTAGTGTAAGCGGGTCAGAGTAGTTTCTTTATCTTCTTCTCTGCTTTTTGAGGTTTTTTTCAACAGTTTATGAACTCTCTCCACATTACAATATGGTTTCATCTTTTTTACAGCTATTCTAGCAAATTCAGATCTGGCATATGCTTAGCCCTCTACAGTAAAATCTCAGCAGTATAAACTCTGAGGGAGCAAGAGTAGAAGCAAGGAGTCCCATTAGGGAGGAGAATGCAATGATCCAAAAATGGATGGCAGAGCTTCCAAATTTTAATATGTAGAGTAATCTTAAAGACACCAATGGGAAAGGCCTAAAATTCTGCATTTCTGTGGGCTCCCAGGTGATGCTGACATAGGGTTATTGGAATACACTTCAAACAGCAAGGTTTGTACCTTGTTACTAACTCTGTGCTTCTCTCCTCTGACTTGATACATTAGTTTTATTGTTTCTCTACTTAGGCTTTGTATTCATTCCAACTACAGTGTTAAAAAAAATACTGATGTATGACTTCAGATCTCAGAAATTCTGATTGAATTATTCTGGAAGCAGGCCCAGATACTGATAACCATATTTTTATAAATATATTTTTATTGATTTTGTACAGAGATGAAGGGAGAGAGATAGAGAGCTAGAAACATCAATGAGAGAGAGTCATCAATCAGCTGCCTCTGGGGATATGCCTGCAACCAAGGTATATGCCCTTGACCGGAATCGAACCCGGGACCTCTCAGTCCCCAAGCCGACACTCTATCCATTGAGCCAAATCGGTTTCAGCAATAACCATATATATATATATATATATATATATATATATATATATATATATATATATATATATATATATATATATTTTTTTAAAAAAGCTCTCCAGGCAAGCATTATCCTAAGTGAAATAAGCCAGTTAGACAAAGATAAGTATCACATGATCTCACTCATATGTGGAAACTAATGAACAACATAAACTGATTAAAAAAAATAGATCCAAAGACAGAAGCCTGAAACAGAGGGAAGGCTGTCAATCCTCAGAGGGAAGGCTGGGGAGGGTGGGGTGGTAGCAAGAGATCAATGGATGAACTTGTTTAAATATATGCATAACCCAGGAACACAAACAATAGGGTTGTGAGGGCCTAGGGAGGGATGTGGTGGTTGGTTAGAAGAGGTCAATGGGGGGAAGAAGGGACATATATAATACTTTCAAGAATAAAGATAAAATAATAATAATAAATGAAAATATATTTTAAAAGCTCTCCAGGTAATTCTAGTGTGCAGGTAAGATTGAGACATCTGGCGTTGGTTTATGTGGCTGGTTCCCAGCTTTACCCTTTGATGCTACTTTCAGTTACGTGTTGGCTCTGTAGTTCACAGCACACGGAATGGTTACCCCTAAGTATTGGCCTATGGCCCTGACTTGTGCAGCAGAGAAACAAGGAGGCATCACCCTCTCTTCATTTGGTGTCCTCAGCTCTTGGTGGTCCCACAGTATATTTATGATTTTCTCACAATTAGCTTATATGGTCATGTCTCCCCCATTCAACTATGCAAGGACAAGGATTGATGTGACTCAGTGATTGAACATAGACCTATGAACCAGGAGGTCACGGTTCCATTCCTGATCAGGACATATTCCCTGGTTTTGGGCTCCATCTCCAGTGTGGGGCATGCAGGAGGCAGCCAATCAATGCTTCTCTCTCATCATTGATGTTTCTATATCGCTCTCCCACTCCCTTTATTAACAAAATAAAGAATAAGGACTGTGTTATAATCATGTTTATTTTACCAGGCCCTGGGATAATGCCTGGTGTGACTACATTCTCTGAACAGACATAGAGAATAAATAAAACTAATTGATGCAGTGTGCTTGTGGTCTCCCAGAAGATCTCCTTAAAATTCTTTAATGAGGCATTCATGTGTGGAATGTGGGTGGTATACAGAAGCTGCTTCCATTTCCCAAATGTGGGCAAGAAAAGCCAGATTGAGGAAAACATCGACTGAAGTAAACATCTTATAACAATCTGACTTCCTGTATATTCTCAGAATTGTCCTACCGAAAATTTTAGGATAGCATCACTCATATCATAATTTGTAGTACACAGTTACATATTGTATTATTCTATTATTATGTACTTTTTTGTTTTTATTTTTTTTTAATTAAATTTTATTAGGGTGACATTGGTCAACATGAACATATAGATTTCATGTGTGGATTTCTAAGTTAATATCTGTATATAGCACCAGGTGTCCATCACCCAGTCAAGTCTTCTCCTGTCACTTCATATTAATACCCTTTTCTCCCCCCATCTTCTGGCAACCACCACACTGCTGTTTGTGTTCATAACTTTCAGTTTTATATCCCGCATATGAGTAAAATCACCTTTAGCTTTTTCTGACTAATTTCACTTTGCATAATGTTCTCCAAGTCCATCCATGTTGTAAATGATGCTATTTCATCTTTCTTATGGCTGACTGCTATTCCATTGTGTATATGTAGCACATCATCTTTATCCAGTCCTCTATCGCAGGACACTTTGGCTGTTTCCATGTCTTGGCCACCATGAATAACGCTGCAGTGAACATAGGGGTGCATATATCGTTGGGTATAAATGGTTTCCAGTTACATACCCAGAAGAGGAATTGCTGGGTTGCATGGTAGCATTAATTTTTTGAGGAATCGCCAGACTGCTTTCCATAGAGGTTGAGCCAGTCTACATTCACACCAACAGTGAATGTGGGTTCCCTTTTTCCCACAACTTCTCTGACATTTGTTATTGCTTGTCTTGTTGAGAATAGCCACTCTAACAGGTGCACGGTGGTATCTCATTGCCGTTTTAATTTGCGTTTCCCTAATTGCCAGTGAGATTGAACATCTTTTCATGTATCTGTTGGCTGTATGTCGTCTTGGGAGAGGTGCATTTTCAGGTCCTCTGCCCACATTTTGGTTGGATTGCTTATTTGCTTAATGTTAAGTTTTATGAATTCTTTATATATTTTGGAAATCAAACCTTTGTCAGATCTACTATTTGTAAATATCATCTTCCATCTGGTTGGCTGCCTGTTTGTTTTTTTGTCAATTTATTTTGCTTTGCAGAAGCTCTTCAGTTTGATATAGCCCCATTCATTTATTTTTGCCTTTATCTCCCTTGCCTTTTGGGTCAAGACCATTCTTTGTTAAGTTTATTCCTAGGTATTTTATTCTTTTGGTTGCTATTTCAAAAGGAATTGTTTTATCCATTTCTTTTTCTGGAGTTATGTTGTTGGTATACAGGAAGGCAATGGATTTTTGCACATTGATTTTGTATCCTGCAACTTGACTGTATTTGTTTATTGTTTTCTAGTAGTTTTTGTTTATTTTTTTTTTTTGGTAGAGTCTTTAGGTTCTTTTATATACAGCATCATGTACTCCCCAATTTACTGATGAGCTAACCCTTGCATGGAGAGTTTATACAGTTTGGCTTGAATCACATAGCTAGTCAGTGGCAGAGCTGGGCTTTTAACTAAGCATTTTGGGTCCAGAAATCATGCCCATAAATACTACCCTGCACTTCCCTGTCTGCTACAGGTAGCAGGACTACTTGTGAAGCAAGTGGGGCTATTGCCCTTATTTTAACCACTTCTCCTTTTTTGCTGTTTGTGTTTTCTTTCTACTGGTCATATCTTGTGTTATGCTCAAAACCAGCTTACATTTTAATTTTTAAATGCTTATAAATCCCTTAAGTGATTCTCTTTTAAATATCTGTGTTTTCCAATGGTCTTGGGCGACCCTGCAAGCGATTCTCAACCTGCTAGAGAGCCTAAGACCATTTATATTAAGATTCATTAACAGTAGCAAAATTACAGTTATGAAGTAGCAATGAAAGTAATTTTATGGTTGTATTAAATGGCTGCAGCATTAGGAAGTTTGAGAACCACTGCACTAACATGAAAGGATCACTATGTAATGTCAAAGAAGTGTTAATTATCACTGTAATGTCAATTACAGGACAACATATTAGTGATCCAACATGTTGTACACCATACATTCACACGATGTCATATCTCAAAATATATTTCAATAAAAATATGAGTTAAAAAACACCCTTTGAAGCTTCACAATTAAAATAATACTAACATTAATAAAAATAAAATAAACCATCTCCCAAATTTATATTCTTCATTTGCCACTCTCTCCCCTTCTCTTTATTATAGTATTATATTTTATAATAACCTTTTTCAACCCTCATTTAATCCTCAGCCCAGTGTAGCGTGACATATATCCTCGTCATTCCATCAGGCAGTTCTTACTCTGCCACTCATGACCTCCACACCATGAACCTCCTTTAGCCTATTAATTTCCAGGCCACACATTACTTGATATTTCAGTAGCTTTTGACAGTGTTGGACGTTCTCTGAAAACACTCTTTCCCTTGACTTCCATGATGCTACACTGCTCTGTTTTTGTTTTTAAGATTTTTTAAATGGATTTTTAGAGAGAAGAAGGAAGAAGGAGAGAAACATCCATGTGAGAGCATGTGAGAGGCTGCCTCCTGCATTCCCCCCTCTTGGGAATTGAGCCCACAACCTGGGCATGTACCCCAGCCATGAATTTAACCAGCAATATTTCCCTGTACAGGATGATGCCCAACCCAATTAGCCACACCAGCCAGGGTTATTCTGCTCCATTTGTATTCTGTATCTCTGGGTTCTTTTTAGGTTCACCTCATCTGCATAGCAGTTATAGGACAGAATTCCTCAAGCTTCTCTCCCTGGCCCTCTTCCTTCTCACCCAGTGCTATCTTGGGTAATGCTCTTCACCTTAACATTTTCTTTGCCACTGTATGCAAGTGACATATCCCTGTGAACTCTCAATATCTACGTGGCTGATACTTTTGGATATTTTGGGACTCCATCAAAATTAACAGACCCAATTATTTCCCCCACCTGCCCTTGGAATCGCCTAACTCAGTGGTCATCAAACTCATTAGTCAAAAGAGCCAAATATCAATAGTACAACAATTGAAATTTCTTTTGAGAGTCCAATTTTTTAAACTTAAACTTCTTTAAAATAGACTCGCCCAGGCCAAAAACTGACTTCTGCACATGGGCCACAAAGTTTCAGTCGCACTGTATGTGCATGCCCGCATGTAGTATTTTGTGGAAGAGCCACACTCAAGGGGCCAAAGAGCCACATATGGCTCACGAGCTGCAGTTTGCCAACCACTGCCCTAACTAATCATATTCCTGGATTTTCTATCTCATTGAATGGTACCTTCTTTCATCTCCTTATGCCTCCCACACATTCACATGTCATCTTTGACATCCTTCTGAATTTCATTCTCCTTTTCGAACCATTGATAATATCTCTTGAGTACATTGACTATTGTTAAGACCATTTTAATGCGTTCTATATGTATGACAATTTGGGAGCATTTGATTTTTTTTCTTCCCATGTTCTGGGTGTCAGATAATTACTCAGGCCTGGCTCATTCTTTGGAGGCCCTAAACAATGTTTACTTGAACGTTTAACCCTTGAGTACTTTTCAAATTCTAAGTTCACAAAGCCTTATCAGTCATCTAAATGTGGACACTGATCTTCAAACTCACTATTTTTCCTCAGTAGAGAATTCAATTTTCTCTCTAATGTGCAGCCTGAATTCTGTACAGACCATTCTCTCCTCCAGTTGATGAGCTGGTTCAGGGGGAGAGAGAACACAGAGACCAAAGCTGTCCCCTTCATTTCAGGAGTCTCATTAGGTCTACATTTTACTCTCTAAGTAAATACTCTAGTCTGCCTTCTCTTTTTCTATTTCTGGAAGTTTCTGAGGGTATGTAGTGATTTGTCAAGCTTTTCAGTCTTTCCAGTTGATTCTCCCCTTCTCTCCCCTGCCTGGCACACACAGTATGCAGGCTCACACATCTCTGAGAGCAGTTTCCTTGCCGCCTCTTACCTGAGTGGAAACAGATGCTCACTGCAGACATCAGCTTCAGATGGATGCACAGGGAATAATCATCCTTCTGAAGATGGGCTCCCCGTGGTAAGAGAGCAGAACACATTCAGATTAGAGCTGAATAAATGAAAATGAGGAGTGCTGCCGAGAGGGGGCTGCGCATCGAAAGGATGAACACTCATTGAATGTAGGAGAACCAATGCTGCAAGTAACTTCAGTTATATAACTCAGCCTTTTTGTTTTTCAGATGAAAAAACAGAGGCCTAGACCAGAGAGTAGAGATAATCTGCTTCTGTAGCAAAACTAGCTATTGTAGGGGCAAGAATCATCTGCTTTCCAAATCTGTTTGGAGACCACCTGATAAGCTCCTTGACATTGCCTACTTCACTGGTTGAATACTGCCTATCCTATTGATAACCAATCAATCAATCAAGCAATCAATCTCTTCTTTCCTCTCCCTCCCCCTCTCCCCCCTCAGTGTCCACCTCTGCAGCCATATTGGACCTGCCTTCAAGAGTGTATAAATTTTAAAAGATCTTTTAGAGGGGATGGTGGAGAAAAAGGTAAAGGGACAAATAGATGTCAAAGACTGCTAATAAGCTACTCCCAACTTTTTACCATATTCAGAGACAGTGGAGAGGATATTGGCTAAACTACTGTCTATGTAGGTGGAGGAAGGGGTGGTTAGTTCTGAGCCATCCTCATTCTAAGCTGTCTATACATAGATCTTTCTTTACAGTGACTGAATTCACTTATGTTCTGTAAGTGCTCCCTAGAACCTAATGCTTCCTTTTCTTTTCTTCTTTTTTTAAAAAAATATATTTTATTGATTTTTTTACAGAGAGGAAGGGAGAGAGATAGAGAGCTAGAAACATCCATGAGAGAGAAACATCAACCAGCTGCCTCTTGTACACCCCCTACTGGGGATGTGCCCGCGACCAACGTACATGCCCCTGATCAGAATCGAACCTGGGACCTTTCAGTCCACAGACCAATGCTCTACCACTGAGCCAAACCAGTTTCGGCTGCTTCCTTTTCTTAAATGTATTTTTATTGCTTTGCAAGAGGAAGGGAGAGGGAGAGATAGAAACATCAACGATGAGAGGGAATCATTGATTGGCTGCCTCTTCCATGCCCCACACTGGAGATTGATTCCCACAATCTGGGCATATGCCCTGACCAAGAATAGAACTGTGACCTCCTGGTTCTTGGGTCAATGCTCAACCACTGAGCCACATCATCCGGCCCTACTGTCATCTTGATTTTGGACCTGGCCACCACAACTGTGAGATAATAAATTTGTGTTAGGTCACCCAATTTGTGGTAATTTGTACAACAGCCCCACGTAACTAATGCAATATCTAAATGAAAATATCTCTCTCACCCTAGCTGGTTTGGCTCAGTGGATAGAGTGTTGGCCTGAGAACTGAAAAGTCCTGGGTTCCATTCCGGTCAAGGGCATATACCCAGGTTATAATCTCCATCCCCAGTAGGAGACTTGCAGGAAGCAGCTGATCCATGATTCTCTCTGATTGTGGATGTTTCTATCTCTCCTTCCTTCCTCTCTGAAATCAATAAAATATATATTTAAAAAAGAAAAGAATATATCTCTCAAATGTTTTTATCCCTGGCTCCTGCCAAAGAGGTGCTGACCCTTTACTCTTCTCCCAGACTACATGCAGGGCCATTATGCATGAACTGAAATGAATTCATACTTTTACCATTTCTCTTGGGATTTTTCAAACCCTACTGTACATTTGACCAATGAGGATTTGAGCACACAGTTGGGAAGAGCAAGACAGTCCTAGGGTGCACCCTTTCAGCATAACTTCTGATTTATCAGTCGGTCAAAATTCCCTGCAGAATGCTGCAGCCCGTATTTGTGGGGATGACAGTAGTGAGAACAGAGCGGGCCTCTGTTTGGATTTCACAGTCGGGTGCATCTTTAATCAGCTGGGAGTGACAACACTGTCAATATGTGCTCTTCTTTCTTTGACAACAGCTTTATTCCTCTTAATAGAGTCAGAGCTGTGAGTTCACCAGCTATGATGGGGCTGTATATCGTGGCATGAAACAGAAACGGCATCCAGCGCAATAGCCAACCTTGTTTCTTAATAGGGATGGCAATTACCCAGACAAAGTGTTTTCATGCTGAGAAAATTTAGGCATGGAACCATAAAATGCTGTCTGTTCTGTCTTGCCCACACACTTTCTTCAATCATGGCCCTAAACAAACCACCCTCCAAATAGCATGTTTGCATAAGTGCCCTCAGCTCTTCATGATGATGAGTGACTTTTGTAGTGGAGGCTTTGAATCAGGGGACGTTAGCAGAGGACTAGCAAAGGCTGGGTGTAAACCAAGTCTGAGAAAAAGGTAGGCCCTGGGATGGATGCAACTATGCAGAAGCTTAAGCATGTAAATGCGTAACATCAGGGAAACTTTTTCACTTTCAGCTTGACAATTCCTTACATAATAGCGCACCTCTCAGCTTTCCCATTGAGGTATATTCATGCTGCCACTCTCAGTGCAGGTGCTACTAATATTTATTAAATATCTGTAACCTCTCTGACAATGTTAATGATATACTTTCTTTTATTAAATCCTCAAAATAACAATGCAAGGGCAAGACTTATCCCAGTGGAGTAGAAACGAAGGAACTAAGGGTTAGAAAAATTGCTTGGCCCAAATTACAGCCTGAATAAATCTCAGAGCTAGGAATTCCAGCTCTGGTCTTTAGGCCCCAATTTATTTATTTCTTCATTCTGTTGTTTAATAAATTGAATCGGTCAGGTATTTCTTAATAAGACTTAAAGACCATTGAGTATAAATGTACGTGTTCTCAATGGGCATCATTTCACAGCCTTTCCCAAGGCAGTAACTGCAGAGAATGAGGACTTCAGAGGAAGTTGTAGTAGATCATTATGTATAGGAAGATTTAATTTTATTTAAAAAATGCCTTTCAAACTGCAAGCATTTAATTTTTAATGCGCTATTTTAATTAAGTTTAATGAATGCCGCTGAGCTTGGTAAACTTGAAGAACTTCAAATGACACCTGGGAAGCCCTGAAATATCCTTGTTACTTGTTGAACCTGCCTTTTGGCTGAGGCTCGGCTCATCCCTAAGCGGAAATTGCTTACTCTTTGCTCTTTCCCAATCCATGCAATCATTTAGCCGTTTGTTATATGAAATCCAATTTTTAATTGAGTCTTTGTCCAATACTTTATCAGAGGGAGAGAGAGATGAGCTCTGTGATCATCCATTATCTTAAATAGTGTGGCTGAGTTCCACGGAGTCCTGCCTCCCCTAGTTAATTGTCAGGCTGTGCCGCTTTGAAGGTTAGCTCTGACTCGTCGTTCATCTTGCTGCTTATGTCACCATTGGTGTTTTAGGGCTGAAGGAATTGTGTTATAGCAGCCTGGACAGACTTAGGAAGGAAGACAGAGGTTGTGCAACCAATGGAGACAAGATGAGTTGAAGGTTCTCTTTCACTCCTACCTGTGCAAATTAGTGTTGAGGAAAAAAGTCCTGGAAGTTTGAGGTCTGTAGGAATCCTAATCAGAGTAAGCCAGATATTCAAGGCCAGTTTGCCATATGCATGTGGAAAGGCAATAACATAGCAGTTTTACTGTACACAATGCACAGGTGTGCCTTTCTGTAACCAAACACTGATATCACTATTTGGCAAGAAGCCTCTTTTGTCTAAGTTGGTATAAGAATGTGTGACTGATCAGCCAGTGCACAGATGCTTTGAAGGGTTACTTTGAAGAATTGGTTTGTTCGTTTCATAGTGCCTTGTTGGCAATGGCTACTTAGTCTATTACAGTAAAGTTTCTCCCAAATGTTCATGACTACTCACCTCTTCTTCCAATCCCCGACATCCATGGGGGCTCAGTTCCTGGAAGGGGAACTTAGACCCAATGGTGTCTAATCCTCCAAAGGATTTAATACATCAAAACTGAACTCCAGGAAATCTCCCTTAGACACAAGGTTGCTCCACCTGCATTTGCCCCCACCTCTGTTGATTACTAGTCCATCTCTTAATTGTCCAGTGTGAAAATGTCTATATGGACTCCTCTCTTTATGACATATGTCATGTTCAATCCACTAAGTAATCCTATTGCTTCTACCTTGAGAATTTATTCAGAATCCAAGCATTTCTTACATCCTTCACTATAACACCCAGGCCCAAGACACTGTCATCTTAAGCATGAATTATTTTAATAGCGTCCTTATTGGTCATCCCACTTCACCCCTCAACAGAACAGTCAGAGTTATCCCTTTAAAACACAAAACAGATAATGTCCTCCTTATATTCCAAAGCCTACAATGGTGTCCTCATTTCATTCATAGGGGAAACCAAGGTCCTGGTATCTTATAATAGAAGTAATGACTATGCCACTGTAACTGTTATTTCTGACACAAATCCATCATCTACTTATTATAAAAAGTAAAACAATAGGTATTCTTTAAGAAACCCTTTACATTTTATGATGAAAAACAAGGGTAGATAGAATGGTACATAAAGGGTGAAAAAAATTGTTAACTCAACAAACAAGTATCGAGCATTTGCTATAAATAAAACATTGTGTTAGATAAGCTGGGGATTAAAAGATGTGGGCCAATCCTCTAGGGGCTCACGTAGGTTCATATTCATTCAGATACATGACAGCAGTGCTCATAAAAGTCAGACTGTGATATATGTTTTAGTAGAGGTCCAAGTATAGAGTAGGAATATGAGAATGAGTTCTGATTTAAATAGAGTTATGAAATTTGGGTAAGTTTTAGAGATTGTGGTAGAGGGTGGGTACCATTGCTAAAGAAAAACATATCATAGGAAAAAAGTAACAAAAAGGGGAAATGTTCACATTTTTCTATAGTAGCAATGAATAACAGTATGACTAAGAGGTAAAATGCTTAGCTGGGAGTATTAGGGAGGTTGTGTGTAGGGCACAAGTAGAGACAGATGACACAGGGTTTGAAAAAGCTGGGGACTATTGACACAGGATCTTGAATGTCAAGCCAAGAACATTGAATGCTTTCCTTTATTCCAAGGGGAAACATTAAAGGTTTTAAGGGAATGCCTTCATGACTTTACAGCTTTAGCTTAATTAATCCAATTATGATTTTTTGAATAGCCAATCTATTCTAGATAGGGTAGTTTGATATTTATAAAAAGCTCTTAGGCCATTTGACAAAATACAAATTCAAGGGCTTATGCTGGATTTGAACTGGTAGATTGATTCCAGATATTCACACTTAACACAAGCCCATCAATGAATCTGTGGGCAGTTAGTGAATACAAAGCTCTACACTAGAGCATACATGTTAACATTTCGTTTAGTTTAGTTTCTATTCCTAGTCTGCAAAGCTATCTACCTATCTATAAAATATAAACACAGATCATCTAGAAGTGTTACAGATATCTTGAAATTTCACTTCTTAAATGTAGATCCCAAGAACAAGTTCATTTTCTTATATATATTTTAAAATATGTATTTAGTACTATCATTTAAGAGGTAATTCATTATCAAATTCTTCCAATTAGCCTATCCAGTGTGGCTCAGTGGCTGACCTATGAAACAGGAGATCATGGTTCAATTCTGGTCAGGATGCATGCCTGGGTTGCAGGCTCAGTCCCTAATAGAGGAGATTCAAGAGGCAGCAGGCCAATGATTCTCTCTCATCATTGATGCTTCTATCTCTCTCTCTTTCCCTTCCTCTATGAAATCAAGAAAAAATGTATTTTAAAAATTCTTTCAATTATTCCCCAAATGTATTTTATAACATATTTTAAAACCCAAGGTCCAATCAAGGTTTATTATACTTCCCATTCCAGAACCTCTCCTCTATTTATTATAAGATGGAATAATTTGAGGAGTCCCAGTGAAAACTTTTATATTCTGGATATTTTATTTTTACATGATTAGTTTAGAATAAAATACAATTCTAAGAATAATGCCACAAAAATGATGTGTACTGTCTATTGCATCCCATCAGGAGGTTCATAATGCCAGGCCATCCAACAAAGATAAATAAAACCACAGAGATAAAAGAATATATTCAAATAAATATTAAACACTAGAGGCAAGATGCATGAAATTCATGCAAGAGTAAGCCTTCACAGTCCCGTTTGCCTCAGCCCTGACAGCCCCAGCTTTGTCCAGAAGGTCATCTGGATGGTCATTCTGCTGTTTGGCTGTTTGGTTGATTTGCATATTACACTTTTATTATTGTATTATAGACAACACTTTGACAGTACTCCCTGAATGGAATATATTCTCAGGACAAAAAGAACTACTGAAATTTTTTGAACTTTACTTTGCAGGTCTTGATGTTAGTGGTTTTGGTTTTATAATTGTTACACTTTTTATATTTATTGTGGGTCTAAGAAAATGAGGAAATGTGTTAATTATTTTATAAAAATTTGTTTCATAATTCCATTTTTCTTTATTTAAAAAAGGAAATACAAATAAGTATGGCAGATGGTTTTGAACATGAATTTGAGGTATTAGTAGTAACTCACAATAACAGAAAAGGGTATCTAGGAAGCAATGACACTGAACTACCTGTTAGCACACCTGTATTCTAGTTGTTGCTTTCTAAATACCATTTTTCACTTTTAGTATCAGAATTCCTCAGGGAAACTGCTAATTTTAGGAAAAGTGCAGGTTGTAGCTACAATATCCTTTTGCACTAGAGCAAAGGTTGGCAAACTCATTAGTCCACAGAGCCAAATATCAACAATAGAATGATTGAAAATTCTTTTGAGAGCCAATTTTTTAAAACTTAAACTTCTTCTAATGTCACTTCTCCAAAATAGACTCACCTAGACTGTGGTATTTTGTGGAAGAGCCACACTCAAGGGGCCAAAGAGCCTCATGTGGCTTGTGAGCCGCAGTTTGCCGACTACTACAATAGAGCAAGAAAATGCTCCACATATTAACGAGGTGATGTCAAAAAAATATGTGCTCACAAAAGTTGGCTTTAAGGGAATTTAGCTGTCCCAATTCAGAATATTAGAATCCCAAATGACTTATGATGGCAATAGATTATAACGCTATGAAAAAATATACCTATGACTCTATAGTAATGTATGCCCCTCCAAATAAAGAGGGAAAAGAAAGGCATTCTTATAGAAGAACGCCAATTGTGATGAACTGGAGATTAAATTCTTTGTTTCTTTCTCTATGTGGAGGTAGGCTCGCTCTGTGACTGTTTAATTAAAAGCAAGTGGTAGAAGGAATATAGTGTCAGCTCTCAGTCTCAACTTGAAGAGAACTGGAGACTTCTGCTTTCTTATTCTTGGAGCATTGGTTCTTTGCATGATCATGCTCTCTTTTCAGACCCAGTCACCATGCTCTGAGAATCCCAAGCCACACAGAGAGGCTAAATTTTGAGACACTGGTCATTAGCCCTGGGTGAATGCCCAGCAAATGCCCAACTTCAACTACCAGCCACGTGAGTCAGCCATAAGTTCCAGCTCAACCAAACTTTTGCACCACTCCACCTAAGATAATGTCACGTGGAGGGAAAGAACCACACACCAGACCACAGTCAATTCACAGAATAGTGACAGATAATAAAATAATTGTTTTAAGCCATTCCATTTTAGCATGGATTGTAATGCAGCTAGAGATAACAAAGACAGTGGCTAATGCACCTAGAAGGTATGTTAGCACCACTTGGTATACCCCAATATAATAATGGACTCAGGCAAGGATATTGAATGGATGCTAAAAGTATTGGGAAAATTGGCTTAAATCATGTGTTCTCATCTAAGTAATTGCTATGTGTTCATTACCATTTATTCAAATGTTCTTTTAAGCCTCTCAGTAAATGTTGGGCCTTCATGTGTGTAGTTAATATTAACTACTAGAGGCCAGGTGCATGAAAATTGTGCATGGGGGACTGGGGGGGGGGCCCTCAGCCCAGCCTGCATCTTCTCCAATCCAGGACCCCTCGGGGGATGTCCAATATCCCTGTGGGATTGGACCTAAACTGGCAGTTGGACATCCCTCTCACAATTTGGGACCACTGGCTCCTAACTACTCACCTGCCTGCCTGACAGATCATCCCTAACTGCTCTTCGTGATGGTCTGATCACCCCCAACAAACCCCTAATGGCCTGGTTGCCCCTAACTCCTCTCCCCTCTGGCCTGGTTGCCCCACACAGCCTGTTCAGTTGTTTCAGTTGTGACGGTCACTTAGGCTTTTATATATATAGATTATCTATCATTGAGCCCAAAATACAGTAAATTCTCAATAAGCATTTATTAAATGAAAATAAACGAATATAAACCCATGGAAAGGAAAGAATTGAATGTGAAATTACAAAGGATATTACTTTTAAGAGACTATTCTCTGATTAATCCTACTTCCCAATGATAACCATTTATTTAAAGGAGGAAGAGGAAGAGGAGAAAAAGGAGGAGGAGGAGGATCAGGAGGAGGAGAAGGAGGAGAAGGAGGAGGAGGAAGAGGAAGAGGAGGAGGAGGAGGAGGAGGAAAAGACCTCATTCCCCAGGGGAGGCTAGAATCTTAAACATGTATTTGTACAGATCCTTTCTTAACAATAAATACACATTACAAACTATCTGTATTTTGGGCAATTCATGTAACTTGGTCTCATGTGAATAGCACTGAACTCTGAGTGAGAGCCTTGTGTTTTCGACTAAATTTCATTCCATTACTCTCCCTATGACCAATAATCAAGTCACTGATCATGGACTCCCATATTGCTTTAGTTTTAATGTGGAACAAATATGAGAATGACATGGGAGAAGACATTAGCCCAGAGAGGAAAAAAACATTTAATTAAACATTTTTTTTGGGAACATTATATATGCTGATCAGATGAGAGAAAGGAAGAGAAAAGAAGGCTTAGAAGGTATGGAGGTAAATAAGATATATAGCAAATATTTAAGAGATGTTAGTATAATAGGAGAGATGATCACATATTTAAAAAAATACAAAGTAGTAAACAAAAAGAAACTTGGGGAAATTCAGAGTGATCCAAACATGGAAAAAGGCTCTATCCTGTCCTAGATATGTGATTAATGTTATAAAAACAAGTAGGCAAATCACTAGTTCTTAAATCCCACCACTTAGTCATGATCTATGCTAGAATGCCAAAAATTACATGATTTTCAGGAGTAGTTACTTATATTGATAATATATGTCATAGAGTAGGTAATTCAGGATATTCAAAAATATAAAGTGGTCATGAGTGGGTTCAGTTTATTAGTCATGGGCTGTAAATATAGATTTATGTATAACATGTATATATAATGCCTGTCTTTCCGAGGGCAACATTTGGAGACAACAATGGCAAATGAACAAACAAGAATACAAGGTGGGGCAAAAGTTGTGAGTAGGCAAAACACAATTTATTTTTGTTTTATTATTTATTAACTATTATATTATTTTCCATACAAATAGCTGCAAACCTACTCTTACCCACCTTGTGTATTCTTTCAGTGACTGAGTCTTGCATAGTGAGGTGGACAGGAGTGGAGAAGGAAGAAAGTCCTGATTGGCCAACCATCATTGATTCTTTCTTTCTATTGTCACTGACACTGGTCCAATTGGAAAAGAGTACTCATTAGCTGAATTCCAGTCCACTTCTCTCATGCTATGTTTGACTAATTATGGAGTAGCAAATACCCAAGTGAAACTTTTATGGTTAATTGGTGGGTTAATGAGCCCACTGAAAGCACTTTAATTAATTCCCCTTGTTATGCTAACAAGAGAGACAGGACTAGGTATGAGCATTTGCATTAGAGATGTTGACAATCGTTACACTAACACACAGATGACACCAGAAGAATTACGATTATACACTCTGTGGTTAGAATCTTTTTAAGATAATCAACCATTAAATAGTTGTCAAAATGTGGATTTCATATGAGCAAAATTTAGTTCATCTTGTCCATAAACTAAATTAGGTGTTCCGTTGCAATCCAACAGCTCAGTCAATTTCTCAGTCACCCAGACTTGAAGTACTGCATGTTATATTTATTCCTTCTATTACAAGTCAATCATGCAAAGCAAAATATGAACAATTGTTTGTTGAAAACTAAGTGTTGTGCATTATCTATATTACTTACTAAATTACCTTCTTTTATCCTGGCAAAACGGGGTCAAACATATGTTGACAGAAGATTTGACTTGGGGTGGTGAACATATAATGCAATATACAGATTATGTATTATAGAATTATATACTTGAAACTTACTAATTAATGATAACACAATAAATATAATAAAAATGAAATAAGTATTAGGAAAAATACTCTGAAGTATCATTAGCCTATTATATAGATGAGGTAAAACAGGTGAAGATTAAGTGGCATGTTGATTATTTTCCAATTATATTAATAAAAATTTAACAGAAAGATGGTTCTATTAAATATGTATTTATGCATTTTAATTTGGGCGTGCACAACTATAAATTCAGAGAGCAGAAAATGTATTTTACAATATAAGTGTTCAGTGGGAAATTATAGCTTAAATTGTCCAGCTTTTTCAATACGTGCTTAATTGCAAGGAGAGTTGATAGTTCAAAGAATCCAAACCAAATCTAAGAATCTAGGGTTGGCAAAAAAACAAACAAACAAAAACAAATAAAAAAACATACAAAACAAAAACAAAAACAAAAAAACAATCAAGATGTTATTGGGCATTCTCATTAACTTGGGGGTTCTGAGTACCAGGGCAAGAGAATTCTTATTTACTTCTTTGAAAATATTTTAAAAACAATTTTTTAAAATTAAAACACAGAGAAAGTGACACAAAACAAATGTAAAATATACTATATAATAAAGAGGTAATATGCATCACACCATCATAACATGTCTGCCTATGATTACGTGGGTAGAGAGGTTAGTGAGACAATTAAAAACTGAACAAGCAGGCTTTTTGGGTGACAAGGTCAGCAGGGGGGTTGGTGAGGGACAACTAAAATGATTGAACAACAGGCTGCTTGGGGCGACCAGGCCAGTGAAGGGGCCTTGAGGGGTGACCAGGCTGGCAGGAGTGTCAGTTAGGGTAACCAGGCAGGTGGGGGGGGGCAGGTAGGGGCAATCAGACTGGCAGAGGGAGGCAGTTGAGGACAACCAGGCCAGCAGGGTAGGTAGTAAGAGGTGACCAGGCCAGCGGTGGAGGGTGCAGTTAGGGGTGACCAGGGTGGGGAGCAGTTGGGGGCAATTATACTAGCAGGGGGGCATTTAGGGGCAACTAGGCCAGCGGGGAGGCAGTTGGGGGTAACCAGACCATCAAGGGGGACAGTAAAGGGTGACCAGGCTGGCAGGAGGGCAGTTAAGAGTGACCAGGCCATCAGGGAGGGGGCAGTTGGGGGCGACCTGGCAGGCAGGCAGGTGAGTGATTAAGAGCCAGCAATCCATGATTGTGAGAGGGATGTCCAACTGAAAGTTTAGGCCCGATCCCCAGGATTGGGCCTAAACCGGAAGTCAGACATCCCACAAGGGTTCCTGGATTGAAGAGGGTGCAAGCTGGGCTGAGGTGACCACCCCGCCCATGCACAAATTTTGTACATCAGGCTTCTAGTATAATATAATGGATTGCAAAGTAGATACCTTTGTAAATATCTCACAGCCATTCCTAGAAACCTCTCAGATATTTCTCTTTCCCTCTACAGCTGAACCTACGCCCACCTCAATTGTAACCATGACTTCCATTTTATATTAATCATGTCCTTGAATTTCTTTACAATTTTGTTCATCCACATTTGCATCTCCAGACATGGTAGTTGTTTTTTTCCATTTTAAAATATGTATGTTTAAGTGTTTTTAAATTTACAGGTTCCTTCTTTGTCCCTTTCTTTTTCTTAAAAGGTATTTGTTGAAGAACTTGACCCGTGGAGTTTCCCAAAGTTGGATTTTCCTGATTGCATAGTTACAGCATAGTGCACCATGTTGCTATTTAAATTAAGCTATTCTGTATTACATCTCTATCTCATTTCTTCCACAATGAGAATCTGGTTCTCAAGGACACAGGGGGTAATATAATTATCATTTATTTACTCAAATTATGTGTACACAGTCCACAGTAACAGTATTACTGCTGCTTTTGGCATTTAGCTTAAAAAGCATACTGAGTTGCATGTCAAAATATATATCGTATACACATGTACACACACCCCATATTATAAAACAGATGACTGATTATCATTAGTGTCTTAGTCCCTTCAGACTGCTGTAACACAAATGCCATATACTGGGAGGTTTATAAAGAACAGAAACTTATTTCCCACAGTTTTGGAGGTTTGAAAGTCTAAGAGGAAGGCACCACCAGATTCAGTGTCTGGTGAAAGTTCATTTTTTGGCTCATAGATGGCTCTTCTCACTTTGTTGTCAGATAGTGGAAGGGGAGAGAAAGTTCTCCTTTATAAGGGCACTAATCTCATTTATGAAGGCTCCACCTTTAGGGTTAAATCACCTCCCAAATTCTCCCAGAGAATTTTTATGTACTTATTTGTAAAGATCCTACTTCCTACAATAATAACATCACTTTAGGAGTAAGGATTCTACCACATAAGTTGTAGGGGTACACGGTCATTTAGATCATAACAGTTACTGACCTGGATCAAGGCCAAGATTTTTGGACTTCCACCCTTCTAGGTCTTAATGATCCTTAATCAGTATTTTAAAAGCTGTGGACTAGCCTAGCCAGTTTGGCTCAGTAAATAGAGCATCCATCTAAGGACCAAAGGGTCCTGGGTTCAATACTGGTCAAGGCCACTGGTCAAGGGCACATACCATGTTTGCAGGCTTCTCCCCAGGACAGGTCCTGGTCAGGGAGTGTGCAGGAGGCTACTAATTGATGTGTTTTGCTCTGTCTTTCCCTCTCCCAAACTCTCTGAAAGATCAATGGAAAAGTAACCTTGGGTGAGGATTAACAAAAATAAAATAAATAAATTTTAAAAAGCTTATGTGGATTAAGCCAAAACCGATTTGGCTCAATGGATAGAGCGTTGGCCTGCGGACTGAAAGGTCCTGGGTTCGATTCCGGTCAAGGGCATGTACATGGTTGCAGGCACATCCCCAGCAGGGGGTGTGCAAAAGGCAGCTGATCGATGATTCTCTCCCATCGATTTTTCTAACTCTCTATCACTCTCTCTTCCTCTCTGTAAAAAATCAATAAAATATATATTTTTAAAAAGCTGTGGATTAAAATTTAAAGTTAAACACCACTAACATACCACATACAATAGAAGATGAAAGGGAAATTGACTTTAATATATAAATATATATTTTGACATGCAACTGAGTATGCTTTTTAAGCTCAATGCCAGATGGTTAACTGTTAAAAATAATAGTTAGCTGAGCTCAATATTTCCATCATAGAATGAACTTTTACGATATAGGAACAAATCTTAAGTATTACCACAAATTTAAATGTTATTGAACTTTGAATATTAACATTTTAGTGGTTAAATTTTGTAACTTTCATATGATGGTGAGAGACAATTATTTCTCAGCTGGAAGTTGCTAGAATGTTTTCACAATGATACTGCTCATTTGTGATTCTAAATAGATGGTCACTTTTTAGCTTGAATACTAAAGAAATGTGAATATTTTAGAAGAGACAATTTGCTTTAATATTCTTCTTTATTTCATATCTTTATATTTTTCAATATGTAAGAATCAAAGATTTACAAAGTACATAGTTGTGTATTCCATTTCTCCTTTGGAAAATTTAAGGTAGCAAACTTTACATTCTACTTTTAACTTATACTTACCAGATGTTAAGAATTCCCCAATAGGGATTTTTGTTAAAATTCATAGCCTTAATTCAATTAAGTGATTTAATATATATATTCACATATGTATAATTTAATTTTATGAAGGCTCATACATCAAAAGTTATGTTTTGATTAAAATTAGAATATACTCTAATTTCTTTTACCTTTTTAAATATTAATTATACCTTAAACACCTCTTGTTGGTTCAAAATGATATATCGGGTTTTCCCTTATATATTGTGATCTAATAAATTCTCTGATTGTTTGTATTAACTGTTAAAGTACTTCTCTTTTTTTGAGCTATCTAAACATTTTATAATGGTTCTTTTTTCATAAAAGTAAAAACTTTCAATAGCTTTATTATGCCTTTAATAATAAATATATTTTTTCCTTGAACTAAGGGATACAATGTCAACATATAAGGCATACCCGATCATGACTTTGAACTGAGAACTGACATCAGGAGCATTTCCCTATATTTAATAGTGAATATTTAAATATTAGAATTATATCCAGAATATTGATGCACCAAGTAATTCAATCATCCTTCAATCTAACAAGTACTAGTAAACTAAACAAAAATATTTAAAAATATGACCTGAAGACATGAGAGCATAAAAAAGGTAGTGATGAATTAGCATTTAAAAGATAAACTTAAAGAGATGAGCCCTGCATTTAGGGCCATTTTCCTTAGGAATAATTGCTGACTTTAGACAAGATAAGAAAACAGAAGCTGAAAGTATTTTTGATGGCCTTTAGGCTATGAGTACAGAAATTGGAACCCTGGACCCACCGAGCTTAGGTTGGAGCTTAGCTAATCGCTCACATCTTGGATTTGAACTTTACTAGTAAATGTCCTCAATTGGGAATAATGTGAACCATTAGATAGACTAGTCCTTATAGCAATTGAAAACTAGTTTTGAATGATCTAAAACACTGAAATTGAATTAAGCTGCCACTTAACAAAAGCAAATTAAGTCTATTTTGGAGAAGGTAATATCATTATAGGTCTCAAATTATTTTTATAGTTTTTCAAATAAACTTTCTGGCATTCAGTTAAAATAACAAGGCAGATGAGTAGTGTTGTAGGTCAAATTTTCTCCCCACCCTCACAAAGATATGTTGAAATCCTTACACTAGTACCAGTGAATGTGACCTTACTTAGAAATAGGGTCTTTGCAGTTGCAATTAAGTTAAAAAGAGGTCATCGCTCCATTAAGTTAAAATGAGGTAGGCCCTTGTATCCTCATGAAGAGACACAGACACATAGAGGGATAGGCCACTGGACAATGAAGGAAGAAATTGAACTGCCACATCTATAAGCCAAGAAATGCCAAAGTTTGCTGGTGACTCCAGAAGCTAAGAAACAGGAATGAAACACATTCTTCCCTAGCGCCTTCAGAGAACATGGCTTTGTCAACACCTTAATTTTGGACTTCTGGCCTTCAGAACTGTTATAAAATAAATTTATGTTGTGTTAAGCCACCCAGTTTGTCATACTTTATTACAGCAGCCACAGAAAACTAACAGGAGACTGGGAAACATGAAACAAAGAAAAGGAGAAATAATAGGCAACAGCAATAGACCTATAGGATTCAAGTTAAAAATTATTATTCAGATGAAGATGATACTTGTGAGTTTAATGTTGAGTCTTTAGCTCTTCTCCAACATAGATCAATGATGAGTAATATATAAAAATAGGACATTTTAATTAATATAGTTATCTCCATTTACCAAACAAACAGTGTATGGTCATAAAATTATGGTCAGAAGTGAAACTGTAGATTTATTAACATCAAAGTATTTAAAAAAAAAAAAGAAAAAAGAAAAAAAAAAAAAAAAAAAAAAAAAAAAAGAAGCTGAGGCCCTGAGTTTAACTCCTAGTGGAATTACAGAATCAATCAATCAAACAAATAAACAAAAAGAACTGCATGAAGCAAGGCATCTGAATCAGGCCAACTGCATAGAGCAGGGAACAGAGTAGGGATTCATTACCAACTGCTACCTGTGGCTGCAGCTTATATGAAGTGCTCTACTGATGAAGGCAGAAAACACACACAGAAACTCCAAATAGATCCTAAGACAACTTCCTTTATTTAACTTCTTCCCTGCAAAGTCACATAGAAGATCTGTGTCTAAACAGTAGTGAGAGTTGGCTTTGTGAGTTTGTGGACATAACCACAAAGTAATTACCGTATTTTTCGGACCATAAGACGCTCCGGACCATAAGACGCACCAGTTTTTAGAGAAGGGAAATGAAGAAAAAAAGATTCTGAAACAAATAGTGTCCTAAAATATTTTATGCGCATTAAAACCCAACATCACAATCATAAATACATGTAATCAACCCTGTAAAGTAAACAGCAGCGTTTAGAACCATTTTAGAGCTGGGCAAGCACACAGAGACCACACAGAGCCGGGCAAGTAAAAAAACTTTTTTTTTAAAGTATATGTGTAGGCTGTATTTGGACCATAAGACTCAGGGACTTTTCCCCCCCACTTCTGGGGGGAAAAAAGTGCGTCTTATGGTCCGAAAAATATGGTAAGCCTGGAAGGTAAGCTCAGAAAGAGAGAGTAGGAGGGGTGGGGGGGAGAGGGAGAGAGGTATCCTCAAAATCATCATGAATGTGGAAACCACCAGCTATGCATTAAAATCTACTTTTCCATTTTGCATATATGATAGCTTCAGAAAGCATATCCCAGCTTCCCTTGCAGCTAGAATGAAACACATGGCCAATATCTCTCCAAATAAAATGTAAACAGAAGTGAAATGTGCCACTTCCAGCTTTGGTCTACAAACAAATCTTTTGAATTATCCTCTATACTTTTCTCCCCTTCGTGTTGACTGAGAGGTTGATGCTCAGGACAATTTTGGGAAACACATATTGAAAGCATAGTGGACATAGTCCTCAGGTGGCTCCCAAGATTTATTCTACTCCCTAGTATATACCCAGTTATTCATTCAGTCACTAATATAGGTGCTGCTGTGAAGGGATTTTGCAAATGAGATTATTTTGGATTGGTCTCTGAATTAATCAAGTGAGATTGAAAAAGGGACTGAGTTCATTCTGGAGATTTGAAATTTGAAAAAGGTTTTTCACCTGAGGAGATTCTTCTTTGTTGGCTTTGAAGATGGAGGAGGCAAGAAAGAGGATGACCTTTATGAGCTGAGAGCAGTCACAGCTGACCATCAGCACAGAATCTGAGATCTCAGTTACTCAGCTTGGAAGTGAATGCTGCCATCAATGTGGATGCACTTTGAAGCAAAAGCCCCGGACCCTCCAGAAAGAAGTGTAGTCTTGACAATATCTTAAATTTTTCATTGGAAGACACTGAGCAGAGAACCCAGCTATGCTGTGCCTGTTCTTCTGACCTATCTAAATATGGGCTAATTAAGCCGTTAAGTTTGTGATAGTTTGTTATACAGTAAGGGAAAACCAATGCAGGGTGTTTGAATAACCTCACAGGAGAGAGCTAAGCTGAAGCATGAACACCTTTCCATGACTGCTCTGCAAATCTAAAATTTACTGTTAAACCACATACTTGGCTTTTTTAAAAATTGGCCTTACTCCCCTCACTAATACACAGAGTAATACCAATGGCATGATACCATTTATTTAATGTTTGTAAATGAGCAAACAGTATCATTATTAAATTAACTACTATAAATTTGAGTATAAGTATTAAACAATGAATAGGAAAAAAAAAACACACCTTCACCTGTTTTGAACAACTCTTGGAGATACCATTTACATGGGTGACACCCTGGGAGCCAAATCTAGAAAATGGTTTTTAGAAAGAATCTAATGCGAATGGGAGTTGTGTAACAAGTTACTTTCAAAGAAAGGACAAGAGAGGATAGGCAAAGTATATAAAGGAGACTATAGTTTTGTTTTAATTATGAATAGTATTTGAAACACAAATGACAAAATTATTATGGCAGAAACCATATGTTATTTATGCATGTATGCTTATCTGTCACAGTGCTTTTGGTGTAGACTTGGGGCTTAATGATTGTTGAATTAACATTTAAACATTAAAATGTCACACAACATATAAAGATAGTTCTAAAAGATGACTCTATTTTCTAGGGGATTGAAAAGGAAAAGATGTTTTGTCTTTGAGAGAGGATCAATGAAACTGCTTAAGTCTGATAGTTCAAGTCCCAGTAACTAATCCTTTCATCTCTGCCTATTTACATATTTGTTGTCAGTGAACAGCTCACTTCTTTTTGACATTACATGTGGCTCCCACTTACATTGAAATATCAAAGGGTATTTTCAATTTAATTTATTTTCACCCAAGTACAATTTGGGGGAACTTCATAAGTCTTCTTTAATGCACCATTGATGCAGATATGCTAATGTCTACATCAAATATACTGAAAAGTCATGAATGTTACACATCCCTGTTTTATTGCATGTAACTAAATTTGAATTGAATTAACTTTTTTTTCCTTTTGATTTTGCCACATTGACATCATGCTGCCATTTCTTGGGCCCAGTAGTTTGCTTTCCATTTGTACAATTGAGCTGTGCATGCACAATGCGTGCTCTATGTAGAATGTGGTGAGCTGCAAGATGACATCCGGGAGACAAATTGTCACCCTCCCGCTTTCCTTTTTCTGACTGATTGGGATCCAGTGTCTTACCTCAGTTTTCTTCTTGGACCTTGTTTAGATATTGAATATATTTGGCTTCATAGGTTTTCTATTCAGTATGTGACTTTCATGAAGCAATTCACTCAAAATAAAGAGCAGAGACTGCAGAAGCACTTTAGAACATCCAGCTGTCAAAAGAATGAGAAGGCATCAAAAAGCACCAGGAATGTATTCTTTTCAAAGTTTGCTCTATGGCTTGGCCTCCTTGAAAATTGCAAAGCTACTTCCTGCATCTGAGAGGCATGGGTTTGGGTGTTCTAGCCCCTTCCTAACCCCAGAAGTAGTACGCTTCTGTGCCTTCAAAGCATATGGCCACATTCTATATTTGCTCCAGGGCCATGGGTTTAGATCTCAGGAGGCACCTAGATAAATAATATTGTACCATCTAACTGTCTGAATAATTAGAGGAAAACCCTGCTCAGAACCAGCTACTAACACATGTATTACCTGATTTGTATATCTGTAGGATGCACACTATTTCCAGGAAAGCTTATGCAATTGACTTGGGAGGTGGCTTCTAGTCCATCTCTCATTGCTAATCCGGGTTCCTTGGCAAAAAGTGTTCTTGTTATCTTCATTTCTTTGGATATTAAAAAAATTGGGCTTCAGCAGACTTCATGTAATTATTATATAAGCATCATAGACCTAGTTTCCAGAATAGATGTTATTGAGTATGAATGGCAAGTTTTTTCATTCATTGCATATTCACTCAAGTATTTTTAAAGCTCCAATATTATGCTGGAATTTCTTCTAGTTGTTTAAAATCTCTGCCCTGAATTAATTATAATATGAATGGAAGAAAAACATATACTTGGACAAATATCATAAAGGTACACCCAGAAGACTAACAATGGACACCTAGGACAGGGATTAGGGTAACTAAAATGAGATTTTGCCTAAAATTAGATGAAAAGTGTTTTAATGTTTTCAGTTACTGCATTTAGCATAGCAGAAAAAAGTCAGCATTTTCTAATATAGATAAAAATGAAAAGGATCTCTACCAAGTGCCTGGCGTTGTCTTAATTCTTTTCTAAATTTTAACAAAATGATGGAAATAGAGGAAAGATTAGAGGCATGCCTAGAAATTTTAGTAGAATCATGAACTCCTTTTATATATTTAGTAAAAGCACATTCTTATTCCACTCATCATTTTTACTCCACTCAAAATTAAATTGAGATAATTGTAAAAATATTAGCTGTATTACACATTAACAAAGAAAAAATGATAATTGCTAAGAAAATGGATATGGAAAGTTTTCTAATATGTAAGAATTGCTTTAAAGTGTACTTAGAATACCTCTTTATATGTAATTTTGAGTGGAATAAAATAATACATGTATATTATGGGGAAAATTTTTCTGATCATGGTCAACATGTGTAAGTGATAGGGTAAGATAGAAACCAGCAACACACATCAGCTATAAGAAGAAGTTATAATGGCTAAACTTGCATCACCAAAACTCTGCAAAGACAGTGTCAGAATGCCAGAGAAGGATGATTTAGAATCTCTAAAAGGTAGATTAGAATCTCTGTGATAAATAGCATCTAAAATGGATTATATGTACAAAGGTAAAAATGGGAATTTGGAGATTACCCATCAGATCTCAGCAGCAGCTCAAAGTCAAAGTTCCATCCTCCTAGTGTTGACTCTCTGGTACAATGCCCACCCACTACGCATAGGTTAGACCTAATGGCTTATTTCAGAAAGAATAGAATAGAATAGAATAGAATAGAATAGAATAGAATAGAATAGAATAGGACTTGGGATGTGTCAAGATATTAGGTAATAAAAGACTCTTCTGTCTTGACCCTTCTCTCTCTTCTTCCCTCCCTCTCTCCCTTCTTCCTTCCCTGCATTTTCCCCTCCCTTATTTCTTACCCCTTCTCTTTCCTCATTTGCTCATTTTGATGAAGCGAACTGCCATCATATGAGTTGCCCTAAGAACAGAGACCCTCAGTCTAATAGTCTGGAAAGAGCTAAATCCTGCCAATATCCACCTGAACTGGCTTAGAAACAAATCCTTCCCAGTAGAACCTAGAGTTGACTGCAGGGCTAGCTGACATCTTCATTGCATCCTCGTGAGAGACATTGGTCTACAGGACACTGCTAATCTATGATTAGATTTCTGACTCACAGAAACTTTAAGATAATACATTCTATTGGTTTAAACTACTTAGTTTGGGAATAATTGGAATGTAATAATTGACTTCTCCCTTTATTCTGCCAAAATCCTTAGGAGAGCTTGAGCTGATTAGATTGAGAGAATTCAAGACAGGAATAACAACTAAATGTACTATAACTATCATAAATGCTACCCTATTAACTTTTACTTTTCTGTAATCTAATCGATGTTTATTCCATTTGATAATTGCTTAATCATGTAGACCAGAGAGGACTAATCCAAAGGAAGTTTAAAATTATATGTACAAAGGTAAAAATGGGAATTTGGAGATTACCCATCAGTAGTAGAATGGTTAAGTATATTGTAGTGCAGCCACTCAGTTTGTATTTAAAAATTGTCTTTACAAAGGCTAAGTATGCAATTACTTTACAGATTATCATTAGGATCAAATGAGTGTTATTATATGATATCTGGCACAATATTCATGCCGCCTGCCTTTTATTTCTGTTATTAGTGTGGTGCATAGAGATCTCAAAATTATCTCACTTGAGGAATATTGATTTGTTGCTTTAAATCTAGTAGTACTTGGAATAAATTATCTATCTCATCCTCTCATTGCTACCAAAATAACTGATTATATCTTGTGATGGATAATTCTGTGTGTCAATTGAATGGATTAAGATATGTCCAGAAAGTTGGCTAAACATTATTTCTTTGTGTTTGTGAGGATCTTTCTGAAAGAAATTAGTATTTGAATCATTAGACTGAATAAGGAAGAATGCTCTTCCCATGTGGGTGAGTCTCATCCAATCCTTTGAGGGCCTGAGCTGAAGAAGAAACAGAGGAAGGGTGAGAGGTGAGATTGCTTCTCTCTCTTTGCTGGGTCATCTTTTTTGAAGCCTTTGGAGTTTGACTGAATTATATCCCTGGCTTTCCTGGTCTTCTAGCTTCTCAGCCTTCATAATTGCATGAGCCAATTCCTATAACAAATCTTATATGTATTATGTGGTGTCTCTCTCTCTGTCTCCTTTTAGTTCAGTTTCTCTAGAGAGTTTCACCTGATTTATACTCAGTGCTCTGTTATGCCCTATTACTTAGATGCAGTGTTATGTCACTTGTTCATGAACAATAGGGCGTATCTTTCAGTCCAGTCCCTACATGTTCTTATACTGGAAAATTTCAAGTTCATGATTTTTCTAAGTTTTAGAAAGGATTATCACATAGTTTGAAATAAAATCCCAGCACTTGACTTTACATATAATAGGCACATTTTTGAATCTGAGGTTTTATTATTCAGGGAAACATATATTTAAAGTTTTCCTTGACCGGCTGGTCTTTCGTTATGAAGGAAGTATAGTTGGGAAATGTTATTCCGTGTTTTATTCCCTGGTCCCCACCCCCAGTCTTTTGCTTTTGAGTGACAATCTCCGCCAACTTTTCATAAATCTTTTTGTGACCACTTTCTTTGATACACACAGTGAGAGAATATCTTTCCTTAAAAACCATCCAAATAATCAACTGACTATCATGTTTGAAACTGATAGAGCAGAAACACGTTGCTGGCTTTGTTGTTAGAGCCCCATGTTGTACAGCCCATGTTTTCACGTGTGGTCTTGAGCATGTCCATAGTGCATTAGTACTTGCCGGGGTAACACCCCTCTTGTAATTCAGCAGGTCTGTATATAGAGTGGCCTACTTTTAACATGTCCCTCTAGAAAAACATATATGCCATTTTTTGTTCTACAAAAACAGTTTAGAAAAGTATATTATCTGTAGAAAATTTAAAAATAATCATTTCTTAGATTTTGCTTACAACTTCAGTATGCTTAACCCATTTAATCTTTAACAATTTTTTGTTTGTTTGTTTGTTTTAGGAGGCAGGACAAAATGGTTTCCCTTTCTAAAATTATTTCTCATGAGAGATGATAAAATTAAATTCTAAAAGTAAAGCCCTGAATAAGTATGATAGAATCAATCAATCAATTATATCAATAGCTAAAAATAGCATAATTACTTCCACTCTCAGATAAGCCACCTTTGCTAATAGGCATCTCTAATGTTCTTTTACCGAGGAATATAGTATCCTTTTGGCCACTGGGCCATTGAGAAGGAGGGCTTAAAGGAAGAGGAAAATTTTTACCTTTCTTTTGTTATATCTTGGAAGTAAGTGAATAGTCTCAAATTAGACTGATGGCTCTTGTGCTGATATAACACCTTTATTTTATGGTTGAATAAACTTGAAATCTGAAAAATTAAAATACTTTGCCTAGGCTCCATGGCCCTGTAATGGTAGAGACCAGGACTATTATGCAGCTGATGACTCCTCTGGGACTCAGATCAGAGTATGTGTTACATAGAACATCAAGGGATTGAAGAAATAATACATTGAATATTCTTGGGAGAGTTTTAACGCTCAGGATAAGATAAACGTGTCTCTGGTTTTCTGTCAGTCTAGTGGACAATAATATTTCATTATATGAAAAGCATGCTATGATTTACAAAGGGCTTTTACAGGCATCCTATATAATAAAGAGGTGATATGCAAATTGACCATCACACCCTTGCACAAGATGGCCACCTCCATGTGGTCACAAGGTGGCCACCACAAGATGGCCTGCAGGGAAAGGCAGTTGTGGGTGATTAGGCCAGCAAGGGAGGGCAGTTAGGGGTGACCAGGCCAACAGGATAGGGCAGTTAAGGGCAACCAGGCCTGCAGGGGAAGGCAGTTAGGATTGACTGGGCCAGCATGGGAGGGCAGTTGGGGGTGATCGGGCCAGCAGGGGAGCAATTAGGCATGGATTTGGCTGGCAGGGGAGTGGTTAGTGGGTCATTAGGCTGGCAGGCAGACAGGTGAGTTTAGGGGCAATCATGCAGGCAGATAGGTGAGTGGTTAGTAGCCAGCATCCTGGATTGTGAGAGGGATGTCCGACTGCTGGTTTATGCCCAATCTCACAGGTAGAATTCTCTCAAGAGGTCCCAGATTGGAGAGGGTGCAGGCTGGTCTGAGGGACATTCTGCCCCTACCCTCCTACCCCCTAGTGCACAGATTTCATGCACCAGGCCTCTAGTACTATAATAATTTTGTGAACTGGACTTTGTTATCCCTGCTCACATTGAAGAAACTTGGGTTCAGCACAGTAGGATATCTTTCAATAGTTAGTCACATGGTGAGGATGAGAGATTTTAAGAGAGATTTTAAAAGAGAGAGAGAGAGAGAGAGAGAGAGAGAGAGAGAGAGAGAGAGAGAAGAGAGAAAAGGTAAGAGAGGGAGAAAAGGGACTAACTTCAGCAATGAACACAATTAGTTTATCTGAAATTAGATCACATCAAATACACTGAAAACCATGGGCCGCAGAGACAAATTCTGTTCACCAATTGGATTCTCTACACGTCCCTGGCCTCTTTTCGTTAGATAGAGCTACTATACTGATCCTCACAAATTCTAGCTGACGTGCTATAAACAGAAGTAGCTGGGCAGCTTCTGAGTTGGATGATTCTAACATGGTGCACAGCCTGCCAGTCCTCACTTCTGTCGCAGTGATCAGGATACCTGAGTTCGATGTGGAGGAGAGCCCCTTCCTCACTCCTGACAAAGTAAGAAATCCACATTTTGGTGTCATACCACTGAATTTTTAATTTTCAATTGCAGCATAAACTTATCCTGATCAAAGCAGCACAGACTGGAACAAATATAATTCCAAGCGAGCTGGAAATTGATGCCCTGTTCTTTATCTGAAGATGTATAGAGTGGGTTATTTTCCTGTGGTGGGTTTTCTTAAAGACAGTTTATTTGATAAAATCTCGCTATCTTTATTAAATCCCAATATACACAATATCACACTGTCAGGTCAGTAGTCGGCCAGCACGCCAGTAGCACGGAACGACGGCAAGCCAGTCATTTCCTAAGAAGAAAGTCACACTCTGTGTGGCTCATGGAGTGGCACAGAGCCCCGCCTCAGAAGGACCTGTGCATGGAGCTCAATGCTCTGCAGCTGCTTCCTTACACTTTCTCGTCATTTTACCTTTGAATTTGTGTTTTGTAAACAAGATCCATTGGAATAATAGGACATGAGCCTGAACCATGTCTCAGCTCACATTCTGCAGCCTCCTACTACTCTCCAGGTCAAATTCTCAGCTGCCTGTTCCCCTTCTCCTAGTGCACTGGCCCACCTGGATTCCCATTTCCTACCCTGGTCTCAATGCCATCTTCAGCCGTTGGTGGGGATCTGAGCAGAAGTGGAAAGTTGGGAATTAGTCACAGATGCTCAGTGGCCACTAGGGACAGTGGTGGGGCTTAGCCATCACTGCTCCTGCCTGATAACTCAGCAGCGAATAGGCGGAGAGGCTCTAACCTGGCCCCAGTCCAGGGAGCAAGGGCATCCAGGTGTGCAGGTCGAAATACTCTTGGGGGTAAATACACAGCAGGCTTGGGGCGGGGGGTGCATGTGGGAAAGACAGATACCTGACTTGACTTCCCCAGATGCTCTTCTGGCCAGTACACAGTAGACAGCACAGGCAGCTGAGTAAGTATGCACTTGGCCCGTGCCACCTGGCAGAGCCTGGGTGCCTGGGAGTGTCTGGGGCACCCCACAGTATTCCTGGGCCGGAAGGGATGCTTCCTTGACCTGCTGCATGCCTGGGAGCATCTTCTGTTCCTCCTTCCAGCCGTCCTGAGTCTGCGTGAGTTCTTCCCTCTCGCCAGCACCAGGCCCTCTCTGAGGCTAAGCCACCAAATAAGAGGTGTGCAATTTAAGTGATTCTGCATATACGTGACATGCCCTGATGATTTCATATCCAAGTGGCACTGTGCAACATGAAGATGGGTGGCAAGCCCCATGCTAGCCATAGAAAATTTTCATTTTCCTTACTGAGGGTTAAAGAGCAAAAGAAAAACACCATGAGAAAACACATCATGAGAGAACACACAGCAGAAAGGAAAGAAAGCTTTACCTTGTAATACTTCTAATGACACCTTTTCCGTGATGTTTGAACCAGGGACCTGGCATTTTTATTTTGCGCCGGCTCCTGACAATTATGTAGCAGGTCTAGAAGCAGAGTGAGCATGGGAAACCTACGGTGCTATGTGAATAAATCACCTTCCAGTGAGATCCCTTCCATACAAACCTCCCCTGGTCAGCTCCCAGCGCTTAAGATGCCGCTTCATTCACCAGGGCTTTTGAAAATCACCCTGGCTTCACAAGCCACCTCAGAAATCTTTCTGGCTTTGAATAGGGTCCGGCTCTCCACAAAAGGCGTGCTTTGTTCCTTAACGGTAATGCTACACTAAAACCTGTGCCGTCCAGGAAAGTATTGCTGCACGGGTTCATCAGATCTCAGCAACAGCGCAAAGTCAAAAGAAAGACAGTCTTCTGCTTTGCACTTGTTTTGAAATTTCATCCCCTCGGTGCTTCTTCCGCAAAGGGCGGACTTTATTTCCATCCAAATCTTTGCAGCAGAGCCCACAGACTTTATCTCAGGCGTGGCAGCCCATATACATTATCCGCAGGTTCCTGGCTAACCTCTTAAAGTTAATCAGGTGGCAAACTTTCATTTTTAATAGCTCCAATAAACAAGAGGATCCGATTCCTAGGGGGGTGGGAATGTTAGTAAGGATAGCAGCTTTGAAAGGTAGGAATTCTTCAAAATGTCAGGGGCAGGGGGGGTACTCAAGTGGAGCTAAACTACAGTGACGGTCTAGGCACAACCACTCATTTTTATGGAGGCATCTTTCCCTGCAGGAGGAATCGGATCTGCTCTCCTATCTCCTACACCATTTCAGGTTGCATGCATAAAGATATTTTAAAAAGTCCCGGGGAAAGAGTGTCTGTGGATGTTGTTTTCCTGGTGGACACTAAAACAATTCAAGTAAGAGACCCGACCCTGGATTTTTAGAAGAAGGCAGGTGTGGCAGAAATAGAGACACTGAACATTGAACCTCTTTCCTGCATATCCCAGCACCCATGCATGTAGGCAGGTGCACATAACTTGTTCTGAGCTACAGTGATGTGTGTTGCTTCCAGGCTAAAGCACATAAAACAGGGTGGGTTCTCAGGCATTTCCTTCCCTGTGGCGGCGACAAGTTGGATTGCAGATGGCGCAGCTTCACTCAGCGTGGATCCCTGAGGGACCCTGTGGAGCGTGCCTCTCTGCCAAACTCTGTTGGCTGTGAGGCTGCAGCAGAAGGGGACCCTTGTTGTGTTAGGGCAGTGGTCGGCAAACTCATTAGTCAACGGAGCCAAATATCAGCAGTACAATGATTGAAATTTCTTTTGAGAACCGGATTTTTTAAACTTCTTCTAATGCCACTTCTTCAAAATAGACTCGCCCAGGCCATGGTATTTGTGGAAGAGCCACACTCAAGGGGCCAAAGAGTTTGCCTACCACTGTGTTAGGGAACTGGCATATACAGGTTAATTTGCAATACAGTGTATCTAGATACTGGTGGTGTGATGTGGTCACAGAAAAAAAAAAAATTATAGAGGGCAAAGGCACTCAGAAAACACCTGGAGTATAGCAATCCTTTTTATGCAATGACAAAATACTGGGTAAAACTGTCCTCTGCAGTAACTCGGAGGGGAGGTGGCATACCTCGTGAACTACATGGCTCTGGGAGAACAGGCATGCAAAACAACATGCTAGTAGTGTGGTTTACTGTTTATTTTTTGAATTTAGTTTGAGATTGAGGAAAGAAGATATAGGTTGGCGAAAGAATTGGCTGGTAGCAAGTAGAAATGGAAGGGGATAGAAAGATTCCAGAAAAGCATCATCAGACAATACAGAAAAAGCCAAATCTGAGTGACAATATAAACCTTTAGGAAAAAAACTAGATTAAGGGCATGACCTTCAAAACAGATGTCAAAAATCCTTCCATGGATTTATGTACCACAGGACAAATAACAGGCTAAGGGTGTTTTAAAAAGTCCTTTATAGCTACTAGTTTAGTTCAACTCAATGTGCCTACCATTACCTGGAGCCAGAAGTTTTGGTGTCAAGAAGGTGGAGTAACCTGCCAAATGAGCACAATATTAAATAGCAGAGCTGAAATTTAAATCCATTTCCACCTGATTTGAAAGTAAGGGGTCTAGAGAGAGAATCATAGGCTTTCTAGGAAATGGTAAGAGTGCCCTCAAGTAGAAAAAGTGTAGAGCAAAGCGGATCATACGCAATCACTCTCTCCAATTTAGCAAAATCCTCCTCACTCAGATAGGTGAGGGACAATCCCATGTCTGCATGGGGTTGAAGCTAATGTACCTTTTGCTTTTAACAAGTCCTGCTGTTCTGATTTTAAACAGCAACACAAAAGAGCGACTTGAATCAAAATCATATGTTAGCACATCATTTGCTCTGTAGCTGAGCAAATAAGAATCTGACATTCGCTGTTACCTAGGTTATGCTTTGTCTATATTTGAACAGTCTGATGTGGTAACCACTGACCCTGGTGGCTATTAAAATTCCAGGAAAAGTCAATAAAGTTAAAAAAAATCAATTGCACTGGCCACATTTCACGCGATGAATAGCCACGTGTGGCTAATGGTACAGTAATGGACAGTACAGGTGCCAAGCTTCTCCATCACTGTAAAAAGTTCCATTGGACAATCACAGGTCTATGTTAATAATGTAGAGAGAATTTCAACATCTTATTTCCCAATGAGCTATATACTACAAACAGCTATTGTGTAAAACAAAATAAAACAAAACAAAACAAAAAACAAAACAAAACAACAACAACAAAAAAACTCCCTTTGGGTTCTTATTAATCTGATCTATTCACAGAAGATAATTCATCAACTTTGGCATGAAGTCCTATTTATAGATGAGTGAGTTGTGGGAAGGAACCCAAGCAAAAATCATGGACTAAGACAGCAATAATCATCTATATTTCATGAGAATTACAATGAGCTATTAAGGCACTAAAAAATGAAAACTGGAGAATTAGCATGGCAATGTTTATTCATTTATCCTTATAAGTAACATTCCCTCAGCTTCTGTGAATGTTACAATAGGCACTACATAGTTCTTTTATAAAAGACCACCCAGCTGGCGTGGCTCAGAGGTTGAGTATTGACCAATGAACCAGGAGGCCATGGTTCGATTCCCAGTCAGAGCACATGCTGGGCTTGTGGGCCCGATCTCCAGTGTGGGGCATGCAGGAGGCAGCTGATCAATGATGCTCTCTCATCATTGATGTTTCTCTCTCTCCCACTTTTTTTATATTTCTCTGAAATCAATACAAATATATTAAAAAAAAAAAAAGAACATCCTCAGATTTCAGAATGTGGGGACAGAAATAAAAATAGACTATTCCTGAAATTCAACAGGCTGACTGCCAGAATACCAGAATATGAGCATTTTGTTCATAGTATGGGTTTTTCTGGGAGCCTGAGTCTGCCTTACTCTTTACAATGAAGGAAAGAGGAGAGAGCTGGCAAGTGCTGTTGAGGGCACAGGGTGACTGCTGGCTATTCTCAGGGTGCCAGCCCCTGTCTATTCTCCATCCTTCCTGGTCTTACTCTTGACAAGGAGGAAGGCTGACCTCACTGAATGTATCACCTGCACTCTCTTGCTGACTAGTTTTTCAATTGGGTTTGACCAGTAAAAATTACCTGTATGATATCCAAGGTCAGGAGGGGAGTGAGCTTAGGTTACTTCCTTCTTTATTTCTGGCAGGAGCTGAAACTCTCAAAGATTACAATCCCCAGGTCTAGCTGTCAGCTGCAGCTCCATAGCCACAGTCTCCTCTCTTTATCTCTTTAGCTGCAGGACTTCCAACCATCTCTCAGCTCTGGGAGTTTCATCATTCCTTTTGGCTCCTTTAATTCTATCCACACTTCCGTAAGTAGTCCCTTCACTGAAGTCTTCTCATTTGAATGGTCTTGAGTTAAATTCCATGCCTATCTGGAACCCTGACTTAATTTACCTAACGAAGAGAAGAAGCTTGGTCTCTGCATTCCCCACTTTCCTTCTCTGTGTCATCAAAACGATATTTTCAGAAATGTCTGCCCACTGATTCAGAAGTTCTGGAGTGTGACCTGAGGCTCTGCATTTTCATCAAGCTCCAGCTGGTGCAGATGCTGGTGGTTCATGGACCACACTCTGTGGCAAGACTCTAAGTTATCAGGAGGTCTACTTTCATTTGCCTCATCCAGTTTAGTTTCAGCCACCTCCAAAAACCTAAGCCCCCCTACCCCTCGTTACCATGTCTTAAACTTGTAACACAGTAATTTTAATCTTTAAGTCCCTTTAAAGCAGGGGTGGGGAACCTTTTACCTTCAAGGGCTATTTGGATATTTATGACATCATTGATGGGGCATACAAAATTATCAACTTAATAGCCTGCTATATTTGGTCAGATATATAATTAATTCACCCCTCATGCCTTGGCAGGGCCAGAGCAAATGATTTCCAGGGCCTCATAACATCCCCAGACCAGATGTTCCCCACCACTTCTTTAAAGCACTCCTAAATATTTACCCTAAGTTCAACAATCTTTCTTATGTTCTCAACCACCTTTCAGAATGAGCCTATCTGGTATATGGATGTCTCCTGCAGTACCCTTGAATTTAAGCCGATTTTTGTTTCATATTTCACATACCTCATGGCCTGTAGGGTTTTCTCTCTGCTGCTTTTTAGGATACTTATTATTATTATTATTTTTATTGTTTTTACCTCCATCAAAGCTCAGTTTCTGGGAAACTTGTGACATTACAATTTAACATCTGTTAGTCTCCCTCTTTGCTTTCATCTATTAACCTTATTCATTTGCAGGTTTGCACTTAACTCATTGTCTTCCTCTATCCCTAATTCCTTCCCAACTTCAGCGACTTCAAGATCTAAATAAATTGTCAACCCCTGAGGAGCTAGCCATGGACTTCCTTACTTCTGGTGATCTGTTTTTCTGTCCTTCCTCAACTACCAACTCCTAGAGACTGAGGCTCCATCTCAGCATCCATAGTATTATAACTATGCTCAAGTCAGGATTATAAGCATACTTATGTCTACCCACAGGCTCTGATGCTTCCAGAGAGCAACCATGACATTTCGTCTAGCCTCCCAGTCCCTTAGAGTTAAGGCTAAAGCAGCTGTGACTCTTGTCAGTGTCTGAATGCATAAAAATCAAAGGAGTGTACAGAGCTGCAATTTGGAAGCGGGGGCAAAAACCTGAAAAGAAAATCTATATGGGTCGTTGAAATAAATAGGTGCTTCAGAAGTAAACAGGAGGGTCTGGGATTTAAAACAAACAAACAAACAAACAAAAAAACCAATCCAAGATGATATAAGAGAAAAGGAATAGATCCGATAGGCAAATAGGAAAATTCTTAGTAGTGGCAGCTAATCATCCAGAAGTCATTCTCCTGGCTGGTTTCCATGGAGGATTTGATTTATTTCAGTGATTATGGGTGGAGCAAATACATATCAGGGTTATTCCAAGGTCAGACAAAAAGCATGGCGTGAGTGCAGAGGAGCATTTCAATGCAAATGTCAGTTGTTGTTACATTTTATTTGCGTGGCCCATCTTGAGGTTGTAGAAAGCACTGATGTTGTGGGGTTCCTGCTTTTTCTTTAAACCCTGGCAAATGTTGCTTTCCCTGTTGTTCAGTGGCTAAGAGAATTATGCAGAAGCTAGCTGGGGTTGGTTAATTATTCAAACGTGCTTATTATACATAAGCAGCATATTTGTTCCGTCCCTATTTGTGCATTTTATTTATTTTTCATGAACCTCACTTCCCGTCAGTGAAGATAGGAGACTAGAAGTAGCACATCTGTCCCATTTGTTGTGACAAAATATGAACTTGAAGTCTGTGTGCTGGCTTAGGGAAGTGTATTCCTAGGAGTCCAGGGTGAGCCTGATGGAATAAAATTTCAGTAATAAACACCGTTGTGGGAGTCCACATTCAAAAGCAGCACTAAAAACGAATGACATGAAGGAGTGTTATGGAAGCTTTTTAAAGAGAATTTGAACAGAAATAGAGCCATCTCTAGAGAGGTGGGGCGTTGGGACAAATCATATGTGGAAATGGGGTGGGAAGGAACAGAATAAGGATGAGGTTTCTTCCTGCCAATTTCCAAATCTGTGAATGCTGGCGCCTTGAGGGAATCATGAGAAAGGGATTGAAAGAAAAAGTTGGGAGGGGGCAAGGAGGAAACCACAAAATGAATGCATTGCTTGATAGGCAAAATAGACACTCAGCTCTTAGAGCTTCGGAGATAGTAAGGGAGGGAGATATGCTTAAGTGTGTTGGAGCTAATTATATTTGCTAATTGCATTTTTTCCCCTGTTACTTCTTCCTCACTCAAAGTCGCAGCAGCGCCTAAGGAGAGACAGCGCTATTGCTCTCCAAGGCATCCACACACGTGTCCAGAGCACTTGCTGGGCTCCTTGCCACCTTACAGAGAACATCTCTTCCTTGGGGAGCAGGAGCACATTCCCACTTCCCCCAAATTCCTCCTTGTAAGCTATAGTTAGAAACAGGAGGAAGGGTTCCTCTTGAGGCTTTTTTCAACATATTTATTCTTGATTGTTCTCCTGTGTGGCATACATGAGTGACATGCAATATAAATTTAGGTCGGACACAAATACTATTAAATTTTTACCTGTGTGTTCATCTTTGGCTTTCTTCTGTTTCTGGCAACTGGTGCATGTGCAATACCAATAGAGTGTTATTAAAATTAAAGTATTTAAATAAAGAATATGAGCTATTTACTTTCAAAATGACTACCTAGGTAACATTCGGTCATCCTTCAGATAGGCAGATTTTGTGAAGGTGGCTCTGGAGTGACTGATGTAGCAGAAAGAAGACTAAAACTCCAATAGTCATGGGCATTCTACTTTACTACGAATTACCTATGCATTTTAGACATGTGGTTGAACCTTGCTTAACCTCAGTTTTCTTTTTCTTTAATGTGAATAACAATTCCCTCTTCAGCTGATCTACAGTTTTTTCACTGAGGACTCAAGGGGTTAATGTATTTGATATTCTTTCTAAAATTCCCAGTGTTGCAATAGGGAAGTATGGGGATACTTGAGTCATGCCCTTGAATACCCCCGTTGACCTGAGTGTGATTAGAACCTGTATCTTGCTTCTAACCAGTAGAATATGAAAGATAAAGGTGATGAGATGTCACTCCCTTGATTAGGTTTGGTTGTATGAGTCTTAGCTGAAGAGAAAGAGATTCTCCTATTGGCTAGACCAGTGGTCAAGAAACTCATTAGTCAACAAAGCCAAATATCAACAGTACAACGATTGAAATTTCTTTTGAGAGCCAAATTTTTTAAACTTAAATTTCTTCTAATGCCACTTCTTCAAAATAGACTCGCCCAGGCTGTGGTATTTTGTGAAAGAGCTACACCCAAGGAGCCAAAGAGCCGCATGTGGCTCGTGAGCCTCAGTTTGCCGACCATAGGCCTAGAAGACATCAGCAGCCCTATTGTGAGCTGCCTATGGAGAGGACCATGGGACAGGGAACTGGGGGCAGCATCTAGGACCCCAGGGTGGCCTCTAGCCGACAGTGAGTAAGAAAAGGGGGCCCTCAGTCATACAGCCACCTAAATGAACTCTGCAACAACCTAAATGAGCTTAGGAGTGGATTCTTTCCTAATTGAACACTGAGGTGAGAACAAGGTCCACCTGACCCATGGATTATACTTATGTATGTCCTTAAGCAGAGAAACCAACCAAGTCATACCTGGACTTTTAAAAAATGTTTTTATTGATTTCAGAGAGGAAGGGAGAGGAAGAGGGAGACAGAAACATCAATGAGAGAGAATCATTGATTGGCTGCCTCTTGCACACCCCCTACTGCAGATTGAGCCCACAACCTGGGCATGTGCCCTTGACCGGAATCAAACCTAGGATTCTTCAATCTGCAGGCCAGTGCTCTGGCTGAGCCAAAACCAGCCAGGGCCATGTCTGGACTTTGGACCCATGGAATAAACATGTTGTTTTAAATTACTACATTTGTAATGACTTATTAGGCAAATAAATATATAACTAATATGGGGCAAGGGATATTAGTTTTCCTGGTTATATAAGGTTTACTCTATTTCCTATATAGAGATAGTAGTAATACTCCATTTTATTCATTTTTTTAGTAGGAGAGCTTTGGGAATCTCAGAAAGTCATGGGTATTTTGAGAAACTATCTTAATGCTCTAGAATTGGTTTATTTGTATGAAAAATTAGTAATTATTGTGTTTTTCCAGTGTTCCTAGCTGAATATGAGGTTCTTAATAAATATTATTTTGTTTGTTCTCATAATGTTCTTGAGAGGAATATTATTATCCTTATTCTTCAGATGAGGAAAGTTGCCTAAGCTCATAAACATTCTATAGCATCTGTCTTATTTTTATTTTTTGCTGGCCTATATAGATTAATTTTATGTCCTTTTAGCAATAAAGCCTGCAATTAGGCCCAGCCAATCAGAGGTTGCATTTTGCTGTGTACAGTGATTAGTTCAGCCCACACTGAGACGGTGTGGAAACTTACCGAATTAGAATGTCTTTTTCACTGAACATCTATTTATGGGGAAGTGAGTCTGAAGCTACTAGGCACCTCCCCAGAGAGCTTGGGAATAAATCCCCAAACAAAGGAACAGGCTCAGAATGGCAAGGTGCCAGGTTCTGCTGACATTATTTGAGCTTCTAAATCCAGCTATGTCTGAAATAAGAACCATCTCTAGGCTTTGCACTCATATTAGCCAAGAAATGGCCTTTATTGCGTTTAAATTTTTATCTTGAAACAGAAAGGAGCCTAATTTATTATACATGGTTTGGATGAAGAATTAAGTTTGGAAACCAGATCACAAATCGGGAGCATATAGAAGTCTATACTTATTTCCTTGGTCCTCTGTACATTCGTCCTTTTTTGTCTCATGCAGAGTAATAAAATGAAGGAAACTACCATGGATTGGGAGATCAAGTACCTGGGTTGTAACCCAAGGTATGTACCTAGGATAGCATGGAATTAGGACTGTAATTTGGGTTTTCTGACTACAAGCTCAGTGTACTTTCTCTTAAAGTACAAAATAGCACGGAAAGTTCTCAGAGGGAGAGATGATACATCCATTCTCACTTTTCTAGAGGAGGAGGCTAAAGACCAGATAATTAAAGACCATTACGTTATGAGTTTTGTTAGTGAGCATAGTGAGGGTTGAATGTGAGCACAACATAAAAATTTTAGAAAGTTTGGACTTTTTTCTAAGTTGGAGTTAATTTTTCCTTTTAATTTCTACATCTCTAATACTACTGTTCCAAATGAGATATAAAGACTATCAATCAGTGGGACAATGTAGGAACCAGCCAAGGAGGATAACATATTTTATGGACATGACAAGATTACCTGTCATTGTAGGCCTAATGGGAAGCACAATTGGTTATCAGCTCCAAATAGCTACATTAACAACAAAATGATGATTACTTTGGAAAACAAATGAGCCACATTCCAATTAGCTTAACAGTTTAACTTCTAAATGTTCAAATATATATATTTCCTACTTGAAATTTTTAACAACAGGATTCTTGCTTGCATCACAAATGCATGAATTTTGCTAAGAACTAAAAATTTTATTTTTTTCCTTTCCAAAATTCTTAAAAAAGAAAAGCCCTTCTAGCCAAGAATATGCTTTGAGTCCAATGATCAGTGGTCAGCTTTTTGCTCCAAGAAACAAGTCCCCAAGTGGGGCACCAAATTGCATACCTACCTCCAGCATTCCAGGTTAAGACTTTGGAACTGAAAGGAATGTCCCAGATTTCTGATATCAAAAGCATCTGATAGTTTGGGTAAGGCTCTATAACTTCTCAAAGTTCAAGTTAGGCAGGCATCTGACTTTTCCTAGCAGAATAAGGATGTTCTTTGATAATCTATTGGATCCTGGTCAGTTGCCAGTGTATAGATACTCTCTGAGCAGAACAATTTAATGTCACCCCTCATGCATCAATGGACTCAATTAAAGAGTAACTTACTTAGTGTGGGACTATAGTTGTAGAGTCAAGAAACCTGTAAGAAATACACTGGCCCAAAGTTACTGGTAAGTCACTTGGGAGAACTATCTTCAGCAATTAAATCCTAAGGTGGATGATTGGCTGAGAGAAATAATTTGAATGATCACCGGGTATAGCAGACTCTGCCCTACCCAGATTTCTTTGAATGACTCCCTCAGTCTTGCATGTCTGTCCTTCAGTTTCTGCATGTTTAGTGGCTAATTGCTTTCACCTGAAGTTTACCCTTGGACACTTAAGTCATCTACCAAAGGGACAGCTGGAGTGACTTGGTCTTTTATGTTGGGTGGGGTGATAGCCAATGACTTACTAGTACAGAAACACAAAAGCTCCATTTATTTGTCTTGAGGCAGCATGATAAACTCTGAGGTATAATATATGCTCTAGCTCTGACCTTGCAAGTACTTATGGGTACTACTTAAATTTAAGTAAAATTAAAAATTCACTTCCTCAATTGCATTAGCCACATTTCAAGTGTTCATTCATTCAAGTGCTGATGTGGGACGTTTTCATTATCACACAGAGTTCTCTGGAGCTCCCTGAAGACACAGGCAGAGTTTGAAACTTTTCCTGAAATTGAACCCTGAGTTGGCCTATTCCCTTTACCTGTTTCACCTTCCCTACTCTCTTATTGCTTTCTCCTTGTCACATTTGCTTTAAAAAAACATCTGCTCCAGAAATCCTGATTCAAGGTCGGCTCCTGAGGGAGCTCCTCCTAAGACACTAGAGGAAAGAACTGGAAGAAATGTCAGTTCTTTTCTTACTATCCCTGAATGCCAAATGCCAACATTTACTATCATCATAACTGATTTTCTTTTATTCTTCCCTTCATTCCTTCACATTATGTCCCTCAATCTTTGAATATGGGCATAGGGAATCTTTAATTGACAGTTTACCAGATATTATTTTAAAGAGAAGACATTTAAACATTTAGCTTATTTGCACTGGTCTGTAGAAAGTAATCACAACCATATTGTCATCTTAAGTATTACATAGTTGAACCCCCAAATGGTTATAACTACTGTGTTTCCCCGAAAATAAGACATCCTCTGAAAATAAGACCTAGCACATCTTTAGGAGCAAAAATTAATATAAGACGCTGTCTTATTTTCGGGAAACAGGGTAGTAGCACAGTGGAATTCAAGGCTGGCTTTTGGCCAAGAACTTAGTGTTCTTTCTGTTTAATGCACTGACCTTGGAATTCCAAGGGATGCACCACACCTAGCACCCTGTGTGTGCATACATAGTGGACACCGGGTGCGCTTTCTGAAAAGGGGGTTTTTACTGGGAAATTAACAACAGGGTAGCTACAAGATGACAGTAGGTCAACTTATGAGCTAGGCCTTCATGTGCTTTCCTGCAAAATATCTATAATGTATTGTTGACTGCCTCATGCTTTGGTCTGCCTTAACCAAGTAGTTAGTCTTACCAATTTTCCTACCACATGTGCACAAACCAACCTAGTTGGTCAAATACGTTCAGTTCTCTTCCTTCTCTCCTTCTTTCTCTTCCTCCTCCTTTTTCCCCTTCTCCTCTTCCTCCTCTTCATCTATTCAGCCTGGTGATATGCTAAGATTTTGCAGGTATCGTTTTATGTAATAGTCAGAACAACCTAAGAGCCGGTGCCATTCTTCTTCTTTTCATTTTATAGGTGAGCAGAGGGAGGCAAATGTCAAAGACCTATAGTAATTATATGGGGTGAAACTTATTTCCTTTCTGCCATGATCCCATTGGACACAGTTTTCCAGGTCAGGTGAGGAATACTGATTCTTAACCAGTACTGCTTGAACTGTTTCAATGTGTCCTTTCCTACTAGCGTGTTGTCTATAGCAGTGGAGGAAATAAAGTAGTTTACTAAGCATAAGGCTAGTGCCTCTTTTTCTCTCAGATTCTCTGCTTTACGCTAACCTGGAAATGCTAACAGATTAGGTTTCATTACTTAAAACAAAAACAAAACAAAGCAAAAAAACTCCCCCCAAAACAAACAAAAAACATACAACAGGTACAACAGGTATGTATTTCCTTTGTATCACTAACAAAGAACTATTTTTATTGTTTTAAAACGGAGCTAACTAATACAGTACTTAGATTCTCTTTGTCCCAGAAATTAGTCAGACACTGCAGATTTATCCAAGAGAGAGTTCTTCATAGCACGAGGAGAATAATGATTCTCGTTACTCTTAGTCTGAGCCCCATCTGAACTAGTGACCCTGAGGTGGATGGCTCAGAGGGCCATTACCAGCCCCCAAGCCATCTCATGTGACAAGAGTGTTGATGGATCCAGCGTAATGCCACCCAGATATTATCTCTGAATCTTAAGCAAAAGACAAACGGCAGCTACAAGGTAGATATAAATGTCTCTTGCTGAGATTTGTAGAAAATGTTGTCATTTTAATTAACATTTCCAAACAATAATAAGCATTATTTAGTACTACAAAGCCAGCCACATACCAAATGCTAAATTTCTAAGTGTATTAAAGCAAGAAAATGTTCTTCAGGGAAATGGCGAGAAAATTTGGTTTTCTGTTTCTACAATGGGAAGATCCAATCCTATTTATTTTCTTCTTTTAAATAAAAACTGTATCTCTCTCTCTTTTTTTTTTTTTAAATCATTCTTCCTCTGCTAATTTGCTCCCTGACATGCACTTTGCAAAAATACTTCCAACGGATTAAAATTGTATTTTTAAAATGAGCTTGAGATCTTGAGCTTTATTGTCTGCAAAAAATACAAGATAATTGGAAGTGTTTTGAAACTTGGAACATGATACAATAAAACCAATTCCTACAAGAGATTAAAATATTTTTTTCATGCGAAAGAATATAACAACCATCTGACCACTTCCTTTCGTTAGTCTACTTCCTCATTCCTATAGTCTCCAAACCACTGATTCATCTCATTGACTGGCCCCTTATTACCTACTGTCCCCCAAACAGAGACCAGGCTGAGACCCAAAAAGCAAAGTGCTCAGACACCCGTCACTCTCTCTGTCTTGAACCTGGGTACTTTGTTCCTATCCCTTTTCATCTCTGTGGCTTGACCCTCTCTGCTCAGGGCTAGATCCAAATTCAAGCTCAGGGCTATTGAGCTCATAAGCTCATTCTGATTCAGACAGAGCAATTTCAGATCAGCGATGGGTCAAAATCTTAGTAATAGCCAACACTGAGTCTTCTCTTGACTTGTGTCAGGCAATATTCCAAATTACTCACTTGCCTGGTCCTTTAAGTAAACTCAGGGATCACATATTATCATCCTGATTTTGCAGAGGAGGCTGAGGCACAGAGTGGCTGTATGACTTGCCCAAAGTTAGTGACAGAATCAGGATCTGAACCCAGGCAGCCTGGTTGCGCCGCATCTAAGCATCTTCTCTTCTCCACTAGCTTTCCCTTAGCCAGAGGCTTGTGGATCTGGGCATACCTGAGATTCACTTTGCTTGCTCTTCAGCCCAGAAGGTCTCAGGTTGTTTCTTTATTTCAAATCCTGGGAGGAGCCAACTTTTCACATCAGTGTTTTTACTCTGTTTTCTAGCCCTTCATGGAGATCAGGGATCTTGCCTTGTGTCCTGAGTCTCAGCCACTTGATGATTCCTTGGAATCTCTGCCAGTTCTCACCAGTCCTTCAGGCGAGGGGACCCCGGAGACTTACAGTTGTCCCTTTGTGACCAACTAGGCTCTTGTTCTAAATAGATTGCTCATCTAGCACCTTGACTGTCTGTATTTAATTTGACATTATTTAGTCAAATGAGTTCTACCTATCTCCGTTTTCTTTACTCCATTTCTACTGCCTTCACATGCTTATGCAAGCCACTATCTTCTCTCACTAAATGAATGTGTTAGGTTCCCACTGGCTCTCCTAGCTTCAACAGTTGTCCTCTCCAACTCATTCTGCCTGCTGCAACAAGGAGAACTATTGGCTGGGAATTCAATGATTTTCATTATTAAAGCCTTCATAGCTTCCCATTACTCTTAAATCTTAGAAACAGTGTGTGAAGCCCTGCCTGACAGGACTCCACCTTTGCTCAGCTCATCAATACACACAAGAGAAACATCGATCAGTTGCCTCCTGAACACACACCAACCGGGGATCGAACCTGCAACCTGAGTGTGTCTGTGATTAGAAATCGAACCTGCCACTCTTCAGTGTATGGGATGACACTCCAACCAAATTATTCACTCCACCCAGGACTAATTAAAAAAAAATTATATATATATCTCGAGCCCACAAACCTGAGCATGTGCTCTGGGAATTGAACTGTCACTTCCTGGTTTATAGGTCCATGCTCAACCACTGAGCCATGATGGCCAGGTTAATTTAATAAACTGTTGGGTTTTTGTTCTTCAGTGTGAGTCTTATCTTCATTTTTTGACACCAACTAACTTAGGTTCTAGCTAATGCCTCCAAGAATAATCTGACAAGATGCACTGAAGTCAGAGTGACAGTTGGGAAGATGTATTGTGCAATTAAATTATATCTAACAAAGAGCCAGTGACTTCTTTACACCCAAGAATGATGAGACAGCCATGCCCACATTTGATCATTCATCCATGCACTGAGGTTGGGATGACTAGCTTGGCCTGATCAATGTGATAATCACGTAACTTTCACCATTCTTAAATGAAATGCTTTCTAAGGTGGACTTTCCCATTCTTGGCAGATCGTATAATATATATATAGCAATGTGCAGAATTTCACTTATTAAGGTGTTGGAAGGGATTCTCTTTTTAGTGAAATAAGATACATGCCTGTTAATATTAGATCTTGATAAGAAACATCATTGTATGCATTATAATTTCTTGAAGCTTCTCAGGGTGATTTGAATATGCAATTTTGTATTTCCCTCAACATGCCATTAAGTTGATGTAGGCAGGAAGGAGGAAGTCTTTTACAATCAACTGAAAGATGTATAAAGAGGAGGAATACAATTAGTTTATACTAATCATGACTCCTTGATAATAGATTTGTCACCATGTACTTAGAGAAAGATTTCTCTCCAGAACCAATTATTCCAGGAGGATAAAAACAACACTTTAAAAGCACATAGAGGAGTTTTTGCAAGAGGGTGAAATAATGAATTATTAAAGGTACTGCAGTTTCTTGATAAAAATTTTATGATAACTCTGTAGTTTTTGCCTAGCCTGGCCTTTCAGCAACATGGAAGCATGAACTCTGCTTATTTTAAGTTGTGCATTATTCTCCTCTTATTGTCTCATTTAAACAGTCTTTCCCAGAAAAGACTCAGAGGTGTCAAATGACTCCAAATTGTAAGCTACAAGGATGTTTTCTCCTCCAGAATTATTGTACCCCATCTTCTACTTTGTTGTCAAGCTCCTTGCATTTATAGAGATTATTATGTTCCTCCAAAACGAATTCTATGTATTAGTGGACAGGAGAGTCTGAGCATTGATCATAGCCATGACTGGGCAACATTGACAAGTGTAGTATTTACTGATAGAATGCACCAAGGGGTGGGGGGAGGGGGAAGAGAGTAAAATGAAATTTTTATATTGGCACCTTCATCCCATTATAGAAATAATGGAGGTGACTAGTGAACATAAGGAATGCTCACAGTATCCTCTCTGTCTTTGAGTCCTTTATTTGCTCATCACAGATACATAAAGAAGGGGAGTGAAGAGAGGAACTTTATAAAACATATACTTTTATTGATTTCATAGAAGAAGGGAGAGGGAGAGAGATAGAGATAGAAACATCAATGATGAGAGATGATCATTGATCAGCTGCCTCCTGCTTGCACCCTAACAAGGACTGAGCCCACAACCCTGGCACGTGCCCTGACCCGGAATCAAACCTGGACCTCCTGGTTCACAGGTCGATGCTCAACCACTGAGCTACATGGGCCAGGCCCTTTGGCCACTTTTTAATGCTGGAACCACAAACAAAAAATGTATATCAATTTTGCATTGAGTATCTATCTTCAGGAATTGTGATTATTGATGGCAAAAATGTGTCCTATCAATTTATTTATTACAGAGGAACTGCCACCTGCCATCCTAGGGAAGACAGTCTCCCCAGGTGCATTGCCCCATGGGAGCTACCTGACTCCTCCCTGCAGTGCTCCAGCAGGCACATCTGCTTAAGGCATTAAACTCAAAAGTGGTCAAAGCCACCAACCAACAGCCTAGGGACTGTGGGTTGTGGAAAGCATTTCACTGCAGCACTAGAATATTCAAGAAAGCCCAGGTTTCACAGTCAGGAAACCACACCATCATCACTTACTATTGAAGTTAAGTAACGTCCACTATCCTTCCATTCAGGGCTGCATCTGAGATGATTAGATTCTAAAGTAGATGATTTAAGATGGGTGCATCACCTTCCATAGTGTTAATGGCAAAGGTGATTCTTCAGTAAGGAATAGCAAGTTCGCTTTTCCATCTATTTACCCGTGGAGAGTTAGTATGCTACCATAGACCATCAGCAAATACTAATTGTATTTCTGTAATTATGCTGATTGGTCAGAAATACCACAAACTCTTCTTTGGACTTCCTGATAGTTTCAGGATCCGTAAAAGCCGAGACCCTTCCCCAGGTAGAAAACACATAAAGTGAGAAGTTAAAGCAATGTAAGATGTGGCATATTACTGTGTAGAGAATTTATTCAACCCAGAAACCTTCAGTGTTGTGATCACTGTCAGGTGGGGTCTCTGCAGCCGAAGGATGTATGTATGTACATGCATCTGATTGAGGAGACAGACAAACAGTTTGTTGGAAATCATGGCGTGCTTTTTTGGATTGGCTGTGTTCTATGGTGGAGAAATGTGCAAAGAGGTTCAATGCCTGAACTTCAGGGTCAATGTTATGCTGTGAAGACAGACCCGTGGTTTATGAGGAAACTCACATTTGAGTAGCTGTGCTTGCAGGAGCCAGTAGCAGGATAACCACTATCAAAACCCATTGAAGACAAGTCAAATGTAGGTTAAAGGAGAAGGAAGAAGGGGGAGAAGGGGTTAGAGATACATGCTGAGCAGCAAGCTCAGCACCAGGATTGAAGCTCCACCAAATCAGGGAATTCATCTATTGTATTCAGGTTTGCCTGTATTTTCACCAAAGCTTTCTGTCTTCCCTGCAGCATCCTTCTTTTTGGGGTGAATCATTTCCTAGTCTCATGGTCTTTCCTAATGTTAGCCATTATTGAGATGTAGGTTGAGTTCTTTTGATGTTTTAAAATCCATCACGGGGCCCCACGTCTTTTCCCTGAAATGAAGATCTGCCATTACAGGTTTAGCACAGAGAATCTCAAACCTGTCTGCTCAGGAGAAATACAAAATAGAGATGACTGGGCTCCATGCCCAAATTCCGACTTGACTTAGTGTTATATTTTTCACTGATATATTTTTTAAGCCACCCAGGTATTTTTAGTGGATGATCAAGTTTGAGGAACATTTGAGTAGGATAAATTACCTGCCAAATTTGTAAACAGTGTTTATGGCAGCTAGAACGCAGTGTGCTTTCGAAGCAACACCTAGTACATGTAATTGTGTCCTGCCACATCCCTGGTTAGTCAACTGCTTAGTAGGGGTGTCGAACTCAATCAGAGAAGGGGCCAAAATCTAAAATCCAGCCTAAATCGCGGGCCGAATGGTTTACTGAACAGTCATAAACTGTCATTGTGATGGAAACGCAGCGGAGTGCAGTGATGACAGCGCGGTGCGGGCCACATTGCAAGGCCTGGCGGGACGGATTTGGCCCGCGGGCCTTGTGTTTGACACATGTGGCTTAGAGGATGAAGTTCAAGCTCAACTTTTTGTGTCTTTCCAGCCTCACTATCTCATAATTTTCTCATTTCAATGTACATTCCAGTAATATCGATCTGATGGCAGATTCCCAATTATACTTTTACTAAGAGGCCCGGTGCAAAAAATTCATGCACTTGGGGGGAATCCCTCAGCTCAGCCTGCACCCTCTCCTGTAGGATCGGCCCTAAACTGGCAATTGGACATCCCTCTCACAATCCAGGACTGCTGGCTCCCAACTGCTCACCTGCCTGCCAGCCTGATCACCTCCTTGCCACTCCTCTGCTGGCCTTATCAACTCCTCACTGCTCCCCTGTCAGCCTGATTGCTCCCAACTGCCCTCTCCTGCCATCTTGGTCCCTGCAACTGACCTCCCCTGCTGGCCTGGTCACCCCTAACTGCCCTCCCCTGAAGGCCTGGTACCCCACAACTATCCTCTCCTGCCGGCCATCTTTGCATGGGGGCATCCATCTTCTGTGAGGGTGTGATAGTCAATTTGCATATTGCCTCTTTATTATATAGGATAATTCATGGTTCTGATCCTAACCCCGTCTGAAATACTCTGAGTCTTCCTACCTTAAATGTTTCTTACATGTATCCCATCAAATTGTATTTCAGGTGTTTCCTTCCTGGGCAATGCTCCATGATGCTTCATCGAACACACCCTCCTTAAGTAACTTTAAGCTGCATGCAATTTTAGGGTTGCATATGTTCTGTGGTATCACTCACTTCTGCAACTATTTTTGATTGTGAGTCCCTTGAAGGTAGTTAGAAGAAGGGGCTTTTATCTGTATGCATGTGTGGGTGTGCACGTACATGGTAGATGCTCAATGAATGTTTGTGACATGAACTATATTATTTCATTGTAAATTTTAAAAAGGTGGTATTCAATAGATTGGTGCCTGCTGCTACTTAAATTCACCAGTCTCTGTCCCACAAATTGAGCCCATTGTAAAAAGCCAAGCATTTTATTTCACTTTTAACTTCTTCATAGTCTCTTCATTCACTTCAAAGGTAAGTAGACATTTATTTCAAAGTTGAAATAAACATTGTGTTGGGGACAGAGACAAAGCAAAGGCAAATGCCTCCCTTCCTCCCTCCCATCCTTCTTTTCCTTTTTAATCTCTCTCTTTTTTGATTCGTTCTTCCTCTCAATTTGAAAAAACACACACATTCATACATTTTTACTTATTTATTCCTCATACCTACTATATGCCATTACGGTACTAAACACCAGAGAGTCAAAAATAAATAAGTCATAACCTCTATCCTCAAGGGGCTATGAATCAGACTGACATAAACAAATAACTGCCTCGTGTGATAGGTGTTAAAATGGATGCATGGCAAGGCACTATGAGAACATCAAAAAGCAAATAGAATGCCTCATGAAGTATAAAATACCTTCTTAGAAATCAAAGGAAAGAACAAGGAAAATCACTTTGAGCTGTACACACATACATGTTTCCTGCTAAGCATTGCATTCTTCACATACACGAACTCATAAAATCCTTATAATTAACTGTACAAGGCGAGAATTATGACTGCCACCATTTATTTAGATTTTCGAATGAAACCAGATAAGTTGTATGGCTTTAGTAACAGGGGAAGTCTTATCTTACATAGCATTTTAAATATTATTATAATTTGTAGCTCTCAAGTTCTACATGCTACTTGGGGATTGAAGAGAAAGGTGGAAATTATTGGCTAAATTTATGGAGAGTTAAGTCTTTGCCAAGTACTGTACTAATTCTTTGTGATGTTAACTCATGAACATCCACATGAGGTATATGCTGTCCATTTGAAAGGTCAGGAAAGAAAGCTAGAAAGCATTTTATTTCATCTAGTTATTTGGTGGCAGAAGTGGACACTGAACTTAGCCATTCTTGAGCTGGCTGCCCATGGGAAACAAGACAGACATCTAGGAGAACAAGTCAGGGTCCTAGGTGCCATGTCAGTGGCACAGATGGTAAGTGAGCCAGGTCAAAAGCTAACCATGGAAGCAAGCTCTGCCTTTTCTGCTGCCCAGGCCTGTCCAGGTAGGGGCAGCATGGTGTGATGGAAGTTGCATGGGCTCAGGACTTCCAGTATCTGGTTTCAATTCCACTTTGCCCCTATGATCTTGGACACTTTCCTTAAGTCTTCAAGCCTCGAGTTCCTCATCGCTCATTTAATGGCAGGAGTCATAAATATTTCAAATGATCCCTGTATGTGCCGACTGCATAATTTGGTCAAAAGTGCCTAACACATACTAAATGTTCAGTAAATGCCCTCAGCCCTCATCATGCTTGACTGGACTCCAGAATTTTACTGGTGTCCTAAAGAATAAAGATGAGACTGAGGCATAGCTCTGGCCAGCTTCTAGGTCCCCGTGGAGATTCCATATTTCAATAAAACTCAGGATTTAAATTCCTTATCTTACCAAGAAAACTGTTCCATGCTTTGGCTTTGTAAATCCCCATCATTTAAGCCACCTCTCACTGTTGTTAGTGCGTCTATTATACCAAATCATGGGGCCTTGTACTTGGTTTTCATGATTTGAGCACTTTTGGCTGGAGTAGATGTTTCTACCCCGTTATTTCAAAATCTCCGAAAAGGCGGCTTCTGTTTCTGAACTCTCAATCCCTTCTCTCTTCAAAAGGAAGAAGAAAAAAAAACTGCTGAGCAGGGCCTGGGGGTGATGGTGGTGGAGATAATTTTGTAGCAATAGAATTACATGTTTTGGGAACATACTTCAGCAGACAGTTTGGCTTCTCACCGGGGTGGGTCTGTTCGGTGCAGGAGGCTACTCTGAGGACTCGGCCCTATATTCTGTGGTAGCTCTCGCTCTACCTTTCTTCCCATCTCTCCACTTCTAAGCTTTGTTTTCTTCCTTTTCCACAGTTCATCTTGGGGCATATCCTTAAATGGCATTGAGCTTCTCTCATAGGCGCACATTCTAGCCCATCGCTGCCTTGGGAGCCGGTAGGCAGAGGAGCAAAGGAGAGTAATGAGGCCTTACGTAATGTTGCAGTGTTTTCTGTTCCCAGCAGCTCTGTTCCTTGCTAAGGCAGTGTGGGGAGCAATTATCACTACCCATACCAAGTCTGACTGCCTTAATCATTCCTAGGAAGACAATTTCAGTACACTCATTACAGCCAGAAGAGTCCCCCTTCTCCAAGGGGATTGCTGGAATGGGAACAGTGAAGTGGAATCTGACAGAGGCGAGAGGCGTTCCGAGGGATGAAAATGCGACAAAAACAGTTTTATTTTGATTGTGTCTTTGAATATAATGAAACCCTCTCCTCTTTTTTTTTATTTATTGATGTTTTTTAGAGAAAGGAAGGGGGTGAGAGAGGGAAATATCAATTTGTTGTTTCATTTTTTTATGTATACATTGCTTGATTCTCTTTTTTTCAAAATTTATCTTTATTGACTTCAGAGAGGAAGGAGAGGGAGAGAGAGAGAAACATCAATAATGAGAGAGAATCATTGATCGGCTGCCTTCTGCAAGCCCCCTTTTGAGGAGCATGCCTGCAACATGGGCAAGTGCCCTTGACTGGAATTGAACCCAGGACCCTTCAGTCCACAGGCCAATGCTCCATCCACTGAGCCAAACTAGTTAGAGCCAATGCTTGATTCTTGTATGTGCCTAGACTTGGAATCAGACCCACAACCTTGGCTAATCGGGACAAAGCTCTAACCAACTGGGCTATCTGGCCAGGGCTGAAAAGATTGAGTTAGATTATTATGACTGTGGAGAGAGTTAGCCACTTGAGTATAGTAAGATTTCTTCCTATGTTTGAAAAAGACAATGAAATTAATAGCCCAGCTCTTTGCATAGATACCAAAATAAGACTAAAGCTTTGTAATTATCTTTTGGGAGCTCTAGGGGCAAGATAGGGGGTTTTCTACAGTCCGTGCTATTGTAGACTATGTCAGTCCTTGGAAAGTTAGGCCTCAAGAACCAGATGAGTGTGGGAGGATTCCTAGTGGTCAACAGATTATGGAGAAAAGCAAGGAGCAGTTTTCTGTCTGGCCCTCACCCCCACCTGACCCTGTCCTGCTGCTAGTCTGGGTAGAGGGCATGGGGCTCTGATCTCAAGGTCATATGCCTGAGACCCAGACTCACCAGGCAAACTGAGGAAAAGAGCAGTGGCCATTGCTGGAAAGAAAGGGAAGTCACAGATAGTGTATTAATAGTGCCAGATTTTTCTCTAACACAGCCATTCCTGCCATATCTGAGAACAGTGGCTGTGCATGGGTGTATGAATGCACAATTAATAAAAGAAACACATTGAAAATGTGTTTGATGTGGTCATGCAGGCCTAGACAGAGAGGAGTATACGCAGACACTGTTCAGCACAGCACTGGGGAGGCGGGACTTCCTTTCCTTTCCTTTCCCCTGCTCTTCCCAGCTATTATGCGCGCACACTGAAATAGATCAGGGGAACTTTGCCCAGGCCAGAGAAGGTAATGTACACTCTGAGCAACCTCCATCTAATCAGTCATGTATCGGTTGCCTTGTGACTGTTGCACATACACAACAGAGAAAACAGGATTTGGTGAATTTGGCGAATTTGGCTTATAGAGGTTTTTTTTTTTTTCCTTCTTCTTCCTTTTTTCCTCTATCTTTCTTTTCTTCTTTGAGGAACTAGGGCCAAGTTAGCCCCTTGGGGTTCACGAACTTATCTTGGGACTGTCAAAGGAGGGAAAAGGAGAATTTCTATAGATGGTCTCATGGAGGCATAGTGTAATTTAACCTGGACACCAAAAAGAAATGATGGTGGAAGGAGACCTGACTTGGGGTGGTGAACACACAATTCAGGGTGCAGATGATGGGTTGTAGAATTGCTTACCTGAAATCTGTGTAATTGTGTTAACCAGTGACACCCCTAATAAATCCAATAGAAAGGAAAAAAGAATACATTAAAAGTAACAAGAGTGAGATCCTATTTTGTGCTCCATGCTGGTGAGGCATTGGTTTCCATCTATGGGTTCTTAATATAAAAACATGTTAGAGCTTGAGGGGACCTTAAGGGGAAACTGCAAAGGAAAGGATAAAATCATAACATTTATTGAGTATATACTAGTTTATACTCTGAGCTTTCCAGTTACATTAGCTCAGTCAGACTTCACCAAAGTTCTGTAAGACTTAGGGTTGGAACCTCTTTCTGGGTATAAAGTTAAAAGATGGGAGAAGTCATTTGCTCCAAGTCATATACTTACTAGAAGATAGATCAGGGCTGTGCATTTAGACAGCAAAGCCTTCTCATTTAAAGGTTCAAACTGAGCTGAGAAAGACTAGTTGGAGGCAAAACTGAAATGAGAACTCAGATTCTATGACTCCCCGTAAGTGTTCTTTCCAACCCACTGTCTTCTTTGGGACTGTTAAATGCCTAGAAAGAAACCAAGTATGGTTCTGGCCAATGTGGCTCAATTGGTTGGGTGTTATCTCATGCACCAAAGGTCAAAGGTTTGATTCACTTTCAGGACACATGCTCTAGTTGCAGGCTTTATCCCCAGTAGGGGCCTTGCCAAAGGCAGCTGATCAATGTTTCTCACATCAGTGTTTCTCTCGCTCTCTCCCCCTCTCGCTTCCTCCCTTTCTAAAATCAATAAAAAAAAACAAACACCCAACCATATTACAAACTAAGTGTGAAAATATGTGAGGGAAATGAGAAAATTGCTTTAGCCACAAGGGCATCCCGAATGTAACTGCTTTTCTCCCCCCTTGTACATGGTTACATAATCTAAACAAAAGAACTTCAGAAATTTCCAGTCCCAACTATAACATCCCTGGTAAAGTTTTATGTTGTCTTCACTTTCCCCATGCATTGCCTCTATCACCTGCTGAGTATTATTAAATTTTACACACTATTTGAAATGAAACTTGGCCCCTGATGAAACGATACTATTTTAAATTCTCTTAAAGGCTTACAAGACTAGAAATAGACTTATTATGCCATAGCTCCTTGCTTTACTTGAAGAAATTTGCATAAATGCATGCTGTCACTTTGCTCTTAAGACTGAATTTGTTTTTAAGGGATACAGAGGTAATAAATGATAATGTCATTTTATCTTTCCATCTTTTTATATACAGAGGCATCTATGAGCAAAGAGTACTTTAAGGCTGGCTAGTACAGCTCAGTGGTTGAGCATTGACCTATGAACCAGGAGGTCATGGCTCAATTCCTGGATCAGGGCATATGCCCCAATTGGGTCTCTATCCCCAGTGTGGGGCATGCAGGAGGCAGCAGATAAATTATTTTTTCTCATCGTTGATGTTTCTGTATCTCTTTTCCTCTCCCTTTCTCTCTGAAATCAATAAAATATATTTCTTTAAAAAAGTATTTCAAGAGGATAAAGGTTTTAAATTATTGTTTATTAATTGATTCATTTAGTAACTATTCAAATATCAAAACATTTTGTTTCTCTTTATGTTTGTGATTAGGGAAGTCTAACATAAATTTGCCTTCTTCAAAGGTAAATGTAGAAAATCAAATGACATTATTCTTTATTAGTATTTGTTTCTCTGGTCTTTTTTTTTTTTTTTTTTTAACCCTTACCTGAGGTTATATGTGGGGGTGTGTGTGTGTGTGTGTTTAATTTTTATTTATTTTTAGAGAGAGGAGAAGGGAAAGAAAAAGGAATATTCAATGAGAGAGAAACATCCATGTGAGATTGGTTGCCTCCCATACATGCCCTGACCCGGGATTGAACCCAGGTATGTACCCTGACTGGGTATTGAACCCACAACCTTTTGGCATATGGGGAAATGCTCCAACCAGCTGAGCCAACCAGCCAGTGCTGTTCCTCTGGTCTTAACATACACATTTTACCCCATTCTCTCTTTTAAAACTAATTTTTGTCTTGTTATTAACTGACTACATTTATTTGCTTTGATTTAAATTGAACAATAGAGGGAAAGAAGTAGAAAGCTAGTTAGCAAACAAGCAAGAAAACCACACTATTCCATGGCATTGTGTCAATCAAGGTCGGTCTCTTTTTTACAGTTTAAAATGAGCAATTTCTTAAAGGGATGTAACATTTCATCCTCTTTGGCATGGCTAATACCTAGAAAACATTTCCTGCTTTCTGTTTCGAAACAAGAATGATAAATTGGGTAAGGTTGGTGGAACTGAGCAGCAAAGCCTTTGCGGTGGTTGCTGTCACGTTCATAGAATATAAATGTTACATTGTGGTTGGAACTAAGTCGTGTATTCTCATGAAGGATGTGGCTGTTGTTTGGCTTGTTATTGTTTCACGGTGTACACAGATCATTTTTCCATGTCTGTCATTTCAGTACTGGCTTTTGATCAGTACTTGATTTGATTTTTTTTTTTTTTTTTTTTTTTGCAATGGTGGTGAAAAGATACATGAAACATTTTGCAATGACTTTGTTAAGTAGCCTGACTAATATTATTAAGCAAATATTATCATAAAATCTAGGAGTCATATAGAACAATCTACAAGATAAAACCACTAATTTAAGAGCTCAATTATTAGTATAACCCTATGGTGTGTTTTTTTAAGTCCTTTCATTGTTCTTTCAAAATACAAGCATAAGCTAAGCAATAAGAGAAGAAATATGTGAGCACTGAAAGGTTTTGCAATATTTTCAAGATATTCCTGGAAGGAGCTAGAAGGTATACTGCTGAATAAAACAAGTCAGTCAGAGAAAGACAAATACCATATTCTCTCATTTATATGTGGAATCCAGAGAACAAAATAAATGAAATTGAAAGTCTCATAGACACAGAGAGCGGACTGGTGGTTGCCAGAGGGGACAGGGGTTGGGAGACTGGGTGAAAGGGGTGATGACATTAAGAAGTACACATTGGTAGATAGAAAATAGAAGAATGTAAAACACAGCATGTAAATGTAGTCAGTAATAATGTAGTAATTATGTCTTGTGCCAGGTGGGTACTGTAAACATCAGGGGCGCCACTTCGTAAGATGGTCCACTGTGCTGTATATCTGAAAGCAATACAGAATAATATTGTGAGAGTAAAATCTAACTGAATATATGCAGGGTGTCCCAAAAATATATACACACTTGACAGCTGAAAGCTCAATGGATGTTTCTTTCTTTCTGGATTTAACCCATTGGAATTAATTATTGTTCAAAGTTTATATACATTTTTAGGACACCCTGTAGATATAATAAATTTCTATGAAATAGAGTCTGTTGAAAACAAAGGTTAAAAAAATAGAAGTATTGGCTAAGAAATGTACTAGCTGTTTCTTCTATTGAATAAATATTTACAGTACTTATTTTAAAATAAAGATATTTATCTATCACAGTAAAATATACTCAATTCTAACTTCATCCTTTTTAATATTAAACAAAAAGTTCTAAGACATAATTCCAGTATAAGATTATAATTATGCCATCTAAAACTAACCCTAATTCTACCACTAATCTTAGCTAATACTAGTGCTGTGCCTCACTAAAGCCTTTCATTCTAGGATTAACATTTACTCTCAAGCTGAATCTAAATAACATTTTCTTAACTATATTCCAAATATCAGCTCAGCATCCATAAAATCTGGAAAGCAAATAAGTTTTAATTCATATATAAATTCGGTCTGGAGGTGTAACTGGCCCTTGCCCTGGTCTGGACTTGGCTCCCTGAAGGCAAACAGTGGTAGGAAGTCATAGGTGATAAAAGAAAGGGTGATCTGCTTTGATCTTAGCTATGATAAAATGATGGGGTTTAATTCCTTACTAAGGTCAGAGTTTTCTTCCAAAGGGGATGGTAGGAAATCTTTAGGGAGGAAGAAGATAGATTTTTAAAATTTATTTTTCAACTTGATATGAGGATTCATTAATTTCCTACACATGAAAGACTATAGACAAATTGAAATGTAAAATCCCAACTCACCTTTTAAAAAAAATAAATTTATTGAGGTGACATTTGTTAATAAAATTTTAGAGGTTTCAAGTGTATATTTTACATGATCTGTATATTGCATTGTGTGCCTGCCATCCAAAGTCAAACCATCAATGTCCCTTTCTTAATACGAAAGTGAGGGATTTCCAAAGAGAACAAAATCCATCAGCTCTCAACGGGACACATTTTTTCATTTTATTTATCTAGGGATTTTATTTAATACATCAAATGTGGTTAATATCTGCCAATTGTTAATTTGACATAATCAATGGGTATTTCACAAAAATAAGGATTATACTTACAGTAAAACCTTTTTTTTTTTCTAAGCACATGGGCATGATCTTCAAGTAAGGTTGGGGAAATTATTTTTTAAACTGATTAAAAAAATTTGGATGATTGGAAAGAAACTAGAAAAAGTAAAATGAGCTTCCAGATACTGTCAGTCAGCTTCATCAATTATCAAACTATGGCTAATCTTATTTAATCAATTAGATAATATGTAATCAATTACAATTACATATATAGACATATAAAGATATGTCTATATAACATGATATAATGTTGAATAAAATATTTTTTAAATAAAGATATTTCCAGTACCCACTTGGCACAAGACATAATTATTATTTAACATTATATCATGTTATATAGACATATTTTTATAACTTAGTGATGCTTGATTTTTAAATCAGCTTTGTTGAGATATGTTAAAATGTCATAAATTCACTAATTTACAATAAACTATTCAGTACTTTAAATATATATATATATATATATATATATATATATATATATATATATATACTGTATTGATTTCAGAGAGGTAGGGAGAGTTAGAGAGAGAAACATCAATGATGAGAGAGAATCAACTGATTGATCGGCTGCCTCCTGCAGGTTCCCTACTGGGGACTGAGTCTACAACCCAGGCGTGTGCCCTTGACCGGAATCAAACCTGGGACTCTTCAGTCTGCAGGCTGACACTCTGTCCACTGAGCCAAACTGGTTATGGCTTCAGTACCTTTAGCTTTATTTATTGAGTTGTTTTAGAATTACCACGATCTAACTTTTGAACTTTTTTCCCACTCTGAAAAGAAACCCCATTCCCATTGGCAATCACTCCCCAATTTAATCCCACCCACCAGCCCTAGGCAATCACTAATCTATTTTTTTTTTTCTGTATAGATTCATCTATTCTGAACATTTTATATAAAAGGAATAATAATATCTTGTCTTTGTGTTGCTTTCTTTTAGCATAATATTTTCAAGATTCATCCATGTTGTATCATGGATCAGTACTTTATTTCTTTTTTTTGTAAACAGTATTTTTATCCACTTATCATTTGGTGGTCATTTGAGTTGTTTTCAATTTTCCTTATTAGAAATAATGTGCTATAAATATGTGCAAACATTTTTGTGTGGATTACTTTTTATTTCTTTGTGTAAAATTGATGCCTAATAGGGCTATGTATTTTTTTTTTTAAAGGTTAAGAATCTTTTGAGGAACTGTCAAACTCTTTTAAATTGATAGCACCATTTTCTCTGTCTTTTTTATCTGTCTCTTTGTCCCTTCAATTTAAGAAAACACATACAAAAAAACCACACACACAAACAAAAACAAAACAAAAATGTTTATTGAATTAAATTGATTCTTAGCTATAAAATGTGCAGTGTTATATAGAATCAAGTCTAGGTACTATGTTTAAATTAGACACCTAACACATATAAAATGAAGATGCATTTATGGTGATTAAATAAAAGAGGCAAATCTGTAAATACTAGAATATGCCCCAAAGTAGTTTTCTTGTCACATTTCTCCTGGTTTTAAAGAAGATGACTTAAACAGTAGGAAGCAACGTAATAGAGAAATGTTCCACTTTTTCCACTCCACTTGCGCTTGGGTAGTTGAAGATAAACCATTGGAAGAAATGGTGGCAATGATAATAAAATCATTGAGCCTAAAACGACTTGCGTGTGTGATTGTAAAAGCCACGGGACATTTTCCCCCAATAATACAAGTTAACAAAAGATATTCTGCTAGGCGACAGAATTTATCAGAGTTTTTAAAAGAGTCTATCTAAGGATGACTGAAGTATAGCGATTTTAAGAGAAATGACAGGCAGATGTTAATGATAAATATAATTTTTCATACTCTATGTCCTCTAACTTCAGAATTGTGGTACATTTTATACACACCATTATGTAGTGATACAGGATCAGAGAACACTTTTAAAAATAAGCGTATCTTCTCACTGTTTACATTTTTTATTCTCTTTAACTACTACTATGGGATATTAAAAAGCACTGCAGTCCCTTTATAGCTATATAAATGCAGTGGGTTAAATTGTCCAAAGTGGTGTATGTCTCTATTTGATATAAAATCTATGCTGCTTATTCCTGTAGAATACAGAGTAAGGGAAACAGTGACTCAAAACTTTTTATTGACACAAATAACAATAAATGCATTTTTATTCAAACTGATATAGTTGCAAGAACACAGTGTTCCCTTCTGGTTTTTTAAAAATTTAAACAGAATATTTTCAATTAGATGGTAACATCCATGGTGCTGCACGCTCACTTTGGCAAACAGATAGATACTGAAATTGTAAATGATACAGAGGAGATTAGCATGCCCCTTGCACAAGGATGACACATAAATTCATGAAATATTCCATATTTAAAAAATAATTCATACGTTGCAAAAAGGATGTGTTCAGAGTTTAGGAAAAAGTTTAAAGTCCAGCTTGACTGGAAATTAGAAAGGAAGTTTACTTTCCTCATGTTGTTAGTTAAGAACCAGTGAGAAAATTTTATATATATGCGCCAGTAAAACTCATTCCTTCATTTGTATTTTATATTTATACTAGAGGCCCGGTGCATGAAAATTCGTGCACTGGAGGGGGGTGGGGAGGGAGGTCCCTCAGCCAAACCAACTCCCTCTCACAGTCCTACTGACAAATTAGGCCTGCTCCCAGGGGGAGCGGGTCTAAACCACAGTCTGAGCTCCCTCTATGGGAGGCAACCGGGCTGATCAGGGGAAGGCACCAACCACCTCACCCTGCTGCTGCTGCCACTGCTAGCTGTAGTGACTGTGAGGCCTGAGCTCCAGGCCTCTCAGCCTCTGGGACTCATGGCTGTCATGAGCCCTGAGCCTACGGCCACCAGGGGCTCAAGGCTGCCTAAGCTGGACCTCAGATTTTATATCAAATAGAAACATATACCACTTTGGACAATGTAAGCATGAGCCCACGGCTGCATGATCCCATGGCTGTTGTGAACTCATGGCTGCTGTGAGCCCCAGGCCTCACAGCTGCTGGGGCTCAAGGCTGCCCAAGCCCACGGCTGCCAGATTCCCAGGTTTTGTCAGGATGGAATTCCAGTTGGACGTCTTGTTAGAAGGCTGTCCTAATTAGCATATTAACCTTTTATTAGTATAGATATTTGAGTGTGTGTACATATGCATATGTATCTCTCTGTGTGTATGTTTTATTGCTAAGGATATATTTTATAGGACTGTCGGGAATGGGTTGCCAGAGCCAGTGACAGTGAAATGTCTGAGGGAGAGGCACAATTTTGGAAGCATTATTAGCTATAATTTTCAGAGAACATGAATGAGTAAGCTGCCCTGACTGGGTGGCCCATTTGGTTGAAGTGTCATCTTATACATCTAAAGATTGTGGGTTCCATTCCCAGTCAGTGCATATGCCTGGGCTGCGTGTTCAATCCACTGTTGGGGCAAGTATGGGAAGCAAGATATTTCTTTCACATTGATGTTTCTCTCCCTTTCTCTCTCTCAAAAAAAATCAATGGAGACATATCAGTGGGTGAGTATTTTTTAAAAAGCCCAGCTGCCATGGCTCAACACAGACCTATGAACCTGTTCAATTCTCAGGGCACATGCCCAGATTGCAGGCTCAATCCCCAGTGGAGGCACGGGGGGTGGGGGGGAGGGTGGGGGGAGGCGTGGAGGGCGGTGTGCTGGTGGCAGTCAATCTATGTCTCTTCCAATCTGAAATCAATAAAAAATATATATTATATAAAGGAGCAAAGGGAAGGCAAAAGAATAGTCATAGGCCCAGTAAAGTCTGAGTGGCATAGGGAAGGTACCAGTCTGTCAGTCAGACCTGGGAACAGGTCATTGGCCAGAGTAGGCATGGCCACAGCAAGCACGGGAAGATTTGAGGTATATCATCTCCTAAATAAAGGGGTTCTCTCTCTTGGGCCTCTTGTTGCAAGGGGCAAACTCTGTTGGTTCCCTTGCATTGCACATGATTCGGGGCCATTTGGACCCTACACTCAATGGACAGACGAATGGACTCCAATTAGCCTAATGCTAAACTGGACCCAGCTCCACCATGGAACAGAAACGCTGGGCCCTGGCTTTGCTTTTAGCTCTGCTGAATGCCCAGCTGCACCTCTCCCAGGACTGAATGAAGGGAAATGGGGCTTTGCAAACTCAGGGATGTAATTCCATGTAAATGAATAGTACTATCCTCCTGTACAAGTCTCAGAAAGTTCTTTTTCTCAAGATATTAAATCGACCTGACCCCAAACACCCAGTGGAGGAGGGGATCTACCACTTTCACCAATAACAAAAAGGATAAATAAATGTAAAGTTTTTAAAAATTCCACAAACCTAAAATATCATCCTTCTTGTATTTACCAAATATAATGCAAAACAATCTGATAGACTGTGACATCAAAACTCCCTGCCCATGCCCCAGTTCCACTATTTCTTTTTAAGTCTACATAATATGAATGCAGTTTTCGTAGGTAAATGTTTTGTAATAATTATGAGCAAAAACAAGGCGGCACCATATTGTGTGATAGTTTATGGATATGTAATTATGCTCTGTGATACTTGACAGCCATTTTAAACATTTTATATATTAGTATATTTTCTAAGTGCTCACTTCTAAAACCCTGGCTGTCTAATATGATGCACTTTGCTACCTCTGCATTTATTCTGAACTAGTGTGTTTCAGAAATGCATTTGGAAGACAGCATTGCATCTTTATTTTTGAATATTCTAATTGTTATAAAAATTAGAATTTTTTATGCCCTTCTGTGGAAAGGAAGGCAAACTCATGCTCATTGTCTAACTGAAACATTGGGAAATGATGCTGGTAGTTCAGAAACGTATGTCTTGTTTTTAATTTTTTCCCTCCTCTTGCTGTCAGCTTAACCAGTTTGGTCAATAGATTAGCTTTTCCCCAGCCAACAGTGCTAAAATATAACCGACAAATGGTAGCCAATATATCAGTCTTCTAATTCAGAGACAATTTTTTAAAATACATTCCAGTCAAACCAATGCCTTCTCACCCAGGAGAGTCTGTGGGTTCCTTGTTTCATAAATTCCAGTGCCAACTTGCTTCTCCAATGTCTCCCCATCTTCTTCTCTCTGCTGCGTCTTAATTAGCTGTTTACCTGTTTCTTTTCTGTCATAGCAACTCTATTGGATAGGACTTCTGAAACCTCCCAAGTGCCCACATAATTTATCAGTCGGTGCTCATTGGGGCTCCCTAATCCTCCTCAGGCATGGTTGGCTCTAAATCGGTCAGGTCCTGGGGTTAGCTACTTGTTATTGGTTTTCCCAGTAAATATCCCTTGTGGCAACATTAGAGTAGGTGTTCAAACTCAGTGTAAAATTGTAGTGCAAGACCTAACATAATTTTAGGAATTTATCCTGAAGAAATAATTGGACATGTGTGTAATTTATCAATGAAATATCACAGTTGTATACTCTGTGATTTTATTGTTTACACTTATGAACAATGGGAAATATCCTATTTGTTTAAGGATAGAAGAATGATAGATTGCAAAAACTTTATTAGAAATGATTATGTAATATTTAAGCATATGCAGGTCCATTTATTGACCTGGAAAGATTGCCATTATAGATTTACTGGGGGAAAAAAAGCAATAAAACAATATGTATAGAATGACTCATAATAATAAAAATTAATATATGTGCCTGGTGCACAAAGTTAGTGCACAGGTAGGGTTCCTAGGCCTGGCTGGCAATCAGAGCTGATCTGGGCCTTCTGGCTGCCAGCTGGGGTCTTCCTTCCAGCTGCTGGCCCTGGCCACTGGCTGGGGCCTTCCTTCATTTCGCATCACCTCCTGGTGGTCAGTGCATGTCATAGCAAGCAATCAAACTCCTAGTCTCCCTGTGGAACTCTCAAGGGGACAGACATTCTCAAGAAGAGACTAGAGACCCATGCACAAAATGTATGCACTAGTATGGTCCCTAGCAGCTGCCTATTGCCAGCCAGATACTCTCTGGCTGCCGGCTGCCACCTCTGATCTGGCCTCCCTCCCTTCCTCTGGCCAGCCCTGCCCCCTAGTCAAACTCCCAGATGAACTTCAGTCAAGGGGACAATTTGCATTTTATGCTTTTATTATATAGGATGGTAGAATGTAGGTGACTTTACAAAAAATTCTTTTGTGCAAATTTATTTTTTAAAATGAACATTCACTATGTAATACTGACTTGTATAATACTTGAAAACTTTTAATTATGTTTCTGCTCTCCATCTATAAAAGTATTTTATAAACTCAAACATTTTCCTATTTATCGATAGCTTGCATGCTATTTCTTTTTTCCTCCATGTTGACCTAAACCTCTTAAATTATTTGTCCTTATTTTTGTTTTCATTTTCTCACTTTTAAATCATTTATTGAACAATTCTAATTATTTTAGCCTACATTACTTCATGGACATTTTCTCATGAAAGTTATCAATAAATGCTTATGGCTAAGTCATGCAATTTTAAAAATTCTTTATTTCTCTTTTCCTCTTCAAACTAGGTGTTTCCATGACCCCTTACACTCTCATGTCAAATCATGTGTGGATCTTTAACTACATTTCTTTCCTCCAGTTGAATCATAAGCTCCATAGAAGCAGGAAACAATAAATTTTATTCATAACCCCAGACCCTAGCCCAGTATCATGCATATAGCAGATGTTTAATAAATATATATCAGCAAATAGAATGAATGGGTGGGGAAGTTTCAATGGGAATCTGATCATTCTGAATATTTTTTCATTGATATTCTACTCTAGTTTCAGGAACCTAAATAATTTTAATGTTATGTATCTCAACAAAGACCCCATTTCCCAAATATAGAGGAGAAGAAAGTCATATTCACAGTATTTTGTCAAAAAGTGGGCTAGAGGGAAGTCTAGTTTTACAACTTAATAGAGAGCAAGCTAGGCCTCAGAATGAATGTGTCTATTTCCCAAACTCAATGGTGGAGCTGGAAAAGAAAGCCTCTCCCCACTCATGCTCCCTACCAATCAGACACATTCTATAAGAGTAACTTGCACACCTGTAGATGTGAAAACAACAAAAACACAGGGTTGTTGTGATTTATTGAACTAAATCACACCAGTGACATATAACTGCAAAGAATCTGATTAAAATTGGATGTTTCCACTTGCCAGCTGGATCTATTATTTACAATGAGGGGTTTGATCTTGTTTAAGCTGAGTTCCAAAGCTCCCCCCCACTCCCAGGTCACTGACAAACTAGTACTTTGAAGTTGAGAAGAGAAAATAGTCAACATTCCCCTGCCTTTTCTTCCTGGCTCTGTGTTCGGGCTAAAAATTTGGGCTTCTGCCCTGACCAATTTGGCTCAGTGGATAGAGTGTCAGCCTGCAGACCGAAAGGTCCCAGGTTTGATTCTGGTCAAAGGCATGTACCTTGGTTTCAGGCACATCCCCAGTAGGAGGCAGCTGATCAATGTTTCTTTCTCATCAATGTTTCTAACTCTCTATCCCTCTCCTTTCCTCTCTGTAAAAAAATCAATAAAATACATTTTTTAAAAACCATCACCTCCCCCCCCCCCAAAAAAAAAAAAAAAAAAAAAGCCTGGGCTTCTGCCTTACAAGTATGATGTCTGAGTGTATATTTAGCTACAGAGAGGATTTGTGTTTCTAACTTGGATGTTAGGTGATCACTGAGTATGGGAGAACAGTGGTTTCTGGAGTAACCAGAACCTGCCTCCCAGGTGATGTGTGTGGGATTAGACCCATGACCTTGCCATTTCTTGTAACAAGTTTCTCAGATAAGCATTAGATACAGAGAGAAAATTTCACTTTGGCTTTCTTCAAAATTCTAGCAATTTTTTCAATGGCACAAAACATATAGGGTGAAATGCTATGAATAATAGGACTGGATGAAAGTAGGAAAACAATTTTGTTTGCCGACGCTAGTTCTGTCCCTGAGAAGGCTAAGGAATGCTTTATTCGTTAGACATGGAATTCATAACTATAACGGTGACTAACGCAATACTATTTACCAATGAAAGGAGCTCAATTCATTCTGCCCTCAGTGTATGGGAGCGAAAGGAGCACTGCCTGGGAAGTTAATGTAGACATACAGATAACTATGGAAATCAAATCATCACTTACCTCTCTGAAACAGTATGGAGGCTTTTAGGTCCTTACTAGCTTTTGGAACAATCAAGTCAAAAAGGAAGAGGGACTGAATCCATTTAGCTACTAATTATTAATAAATTACAAGAAGACTGTGGCAACAGAATGAGCCATTCAGTTGGTAAAATAATCAGTTGAATCTTTTTATTTTTATTTTTTCTAATGGCAATAAATTGGCTGAATGACAGAAATCCTTCCTTCCCACAAGTGTTTCCCCTTGAGAACTACTTGCTGTAATGTAGATGACACCAGGTTTCCTTTTCAATGGACTCTGACACAGAATTTCACACACTCTTAGGAGAGAGAAAGAAAAAAACAAGGCTCATACAGGGCATCCCCAGGAAAATGTATACATACTTTAACGGCTGGTAGCTAATTTTGAAAAGGAAATGTCTTTTAAGTACCACTGCCTTTACACTGTGTGTATATACAGTGGTTAACCTCTTGCTTCATGCTAGTCACAGTACAAAACAGGTGGCATACTTTATTTTATTTAAGTCTCATTATAATGGCATGGCATAGGCCTCATCAGCTCTCTTGTTTAAGATGGAGAACTGAAGTTAAGGAGTTGATTACTGACCAAGTTTGCCCACTTGAAAAGCCATATCCCAAAACAAATGCTCTTATTTTCCAATGGTGATCCCATGCTCTTTGGACTACACCACATCATGTTGCAACACGGTGAGTGTGAAGATAAAATATAGAGAAGGAGATAGATGTTTACTTAACATGAATAATGGGGGGCAGGGCATAGGGACGGGAATGGAATTCCATGTAAGTTGTGTCACTTTGGTCCATGGTCTAATTGTTTAATAAATGTTCCAGGAGCTTAACCAAGTTTGTGACTTGGGTGTGTAGGCTTGAGGTTAAAAGCAGAGTGAGGAATCAAGGAAGTGATGCTTAGCATTTGCTCCCGATCAGCTGGTTTTGCAGCTGCCTTTTCTCCTTGTCGATCATTGTATTATTTCTGCTATTAATGTTTAACCTTCTAAAAGTTCTATCTATTCTCTGAGTGTTCCTTTCCATAAGTATATTATATTTTCTCTCTGAGGATATCCAGTTCTTTTTAAAGTATGTTCTCTTTTCTCTCTTCAAGGATATAATAGAGCATTTAAAAAATGTTTTTATTCTGCTCTCTGTATTGGTTTTCTTCCAAGGTCATTTGTTCTGTTAGTTTTGATCTGTATTTTTCATATTATAGGAATTCTTTCAATGTATGTTGATTCTTGGAGGGGATGGTACTTAATTCAGAGAAAACCGTATAAAGGCTGATTGGAATTTTAGAATGAGGGCTCAGGGATGAGGACATTCATCACAGGGACAAATCTTATCTCAAGAATTATTAGACAAGGGATGAACATTTTTGTTGGCAAATCTTCCCAGAATTGAATATCAATTGTTATTTAATTTTGGGCCTGTGCCCAGAGAGTAATATTCATATAGCTATCTGGAGGTGGACATGGTATAATCCTAGTTGCTGGTGGTTTGTGAACTTAATAAAAAGCCCCAGCATTATGCATATTGACTTTCAAAAATTAGCTTATTATCCATATGGTACCTCTTTTTTTTTTTATTCTCAGAAGCACAAACACCCCCATAAAGTAAACTTGAGGGTATAGAATCATTTGGAAAGGTGGAATGGAGTGAGGTAGCTGGTGGATCTAATTTCTATGCATGAAAATCTTCTACAATCTTCTCTTTCCAGCCCTGCCTCACATGTATGTTTCAGAGGGTTCTTAATGCTCCTAATTTCTGAAGTTCTGCAGTGTATCTCACCTTAGATTTATTTCTGTGTTATTCCCTTTCTTTCTTCCTGCCAGGCATGGACATCTGCTTTCTTGTCTTCTAAGTCAGTTACTACTTTATCTATCTGCTTTTGACATTTGTAACAGAGACGGTATCTCTAAGTAAACTTTGTTTTTTTTCTTGACACACAGCTGGACTATATTACTGCGCATTCCTTACTGCCATGTGACTGAGTTTTGGTAATAAATTATAAGGGAGATGATAACTATCATGCCCAGGTCTGACTCATAATAGCCTCTCATATGTGTATACATATATAGTTCTCATTTTATTTCATTCTTCCGCCTTTGATAATCTAGGAAGTCAAATGGCAAAGATTGAGGAGTAAGCAAAATGTCCCTGTGAATGAAAACTATATTCAGATTCAAAGTCTTTGAAAATATACAGAATTCGTGTTAGTTATAAAAGAGGGCCATATAATGCTAGTGCAGGAAGAGCCAGCTCTAGTTGCCAGGGTTCTAACTGTAATTGAAATAATATTATCTTTTAATTATAATTGAAATAATATCTATTTAGAATATTTACATTATTGGAATTTAGTGAATCAAAGGGAAGAGACAGATCTTATCTTTAAGATTATATTAAGTACCAGGGACTATGATTTAGATCACATGTGTCAAACACAAGGCCCGCGGGCCAAATCTGTCCCACCAGGCCTTGCAATGTGGCCCGCACCGCGCTGTCATCACTGCACTCCGCTGCGTTTCCATCACAATGACAGTTTATGACTGTTCAGTAAACCATTCGGCCCGCGATTTAGGCTGGATTTTAGATTTTGGCCCCTTCTCTGATTGAGTTCGACACCCCTAATTTAGATAAGGGGGGGGGGGAGAGAATTACAGGATGATTAAAAAATCACTTTAAAAGATGGCTCACTCACAGATATTAAGCATTATCTCAGTTTTTGCTGTCGTCTCACAGGACAGTGTGGAGAGGTAACAAAGGATGTATGCCCTCGATCTCCGTGGGGGCATGCATTTATTCCTCCATACTCTGGAGGAGAGGTCACACACAAAAGAGACTCCTGCTCCCTCCCTCAAGGAGTTAGTATTGGGTGCTGTTCTCTCAAAGATTATTTTTTTTAACAGTGAGTACTAACTTGTAGCCTACTTCTTTCCTCTGCTAGGGGAAATTATTAACTCATATCCTTCAAGATGAATGGGGTTGGTTTCCCTCAAGAATCAGTATGAAGGACATAGGGTGTCCAAGTCCCATGCTCCAGGCCCTCTGAACAAGGTGTCCCAGAAATGGTAGAAGTGGGATTGGGTGCAGTTGACTCCTGCTCTTTTCCATGGGTGGTTGAGACTATCCATTTCTCTTTAACTCAGTGATGTGGAGGCCAGCAATGAGACTTCGCGTCCAGGCTGCGTTCTCAAACCCAGGTTTCCCCACAGAGTTTTTGAAAGCTTGCTTTAATCCCCTTGTGGATTCTGTGTATATTATATTCCTGAAACCTGTAAGTGAGAAGAAACTCCCACAGAATCATTAGGCTTTGCCAGTAGCTACCTCCTCATGCTAAAATCCTAACATGGAATTTCTGAAATTACCAGATTCCTGGTAATATTTTTAAAATAGGAAAACCATTCAGTGTGTGAAAACTATATTTAGATTCATAATAGTTGAAAACACACTGATTTCCTGTTGATTATAATAGGGGACTGTATACTGCCAGAGGGAAGAACCACGAGCATCTATTACAGTTCCACTTACTCATTTCACAGATGGGAGAAGCTTTCATATTTCGGTTGAAACTGCAGCCATGGGTAATCTCTCTGTATAGATGATGATAGATTAAGCTTTCTATCACATTGATTAGCTCTAAAAGAAGAGAAAAGAAACATCTGGATTACTCATCCAGGAGAAGCTGATTGTTGTTGCAAAAGCATTTTCCTTCTCGCTGCCAACCTCATGCTAAAGTGTGCCATCCTTGGAAACTTAAAATGGGTGAAAACCTAGATCATGTTAAAAAAAATAATAATAATACACCAGGCACAGAACTCCATGGTGAAATATTTTCTTAGGTGCAGATACACTAAGTTGCTTGAGAGGATGGTGCATGAAGTCTATTTTGGGATTCAAAAATTAAGAAAGATAGTTGGGGGGAGTTTATTCATGAGGTTGTAAATGATGGGTGCCATTGTTATTATTTAATTCCATAAAACATCTTAGAGACAAATAAATTCTGGGAGAGGAAGAAAAAAGGGACGTGAGGAAGGTAGGTAGTGGAGATGGTGATGGTAATACAAATAATGGTGACAGTGAAAATGATGCTGAAGAGGATGAGGATGGTGTTTTTTTTAATCTATATATATATGAAACCCTAAGCAACCTATCAACTTCTCTTGGTGGACCATTTGACCAGTCCCTATGATGCTCACTGACCAGGGGTGCACCGCTCAGCTGACCAATGGGTGCCAGAGGCCAGGCTCACACCTGCCGCTTCGTGCACCACTACATCCCTATGAGGTCCTGGATTTCCAAAGGGCACAGGCCAAGCTGAGGGACCCCAGAAATCTGTGCACTGAGCCCCTAGTGTGTGTGTGTGTGTGTGTGTGTGTGTGTGTGTGTGTGTGTGTGTGTGTATTAGAGGCCCCAGTGCATGAATTTGTGCACGGGTGGGGTCTGGCCAGCCTGGCCACGGGGAGGGGACATGGGTGGTTGGCTGGCCTGCCCGCTCGCTGGTCAAACTTCTCGTCAAGGGGATGATTTGCATATTAGCCTTTTATTATATAAGATATACACTGCATTCAGAGATCATAATAATCTGGCCACTCAGTGTGAGTGTGTTTATTTATATATAGATTTCAGAGGGGAAGGGTGAGGGGATGATAGAAACACCAGTGATGATGGAAAATCATTGATTGGCTGCCTCCTGCATGCCCCCCACCTGGGATTGTGCCAGTAACCCATGCATGTGCCCTTGGCCTGAATCAAACCCAGGACCCTTCTGTCCACAGGCCGATGCTCTATCCATTGAGGAAAACTGGCAAGGGCAGGATGGTGTTTTATTAGGGATGAATACAGAAGCAGCAGAATGCAGTGGCAACAGTAAGAGTTATTTATATGGTGGTGGTAGGAACAGTCTGGGCAGGAGGGAACTTCACCCTAAAATCTCTATGGTACCTATGTGCTTAGAGCCTCCTATTGTGTCTCTAGGAAATAAATCTTGTAAGTATTCTAACACTTGTGTAAACTAATTGCTGTTGCGTTTGGAATGCATCTTGAATACAATTTTGCTATGAGGGTTGGTGCTAAATGAAGGTGTCAAGTGGCTGCATCCAGTATGATCTAAATTAATGATGTAGCAGATGATCTGCAAAATGTCTAGTCAAAGATTTGCTGTTTTTGTGGCAAGATTTAGCATTGCTCCATGTTCGAAATTGATTTCCTTTCAGGAATTCCTATTTCTCAAATCAGTAATGTGAGCGAGTATGTGGTGCCACTTTGATAATGTATAAAATGCCTGTTTCCATCTTTCAAAAGGCATATAAAAGGTGAAAGTAAACAATGGATTATTTCTGACATGTGTGATTTAATTTTTGACTCTTGGTTTCAAATAACCAAAGGAAGAATAGTTCCAACTAGTGTTTCCCCTCCTTGTGTGGAAGGGGCAAGCTATTTGTTTGACCACCATCAAGTACTCCGTTTCTTTGGATTATGCTCAACATAGACAGGAAATCCAACTTGGTGCTCTTGTAAATAGAGATGGATACGAGCTTCTCAAGCCCTTTATCTTCTCAAAATGTAGTTTAAAAAAGGGCAGGAGGTAACATTTGCTCTTGCATCTATGAGTTCGATACTGGTTTACTTCATTCAACTTTTACAAAATGTCTCTAATATTAAAATAAGGCTGATACCATTTTTTTAATATGTATTTTATTGATTTTTCTTACAGAGAGGAAGGGAGAAAGATAGAGAGCTAAAAACGTCGATGAGAGAGAAAAAAATCGACCAGCTGCCTCTTGCACACCCCCTACGGAGGATGTGCCTGCAACCAAGGTACATGCCCTTGACCTGAATCGAACCTGGGACCTTTCAGTCCGCAGACCGATGCTCTACCGCTGAGCCAAACCAGTTTTGGCTGATACCACTTTTGAGGAAACAGATTTAACATAGCTTGTCAAGATCATAGACTCAGGGTTTTTATTCTGTTGTATCTAAAAGCAAATTTCATAGTTCTCCTTGGCATTCTTAATGAGCTTAAAGAGAATGATGCACAGATGTAATTGCAATGAACAGCGCAGAAACATATTTCATAATGTGCATTTCAAATTAATTTTAACCTTAAAAGCAGTCTCATTTTTTTTTTGGTGTATAATTCTTGATGAATTAATGAAGGAATTTACTAATATCCTGTTTGCTTTTTTAATTTGGTCAGGATAATTTTGGATTCTAATGATTTATAGTAAAAATATTTAATGACTGTACATCTCCCCTGTACCAACCACCCAATTAGACTGGAAGCCAGTTGTACACCATCCTTACGGCTCTGTCATTGTCCACAGGGTGAGCATCAGCCTTGAATTTATGTTCTCTTGGTGTTTGTGGGACAATGGAGAAGCCAACACATGGCGACTTATATTTCAAGAATGTCTGAATCCAGGTAAGGTGTTTTGTTGTTTTTTCTCCTGAATGTTAATGAGTCTGTTTGTTTGTTTGTTTGTTTGGCTGTCACACAAAAATATGAGTAACTTCTAAGAAAAAAAATTAAATGAGATTACTGAATGTGGCCTTTGAGAGCAAGACTTTCCATCTTGAGACCCATGTTTTCATCCATAATCTTGTTTCTTCTCTCTCTCCTGAAAAGTTCCCATTTTTGTTATGATGTGTAGTTTTCACAACAATGAGAAGACAGGTGGACATAAATCTGGATTGTATCTTAGAATGTGAAAGAGGCTTTTAACCTTTATGTAAATTGTGTGTAGGTTTACTTCTTCCAACTGACTAAGCAGCACATTCCCTGTTTTTGTTCCTCTAGGGGACATTATAAAGCTAGTCTATTTGCCAAAGACACCACACACCAGCCTGGTATCTGTCCTCACACAGTTACTTAAATCACTCTGAGATCCCAAGGAGGTTGCATGATTCTAATGGATAGAAATAAGGGGAAGTGGGAAGGACCAGTTATGAAAAGATATATCAGGGAAGAAATAAGGAGATTAGAGATGCCTGAGAAATAAATGATGGCCAGATTGCAGAAGAGGAGGCGGTTTAAGAGAGGCCAACACAACTAACAAAATAGGCGATTTTATTGTAGCAGAAAAAGCACTAAAAGAGTTATATGAAGTCCAAGTGAGGCCCTTTGCTATTTTTAGCAGTGTGTTTGGGGGGTAAGTTAGCACCATTGGTTCTCCATTTTCCTCATGGGCAGAATGGAGATGGTACTTAATTCACAGAGTTGTTACAAAGGTTGGTTGAAATAACATATAAGAAACATGAAACAAAGTTCTTAGTGCATAGCCACCACAAATTCCAGTTGAATATTATGATCCCAAGCCCTCACTAGATTATTTATTTCCAGAGTGCTTGATTTCTGTATGATTTCAGAGAGTAAAAAGTATGAATCGGAAAACAAATAAGCTTTTTCTTTTTTATCTCTGGTAAATGCAAATGTTTAGGTTTTTCTCTTCTGCATGCTGTCAAAATAGTTGCCAAATGCTTGAATTCATGGTAGACATTCTTAGCTTATTTTTTTTTCTTCTCAGAATGGTTTCTTTTCATCTCTCCTCCCCCTCCCCCTCTTGAGTAAATGTTGCACTTCTTTATGAATAACAAGTTTGTCTGTTGGGATACACCCAGTCATCTCATTTTGTCACTCTGCTAAAAGCAGATGTTAGATAATCTAAATGCTTATGCTTTTAAAAATAGAGAAAATTGAATTTGTTGGGCCTGAATTGCTACCAGAGTTTAACCTCAGCATAAACTTATTAATATATTCATATGTAGATAATCTAGAGACACACTATTCCTGTTGACCTTCAAGTTTAACTATTATACTTTTTTGATGGTGTAAAAATGATATTAATTTGGAAGACTCTTAAGTTGGACTTTGAACTTTTTGATAGCTTCAGATTCCATAATCTATGCAGTTTCCCAAAGTGTGGTACGCATACCCCCAGGGGTACGGGAAGAGTTTGGTGGGGGTACTCATTGCACCTAATATGCTTAGCTGCGCCTAATTCTGCGTTCTCATGAGTATCAGGGGTACTCAGCGTTACAAAAATTATAGAAGGGGTACACATATGTCAAAAGTTTGGGAAACACTGATCTAGGGCATGGGTCCCTGAATTGGGTAGGTATCAGAATCACCTGAGTATCTTACTAAAATATTTTGTTAGGGCCACAATCCTAGAGATTCCTATTCATTCATTCTGGGATAAAACTCAGGCATATGTATATATATATATATATATATATATATATATATATATATATATATATATATATATATATGTGTGTGTGTGTGTGTGTGTGTGTGTGTGTGTGTGTGTGTGTGAGTTATGTTGGAGATCTGTTCCTATGGCGCGATGTAACACAATTTTCACTGAAAGTTGGAACCCAACTACATGAGCACCTACGTCACTCACATGGAGCACATACACAGCTGTAATGAAGTGACACAGCAGAAAATAAATTAAAAGAAAGATAACAATTCCTGACCTTTCCTTGTGGTAAATAAATAATAAAAACATAAAGTACATATGTACATACATCAAAATGACAGAACTTTTTTTTTTCTTTTACAAATGCTGTAAATGGGAGATGACAATGTAACAACATAAATCCAGTCCCACGAAACCTGAGGACTGCCTGTATATATAAAAGGCTAATATGCTAAGTGTCCCTCCCTTCGTTGACTGGTCGCTGTGATGCGCACTGACCACTAGGGGCAGACACTCAACTCAGGAGCTGCCAAGCAGCAGTGACTTGGTAGTGGTGGTTCTCTGGTGATGCACCCCAAAACCAGAGAGGAGGGAGCTTGATTCCTTGCAGGGATGCATGATTCCACTTTCAGCTATGGGTTATGTTGTTGCTGGAGCACTGTTGTCCCCGGATCTGGTTATCTGCACATTTGCATTTGCATTCCACACTCTGTACTACGGCAACTTTGCAGGATGCCCTCTAGCACTCTGGGACTCCTTGCAGGATGTTGGAGAGCCAGTTTTGGCCTGATCCCCACAGGGCAGGCCAAGGGACCCTACCTGCCAGAGGAACCCAGCTCATTCCACAGACACCTTTTGAGCCACAGAGCCATCACAGGTGCTGCCAGCCGGGAAGGGACCATGAGAAGTTGGCTCCAGGGCATGTCCAGCCCATCTCGCCCACTCCCACTCCTGCTCCACCAGCCACCTTTTTTTTTTTTTTTTTAATATATTTTATTGATGTTTTACAGAGAGGAAGGGAGAGAGATAGAGAACTAGAAACATCACTGAGAGAGAAACATCGACCAGCTGCCTCTTGTACACCCCCTACCGGGGATGTGCCCGCAACCAATGTAGATGCCCTTTGACCGGATTCGAACCTGGGACCCTTCAGTCCGTAGACCGACGCTCTACCACTGAGCCAAACCGGTTTCGGCCCCACCAGCCACCTTCTAATTAATTTCCTTTCAATGTTCATGAATCCATGCACTGGGTCACTAGTATTTTAATAAGTGATTCTATGCAGTGGGACTGGTGTTTAGAAATCAATGATGGATTTAATAAGGGACAAAGGAATTTAAAAAAGAGGCAATAAGCCAATTACTTTGATCACTATTAATTTATTATGTGTACTGGACTCTAAGGAACATTTATTTGAAAGGTTAAAATAGGTTTAATTTAAAAAATAAATCTAAAAAGGCAAGAGATGTTCTTAGCAGTCCCAATTCCCTTCTTATTTTATGATAGTCATACTTGACAAATTCTGGTGCTAAAAATAAATATACCTGACTCAAGCTACCTTATAAAATAAATGTCCTTATATTTTTATGTGATTATGAACCAAACACTTTACACCATTAAAAGCTAATAAAATGGGGGTTAATATGATGGCAGTTTTAAGTACTGCTTCTCCTTGTGCTCAGAAAAATAAATAAATAAATAAATAAATAAGTAAGTAAGTAAGTAAATAAAAAAGGACAATATTGTCAATAAGGAGATGGCTGAAGAGATATCTACAGTTGAGGTTCACACCTAGCCTTGTGGAGTGTCTGACATAACTGACTTATCCCAGGAGGCAAAATAGAGAACTCCTGCCTTGGAACAATGAATATAGATCATGTAAGCTGGTCTTTGGACTTGTTCTAGATTTCATTGGCTAACCTCAAATATTAGGAAGAAGATGCTGCATGAAAAAACACAAAGACCTGCCATATTTGTAGGAAGCAGTATGTCAATGAGGCAAGGCAAAGGAGAAACTTTGCTTTCATGTTGGCTGGGGGGAAATAGAACTAAAATAACACACAAGAGGCTTCAATCAGAATTTGGGGAAATTCCTCAGAGTCTGATAACTTGTTCTTTTTTTCTAACATGAAACCCCTGGAGATAATTTGTCCAGGGCTAACTCATCTTATTTATAAATATTTTTTTAAATAGGAAAAGACACAATCTTAAGATTTATAGGGATGCTCTATAAGTCAGTGACCAATAGGAAAAAAAAAAGTAAAACATTTTATCAAGGGATCAGTAACACTCAGTATTTGCTGCAGGGCTATATTGAATCTACAAGAGGTACTAGCCAAAAAGGGACTTTGTTTTCTGCATCTGAAGCATATAACTGGTGACTGTGACTTTTCCTAAGGCTGCCACAGAAAGTTCCAATGCCTTCATAAACATATTTGGCAGCACAAAAACAGAAGCAAACAAAATAAAAGCAATAATACCTCTGGCTAATTTCTGTTCTTAAGTAAGTGCACTAGTCTGGCTGAATTCAAATTTCACCTAGAAGTCAAGATAAAAGTGAAGCTAGGAAATAAATTTTTAAAAACAGTAATTATAATTGTTATTAAAGAATACTTGTACAGCTTAATGAATTAATATAACATTTGATTTATTTACGGTCTTGAAGCTCATAGTTTTAAATAGGAAAATAGGCTTGTTCATACTCATGGTGAGAGAAATGCAAATTATGACTTTAATACTATGGCATTTTTACCTATCAAATTAGCAAGAATATAGATAAACAGGTGATCAAGTATTAAATAGTATGAGGGGCTTATAAGGAAAATTTTGCAATGTCCAGTAAAATTAAATATTCACATACTCATTGACCTAATGTTTTACTCCTAAGACTGTATTCTACATAGATATACACACCTGTAAGTGCATTCATTTTTGCTAAAGTTACCAAAAAGACTAACAATCAATTGAAACAATTAAATGGTAACCTAAAAGGGAATGGATGAAAATGTTTTCATAGTGCATTGCTAAAATGTTATGTAAAAGAATGTTATGTAAAATAATGAGCCAGCTCTATATGCAATGATATGGTATCATCTCCAAATTATATTAAGTACAAAATTTGAGGTGTAGATTTTGCTCCTACCATGTATAATCAACACACACACACATACATGCATGGAATATTATCCTATATACTAAAAGCCTAATATGCTTTGTCCGGTCATTCAGTTGGCCATTTAACCAATCAAAGCACAATATGCTAATGATATGTCAAAACTGCTCAACCACTCACTGTGATGGGCACTGACCACCAGGGGTCAGATGCTTTGACTGGGAGATTAGCTTGCTGCTGGGGTCCCACTGACTGGGACTGAGCAAGTCAGGCTGGACATGCCCTGGAGCCCTCCTGCAGTCTCACCCAAGCTAGCCAACCTCCCACATCTCTCTCTGGCCCCAAATGTGCACCAGTGAGGTCCCTTGGCCTGGCCTGTGCCCTCTCACAATCCAGGACTCCTCGGGAAATATTGGAGAGCTGGTTCTGGCCTGATCCTTCAGGCCAGGCTGAGGGACACCACTGGTGCATGAATTCGTGCACCAGGCCTCTAGTCCTATATAATAAAATGGTAATATGCAAGTTGACCCTAAAGGTGGACCAATTATTATGAGGCACACTGACCACCTCTCAGTCCCTTTGCTTGCTGGCAGATAAAAAACAAATGGGGAATCAGGAAACCAGGAGTGAGTGGTGGGGGATGCAGGCGGCACCAGGCCAAGGCCCCCACCACACAAGTCGCTCCACACACAGAGGGTGATCTGCAGTGGGAGCAGGGCCAGAGAGCAAATGAGAACAGTCTACCTCTCATTCCCTTCCCTTGGCCATCAGGCTCTGATCTCCTGATGGCAAATGGGGAACTGGTGGTGGGTGGCGGCAGGGGCAGGGCCAGCTGTGGGCAGCTGGGGAAAATGGCCCTGATCGCAAGCCAGGCCTAGAGACCGTACCTGCGCACGAATTTTGTGTGCCAGATGTCTAGCATATAATAGTTGCTTATACATAGAATATTTTATCTAAAAATATATTTATGAAATTAGAAGAGCAATTATCCTTAGAAAAGAAATTGGGTGGGCAGAAAAAAAGTTATGACAAAGATTTCAACATGTACCCATTTGCATCATTTGAATTTTGCTTCATGAACATGTATAACTTATTTAAACTGAGTTTTTAAACAAATTATTTAACTTCTACTGGCATTAACTTTTCTTTTACTATGTACATTTTTTAAAGTTCTGGGCATTTAAAGGTATCATGTTTATGGAGATAAAATATACACACAGTATATAATCTACTTCTTAAGTATACATTTCAATGATTTTTGATAAATAGAAGTGTGTAACTATAACCACAATTAAGATGAAGAGACTATTTATGTCTCCTATATACTTCTTTTGAGTAAAAAAAAATCCTAGGTACATTCAGAATATGGTGAGAGATGAATTACAAATTATAAATCTTTAAACATTCAATCATTATGAACACATTAATTTCATTTTTGTGAGTGCAAAAATGATTAGTGTGTTTTGAATTTTCTGGGTCATTCTTTATATCAGCCTGTTCTGAAGATAAGTAAGAAGTTGAGAAAAAAGATAAAAGTCATTAAAAATTCATAAGAAGTCCCAAATGCTATGTTTTAATGTACTAATGCTTCTACAAATATTAACCTTATTCCACAAAAAAAGCTTCAGAAAATGAAATAAACCTGGTCAAGGAGGGAAAATTGACTGTTAATTGCATTTCAAGTAGTTTAGCTAATTTTCAGTAATAGTTCACATCTTTTCAAAGTTATCTTTGTTTAGCCCCATTAGTCCAAGCATACATAATTAGTTTCTGCATTCCTGTACTTTAGTGAATTCTCTTCACCCAACACACACATTTCTCTTTTTTCATCTCACTCTTTCTTTTCTATACATACTATGAATATGGCCTGGAATATGAACTATTTTTTTCAGCTCTAGGATATTACTCATGGAATCTCTGTATTCCTGACTCAGAAGCATGACTATGGGTTTGTTAAGGATAATATTGAAGTTCTGTGAGCCATCTGCCTTCCTCCTCCAATTTTTTTCTTGGTTCAGTTGGCTGCAAGACTGGAAAGATGAGTTAAATTTTGTCTTGGGAAAATTTTCCTTGCAATTTACAAAGTATTTGTAACATACAGACATTATTTCCTTCTTTTAATTTTTGCATCAGACAAATGCACTTTTTCCTTCTCTTTAAAGTAAAAAAAGGAGGAAGGAAGGAAGGAAGGAAGGAAGGAAGGAAGGAAGGAAGGAAGGAAGGAAGGAAGGAAGGAAGGAAGGAAAAAAGAAAGGGAGGGAGAAAGGAAGAAGGAAGGAAGAAGGAAGAAGGAAGGAATGAAGGAAGGAAGGAAGGAAGGAATAAAATAAACTGGTCAAAGGAACACAAAGGCCTCTAATATCTCAAGGGAAATATTCTAAGGCATCCCACAGGTTTAATAGATTTGAGTCTTTTGGTTCCTCCTAAGTGGTGCCACATACTCTACTGGCCCTCCTGGGTTTCCTTCTCTATTGGCTTTGCTAATTATATTTTGGTTTCTACCATCTATTTGTAGGAATTCATTAAACATTAAACAACGGCATTTTGTTAGGCATTCAGGAGGGGTGAGGAAGAAGGAGGTTGATTTCTCTTCTCTCCTTTCACATAAGACCAATATGTAAATTCTTCCTCAGGCAGAACCTAATGAATTCAAGCCATTGGACCATTATTTTAATTTCCTTTTTAGTGACCAAAGTAATATCCAAACACATGCTTATTTTAAATTACATAGCCTTGTTATCACTGGAGTGTTTTCATAACTCAAACTATACATGCAGACTTTGAATGCCCTTGACGGTAAGCTTTAGTACATCTTTAAATATCAAGATGATGATCAATGATTTAAGAATTCCCAAAGCAAACTATTATGGAAATGAGCAAACTTTTGATGAGTCTTACTGCATTCCAGAACATTAGAGTTTGAAAGTGATATTTGAGGTCATGCAGTAAAGTCTTCTCACTATATAGATGGATCCATTGAGACCCAAAAACTAACTTACTTTTATTATTTGTTTATTATTTATTTGTAATAATGAAATGAAGTCTCCATATTCCCAAAGTTTCTTTCCACTGTAACATCTTCTTCAATCCAACAGTGATTAAAATGAGGTATTTGCAATGTCGTAACAATTCTTTTATTTCTCAAAGTACCTGACAAAGCTCTTTATGGTTCTTACTCAAAATATTGCTGAGAATTAGGGAAGGTCAATTGAGTTTTTTATTGCTACTGAACTAGCAAGCAGACATCATCAAGCTCATGATAATCACCCCAGAAGAATTTTTCTCTGTGGTCTAGGTATGTTCTTTCATTTATATAAATCACTTTCTCATCTACAACCCCAGTCATTCTACCTCTAGAATGGGAAATAGTCTTAGGAAAGTGTTGTTTTCTTTTCTTCTGCAAAAAGATCTTTATGATACATTACTTGGGACAACTTGTCCTGCATATCAACGTCAGGGAAAATGGCTTCTTTCAGAGCTTTAATACTCTTGAGGAAGTCAATGAGTTGTTGCTACAATATAAGGGAGACATGCTTTACTCTGAATTGTAGGGCTTATTTAAATGCAATATTCTGGGAAGAGAGGGAGGTCCAAGGCTGTTCACAATTCCTTATTAATAAATAATAGGTGATAATGGGGATGCTCATAACTGCAATATTAAATGAACACGGTGGAGTTCAATGATACTTAGATTCGTACCCATTCCTTTGCTCCTCAGATGACTATGAAGTAAAAATCAGTAAAATAAGACAGAAAAAAGAATCAGTCCTTAGCAGAATCTTATGAAACAGTGTGATCAGAAATTCTATTAAAATGTTGATTCTGTGTTTCAAGTTTTGCTTTCACAAGTCAACTGGAATACATCTAGATGAAGCGACTCTTATAATATTTAAGTGTAGATATGAATCCCTTCAGGGGAAACAGGGAAGGCAACTAAAATTGTTCCTTGTCAATTGTATGCTAGGCATTCTGCAAGGCAATTTATGTGTGTGACCTTATTTAAACTCCATAGCAACCTACACAAGGAAAAACAGTCTCAGAGAAGTTCCTTAACCTTCATAAAGTGACATAGAAAAGCAAGGGCCAAAATAAAATTTGACCTCTAGTTTGCCTGACGTTATTGTCTTAACTGTTAAGGGATATATATATATATATATATATATATATATATATATATATATATATATATGAATTTTCCCTCAAATGTGAGCTATTTTATATTTATTATTACAGTATTTCATATATAAATATGCATGTGCATACACACAGAGTTTGTGTTAACAATGTCGGTTAGCTGCTTTTGCTACAAATAAGAATTATCTTGGAGCTTTAAAAAAAATTAATGCCTAAGATCAACACAGAGACATTTTAAACTTAGTATTGTTGGGTGAGCTCCACGTGTTAGGATGTCTAAGGAATTCCTTAGGTAATTCTAATGGGTAACTAGGTTGAATACCACTCCTTTATCAAAGATTCTCAGATTTTAGGGTGCATCACAATCATTGCAGGACTTATTAAACCCAGGGCCTCTGGTTCATGACATTTAGGTTGAGGCCTATTATGAACTAAATGTTTGTGTCCCTTGAAAATTCATATGTTAAAACACTAACCCCTAATTGACTGTACTCAGTGGTAATGCCTGTGAGGAGGTGATAAAATTAAATGAGTTCATAAGAGTGGGGTCCTAAGCCAACAGGACTGGCACCCTAATAATAAGGGGAATAGTTTTCCTTATTTCCTCCCCACCTTCCAAGGACACAGCAGGTAGATGGCTTTCTGCAAGCTAGCAGGAGAGCTCTTCCCAGAAACTAAATCAGCTGGCAACTTGATCTTGGACTTTCTAGCCTGTGGAATGATGAGGACATAAAATTCTGTTCTGTAATCCAAGCAGTCTATGGTATTTTGTTATGGCAGCCCTCGAGGACTGACCCAGGGCCTAAGAATGGATATTTCTTTTAAGAAAATTCAACTTGTTGTTGATGCTACTCCCTAGGACCACATTTTACTAGTAAGAATAACTGTTTAAAAAACAAAAGCTGTATAAGTAACCAGAAGTTATTATTAATAAATTTTGTTTAGGCCAAGCTGCGGTGGTTCAGTGGTTGAGTGTTGACCTATGAACCAAGAGGTCAAGGTTCGCCTCCTGGTCAGGGAACATGCCTGGATTGCAAGCTTAACCCCCCAGTAGGGGACATGCAGGAGGCAGCCGATCAATGATTCTTTCCCATCTTTGATGATTCTATCTCCCTCTCCTTCTCCCTTCCTTTCTGAAATCAATTTAAAAAACCTTATTTATTTATTTATTTATTTATTTATTTTTAAAGTATTACAAATAGTAGTACATATATCTCCTCACCCCCCTCCCCCCACCCCTGCAATTGACCTTCCCCAAGCTCCCCCTATGCCTGGCACATGCTTTCACTCCCCTTGTCTTGCATCCATTGGTTATGCTTATATGCATGCATACAAGTCCTTCGGTTTAAAAAACCCATATTTAATACATATATACATACATTTTGGTATGCTAAAATAGCTACTTATAATGTCTATGGTGTTGTGGTGAGTTCTAGAAATTCTAATTAAAGAGTCAAAAACCCCATAATCAAGGAGTTTATGGCTTTGTCATAGGTCTAATAATAATTCTATATAAAAAAAGTGTAATGGTATTTAAAAAGTCACTACTGATTGGGGTCCTCAGATTCAACATTTGATAAAACAACAGTGGAGATTTGGATTAGACAATGCTCTTGAGTTCTCCCTAATCTGAACTTGCATGATTTTAGTTTAAGGTAGGAAATATGATGGGAGATTAGATATTGGTGAGGAGCAGCAAGAGCATTAGACTGAGGTAGTCCACTGCCTTTGAACTTCCTGGGAGAGAATTTGGCTCTCTAGGGATTTTTATAAGATTAACAAACTGAGCTTCACCATATCCTTAGTTGGATACTATTATAGAGAACTCACTCATATCTTCTAAGTTAAGTCCTCATAGTCATGAAAAACAATCCTGCCCTGGCCAGGGACTCCTTGGTTGGAGCGTCGTCCTGTACAGCAAAAAGGTTGTGGGTTTGATTCCCAGTCAGGGCAAATAGCTAGACAGTAGGTTCAATCCTTGGTCAAAGTTCATATGAGAGGGAACTAACCCTGTTTCTCTCTCACACTGATCTCTCTCTCTCTCTCTCTCTCTCTCCCTCTCTCTCTCTCTCAAATTCAATAACCATATCCTCAGGTGAAAATACAAAAAGTCCTCATCATATAAAGGGTGTTTATCATTTTATAATATAGGAGGTCAGTGACTTCTGCCCGTTTGTTATTCCACAGTAGTATTTATATCCTTACGGTTTAGAAGTGAATTTATTCCATGTCTTCCCGAAGACATAGTTTCAGCAAATTGTCTCGTTAATAGGCATTGTTTTTGTTGTAATGAGTTATAACAGACTCTATAATACCCAGAAAACCCACTGAGATATGTACTCATTCAAAGTGCCTAATCTACATGCAACTTTTTTCTTTTTTCTTTTATCTCTAAATAGTCTGAGAGATTTATTTGAACCAAAAATGTGAGATTAGTAGATTGTGAAATTTTGGGGTCTTCCCCCCCATTTTGTTTGATTTAGATAAATGCATAAAAACATTATACGACCCACCTATGCCAAGCATTACTGATGTATGAAATATATTTGGTTATAATTTTCAATTATAAAATTAGTAAGTTCATACATAAAATACAGACCAACATTTTTTCAAATCATGACACTGCAAAATAATCAGTGAAAAGAACCGGCTGTCCTCCTGTGAGTATATTCAAGATCAGAAAGTGATAATTTTGAACACCTTAAAATAACAATTCTAACCTCCAAAAACCATGTTTCCCCCCAAAAAAAGACAATTTATTCATAAAAGAGTATAAATTTAGTTACAAAAGAAAACAAGAGAAAAAAGGAAATTCTATCTTGAGGAGATAAGAGCATAAGAATGTCTACATATGTAAAAAGCAGTAATGGATTTAATCAGTCATTTTGGTGTCTAAGCCAAAACATTGGTATCAGTGCAAAGCTTGGAGACTTTTGAGAATGGAATTAGTCAATTCCAAGCAACATCAGTCTGATAAATGGTTAGTTGAACACTTCACTGTCCTCTTTGAATTTAATTCACAGAGGAAGGTAACATTCTCCTTTGTAAAGTGGCCAGCTGGGGAAACCACTTTGGAAGGAGAGGGAACTGCAACTTTTTGGAGAAGCTAAGAAAAATGAACCTGGGGATGACATTGAAGGATTTGAAAAATGGATAAATTCTTGGTTCAAGAACACTGACAATGCTATTCAAGAACTCTGAAAAATGAGACCACTTGGTTTTGTACCTGGAGATTACTGATGGACAAGACACTTCTTTATCTACCACAAAATAGCATCATCTGCTCAAGAAAAAAAAACACAAAAACGTAGAATGTCCTCATTTTACAGACAGTTTGTCCAACAGAAGATTATCTGCTTTCGGCACATGGCGAACTAAGTGTGTGCAGCTGTTTCTTCTCTGACAAATAGACACATTTTAAAAAAAAATATTTTTTCTTATCAGAAACTCATCTGGAAAAATTCAGAAAAGATCCTGTAAGGAAATCAGAGAACCAATATGCGGGATAACCTATTCTCTGGAATCTGTGCTTTGCCTTTCTTGCAAAGAGTGAATGGAATAGAATACTAAAGATGCTGCTTGACTTTCAATGGATTGTGGCAAGTGGGAAATACCTGTATTTCAGATTCACAGTCAAGAATAGGTGCCCGGAACTTTATTGGTTCCCAACCTTCTTTTTTGTATTTTTAATGGATTTTTATTTCTTTCAGAGAGGAAGGGAGAAGGTGAGAGAGAAAGAGAAACATCAATGATGAAAGAGAATCATTGATCAGCTGCCTCCTACAGGCTCCACATTGGGGATCGAACCCACAACCCTGGCATGTGCCCTGACAGGAAATTAAACTCTGAGCTCCTGATTCATAGGTAGATGCTTAACCACTGAGCCAGGCCAGCAGGACCCAATCTTCTTCCCCCTTCCCCCCTGCCCCCTCCCCACCCCCCACTTTGGTGTGATTAACAATACCGCAATTAATTATAAATATCAACTTTAAAAATTGTTCAGTGAAGATTTTTTTTGTCACCCACATGGCTCAGTATCTATTCAGATTAAAGAGCTTAAATATTGCTAGTTAACTTGTTTGTATTGACACAGAGCTTTTGACTAGGCTCAGATAAGAGGCTACCATTTTTCAAAGGAGCATCCATTTCTCCTAAAGAATAGATTCAGCACTTTTCTGAATGTATCTTTTAAGTTTTATTTTGGTTTCCATTTTAAAAAAATGAAGAAGAAGAAGATAATCTATGTTTCTTAGAACGGCACCCTACTGAGGAAGAGGCAGAATTTAAGCAGATAGATACATCAGTATTAGCTACTGTTAATACCGCATGGGGAATCCGATAGGAACAAAATGAGGTTGTTTCTAGTTTGTATTAGTCCCTTTGCTAGATTTCACTCAGCCTTGGACTCTGGACAGCAAAGAATGGTTAAATAAGTAGTCTAACCTCCAAACGAACTCCTGGGTAATGACTCATACAGAATATAAACCTTACCAGAACCATCAGGCCAGGACAGTTTATTGATGGGCAGGTTGAGTACTGAAGTGGTATAAATGACTGGTTTTAAAAATATTTTGTTTCTCTTCCCATTTCCTCTTTTAAAAAGTATTTATGCTAGTAACATGAAATAATATTTGGTAAATCAAGATTCAAGGCCTACTGATATTCTGGCAGAAAAATAATGTTATCTTCTAAGCTGATGGTAATTTCACTGTCTTAACTTATAGGTAGCAAAAATAGATAACTTATCCTATCTAATACAACTTAGAAATCGGCTCAAAGCAACTCGTCTGAAACATAAATCATCTTTGTGAGCAGGCATATATATATATCTCCAAAAAAATTGATCAGCTGATGCTATATAAGACCAACATTTCCTGGAAAAGTTGCCAGGAGTTTGCATTGTAAAATGAATGTATATTTTCTGTATGTAATACTGTGATGTTTCTTTGATGTGAAACATTAGAGTCATGACATTCTAGTGCAGCCAACCTGATGTGGCTCACATACACAACTTTACAGTGATTAAAAGAAAGCCATTTAATTGGACATTTTAAGGTGAAAAAAAGAGTACTATTTTCATAAGAGCCAATGACTGAGATACAGTTTTAAGTAAGACAAATACAGCCCAGCCAGTGTGGTTCAGTGGTTGAGCAACCTATGAACCAGGAGATCATGGTTCAATTACTGCACATACATGATCAGGTTGCAGGATAGAAGATCCACAGTGTGGGGTGTGCAGGAGGCAGCCAATCAATGATTCTCTCTCATCATTGATGTTTTATCTCTCTCCATATCCCTTATTCTCTGAAATCAATAAAAAATATATATATTTTTAAAAAAGTAAGGCTAACACAGACTTTTCCTCTATTGAGTTTACTTTCTGAAGGGGAAACACACCTATAAAGAATTACATAATTATTTAATTTTCATTGTGATGCAGGCTATGAGAGGGGGATTATAGGTTTATAATAATAATGCTGGTTTTTCCTGAGTGTCATGGATATGCTTATTAAAGAAGCAATATTCATGCTAAGCTCATAATAATGAGGAGGACTTTGCTGGGTCAAATGCTGGAGGGAGCATTCCAAATATGGATAGAATGTGTGAGGGCAGTGCGGCAGGAATGGGTCAAAATAAAATATTGAGGCAAGTAAGCAGCTGGAGCCCTAGCCATTTTTCTTAGTGGATAGAGCCTTGGCCTGTGGACTGGAGGGTTTGATTCCAGTCAAGAGTAGGTACCTTGGTTGCAAGCTCAATCCCTGACCCTGGTTGGTGCATGTGCAGGAAGCAACCAATTAATGTGTCTCACATCTATGTTTCTCTCTCTGTGTCTCTCTCCTCCCTTTTACTCTCTAAAAATCAATGGAAAAAATATCCTCAAGTGAGAATTAACAAAAAAAGAAAAAGGAAGAGAAAGAAGCAGGAAATAGATGGCTCTTGTGAGGGAAGCATGTCTAGATGATGCAGGGATGTGAGTCTAAATTGAGGATTTGGCCTCCATACTAAAAATGATGGGTAACCATTGACCACTTTAAGTAGGTTAGTTAGATGATTGGATTGTTGCTTTCAGTGATGAGAAGGGTAGAGCATTTTAATGAATTTGGAAAAGCCAATAAGGAGGCTTTTAAAACCATCCAGATCAGCTACTAGGGAGTATGGATTGGGTTTGAGCAAAGAAATCAGAGAAGTGACATATTTAAGCAGTAGCAGTCTACAGAAATTGGATGCCAGAGAATAGAGGAAAAGAAGGACTTTGGATGATTGTGAGGTTTCTTTCAAGAGCTATGCTATGAATGGCTCTATTACTCTCTAGTAGAACTAATCATATTTCAAAAGCAGAATCTGGTGGGTTGGAAGGATAAGGGAAGAAATTAGGAACTCACTTTTTTACCTGAGTTTGAAATCCCTAAGAAACATCCAAGTAAGGTTGTCAAACAGACAGTTGGTTGTGTGGGGCTGAACCTAAGAAGCTACAAGAAATATACTACAGAGCATTCATCAAACACCAGGCATTCTTCCAAAACCTTAGCGGCACTAACCATTTAGTCATCACAGCAACCTCTTGGGGAACTATAATTATCACCTCTGGTTTGCAGAAGAGGAAACTGAGGTATTGAAAGCTTGAGCAAGTTGCTCACAACACACCAGAACTACCTACGTAGTTAAGCAGAAAGGTTAGCAGCAGGCTTGCCATTGATTCTTTCCTTTTACTGGAAACACCTCAGAAAAGAAAGGTAACCTGATCAAATCTCATTGTAAATATGCTAATGACAGACTTCCTGGCATGCATACTGGTAGTATTTACTATCTGTAGATTCCTTATCTAACGCTTTTGCTTTTAGGGGATTTACCAGGTCTTCTTCCTAGAATGGCTTAAAATAAATAAATCTAAAAAAATACATGGAAAATGTCACATATACCTTTCAGTATTAGAGTACAAAATGCAGACCTTGTGGTGTTCTTTTTTGAGTATACATACATCACTTAGATTTCTCATAGATTATATATGGACAGTTGCGGTCTGAATTTCTCCCTGCTTCTCTTGTGCCTTGTGCATACTGTGTCCTTAAAACTAGAACCTAGAACTGATCTTTAAAACGAACAAACAAACAAACAAAAACACCAAACACAAACAAAACAACCAACAATTGAAAATTAGGTCAAGGGGAATGAGCTGGAAGCAAAATCTGAAAAGTAGTTATCAGAGAACTATAAGAAACAGCAGGAAAATATGGTGCTACTGAAACTATGAAATAAAGTTGATATCTTTACCAATCCCAGACCTATTCAATTGCTGAATGTTCCTGCTGGTGCTGTGTAGATGAGATTGGGTTACAGGTGATTAGGGAAAAAGAATAGAGAGGGTTAGGATAGCAATGAGGATGACTCTCAGAAAAGTGAGTAGGGGTCAAGGAGGGGATTGGGTCAGAGATGGGGTTAGTGAGGACTTAGTAGTTAGGCACCACCCAAGTAAAATTCTCTATAATAATAAAAGGGTAATATGCTAATTAGGCTGGATGTCTTCCAAATATAATTCCGGATGTCCTTCCTGACAAAGGGAAGCCAACCGGGGACCTGGGTGCCTACTGGTGGCTGGATGAGGAAAGCACAGGTCCTGGATGCTGGAGAGAAGCCAGTGCTGGTAGCCATGGGAAGGAAGGCCTACTCTTGCATGAGTTTTCTTGCACCAGGCCTCTAGTCTGTATATATATATAAAATCATAATCAATTATCCAACAATTCAACCATCGGCTGGTAACTATGACATGCAATGACCACCAGGGGGCAGACGCTCAATGCAGGAGCTGCCAAGCTGTGGTGACTTGGCAGCTGCAGTTCTCAAGTGATGCACCTGGAACCAGAGAGAACAGAGCCTGATTCCAGGGTGCATCACCCAAGAACCACCCTCTCATAATCTGAGGCCTCTTAGGGGGTGTTGGATAGCCAGTTTTAGCTTCATTCCCACAGGCCAGGCCAAGGGACCACACCAGTGCATAAATATGTGCACCAAGCCTCTAATGTATAAATAAAAGGCATGCACACTCTACCAACTTACTTTTTTGTTAATCCTCACCTGAGGATATTTTTCCATTGATTTTTAGAGAGAATAGAAGGGAGGAGGAGAGACAGAGAAACATCATTGTGAGAGAGACACACTGATTGGTTGAATCCCACATGTGCCCTGGATCCAGCCTGCAACCCAAGTACATGCCCTTGACTGGAATCAAACATGGGACCCTTCAGTCCATGAACATACATTCTATCCACTGAGCCACACTGGCTAGGGCTATAACAGCTTAATTTAGAAAATCTCTTTAATTATTTTAAGCAGAATGTTTGCTCATTTTTTAACAATTCTCTGATATCTTGAGTGATTTGCCTCTCACATTCACTAATTACTTTATGAACATTTATGATGATCATACTTATTTACTTTCCAATAATAATTTCAGAATACTAATAGCATTTATTTTGCTTTCTCTTTGAAAATTGAGAAGACAAATTAATCTGTATTGTATAAGTTTGTTAATTGAAGTAATTTTGCTTGATTGAATCTATATTAGGCACTAGAGTAGAAAGGGGAGAAAAAAATGTTGATCCATAAAAGATCTCTTGGATGTGAGGGCGATCTGGCTGCGACATCTGTCACCCCATTGATCGCCAGGGTTGATTCGGCTGATCTGACTGGCTAGGCGGGTGTCCCCCTCCTCCCTCACCGATTCATGTGCGTCCCTCCCGAAGCTGTGTGCTCGGTTGAAGAGGACGACTTTCCCCCAAGAGGTGAGGACCGGTCTTCGGTAAAGGGTATACTAGCTGCGCTCCCCTGCTAGAACCTCCAAACAAGCTCTCAAGGTCCATAAAATATCTCTTGCCTAAACCAGTTTGGCTCAGTGGATAGAGTGTCAGCCTGTAAACTGAAAGGTCCCAGGTTTTATTCTGGTCAAGGTGGTCAAGGGCATGTACTTTGGTTGTGGGCACATCCCCAGTGGGGCGGGGGGGTGCAAAGGCAGCTGGTCGATATTTCTCTCTCATCAATGCTTCTAGCTCTCTATCCTTCTCCCTTTCTCTCTATAAAATCAATAAAATATATATTTTAAAAAGATCTCTTGAATCAAACTGTCAACTGTGTAAACAATTCTCAGTAAAATTTTCTTCCCAGTTGTTGCAGTAAAATATAATGCCATCAATAAACCTTAAAATTGTGGCTTTAGTATAAATAACTGAGATCACATAACCTGATCAGAAAAAGACAATTCATTTTTCTGGTTTATAAAATTAACACAGGCTTATAACAATTCTAAAATGACATGGAATGAATAAAATAGAAAGTGGACATTGTAATGGTCTAAGGTCAGGGAAGTGGGCTTTTCACCCTATCTGGTTATTAAGAACAAAAAGCCATTGTGATGTAATTCTGTCAAAACTTGAAATTAAAATATACTTTGTATAAACATGACTGTATCATCAAAACTGCTAGATCAAAAAGACTATCATAAAAATCTTTGACATGCTCCTAAAACATAAAATATTATTAAAGAAAGTTTTATCAAACAATAGTTCTTTGGAGATGCTCTGAAAAATAAGGGTTCTGTGTTTAAATTATTTTGAGAAATTCTGAACCCTCTTGTAAATTTGCAAAGAAAATTGATATTTTAAATATTATAAAAATATTCCTGAAGCCTGTTTAATTTACACCAATGGTTTGAAAAATAATTTGATCACACACATTTGTGAATGTGTGTATGTGTTTGTTAAATGTTCCTGGTATTTGTAATTTAGCATTTATTCTATCCAAAGCATTATGCAAAGCACTTTATGGGTATGTCTCAAATGAATCTTAACCAACCCAGGCAGAGGAGAAGTGAGGCATAAAGCAATTAACCCATTGCCAAGGTAATCTAGACAACACATTAATTTAGCTAACAAGCATCAGGAATGAATTCCAACAGGTTTAATTGAATCCCCAGCTTAAATTCTTAAGCGTTATGTTGTGCTAATCTCTAAGTTTCTATGACAATGTTTGCTAATTCTGATACAATTTGGGGGGCTCAGTGATTAATTTCTAAGTAGAACCCTGAATTGCCCTTTATATCATTTTTTATTATATTTTTTATTAATCCTCACCCAAGGATATTTTTTCCATTGATTTTTACAAAGGGTGTAAGGGAGGGGGACAGACAGAGAGAAACATCCGTGTGAGAGAGGCACATGGATTGGTTACCTCTCACACGCGCCCTGACCAGGGCCAGGGATTGAGCCTACGTTATGTGTCCTTGACCGCATTTGAACCTGGGACTCTTCATTCTTCAGGCTGACGCTCTGTCCACTGAGCCAAACAAGGTAGGGCTATACCTTATATTAACTTTTTATTTTTTTCCATCTCTATGAGTTGGAGTTGCTACAGTTTTGTTTTGGTTTATTTCTCAGAGCACACAGCTGCTTCCATAATTGGCTTTACTGTCCATCTACACCCCAGATCCTTGTCAGAACATCTGATTTCACACTCTCCACGGTTGCTGCCCAACCCTCACTCAAAATCTGGGGAGAATTGCCCGAGATATAAAATCCATTCATTCTCCTCAACATTCTAAATACATGTTATACCTTTTGGAACCATGCGATCACTGAGTTATTCCTTTGGATCAAATGCTCTGAATTGCTTTAGTGAGAGGTACATTCTCAGTTTGCAGTGAGTTATTAATTTTAAAAGCAAGTTTTTAAAATTAATTTTAAAAGCAAGTTTAATTTCACTATTATATTTATAGTGAAATTAGCTGGCATCCCTCAATTATTTTTATTTATTTTGTGTGTGTGTGTTTGTTGTTGTTGTTGGTGGTGGTGGTGGTGGTTTGTTTTTGGGCATTCCTCATTTAAAGCAATGACCGGTAGTCATTGATGTACATAATGCCTGAAAATCATTTTAGGAAAAATAAAAGGAAAAGATCTTTAATAAGAATTGGTGTTTGCCCATAAGCAATCCTACCTGGTGGAATTATGGTGGCGATGCAGATGGCAACACCAGACTGCAGGAGGGGGACAGGCCCCTGAATAACTGTAGGAAAGAAGGAACCAACCAGAACTTCAGTGTTTCAGGGGCTCAGTGTACCACTTATTAATGGAATTTTCCATAACCCAGCTGCCTCCATGACCTCCATTGCAGGCTGTTGACTGGAACTCCATTGACACAGTTGCATTAGGCTAGTAAATGCAGCTCACCTTTCTGCAGCCCATGACAGAGCCCTGACAGAGCTCATACAGCTTTCCAAATGAAAAGGAGGAGAATTAGAATTACTTGAGGAAAATATACGATCTCTGCAGGGACTGAAATTCCAATAAGAGCAGAAGAACCAAGATTCGTTAACATAAACCTGATTGCATTTTATGCCTAGGGTTGGTGAATCTTGAGACGCGTATTTGCATGTTCAGTTCAGTGCGCTATTTTCTTAAAACAAATTTATGGGGGAAACTTTTCTTTTAGGTTTTTACCCTAAGTGAAGCCTAGCTCCTCCAAAGGTGCTCATGTAATATATATTTTTAAATCCTACAATTGTCAAATTGACTTTTTGGTGTGTATGTGTAGCTTTGTGCATTTCAATCTGCTTACAGATTTGTGTATCCATCTTTACACTCATAACACAGAGCAGCTTCTTCACCCCAAACCACTCCTTCGTGCTACCATTTCACAGTCACAGCCTTCCTCCACATTTTGCCCCTAACAGCTACTGATCTGCTCTCTGATTTCATGTTTTTGCTTTTTCAGAATGTCATAAATGGAATCGTACAGCATGTGGCATTTTGAGAGTAGTGTCTACTCAACATAATGACTTTGAGGTTCATCCAAGTTTCTTTGTAAGTGTAAATTTCTATTTTTCTAAGCTAAATACCTAGGAGTGCAATTGCTAGGTCATGTGATAGGGCCATGCTTATAAGTAAATTGACAAAACTGGTTGTGATGTTGTGATTTATAATAAGAAATATATATCTGGTCTTTGTCCCTAGTTGGGGTAATAGCAGTGTCTGTTGGTGTTAATGAGAGACTCTTAGAATGCAACTAAAGGTAGGGGCTGCCTGCCAGTGCAGCCAATCTTGAGGTTGGTGGATTGGTCCCACCCCCTGAGAGGCTGGAGATGAAGTTCAGTCACAACCACCAATAATTTAATCCATCGTGTCTATGTAATGAAGCCTCTATGAAAACACAAAAGAAAGGCGTGTGGAGAGCTTCTGGGTTGGTGAACACATGGGGGCTTTGGAAGAGTGGTACGCATGGAGAGGGCATGCAAGCTCATGCCCTCTCCCTTGCCCTATGCAGCTCGTCCACCTCTCTTTTCCTGAGTTATAGCCTTTTAACTGGTAATCTAGAATGTAAAATGTTCCTCTAAGTTTTGTAAACCACTCTACAAATTAATCAAACCCAAGGAAAGGGTCGTTGGATCAAAACTGCAATGGATGTGCCCTTGACTGGAACTGAACCCGTGACCCTTTGGTCCTCATGCTGATGCTCTAACTACTGAGAAAATCAAGTCAGAGCAATCAGATGTGTCTTTGGTAAACATTTTCTTCCAGTCTGGCTTGTTGTATAATTCTCTTGATGGCATCTTTCACAAGTTTTTTATTTTAATGAAGTCAGTTTATCAATTATTTTATGGATCATGCCTTTTGTGCTGTATCTAAAAAGTCATTGCCACCTAAGGTCATCTAGGTTTTTTTCCTACATTAACTTCTAGGAGTTTATAGTTTTACAGTTTTACATTTAAGTCTAGGATCCATTTGAGTTACATTTTATGGAAGTTGTAAGGTCTGAGTCTAGATTCACTATTTTGTATTGGATGTCTAATTTTTCCAGCACTATTTGCTAAAGAGACTGTCTTTGCTTCATTATATTGCCTTTATCCTTTGTAAATGATCAGTTGACTAAATTTATGTGGGTCTATTTCTGGGTTCTCCATTCTGATTCATTGATCTATTTGTCTTTATTGCTGTAGATTTTTTAATAAGTCTTAATAGTACAGTCAGTCTTCCAACTTTGTTCTTCAATATTGTTTGGCCCATTAATTTTCAACTTTTTTTTTTCTGCTGAGTTCTGAGAGTTCTTTAATATTTTGACATATCTTTCTGAGTGTGTGATTTGCAAATATATTCCCCCAGACCAATTTATGAATTTTTTTTTCTTTTCTAGTCCAGTTTTTGTTGTCATAGCTAAGAACTCTGTATACCTCAAGATCATGAATATTGTGTGTGTGTTTTTTAAATACATTTTCCTAAGAGTTCAAGGCTAACTCTATGAGGATGAGATCAGTTAGGCGGTTTCTCTAACTGCATATTAGGTAGATACAACTAGATGAAATGTAGCACCTTTTAATATAATCAGGTTAATGTATTCTGGTTTGCCTTTTTTTGTTCTGAATATGTTTAAACTATTAAACAACACATTTTAAATAAGGCTTTTCAATTCTCTTTATGCAATAGGACTGAAATAATTTATTAAGTTTTGTATGTGCATAATTATATGAATATATATATATATATATATATATGTGTGTGTGTGTGTGTGTGTGTGTGTATGTGTGTGTGTGTACTGCAGAGCTGTACTCTTGCATTTATAAATATTTGAATACTCACTATGTGACAGGCTCTGTGGAAAACATTAGTGATTAAAATCACAACAAAATCCTTCCTCTCATGGAATGTAATTTTAGTGATATATACACATAGATACATATAGAGATTATATATTCTAGATCATTTATCCAACAGATCATAATATATCTATGATCCAAATCATATATTATATAAATTTAATTTACATTGATTTAAATGGAGAAAGAGAAATAATTTAAGTGTAATGAGCAATTTTTTTTCTGCCATTCCACTTAATGAACATATCTCCCTAAATCCTCTGGAGATGGGAGCAATGAATCAGATATTTTTTTTTCATGCATCTCAGTTTCTGCCTGAATCTGCTGGTGCAAGCATCTCAAGAGGTAGCATGGGCCCAAGATTAAAAGCCACATTTTTCATACAATATGGTTCTTTAATGCTGATGGGGATGTTATTTGTTGGTGAACTTTCTTAGACATTTTTGATAACATATTTTTATTACACTCAGATGTTCACATACGAATTTAGACTCTAATCTTCATGTACTCTGTAGTTCTGTGACTTTACATTTTGTATAGAGTAAGATATTACCATGTTAATAAGGGTGATAAATAAGTTCCTTATTGACTATTTGTGTATAAATACTACTTTATCCCTTTTTATTCTATGAAAGTACTTAAACAAGTCCATTTTCATTTCAGAGAGGATTTGTGATTTGGACACAAATACTTATCACAGAGTAGAATATGAACTGAAAAGCATTCAAAGTAGTAGAAAACAGGTGAAATTGGAAAATAGCCTTGGGAAAAATAAGGACAAACAAGTATTTAATAGAATATCTTTCACAATTCTGCAATCCTCTTAAAATCATTTAGAGCTTCCTAGAATACAAAGTAGGAAACCTATTAGTTATATGACAGAACGCCTAAGAACAGTACAATATTTTGCAGCAGGATGAAAATAAATCTAAGAAATATTTCTCTCGTGTTTTTGGATAAAGTGGTACTAAGAACACTGGTAATATGGGTTGGTTTAGTATCTTAAGTTGACAGTGATTTACCTCAGAATTTTAAAGGCATTGATTTAATGCTTTCTAGTGTCAATATAGTTAATGAAATGTATGAATGCATGATGTTGATCTGATTCTTTTTAGATTACAGGTCTCTCCCTCTCTCTCTGTATTTTTCTCTATGAAATAATCAAGCCTTGTATAGTTTAAGCTTAGTTAATTTAGATTTCTACTACCTGAAGCTGAAAGTGTCCTACTAGCCAATAGAAATACCATTTCAGGTGTCTGGCACCTCTGGCAGCATGATAGGTATGATCTGGGGAGTCATTGTTCTCTCTTATTAGCCCTATTTTATCAGACACAAGAACATCTTGTAAGGGGCACTCACAGGTCCTTTTCTCCCTGGCTTCTTACGGGCACAATGATGAGTTTGTAAAGATTCAATGAACTCGAACATCATCCAAAACATGCTTGAAAGATCCAGTCAACCCTAATGTCATCTAAAACATGACCCTGTGCTACATTACAATAAATAGATAATGTACTACATATTAACCAACTCCCTAAGATACATCACAAGTAACTTTCTGAGAATGCTCCAAATATTTTGATGGTGTGATATCCTGGAAATGAATAAAATAATGAGAGTGAAATTATGTAAGTAACCATAACAAAATTAAAGAAGGGCACTTCTCTGTCACCTTAGGTAGGAAATAAAATACAGAGGATAGAAAAAGGGAGTTCCTCATGTGCTTCTATCAAGTCTTTTATTATATCATAGAGGGCATAAATTCTAGTAGTTTCTAAGCAAGTATCTCTTAAGACACCTCAGTCAGAACTGAGTTTCATAATCACCTCTGGCTCACGGGAAGCTGGAAAATAAGTGACTGTGCTGTTGTTGTTGTCATTATCGTACCTTGTGTAATGAAATGCACATGGGGTTAAATGGACTTAAAGTGTATTTACACCCCGTCTTACTTAAGCCTTCAGCATTTCTGAACCTGCTGCAAGTCTGAATGTGGGGGAGGGGCAGAATAACAAATAAAAAAGAAAAGCTCTAGCCAGTTTGGCTCAATGGATAGAGAATCAGTCCATGGACAGAAAGGTCCCAGGTTCCATTCCTAGTCAGAGCATTTGCCCAGGTTGTAGACTCAGTCCCCAATAGGGGGCTTGCAAGAGGCAGTCAATCAATGATTCTTTCTCATCTTTGATGTTATGTTTTTGTGTTGTTGTTTTTTTGTTGCTTTGTTTTTTGTTTTTTTTCTTTCTCCCTCTCCCTCCCTCTCTGAAATCAATAAAAATATATTTTAAAAAAAGCAAAAGAGAGGAAAAGGAAGGAGGAGGTTTAAGACAAGGGAGCAGGTACATTTGATATTTTAAAAATCATCAAAATGTAAAGAAGACCAGATGCTGCATTTTAGTTTTAAAAATATATTGAGTGTTTTCAATAATCCCCAGTGCTTTGCATTTTATGGTATTTAGCATTTTTACATTCTATGAATCACTTCTCTATCTCATTTTTTATTTTAATGGTTCTAATAAACTGCAAGGCCAGTGTTATTCCCAGTTTATAAATGTCAGGGCAACATTTAAGAGAGGCTCTGTCATATGCCCTAGGCTTGACAGAGCAGAGTTTAGATCTCTAGACTTTTGGATCTAAGCCCGGAAGAGAAATAAGTATCAAATATGATTTAAAAACAAAACTTCATTCTGCCCAGTTGTAAAACATCCCAAAAGCTGTCGGCGGAAATATGGATATTTGTTCTTGTGAGTTACTCTGCAATCATCTACTGATTGTATCCTATGAACACGGTGACCACTGCACTCATCTATCACACTCTCTAGACTTTCTGATATGAGGACCTGGAAAGTCTGACACTCGGAGTCTTACAGTTGCAACGTTTAGAGACTTTAAGTGGTGACACATTTTGAAAAGACGAGTAATTTTAATATCCTTTGACAATGAATTAAGTAAATGTTAATCAACAAATGGGTGCACATGCATATGTACTTGAGAATCTATGTGAATAAAATGACAATGATGTTAATAATACCAGGTAACATGTATTACTTACCTTCTGTGTTGCAAGCACTTTGTTAAAGACAGAGCTGGGATTAGAACACAGGTTATTCTGGCTCTAAAGTATATCCTCTAAACGCTGCTCTTTACTAGAATGGGGATGTGCTGACTGTGTTTACGTGAATGTATATATGTATATCACTGTATTAGAGTTCTTTCAGTTACTGATGAAGGAAACCCAACTCTAAGAAGCTGATGGAAAAAGGGAACAGGTAGGTAAAAAATACCAGGAAGTCTAGTCACATGTTGGCTGCAAAATGACAGTGTTTAGGAGCATGGTATTTGAAATCAATGGATTATGCACCATATACTCTCTATCTCTTAATTACACTCACCCCTGTGCCTTGGCCTTATTCTCTCTTCATGGCCCCACTTCATTAATTTCCCTATGATTCAGATCAATCTTTATTATCAGGGAAATAGTATATTACCATTGATCAGGTTTGGATCATGTGCCACAAGGCTCCAGGAGCACACACAACAGAATATCCTAAGAAAACTGTATGGAATAGATTTGAATTCCTCAAAGGAATACTGCACAGGAAACAAATAGTTCATCTCCATGATATTCTAGCCATTGCCTATAAAAATCTAGACATCCTCCTCCCATTAATATTATTTTTAAAACATCTCCATTTAATAATATTAAATTAACCCAAATGGTATGGCTCAGTGGTTGAGCATCGACCTATGAACCAGGAGGTTACAGTTTGATTTCCCGACAGGGCATATGCCTGGGATTGCAGGCTCTATCCCCAGTAGGGAGCATGCAGGAGGCAGCCAATCAATGCTTCTTTCTCGTCATTGATGTTTCTCTCTCTCTCTCCCCCTCCCTTCCTCTCTGGAATCAATAAAAATATATATTAAAATAATAATAATATGAAATTAAACCAATGTATTCTTTATCTTCTCTAAAGTGGACAATTCAAAATCAGATTTAGTGCTGCCTTTGCTTCTATTTTCAGAATCTCTGAATCTAGGACAATATTTTATTGGTTAAATCCAAATGTGGATCACTATATGCTTTAACCTACAGCCATGTCATAAATTTAACTTTCTTTAACATACGCAGAGTACTCCCATATGGAAAACAGAAGAAGTAAATCAACCACACAGTGATTGCTATTCTACTTGCTCTAGTTTATCACTAGAGTGAGTCCCTTGGTCAGCCAATTTGGCAGTCAAGGATTTCATATGCTAAAGAGCTTTCCTATTTCCTGTTGGCCATCATCATGGTTGAGAGGAAGTATATATGAAGGTTAGTCACCACTTTTTGATGTCATGGTTATATAGTTTAGAAATTGTTTTGGGCAGCTGAAAAGTCTTGGGATTTCTCTCACAATAGCAATCATTGAAAGCTTAATGGGAGCCCTTTGAGTTAGTACTGAACAGGAAAAATCTCGTTTGTCTTTTTTTATCCACACTCCACAATAAGGATATCTAGTTTGAGCAAGAGGCCTTGGTGTTCCAAACAGCTTTCTGCCCAGCCTTCAGGCAAATTAAACAATAAACTAAAGTAACATAGCAAATAGACTCTGACTTCTAACCAAGTTTGCTTTTCAATGAACCACATTTAAGATGGGGAAGATTAATATTTTACTTTTCTGGCGTGTGGAATATTTGAGCAAGTAATAGCTCAAAGGTTCGTTCATCCTTTCAAATTTTCACCACTTTCTGGCTGTCAATTTTATAACTCATTATGGTTTGATCTGCTTTGCTTTTACCAACTTATAAAAAAGGGAAGAGTAACAGACTCTTTTCACAAAACACTGGTTTACCTGAACCAGAGTACTCTTGGGTTGCTGACCTGAGCAGAAAAAGGCCTCTGGTATATAAACCCTACTTTCCACACACTGCTTTTAGATAAATCAACTTTGGCAGAAGATCTGTTCTAGAACTTTGAAAAACTGTAAAAAGTTACCAATGCACTACCTATATTTTTCTGTTTATTAACTTGACATTACAATGTTAGTAGGTATAAAGGTTCTTTATTTTTACAAATGACTGAAATTCTAATCAAACTTGCTTCAGGATCTATGGCAGTTTATTAACTAATGTAAGTGGGATATCCAGGCTATCTTCAGAATTACTGAGTTCCAAGGCTCCATCAATATCACTGGACATTTTTCAGTTCACCAATGTATTTTTTTTTTTTATGTCGCCACAAAATTTCTCATGTATGTTGGCCTCTTGCTCTCTTTCTACAAATGTATTCTTCTATGTGTCTGGGGAAGATGGCCACTTGATGTTATAATTTCATATACATGCAACTTAACAATTGAGGGGAAATTCATATTCTTTTTTCCTACATTGATAGATCATTATTAATCAGCTGCTTGACATGATTGGGTTGTGTTCTCACTTAGACCAAGAACTTTAATTCAGGAGATATGACACTAATGTTGAACAGGTCTGAATTACCCTGTTTTGGCAGAAATAAATATGTTCACTAAACCCATATCCTTTGGGGCATGACACTAAATTATATTTCCAACCATCCATTCCAGTTAGATGTGGACTGAGTTTTGATCTGTGGAACTTGGAATAGAAGCAGTGTCCTCTTCCCACATTAATTTACCTATTAGTTTCTGATCTCTTTTTTCCTCACCTACCAACGGAATAGGGAGCATTATGAAAAGCTAGAAGAGAACATTAATTCCTAAATAACCCAAGCACAAACATCTGCATTAGACTTTATATGAGCATGATTCAGGAGTTGATGTATTGAAGCAGCTGTGTTGACATTAATAAATTTCACATTCTATCTCATGTAATTGATTGTCAGGTCCTTCAAAATGTCATGATTCACATATATTTTTAATACTATCAAATATTTTATGTGTTTATAAATAGAAATACATCACAATATGTCTCCGTAGGCAGTCACAGTATGTGTGTGTGGAGGAGGGGTTGTATTCATATGGCTGTGTCTCCGATGCCCCTCTACAAGAAAGAACTTGTTGCCCCTCATGGGGAGTACAGTTAGCAGACGGCTTCCTTGCTATCAGTTCTTTTAAGATCTATCTCAGCTGCAGAGATCCATCCCACCTAAAGTCATGCCCTCCAGTGGCTGAGCATATAGTGACAGGTAATTTGGCCAGATGTGGGATGTTATTATTTTTAAAAACATTTTCTTGACTCATAGAGAGAGAGCAAAGAAGAGAGAAAAGCATTGGCAGGATAGTGGAGAGTGAAACAGTGATCTGCTGCCTCCTGCAACCCTCACCACCAGGGATCCAGTCCACACCCAGGCATGTGCCCTGACCGGGAATTGAACTGGCAACCATTTGGTGCATGGGAGAATACCCAACCAACTGACCCACACTAGGCAGGGTTAGTGGGACATTCTTATGCTCCAGAGCTTCTTGCTAAGCTGACAGAGGAATTGTTGGGCATGAGATAATTATTTTTCCTCTACTCAACCCTCCTTCTTCTTCTATTATAGATCTTATAGATAGCAATTCCTAATAAACATCTAGAACCCTAAACTCCATCACTGTTTGCTTTTGGAGAATTTAATCTGCAGGTGTGTGTGTGTGTGTGTGTGTGTGTGTGTGTGTGTGTATGCTAGATGATAGATATATAGTTTCTATGTATGTGTCCATACATAGTCTAGAGCAGTGTTTTTCAACCTTTTTTGGGCAAAGGCACACTTGTTTCATGAAAAAAATCACGAGGCACACCACCATTAGAAAATGTTAAAAAATTTAACTCTGTGCCTATATTGACTATATATAAAGTAATTCTCTTGAATAGGAAGCAAATAAACACAAAGAAAGTATTTTATAATTACTTTATTATGAAATATTAAGTAAACAAAATAGTGAAAAATTATAAAATTCTTGTCTTGTCTGCACCTACGGCACACCAGGCAACATGTGTGCTGCGGAACAGCGGTTGGAAAACGCTGGTCTAGAGTAAGTTATTCTAGATAAATCTCCTGTTTCTACAATTCATTAGATGATGATAACTTATTTCAAAGGGCTGTGTTGAGATTGAAATGGTTTAATCCATGAAAACTTGGAATGGGATTGGTGCGTAGTCAGTGCCCAACAAATGTCAATGCTTTGCCTGTTAGCTCTACATGTGTATGTGTGCCTGTTGAGGAATATTTCAGGAATATATGCCTCTTGATTTATGCAGAGCACTTTCCAGAATATAGTAATTATTGCTAAATGCTGCCTGTTTTCCATGCTTAAAACAGATTACTGACATAACTGCCTCATTTTCATATACAATAGACTCTCTATAATTATTTTTCACTAATATAACCATAACAACTCCAAACACTATTTAGCTTTAACAAGCTACTCTTTATTGATGCAGTCTTCGCTGAAAATGATTTGTACAAAAGCCTGTAGAAAGCTGTGCTTAAAAAAGAAATTACATGTGTTTACACCCGCTTCATCTCCGATGTGTAAGGCAGCAAGTTCCATTACAATTGTGACATCCTTAAACCTGGATTCATTGTAACAAGTGGGGACTGATTGAGAATTTCCTTTTCCTTTCATTCACTGCTTTGGAGGGTTTTCTTTTTCTTTTTAAAAAAATTTTCCTCTTGAAATGCCCACAAAAATTTAGCAAAATGGAAGTCTGACTTTCAAAGGTCTTTTCTATTTTATCATCACGATCCCTTTTCAGCCAAAATTGAGGGTCAATTTCCTGGCATTCTCAATGGCCTGCATGTGCTGGGCTAGCTTTTATTGTACTTTTGAGTGGTCCTCATTCAGCGGTCAACCCCTGATCCATGTGTCTCTTAGAGAGGGAGCAAGGTTATCTTTATGTCCCTGGCCTGTGCGCTCCCAGAGAAAGGTGTCTTCCATCGGACTAGCTAAAGTTAGGCCATGTAAGTGACACATGGGATGGGCTTGGGAGGAGGAGAGAAAAAGAGAGAACAGTGTGTCTTTCAACATGCTTCTCTGTCCTCACTTTCAAATCCCAAGGAGGACTTCCATCAGGCACAGGCTAGAGGAACCAAGTGTTTCAAGAGTTCTCAGAAGAAAACGGGCAAGGGGCCAGGAGATGTAGCTCATTTTAAACTTTCTATCCTTTTTGTTAAACCTTAGCATTTGCTCCTGGGGGCAATCACCAATACACACCCCTCATCCTGTCACCGTCTTTACAGTACAAATCAAGAAGCAGAGTCAATATTTCTCTAAAAGTACAGAGAATGAGCCAACCTCTAGGTCCCTATTTTCCCTCACCAACCCACATAGAAGTCTGATAAATGATTTTGAGTCTATTCACTGTTACTCTACATGCATGTTATTAATATAAATGAGTAGCCTTAGAATGCAACAGTCTATCTAGTGATAAGCATTTTTAATGGTTTAAGTTATGCGATGTCTTGTAGTAGTCAAATTGTGAATAACTAAAATTCATTTAAGATACCAGTAAAGATCCTTACAAAAATGTTAAAATATGCATATAGCTGCTCCTGAATAATTCATATCTTATAGTAAGTCTCTAGATAATGTTACATTTGAACTGTGTATATTGGAAGCTGACTTGAAGGATTGTTTCGTCCGTGTAATTGACCAGCATCCCATGTGTATATAAGTATTGTATTTCCAGGAAACTATGCTGCCTTGAGCTTTATAGGTGGGTAGTTTGGGCCAACTGAATTATTCAAATGTTAAATTTATTTTTCTATGAGATGAATTACCATAATTACTTCATAGAATATTGAAAAAAAAATGCGATCACCTTTTGCTGATTTTTTTTCTCTTTCTATTAAACCAATGGATATGGATCACTACAAAGACTTACACAAGTTTGGAATATTTAATTTAAAATTTTAACAAGTTGTGCACCGATTTCTCTGAAGCTCATAAGTAATGCTCTCCTGTAAAGTTTTTACAAGCAATAAAACGACTGAAATTTCATGACTTGTAAACTGCATCTCTAATCTCAGATAATTCTTAAGATAACAATTTCCTTAACCATTTTCAGATTTCTGAACGTAGTTTTCTTATTTCTTCTTTTTTCCCAATCTATAAATATTATTGGGTGCCAGACACTTCCAAGTCGCAGGACTGTTGTTATACAATATATGAATAGCTTTAAACATGAATCAGATATACATATTTTCCCCTAGAGAGCAAAGATGAGATAAAGTGGACAGACATTTGAAAAAATACCTACTGTAAACCAAGTATGATTATATTGTTGTTTTTTAAAGAATAGATTATTGAATTTTTGAGAGAGAGGTAGGAAGAAGGAGAGAGAGAAACATTAATGTGAGAGTGAAACATCAATCAGGTGCCTCCTGCACACCTTCTGCTGGGTATCAAGCTTGCAGCCTGGGCATGTGTCCTGCCTGGGAATTGAAATGGCAACAATGCCCAACCAACTGGGCAGTACTGGCCAGGGCATGTATGATGTCTTCTGTTTTTAAATGTATAGTTTACTAATCTAACTCTCACAACATTGTAATGAGGTATCACTTTTATTAGTTGGCAATGAGCAAATTGAATTAACTAACAAGTACAAGTTTATACATTTGGTAGGAATGGAGCCAGAAGTTACTTCTAAAGTTTCCCCCTCTCCCCACCCCCAACTTCTGTGCCAAACTCTGTGGCCTGCAGTTAAATAGGACAGATGATGTAAATATAATATAAAATAGAAAATGTGAACTGCCAGAAGAGGAGTCCTGATAAAGTAATCTGAGAGGGTTACTGTTTTACTTTCCACACTGTACTCTTTGGAGGAAGGGAAAGGAACTTGACTTACAGCTTAGACTTTAGCATTAGTTTTAGCTCCCACTGGTTCACACTCAAGGTGAGTTTATTATAATGATGGCTGTTTTTAGAGTTGAAATGTTAAGCACCACCTGATTAAGATAAACATGGTGTAATTTTTGAGTTTACATAGCCATGTTGATATTGGATACTTCATCTTTAAAAAAACATTCATTTATTTAAAATTAACATTCTACTCCATTCTTCTAAAAGTAATTTCCAAACCATGACAGCTGTGTAGTATATATAGAGCCTTGGTTCCTTTTCACAGGATGATGACAACCGCAATTACAATTGCAGGTCACAACCCTCACACATACCCTTATAGCTGTAGAGATTATAAACCCATAAAGAAGCTACACATTTCCATTTTTATGGTATAAACCAATCTTTTTACTGTAAAAGTCTCCACGAAAGCCATAGGTAATCAACAGTTTCCTCTACTGTCAGTCAGCAATTGAACTTTTATAAGGATTTGAAGAGACTGTTCAAACCCACAGCTGTAACTGATCTAAACGGGTTGCTATTTCTCATTTCCTACTCTTCCCCTAAACATACAACATAGATTCATTGCATATTTGCTAAGAAGCTTGCTCTAGGCCAGGCTTTGGCAATACGTGGGGGCCAGACATCCAAGAAACAAGAGTTTTAGAGTAATGGATACATCAGGACGTGAGAAGGAGACTATGGCTCTAGGATCTGGCTGGTCTCAGGGAAGACAGATGCGTGTTCTCCAGACCTGATGGGAACACAGATTTGCTTCTGGCTCAGTTACGACCAAAATAACATTGTGTTATTATATAGTCATTAGGTGGTCTGTAGCTTAAAAGTCCCCTGGGAGACTGTATCTCATAATCAGGTGATGGAGCATAAGTGGTGTAGATAACATCTGGTAGATATGATACAGAAGTAATGGAAACCTCGTAGGAAAATAGCAGCAATAAGCATATTCCTATTTTTCAAACATCGTCATGAATATCCCTGAGACATGCCCAGAAATATTGGAAAGAGATGGGGAATTTGTCAGGGGCTAAGAGTACTCTATGAGCAAGAGTTGTATATAACAATAATGATAATATGAATTTATTTGCATACTAATAAAGACCTGAACCACAGTTTGATCCCAAGTTGTAGTTAAGAGTTTCTTTGATTTCTTGAATAGCTTTCCTGTTGCCTGCTATAAACTTCGTAAGGGGAGGGACCTTCCTTTAGACACTATTTCTAGCACAGAGTAGATATTCCTTATACATTTGCTAAGCCTCATGGTAACAGGTCTCTGTGAGGAATTCTCAGTCAAATGTTGCAGGCAATGGTAGAACAATGATAAAAACTATAACTCATTGAACCCAGTCTAAGTGCCAGATCCTGTGTTAGGTTTCACAAATGTTAACTGATTCAGTCCTCATAACTAGCTTGGGAAGGATATACTCTGGTTTTGAGTTCTGTTTCTGGAATTAATTTGCCACGAATGATAGTGACCTTGGGAAAGCTGCTTATTTTTCTGTGCTTCAGTATCACCATGCATTAAAAGGAAAGAGGGGGGTATTAGTACATATGTTCTAGGTTATGATGAGTCCACACTAAGCATTGTGCCCTTCACATGGTAAATGCCAAGGACGGTACTCATTTTCATCCTTTTTTTTTCCTTCTCTGTGTAACCTTGGCCTCAGAGAATAATACCTTTTTTTTTCTATACAGGACCATCCAAGTGATATTTACTTAGAAATGACCTGTTTTATTATTAATTGCTTTCTCTCTCTCTCTCTCTCTCTCTCCCTCCCTCCCTCCCTCCCTCTTTCTCCACATACACACACACACACACACACACACACACACACACACACACACACACACAGTATATATGTACTTTTTTCAGGTGTTTTTTTTTTAATAAGAGGGCTTTTTTAGTTTTTGGTCAGAACGAGTCTGCATCAGCTTGCTCTACATTGCTTTACATGTGACTTCTCATTTTCCATCTCCACCCAGCCTTGTATTTGGAGGCATCAAAGGTCACAGCAGAAAGCCATCCATCATTTTGACACCTTTTATGAGTTTACTGCTCCTGATGATGATTATAGGGAAGGCTGGTTAAAAGTGATAACTGCCAGAGGCACTTGATGTTCATAGTATTGAACGATGGAAATATGTTCAGGTTTGGGACAACAGAAAAAAAAATCGAAGAAAAAGATGAAGGGGTAATAAAATGCAAAGGCAACTCTAAAAGTTAGGTCCTGATGGAGAAATATTGAAAAAGTGATTTCAGGAAGAAATGAACCTAATTACATCTTGTCCCAAAGGTGGAAACCCATGGATTGTTTGTCTTCCTTGATGCCAACTTGTTCACATGAAATAATTCCAAGTCTACTGTCTTCATATTTTGTCCACATGACACCAAGCACCTGAAATCTGTCTAGTTCCAAATAAAGGTTATCATCACAAAGTGGAATCCATCTTTATTGAAGGGATGCTATTGTTGCTAAAATAAATGTAATGTGTTCACTGATCTTCATTATTATATCAAGAGTATGTTCTGCTGTTAAAAAAATGTGTAGTGAGTGTGGCCCAAGTATATCCAGTAATAATAACTAGCATTAATTGAGCACATTGTTTGTGCTCTGCCCTTAACTACATCTTCCCATGCTCTATTGTGGGAATCAATCAATAATATCACTGTGCTATGCCCAATGTCAGAATCAGTTGAGGTATGGTACACAGGACTAGGGCAGATAGAAAACAAAATACCATTTCTATTACTGATAAAGCTTAGTTGATAATACAGTTGATTATATTTACAGCCAAAAGGGATGGATAATGCTTCCATTCACTGTAAACAAACTTCTCTCTGTGACTGGATGGCATGGACAATCCAGGGACTCTCCCAAAAGTAGCAATGCCTGCCTCATTGTTTGTACAACATAGCAGACAACAGACCAGAATTTAAGTCTCCTGGAGAATAGATGATTCTGAAGAGAAGAAGAGACTGAATGAGGCAGGCTCATTTATGTCTCCAGGTTTTCTAATCAGATTGGACTCTCCTTTGTAAGGGAACATAAGCAAGGAGGCAGACACCAGCTGGAAGTGCATTTCCAGCGATTTACCCTCATTGATGGTAAATATTAATTTTCCTTCCCTCAGTGGAAACATAAGAAGGGAGACATAGATACACCCCCATCCCACACAAGCATCATATTATTACACAATTAATAAGTGAGAAAATAAGCTTAAGATGTGAAATGACTGTATTCCTTTCACAAAGCTAGCAGGTGGCAGAAGCAGACACCTACTAAGTTTTTCAGCTTCCTTGGAGGCTGGAAATAAAATGTTTATTTTAGCAATAATAGCACCCCTCAACTGTGAACTGCTTGCAAGTAGGAAATCATTTGGTAACATATATTTATAGAACACAGAAGAATCTTGAATGTTTATAACATTTAATGTGCAAATAATATTTATAAGATTAGAATTAATTCCGTTGTTTAATTAATACTAAATCTATTTTAAAAACAGAATAGACATACTCAAGTTTTATTTTTAATTTAAATTTTTAAAATGTTTTTTATTGATTTAAGAGAGAGGAAAAGATAAGGAGTGAGGGATAGAAACATCATTAATGAGAAAGGATCATGGATCAGTTGCCTTCTGCATGACCCTCAATGGGGATTGAGCCCACAATACAGGCACATGCCCTGACTAGGAAACAAACCATGACCTTCTGGTTCATGGGTCAACACTTAACCATTGAGACACATCTGCCAGGATTTAATTTAAATTTTTCCCAAATGGAAGAAGTTATTCAGGTAGATCAAGTAGAGACCAGTTTTCCAGGCAAAGAGAAAACATCTGCAAGTCATTGAAACACAAACAGTCATTCTATGCTCTAAGAATCACAAATCCTTCATGAGGCTGGTCCAGGGGTGCTTCTGTGTAGAGCTGCAAGGAGCTTGTGATTGGAGAGCTGCAAGTGCATCAAACTAGAATGAACTTGGCAGGCTGTGCTTAGAATCTTGAAATTCCTCCTGAAGGGTCCAGATTCCACAAAGATTTGAAAAAGAGTGTGGTGTTGCACTATTTATTGCTTAGAAATATCACTCAGACAGAAACATAGAGGGAGCATCCCAGTAGAAGGTGACTGAGGATGTGTTTTCAACATCACCTTGTGTGGTGCCTTTGGAACAGCTATAGGACTGCCTGGGCCATGCTCAGTCTCCGGCCTTTAATTCAATCACAGCAGTGTTGCTTCTGGTTATGCAGAATACTGGGTTTCAGGATTATACTTAATTTTTGAAAATTGGGGGTCATTTCTAGTCTAGGTGATGTTGTGTTTATTCTTTTAAAGGACCTATTTGATCTAAAACAAACAACTAGATAGCTTTCACATCTGTTTAATCTGTATCTATGGATTTGGCATATTTATATATTAAACTTTGCTGGACAAACCCATTCCCTCTTCTTCCTGGGCTTCCAGTTTGATGGTATTTCCCAGAATCCATGGCTTGTGAGTGGCTATGTGGCTGAGTTCTGTCAGGTATATACCACTTTCCGGTCCAGTCTACACAATCCTTTCACTCATGACTTGCTCTCTTCCTTCACCTGTTGGCTACACATCACTGTTCGGTGTGACCCTGGAAGCTAAGTAGTAAAAGTTGCAAATTCTCTGCGGACTTAGGTCCCCAAATAACTCCATGAGGCAGAGATGGAGCCTTGTGCCTATTGCCAATAATACTGTTTGTGAACTGTAAATAAGCCTCATATTGCGCTGCCACTCCTATCTCCGAGATTTCTGTTACAGCCACAAGCATCACCTTAAATGATACAATTCACTTGGAACACTTTTTCTGCAAAAACTCTACAGCAAATACCTACCGTATTTTTCGGACCATAAGACGCACTTTTTCCCCCCCAGAAGTGGGGGGGAAAAGTCCCTGCGTCTTATGGTCCAAATATAGCCTACACATATACTTTAAAAAAAAAGTTTTTTTACTTGCCCGGCTCTGTGTGGTCTGTGTGTGCTTGCCCGGCTCTAAAATGGTTCTAAATGCTGCTGTTTACTTTACAGGGTTGATTACGTGTGTTTATGACTGTGATGTTGGGTTTTAATGCACATAAAATATTTTAGGACACTATTTGTTTCAGAATCTTTTTTTCTTCATTTCCCTTCTCTAAAAACTGGTGCGTCTTATGGTCCGGAGCGTCTTATGGTCGGAAAAATACGGTACCTTATTATAAAACTTTGCACAGATTCTGATTAAAGTAAGGAAGAAGACAAGAATTCCTGCTACCACCCCTCATATTTAAGACTATATTTCAAGTCCTAACCAATAAAAAAGAACAAGAGATAAAAAGTATAAGGATTAAAAGAGACAAAAATGTCATTATGTACAGACAATATTTCTCTCAACTTAAAAACTCCAATATAAAAAATACACAAATTAACAGAGCCAGTGATACAGCTTAGCACCTTTTCTGGATCAATAGTTCTTCCCAGCTGCTGTGGCTCAGTGATTGAACTTTGATCTATGAACCAAGAGGTCCTTGTCAGGCACATGTTCAGGTTGAGGGCTTGATCCCTAGTGCAGGGCAGGCAAGAGGCAGTCAACAATGATTCTTGCTCATTGATGTTTCTATCTCTCTCTCCCTCTCCTTTCCTCTCTGAAATCAATAAAATTATATTAAACAAAAATTAGTAGTTCTGAATTCCAGTCCTGTGAAAGAATGCATTTTGTTGTTGTAAGCCATCCGTGTGTGGATGTTTGTTATAGCAACTCTAGAAAACTAATACATTTACCTTGTCATCCTATCAATTTCCTGAGAACCAGGGAAGGAGGAAGTTTCAGGTTTTGGCTAACACAGATGATATTGAGAAAATTCTCCTGCCATGCCAATCTTTAGACCCTCAAGGATATGAGGATGGTCAGGCACCCACCATGGAAAAATACAGCAATGAAAGAGATACAAGCCCATGTCTGACTTTAGACTTTTATTCTGCAAAGAGAGTGAACACAAGGTATGCAAGTACAAGGAAGAAAGGAGGAACTGAAGCATATCTTTTCTTCCCTTCAACTGCTAAGTATGTCAACTTAAGCCATTTCATTTCAAGACTTGGAAAACTTTAGTACTGTTTTATGCTATTGTTCCCTGGTTTAACTCATAACAGCAAAGGAGCTACATAAGTGGAAACTGTCAATCAACTATAAAACAGTCATGGGTCTCCATAGTAACCTTCAGTGTTCCAATAAATCCCCATGCATGTAAAAATGAGTAGTTGGTGAGAGGCATAACAAGAACCTACTGTGTCTCAATGAATTTTGTTTTTCCAACAAAAGTCTTCAAGATCAAATAGATGGAAGGAGGGTTTTCACTGAGCTGAACTCTAGGACCTCAAGGAGCAAGATGTAACACTGAGTTTTATGCTGACTCACACTGAGCATAAAAACCTAGCTTTTGTATACTGGATTGAAAATATTCCTTCAGTGATTTATAAACCGTGCAGGGGCACATTAAAAATCTTCTCTATAGTGTAAGCAGTATGGGATCTATTAAGAACTACAAACATATCAGTGTAAAAAGATGGCTAATCTTATCATTGAAGATCTCGGTTCAGAAGCCTGGTTTCCTATAAGAATTGCTTTGGACAAGTAGAAATTCATTTTCTACTTGTATGCATAGATATCTATAACCCATGGACACAAACAATAGTGTGGTGAAGGCCTGGAGTGGGGGTGGGTTAGATGGGCTCAATGGGGATAAAAGGGGAATATGTAAATGCTTTCAACAATAAAGATTTTTTAAAATATCTTTTATTGATTTTTACAGAGAGGAAGGGAGAGGGATAGAGAGTTAGAAACATCTATGAAAGAAAAACATCAATCAGCAGTCTTCTGCACACCCCCTACTAGGGATGTCCCCGCAACCAAGGTACATGCCCTTGACCAGAATCGAACCTGGGACCCTTCAGTCTGCAGGCTGACAGTCTATCCACTGAGCCAAACCGGTTAGGGCTCAACAATAAAGATTTAAAAAATTAACATTCCTATTCACTCTAGAGTTAGAGTAACAGAATCCCCACATGAAACCTGCCTATATTATTAATAAAGTCTGTGAAATGCTAATTGCATCCGGTGCAATTAGCATTGCCCGGATTTCCATGTGGCAATCACAAATTTAGAGAATTAAAGGCACTTTTGTAATATCGTGGAGTGGTCCTCCTACTCCCAACCCAGGCTTCCCAAGTCACGTAAGTAAGGCCGGGAAAGGACTCTGCAGCTTTTGACACTGTTGTATTCAGAGTACAAAGCGAGGTGTTTTGCTAGGCTATCTCATTAATCCTCACAGGAAGTCTATGAAAGAAGGAGTAGCATTAGCCTCATTATAGAGCTGAGGGAAATGAGACATAGCTCATGTAAATAATTAGAGCTGTGAAGTACAAGACAAGTAAGTGTTGGAGCTGGCATACAAATTCAAGTTTGTCAAACTGCACAGCACATGGCCTTTTTATAATAGCCTCCAAGTTCACAGCCAAAATAAGAGTTCTTCATATGAATGAAAATAGAACAAGAAAAAAAAAGTGTACTTCTATTGAATATGGACCTGGGGATGATCTTAGCAGTGTCTCAGTCAGTCCACCAGGGGATATTAAAGTTTAATAATGTCTAATTTTCATAAGACCAATATTGCAGAGAGTTTTCACATAAAACATCTTTTTAGATCTTTTCAACAAACTTCTATGCTGCATAGGGAGAGACTGTTAACTACATTCATAGATGAGGACAGAGTGTGTAGGGGGATAAAAAGAGACATTTTCAAGATTGCACTGACACTGAAAACCTTTTTAGTTGCTTCTGTTTTCCACTGGCACACAATACCTCCTCTTTCTCTGAGGAAGCCATAACCTTCACTGTTTACTCCAACCTCATCAAGTATGGAATCTTATTTCCAAAAGCCAAAATAATGGTGGAAAAAGCTAAAAACACCAGTGTATTAAGGACTTAGGAATGAAGTCCAGACTGAGATTGGAGCTGCAGCTTTGCCATGCACCAACTATATGAAAGGCTCAGCTTTACTTCCTGTAAAATCAACATACAACTAACATTCCATATAGTAGAGAGTTTGGGAAAGTATATGAATCACCCACCCCAGTGCCCTGAAATCACTCACAACAAGTACTGGAAATAGCATAGTCATCACTACCAATGCTAACCTGGAGGTGCCCAAGACATGCCAACCAGCAAGGTAGCAGAAAGAAGATGTCCAGAATCCAGGGGGCACTGTTACACAGAACCCTTGGGAGAGAATGAGGCACACATGTTCTTTTCTTGGGGAGGCAGAGGTAATCTTCACTCCAGGGGGCTCCTTGTGGGAAGTATTGGGGTTTTGTAGGGACATTTGAAGATATTCTTTGAATACCTTTTGTGTTGTTATTTTTGTTTGTTTTCAAAAAATATATTTTATTGATCTTTTACAGAGAGGAAGGGAGAGAGATAGAGAGCTAGAAATGTCGATGAGAGAGAAACCAGCTGCCTCTTGCACACCCCCCACAGGAGATGTGCCCGCAACCAAGGTACATGCCCTTGACTGGAATCGAACCTGGGACCTTCCAGTACGCAGGCTGACGCTCTATCCACTGAACCAAACAGGTTTCAGCATGAATACCTTTTGTTTGGGGAGCCTTGAGTAACCATTTTCTGGGGCCAGCAATGCCTTTTGCTTTGCTTGTCACCTTGGACTCCACAGAGCTGTAATGGGGAGGAGAAAGCTAGTTTGAGTTGGCTGCCTAGGGTTAGTCCCAGCTTCTTTGCTTAAGAAGCCATCTATATATATAAAATGTTAGTCAACCAGCCAATTGGCCAATCGTCAGATAGTTATGCACACTGACTCCCAGGGGGAAGATGCTCAATGCAGGAGCTGCCGAGCTGTGATGACTTGGCAGTAGTGGTTCCTGGATGATGCACCCTGGAACTAGAGAGGACCCCAATTCAACCTTCCATCCTGGGTTATGACATTCATGGGGCACTGTTGGCCCTGAATCTGGTTTACTGCACATTTGTGTTTGTGTTCCACACCCTGTACAACAGCAATCTTGCAGAGTGCCCTCTCGCACTCTGGAACCCCTTGGATGAGTCAGTTTTGGCCTGATCCTCGCAGGCCAGGATGAGGGACCCCACCTGCTGGAGGGACTTTATCCACAGATGCCCTTGGAGCCACAGTGCTGCCTCAAGTGTGTCTGGCTGGGGAAGGGCCTTGGGAGGTTGGCTCCAAGGTGTGTCTGGCCTGTCTTGCCCAGTCCTGCCCCACCGGGGACTGCCTGCATTAGTCCCCGCACTGGAGCCAGCGCTGTGAGCTGGAAGACCTGACTGTGTTTTTTTTCTTTTTTTTTTCTTCCCCCCCCTCCACACCCCCCCATCTCACTCTGCAAATGCCCTTCAAGCTGCGGCACCACCCCAGGAATTCTAATTAATTTCCTTTCAATGTGCAGGAATCTGGCTGGTACATGACATGCACCGGCAATTTAAAAATAAACATTGACTCACGCATGCACAATACTTATAAAGCTCTCAATGGCGCCAATTGCACATGTGTGTTTTGATCTGTCATTGTTGATCTGAATTTGGTTGTTTTTGTTGACATTCTGAAGCTGAAAGAAAACAGCGTCATCAACAGAATATGTCTGAAAACCAACTATTAGCACAATGTACCTCTGAAGGCAAAATATTAATCAGTTTATATGTTATTTTCATACACATTTTACTAATTTTATTTAATCTCTGACACTCCTATTATAGAGAAAGGGTAAATAGTGATATTAAAATATTTTCTTCTAATTAATTTCCTTTTAGTGTGCACGAATCCATGCACCGGACCACTAGTTGGTAAATGAGATCTTCAGCTTTCCTTCCAGTGGTCAGCTTGATTAACCAGGGTAAGCAAGGACTTCAGGCAATAGCTCCACCTAGGAAAACAATGATGCAATTGTCTCAAAGAACTTGATTTTCTCAGGGTTTGGGGGCAGAGGCCCGGGCACAGATAACAAACAAACAAGTAAGCACCTTTGTTCTGTGCCTATTTTGGACCAAGGATATGCTTTTAATAATTTATATTTTAATTTTGACCCAGCTAAACAGGTTAAAGAATTTTCAATGAATAATAATTGTTATCATATTAAAAATCCACATCTAATTGGTTCTGAAGCAACTATGTTTACCAGGCTTCCTAATATTTTCTATGTCATGTGACTGTTGTAAAGTGTCATTTGCCTTAAAACTGAAATATAATATACGGAGAAAGAAAGATGTTTTAAGCAGTGTGTCTACACCTAAAATGAAGGATTACTTATTCTTATTATTCAAGGATGAAATTATTGTGCTTCCTTCCCATTTCTATCTCTTCTTAATTGCCCTCTGAAGACCTTCCCAGGGGCTGTGAATTGGACTCCTCCCACCTTTACCCTCTCATGGTCCCTGGGGATGCTAAAGCAATGAGACAAAGTCAACATGAACAACAATAAACAAAAAAGCCACCTGTTTTGATGGATCCCTCCCTTTATTCATTCTCACACAACTCCTTCTCCTTACAATTGCTTTACAATGCACTGCAGCTACAACTCACTGCCACAGCAAAATTAGTAAGGACGCCATGAGTTTCAGACACAAAGGCATCTAATCCTCACAGCATCCCAGAGCCATTATGGTGGCAATGACAGAATATATAAAAGGAAAAATTAGCATAGCTCTTCACTAGTCATCAGAAGGAAAGCTCATGTCCCAGGCATAGGGCAGAGGCTGTTTTCAATATTTAAATGGCTTGTAGCTCTCCACCTCAAGATTTCAAAGTGTTGTGACCTGGAGCTTTGAATTTAGCATAATTCCAACAATTCAGGTGCATTGAGGAGTAATTGAAAATTCTCCACAAGAGGATAAGCAGTGGTTCTCTTTATAAGATTATGTATTTCCTAATTGTACTCCGGCTTTCTCTGCACGTCACCTTTTCTTATCACTCCCTTTTCCTTCTCTCCTTTCTAAATATGCTTGATATTCAAAGGAAGAAACAAAAATCTGGGTGTATTTAAAATTGGCTTTAGTGCTTGCATGCCTTGTATTTAAGACATTAAAATCAGCAAATTAGATAGATGCCTGCCAGCCAAAGCAATTACTTCTACCCATTACACTTCAAGGCCAAATTATTTTACTTCTTGAAACAGTTTCTTTTAATTGTTTCATGCTTTGCACAGTGACATTAGACCCAGAGAGTCACTTTTATTGACAATGGTTTGAATTATGGGTTGTTGACTGTCTTTTTGGCAATTTTATTTTTTGCTCTATTCTTTAATGTTTTTATTTGTAATTTAATACCAGCAAAGAGAGGAAATTAAGAGATGTCAGATAAAGAAGTGCTGACTACTTCTCAATGTTTATTAGTATGAAAAACTAGGATGATACATCTTACTTTTCACCAGAGAAGGACCATGGTTTGAAACAAATGCATGGTTTCTGGTATGACTGAAATAGACACAGTAATTTAGCATATTAATTTACAGCAACACTACACTAACTTGCAAAAAGTGCAATGCATATACCAGTATATATACTATATATATATATATATATATATATATATATATATATATATATATACACATATATATATGTGTGTGTGTGTGTGTGTGTGTGTGTGTGTGTGTGTGTATGTGTATACATATGAAGCTCTGAAAACAATGAAGCACTGATAGGAAATGAATATTAAATATGCACTTCCTCCTTCAATTTGCTTTTACATTTTGCCTTTAAGTTACCTGGACATTGTAAATACCAGTAAATAATAAAGTATTCTTCAAATATCATATATTGAGATGTATTAACTAACTCCAAACATCCAAGGGAACCAAGGAAACAAATAAAGTTAAGGTTTTATAAGTATATCTCCGAGTGAAAACTGGCTCACAGCAGTCAGAGACATAAGGACATATGTCTATTAAACCTCTCTTCCTGCTGTCCAGCTATACTATTTATTACAAGCAATCTGGGGCCCAGGTGAGTGAATACTGGGGATTAAAATGAAAGAATTAAATCCAAATCTGAATCAATTAGAATAAATTAAAGTCTAAGGAATGTAGAGGAACTTTTGGTGACCAGATGACCAGAATTTAAAAGAAACAGAAAAAACTCTAAGTGTGGGGATTGCATTATAATCCAGACAGCAAGAGCTCTGCTGGGCTTTATAACAGAACGTGCAAAACAAGCAGAAAATACTAGTTCACCCTGACAGCTACTAGAGAGGTGTCCAAAAAAAACTATGACGTGTCAACATATATTCACCTTTTAGCAAAGTTGTAAAGCAAGAGGGAGCTATTATGAAAGACTGTCACAATAGGAAGCATCAGGGACTGGAGTGTTTGTCACTCGGCCAGGCTACTCTTACTAAATGGCAGGTACAGAAGAGTCTCAGGCCTGTCTGGGAGGAAACAGCTTATAAAGATGCTGAACAAGCAGAGTTTTCATTGCTGGGAGTAAACAGATAAAATTCAAGGCCATCTGTTGAACAGTATATATTAATGCCTCTGGGGCATAAATAAATGACAGGAGGCCAGGCTAACCTGAGAAAGTTATGGCAGAGGTAAGAAGGAAGAAGAATTGCCTTTTGCTGTTGGGTATCAATGAGGAACAATATATATTTTTTTCTAATTTCACAGAAGAAGGCAAGAAGTTTGACCTCCTAGATGGTCCATGCCTCTATAGAGAATACAATACTCAGGGAAATACTTTTTACTAATTAAAAATGATTAAATTTACTGGGGTTATATTGGTTAATAAAATTATATAGGTTTCAGATATACAATTCTATACTGCATCATCTGTACACTGCAATGTGTGTTCACTACCCAAAGGGCAGTCTCCTGTCATAATATATATATATACACACACACTAATAAAAGAGAAACATGCAAATTAACCATCACTTCACCATACCAAGAAGTCACATCCACCAGCCAATCAGGCGTGGGTATGCAAATTAACCCAACCAAGATGTTGGTTCAGCCATGTGGCTGGCTTGGGTTGCCCCAGCTATGGAGGAAGCCAAGCTTTCCACCAGCCCTAGTAGGCTCTGGCCTCCGTTCAAGGCTACAAAGTTTCAATTATAGAAGATAAATAAATCCTAGATACTTGCTTCTAGCTGGCCCTGGCCTCTGCTCAAGGAGGCACTGAAATAAAAAAAGACAAAGAAAAAAGGAGGGGCTGGGACCTTGGAACACAGGGGAGTGATCAAGCCAGGATGGGAAGGCAGGGGCCATTGGGGGTAAGCAGACCAGCAGGCAGGCCAGTTGGGGGTGAGCAGGCCATCAGTGGGGGTCAGTTGGAGGTGATCAGGATGGGGGGGGTGCAGTTTGGAGTGAGCAGGCCAGCAGGGGTGCAGTTGTGGTTGAGCAGGCTAGTGGAGAGGGAAGGTGAGAGTGAGCAGGCCAGAAGGGGGGGAAGTTGGGGGTGAGCAGGCTGGCATGGGGTGTAGTTGGGGGTGATCTGGCTGGTGGGGGGCCATTTGGGGGCGAGCAGGTTGGCAGCAGGGGATAGTTGGGGGAGAGCAGGCCGGCAGGCAGAGTGGTTAGGGGCAATCAGGCAGGCAGGCAGGTAGGCAGGTGAGAGGCTAGAGCCAGCAGTCCCGGACTATGAGAGGGATATTGCTGGTTTATGCCTGATCCTTGTAAACCAGCAATAGGATATCCTTTGAGGGGTCCCAGATTGGAGAGGGTGCAGGCTGGGCTGAGGAATAACACCCCTACCCCCGGTGCATGAATTTAGTGCACCAGGCCCCACTAGTGTGTGTGTGTGTGTGTATAAAACTCAGCCATAAGAAAAGATGAAATACTGCCCTTTGCAACAATATGGATAGATCTGGGGAATATCATGCTAAGTAAAATAAGTTAGATGGAAAATATGAAGAACCGTATGATTCAACTCTTTCACTCATATGTGAGATAACAACAAATAAACAAGACAAAAACTCCCAGACACAAACAAGAGCATGGGGTTACCAGAAGGGAAGAAAAGTGGGCAGGCAGAGGTAAAGGGGAAATACTCTTTAGAGTCTGTCTCTGATTTAGGGTTTCATGAGATTGACAACAGCCTCTCTTCTCTGAAGGACGAAGCTAGAAGGGAGTCCATACATACCCTGCCAGTGAGCTGCTCGCAGGCTATTCCCTTTACCTACAACTATAGAATATGAGTCGTAAAACTTGATGTAACCTTTCCCTGAAGAGCTTGCTAGAATGCCAATTTTTAGGCCAGGATGAGGACCAATAAGTTACATTTTGGCAGGTACCACAGGAGATTCTGACTTGGTCCTAGGAACCCACCATATTGCCATTGAGAAATCCCGGGGAGCTCTGAGGCTCAATTTCCCAACCACCTGAGGGAGTCCCTGTTTGGGACTCTATCCATCAGGTACTCTCAGTTTCTTATCTCACCTTCCTTCCCAGGTGGAGCTGTTGCAATGCTAGCTTAGGTATGTTCAAGTCTTTCATGTGGTATTTCTGCTTCTTATTTTTGGACTCAATAATATGAAAGCCAGCCCCCCCCCCCCGCCAGGACCCAATTCTTTGTGCTAGTACTCTGGCTGGTTTGCCAAAGAAGCCTGCTCAATTATGAGAATTCAGACATTATTCTGGACTATGGGTGTCAGATCTCTAAGGCTACTATCATCCTCTTTCTACTTAGACTTTACCCAACATACTTTATAGCTTCCTCTGGTAATGACCTCTTACTACATCAAGTGCTGTGACCAACATATTGACAAAATTTTTTCTATTTTCATTAAGTCTCTGGTAATGTTCAAGTGCCATGCATATCTCAATGTAATGCATCCCTACATATCAGAAAACACTTTGTTTCTCTAGTGGCTTACAGTTTCTAGTTCAGCAATGAGTCTTTTTGTCTAGCTCCATTTCAAAAGTCTGAAGAAAGTTTAGTATTGGACAAATATATATCATGTAGTCATTTATAGGAAGAGGAAGAATAATTTTTAATCAGGCAAGAAAGGTAGCAGAGATATCATTGTGAGGGGATCACAATCGTAGGGGCCATATGATAATTCCCAAGAAAACTCATAGCGGTGTCTCTGGTTAGATTGGGTGATTCTTATGTTTGATGCTTCCTTTTCTTCTGTGTCACTTACATTGGATAAACTTGAGTTTGTAGTTTAGCAGTTAAACCTTCAGGGGAAAGCTAGATATTTCTCATTTTTTTTTCTTTCTAGATTAAGACTAAAAAGTCAGTAATTGAATACCTACAATTCAATTTGTGGCAGGCAGTTTGCTACAGATTGTGTAGATAATCTCACTTAATTCTCACATTCAATGAGAACAATGTTTTTCACAATTTAGGGGGAAAAAAACCGGCTGAGAGATTGAATAACTTGCCAAGGGTCACACAGCTGATAAGTAATGAATCTAAGACATGGATTCAGTTCTTCTTGATTCCAAGTTTAATGCTCTTTCCACTCTTCTACAGTTGTTTTCTGTGTTTAAGACAACCACTCAAGCATAACTCCAATAATATGAAGTTATACCCAAGCCATTCAGTGCATGGGCAGCTTTTCATCTTAGTTACACTACATTTTCTTTATACCTGTCCTGATACACAAAAGATTCCTGTAAGTCTCCATAAGTAACATTTTAGCTGTTCTCATTCTTCAGTATTCCACTAAATTTCTTATCTCCTTGAACACTGAACAAGCTCCTCTGAAACCATAAGGATTTTTTTTTTATCCTTTTCTCATTCATTTCCCAAATAATTTTTGAGTATCTACTATGACCTTGCCTTCATCGCTTACATTCAATTGGCACTGCATTTCTTTCTTTAAAAAAATGTTCTAGAGAGGAAAGGAAGGGAGAGGAGAGAGAGATAGAAACATTGATGAGAAAAACGTTGATTGGTTGCTTCCTGCACGTGCCCTACTGGGGATTGAGCTTGCAACCCAGGCATGTGCCCTGATTGGAAATCGAACCAGTGACTTCTTGGTACATGGGATATGCTCAGTCAACTAAGTCACACCAGCCAGGCCATTTCTTTCTTTTTGAAAATATCTAAGTGTCTCACTTTTTGATGTGAGTACTTGATTTGACTTTTCCATTTAGTTCCTAGATCATTTCTGCGGATAGCTCTGTCCTAGATTAGTGCAGTATCCTTGGCCAGTATCCCTATTATGAAGATACCTCAGGCACTGTGGCCACCATCCTCCATCAAATGCCTCTGTCAATTTAGATGTTCAATGTATATACCACCTCTTTTGGAAAGCCTTAGTTTGTCTTCCAGGAATAAACTTGTTATTTGAAAGCACTTCACTCAAAAGTATAAAACAGACTTTAAAAAGACTACTTTGAAAGAAATTTAGCAAATGGTTATATTATGCAAATCATAAACATAAACCTACTCAACAAATGAAAACCAAAAATTCCTAATAAAATTTAAATGCCTTCTTATGGCTTCAGATAAATATTTCAGTGGTGGCCCTATAGATGGACTAAAACATTGCAATATTCCAAACTACATAATACAGTTGAAAAATATGTGCTCTGGAGACCTTTTGATGACTCAAGGAGTGACAGTATCGGTATAAATGGCATTGACACTGAAGATGACTATGAGAATGGAAAATAAACAACATTTAAAATTAACATATATCACATGTTCGGTACATTAAATATATTAGAAACAGGTACATAGGTAAATTGGTAAATGCCACATAATACTAAATGTTTGAATATTTCACTTACATTCATTCACTCATTTTATGTTTGAGTTGGCCAAAAAATTTGCTTTCATTTTAGTTTTTGTATTTTCCTATATAAATATTAGCATATTTCCATATACTAGGTGATGCCTTTTATTTGGATACAGAAGGACTTTTGGAGTGTTAGAAAAAAGTTCTCATAGTCCTTGCTCTCCCTTTGTTGCAGGATAATATAATGATGAGAGACAAAAACAGGATTAACGATCTAGTGTGTGTGGTAAGCACTTTATGTCCATGATTTCATTTTACTTTCACAGCCACCCAATGAATTAGGTACTTTAATTATCCATATTTCATAGAGAAGGAAATTAAAACAGAACACATGACCTGTTGTAGGGCCCATCCCTAGCACATGAAGAGATAAGACTGGGACCCATGTCTTTCTGACCGTGGAACTGAAGATTTTCGCTATTGTACTGTATGGCTATGTCATTCATGAAACTAAGTCTGAAAAGTGCAATCAACATAAGTATTTTGAAAATCTGACCTTAAAATCACATTTGTGAATCCATAATGTTTTGGATTGTCCAGCAAATTTCAAGTTGACTAAATATCCTATTAGTGTCAGAAATTTTCTTGGCATTTAAAGCAACCCCTCTTGTATCACTAGGCTTTCTCACTCACAAACTTACTTTAGCCATCCATTGAAAATTTAGATGCTAATAACCAACATGTTCTTCTAATAGAGCAATGGGTATGAGTCTTCAAGGACGTATCAAAAATACTTAGCCATCTGGAACCAATACTTACGGTAGCAAATCCCTTTCCACAAAGATACATAATATGGATTAGCTCTTTCACTTGCCAAATGTTATATCCTAACATAAAAAAGATGCAGTATCCCAAACAGAATTGTGCCTGATAATTGCCAATGTCTTAATTTATTGGCAGATTGTATTCATTAACCAGTTCTCTCAATTATCTACAGCATGTTTATTTTTAATAGAGAGAAAGGGTTAACCAGACATGCTACTAGGTTTCTTTTGCTCTAAGCAAAGCTCCTCTAATTTTGGTCTCCCCTGCAGCAATCTGCTACCTGTTTCTGTAAATGAAAGAAGAATTGAGGGCTTTAAAAATAGATTTCCAGCAAACTCTAGCTCACATTTCCAACATTAATGAAACTGTAAAGAAAAGGATTTCAAACATGGGACTCAGAGATCTTGTACAATATATTCTCAACTAAAGAATATGGAAAAAAATAAACATCAAATCTGAGTTCCAGAAAATTCTGCCCAAGTATCTGAGCAAACAGGATGCAGCACCATTCTGCATAATATTATTGTGTTAGATCTATTGTCATGAAATTCTACAGAGCATACTACACTTTTCTTCATAACCAGGATGCTTATATTTCGATGTGGCAATCATTTAGCATGTAATTATAAATCTTAGTATATTAGAATACTTGGACACAGTTAATCTCTTTTCCACCTTTGGAGTCTATTTGGGGACCAGAGAGGGAGGGGAAAGAACAAGTTTGCAGTGATTTGGGTGAAGGTTTGTATTGTGTGTTGGGAAATGATAGTCACATCTCATGGTTGAATAAGCACTCATTTTCTGTGACTAATCATCAGCTGGGGTTTGTGTCTGGGTTTCATTATGCCTCTGATGCCCTGAATTGGAGGTTTTACATTTGTAAATGCAGTGCTGCTATGTCCTACATTAAGGATACAAGAGAATAAATTACTTCATTTGTTTTACTAAAGAACCACTGTACAAGATGTCATTATTATCTTCATCAGAAGATATAGGGAATAATTAAGAAGAGAAACAATTTCCCAAGAGCCTATATTGGGAGAAATATAACAATGATGTTGGCTATTGATTTTTCACCAGGATCACACACCTTCCAATCTATTGAACTAGGAAGTGCTTGAAAGAGCCCTGGGCTTATGTTCAACTCCTGATACTATGATTGCTGGCTCATGGCAACCTTTCTAAGTTGGGCTCTTCATCTGTAATAGAAAACAGTGATGTCTCTACCAAATGGTTTGCATAGAAATTAAATGAGGTAGCTTGGGAAAGTGTCCTTGCACAAGGCAGGCACTCAAGCCTTGTTGAATTTAATTCTATGAAAACTCAAGGTTTGCAAACTGTACCTTGCTAGACATACCCTTGCCAAAGTATAAATATGCAAAGCGCAATGTGTCCTGTTTGGTTAACAAACAGGTTTCCCAGGAAAAGTTGTCAATAGCCCAGAAGCATATTGAATGTATTCTCAGCATATCAGGAAGGAATTCCGTCATAGTAGGACTTTTGTGCCTTCTGTCTCTCATCTTCCCCCAAAAGTCTCTAGTTTAGAATTATAGTCTTAGGGACCAGAGCCACCTGCAGTAAACCTCATGAATGAAATTACACCAAGATGTTCAAGGAGCTGAAACAGGTTGGGCACAATGGATAGAGTGTCGTCCTGCAGAATCAAGGGTCCCGGGTTCGATTCCGGTCAAGGGCATGTACCTTGGTTTCGGGCACATCCCCAGTGGGGGATGTGCAGGAGGCAGCTGGTCGATGTTTCTCTCTCATCGATGTTTCTAACTCTCTATCCCTCTCCCTTCCTCTCTGTAAAAAGTCAATCATATATATTTTTTTTTTCAAAGAAAATAAAGATCTCTTTGGAAAATCACTTCACTTCCTACAACTAACTCTTCCCCAGCCCCACCCTCCCTATGCAGGCTCTACCTGACCTAAGGCAAGAAGGTCCTGGTTCCACTTGTTGAGATCCCTGACTGCTCAGTGGACCATAGGGCAGAAACACAACACTAACTGGAACATGATAGGAAAGGCAGTCTTCCAGGTTAGCATGCCAGTGAGAATAAATCCTCTTGCCATCAATGATTGACACCAGTTGTGATTATAGTTATGCCAAGGTTCAGGGTACTGAAAACAAGCATTTCCCAGAGTAGTTTACAGACATTTGTATTTGAAAGGTGATCAGCTTCGATTCTTAGCTTGAGTCTTGCTTCATATTGTACCCTAACAAAGACTTGTGTGCACATTGTTTCTCTGGACACTGATCCCAGGAAGCAGAAGTGAGGATGTGGAATGGTGAGACCAGAAATGTGGAGATCATGGCAAAAGGATCTGCAGTGAGCAGGTTACCATGCTAGGCTCCATCCCACTGGGCACCTCTGAGGAAATGGGCAGGACGTATTTCAGAATTGTCTCACCAAGAGTGAAGGAAGCAGGAAACGGTATTTATCCACCACCTGCAATTCAGTTGATGATGGTTGTCTTTGGGGGTAGCATTCAATCCAGCATTTTTAAGGCTGCCATGACTTGGTATTACAAACTCCTAGGAAGCTAGAGAAGACTTCAGGGATGACAAGTAAGGAGATATTGTGTACTTGCCCAGTTACAGTGGCTCAGTGGTTGAGTGTTGACTTATGAACCAGGAAGTCATGATTCAATTCCCAGGGCTTGCAGGAGGCATCTGATCAATAATTCCTTCATCATTGATGTTTCTCTCTCCTTCTACCTTCCTCTCTAAAATCAACAATGATTTTTTTTTTAAAGAGAGAAAGAGATGTGTGCTTCAGGTGAAAAGTGGCCACAGTGCATGAGGACTTCTCACCACAGATGCAGGTGAACACACTGAGGGCCAAAGGCATATGTCTGCTGCAAACTCTGTATTTCAAAATATTTGAAGCAAACTGATCACATATGTCCCCATGATAATGTGTGTATGTATGTATACTCGTGCATTTAGCTATACATATGCTTATATAGGGTGTGAAGAAAGTAGGTTTACAGTTGTGAATACTCAAAACACAGAGTTTATTCTTGTATTATCATTTATTAATTATTGCATTATTTCCCATATGGACAACTGTAAACCTATTTCCCCCCAATCTGTGTATGTATATATGCATTTTAATCATTGATAAGCATAGCTAAATAATATGGAAGAGGTTTATGCCTCTTTTCCCTCTTAGTCTACTTAATCCCCACTCATTCTTCACACCTCTACTCAATTGTCTCTTATTCAGAGAAGTCTTTCCTCATCCTTATAACTAGGTGGAATTTATATTTATTCGGCATTCATAGAAAAATTATTTTTTACAGTACTGGCACTAATTAGAATTGTACTTTCATAATGAGTCACATAATAATTTAACAATTTTATCTCCCAGTAGACTCTCAGCACCCTGAATTCAGGAACCAGTGCCTAGCAAGGGTCCTCACCTTAGAACGTACTAAGTGAATCCATAGTGAATGGATGAACCTTTTAAAGACAACATAACATGTACAAGAATAAGGATCTGTAAGCAATTATAAAATGATGTGATTAAGTGCCCTAATGATAATTACAAATTTCTGTGGGAGCATAGTGGCAAGAGAGACAAATTCTTTTTAGCATGAAAAAGGATATTATTACCAGAGTGGTTATCCAAGGGGAAGTAAAATTGGAACAGGACAAAAAGGTGTCTAGAAGGAGGGAGAAATATGTTTTAGAAGAAAATCAAGAAGGGATTTACCCTATACTACACTAATGACCATGCCAGTTTCATTAAACATATTTTATATATTTTTGCACATAAAATATGTATGTGTGTGTGTATTCATACATTCATATGTTATTGTGTCAAAAGAAATCTTGACTCATGTGCAGTTTGTAAATGACATCAGAACTCTGATGACCACCTTTGAAGTGACTGCCATGCAGTTTTGACCAATCCCATTAGAACATTATTTGGGGGCTGAAATTCACAAATCATTCGTGCATTGGAGATCATTGTTTAATTATGAAAAGGAGCCTATTCAATACCTTCCTTTCTTTGTAGCTGTCAAGCATCTTTGAAAAGCATTTTCAATATGATTTAATAATTGGATTAGGCTATTAGCTTATTTGGTAGAAATGCATGAAAAAAATAAATTGGGATACCTTTTTGGGGGATTTCTGCCCTGTTTAATTTTCCAAATTACTAGTGAAGCAAGAGAAAGCTTAATATGGTCCCCCCAAATGTGCAATTTTTGAAGAGACTAATGTTCAGTTCTGGCAATCTTGAGTAGTTACATCAAAGGAGGAAGAAATCCTCACACTCAGTCATCCCGTTGCCTTGGTGACTGGTATTGCAAGTTTCAACATGGATGGTTGACAATAGAGTAGATCCTTGGGTGAAATATAGTACTGATACGATTGCCTTGCCTGGGATATGAATTGAAGACTAGGAGAGAATAGATGGGCACTGAAAAGGGAAGGAGACTACGCTTTGTTGAACTCATACTCTGTGTCTGGCATAGAGCCCATTCTCTAATATAATCTTTACAACCTTCCACCTCTGGATGGTAAAATGTTATAGCTCAGGCCTATGACTACAGGATGGCTAAATGGTTTGACTATGTAACCCAGTAGATTTTCTATCAAGGCATTCAGAATACACCTGCAATATAAATAAAAGACAGCGATTTTTTTTTTTTTTCATGTAAGGGCAGCTTAAGACATTCCCCTACTTTGTCTTTTTTTTTTTTTTTTTTTTTTTTTTTTTTTTTTTTTTTTTTTTTTTTTTTTTTTTTTTTTTTACCAGATTATTTCTCTTAGGGAAATTTTAGGGTTTGTCCTGCCTGGAGAGGGTAAAATATACTAGAAATACAAAGCAACATGCTAGAAAGTAGCAGAGCTGAGATTCAGACCCAGGTCTTGCTCTGAAGACCATCTCTTTGTCTACTGCTTTGGGCATGCTGACGTTATCGCCAGCACATTTTACCACCTGAGTATGATAACCACTTACCTTTTGCTCACACAGCCATCTGTGCCAGCCTGAAGGTTTTATTTTGACTACTAAGGGTAACTCAGTGGGTTCAAAACTAGTCTTACTTGCATGACATTTTAAATTATATAACATGATTGCTTATAGGAAATATTCCTTTTTTTATAGATTTATGATTCCTGCTGTGTCATGCAATTAAAAGTCCCAGAAAAGCATTCTCAGCATGTCAAGCTCCCGAGGTTGATTTATAGGATTATAGCTTTTCTCCTTTGTGATTCAATTAAAGCATTTTACATTGGGCTATTATAGGGTTTAGACTCTGATCATAATTTGGCTGCTGAACTATTAGATTAGCATGTGACCTGATTATAAATAAACTGAATTTCTTATTTGCAAGAGACCATAATTAAAGCCATAGTCAAAATGGTACAAGAAGCAGTTAAGTAAAGAACTATGATAGACTCTGATGACAAAGTAGGTAATATGTGATTGAGTGTTGGGATCTATTAAAAAGTTAAATATAAAAAGGAGACCTGGGGAAACATGCTTTGAATTATAATGCAGGGTTGATTTTTTTCTCAACTTTATAGACATATACTTAATATACAAATTTCCTCCAAAATATTTTTTTGTTCACTCCCCCATCCCCATCTGCCAAGGATTGCATTATTTACCAGGTCGGTGATGTGAGAAAAAAAAATTATCTTGTATGAGAACTAAGAGAATTCTGATGTCAAATTCCCTGAGATCTGAGCCCAGTCTAGCATTATCTAGAAAGTTCTATTCATTGTGTGACCAGGTATAAAATCCCCACATAAAAGGTAATGAATGTTTGTTTGTTTGTTTTTGCAAATAGACAGATAATAGTTTCAGACATATCAAAAGAGAAAAAGGAAAGGGAATCACTGGCATTGCCATCTGAGCTTGGATGGTGGTTATTTCTGGAAGAAATATATTTTCTTTTGTCTTGATGTTTAGTTTTATTTTTTTTTATATTTGGTGATGAAGAGAGTTAAACCTAAATTGAATGATGTCGACTGGGCATTAAGAAATAGCATCTACTCTTCAGCAGAGGAAGAGGGAAAAGGCAATTGAGCATGAAGACCAAATAAATCTTTAAAAGATGCAATAAAAGAAGGATAACTTAGAGATGATATGTTTGCCCCAGCCCATAGAGGTGTCAAGTTTGCACCTGTGGAGATGGATAAGTGTCTGCTTGATAGAGAAATGTAATTTTGAAAGAATAGTGGACTGGACCATTTACAGAAGCAACAAATGAGTGATCTATTGATAAAGTTCACTTGACACTCCTCTGTCTTTGAAGATGCTATTAGACTGAATGCATTTCCATCAGGAGAGAGTAGGGCCTCATTTTCCCCTCACCTGGGCCAATGTAATCACCTCCTAACTGGTGTTTCTGACTCCTCCTCTTATTACCCTCTTCAATCTATTTATTTTTTTGTCACCAGCATAATCTTTATAAGACCCAAGTGTGAAGCCATTTCCACGCTTGAAAACCCTGCACAAACTCACCTTTAACTATAGAATAAAATCCAGATGGGCTTTCATGGTATAAAATGCTCTCTCTCTTCTGGCTCTCCATTTCCTCTCAGCCTCAACACCACCCCATGCCTCATCAACTATGTTCCAACCACACTAAATTATTTGAGACACTCTGTTTTGGCCCATGCTGTTTTTCACCTCCATACCTTCATAAAGTTCTCTCAGACTAGATATCTAACCTTATCTATGTTTCAGGCCCACTCTCCTAATGGTTTCTCCGATTCCCAATCCTGTTACTTTTCATTGATCTTTTACAGTTTTGCCAGATTATAGCCTCCAAACAATAGGATGTATATTACTTAGCCAAATTCATTGGTTTGTTTATGTACATATTGATTCATTTTCCTACGTTGGACTAGAATTCCAAGGTGGTATTATATCTTATTTATCTTTGATAGCTAACACATATCAAAGTTACAAGTGCTCCATGAAACTTTAAAAGCTTTAATTGCTAAAAACTGTGTGCAATATGTATTAACATACTTAGCTGAATCCAGTGAAGGGTGGGGAGTTTGAAACCTTTTATACAGATTTAAGTTTTCCCTCTTTTGTTAGGTCTAACTGTGACACTTAATACTTACCTAAAGATTTTTATAACAGAACTATTCACTCGATCCTGTTTCTAGTGAAACACTGCTGCAAAGAGATGTGTGTGTACAAGGGTGTTTCACATCCTGCAAAAGAGATTATTCCATTAGTATTGGAGAGGGTACAGTGGTCAAGAATAAGATGCTACACCTTTATTAAAATGAATAAACTGGATATATAAATATCACCATGGATAGAATGAGAAACAAAATGTTGACTAAAGAAGTACCAGAATTATAACACTAGAGGTCTGGTGCATGAAATGCGTGCACAGGTAGGGTCCCTAGGCCTGGCTGACAATCAGGGTTGATTTGTGGGGCAACTGGTGGGATGATGGAGGGGATCCCCGCTGGCACCCACCTTCACTGGCCTGGGGACTGCAGGCTGGGGACAGCTCCTGCATTGAGCGTTTGCCCCCTGGTGGTCAGTGTGTGTTATAGCAACTGGTCATTCTGCTGGTTGTTCTGCTGTTTGGTCAATTTGCATATCAGGCTTTCATTATGTAGAATCTTAGAAAACATGTATGTATCTATTATACACACACACACACACACACACACACACACACACACACTTACACTCACGTATATACTAGAGGCCCAGTGCATAAACATTTATGCATGGGGCTGGGGGGTCCCTCAGCTCAGCCTACACTCTTTCCAATCTGAGATCCCTCTCATAATTTGGAACCACTGTCTCCTAACTGCTCACCTGCTGCCCTGCCTGATGTCCCTAACTGCTCCCCTGCTGCCCTGATGGTTCTAAACTGCTCTCCTCTGTTGGCCTAATCCCCCTAAATGCCCTCCCCTGCCCGCCTGATCCCCCTAACTGCATATTTGTACTCCCCTCCTGGCCTGATCCCCCTAACAGCCTATCTGGTCTCTCCTCCTTGTCTGATCCCCCCAATTGCCTATCTGTACTTTCCTCATGGCCTGATACCCGTAACTTCCTATCTGCTCTCTCTTCTTTGTGTGCGCAGACGTGCTGAGACGCCCCAGCACAAGCATGCTGAGAGTTCTCTGCTGCAACCCTCTCCCTGACCTGATAGGTCGTTACATGAGAGCGTCCTGGGCAATTTGCATATTCATCTATTATTAGTATAGATAATGCATATGTATTGGAGAGGTTACAGTGGCCAAGAATAAGATTCTACACAATCATTAAAATGAGTAGACTCAATCTTTAAATATCACCATGGATAGAGTGAGAAACAAAATGTTGACCAAAAAAATATATATTCATATGTGTGTCTGTGTGTGGTGTGTGTATATATCCACTTACTAACTAACATTTATTTGTAACCCCAAATCAAAAATCAAATGTTCTCCTTGTTACTTGTGGACATGTACAGAGCATCATCCAGTCCCCTGACCTGCATGTTCCCAGCCAAGGTCAAACAAGGTAACACTCTGCCTCACATGTGTCAAACACAAGGCCCGCGGGCCAAATCCGTCCCGCCAGGCCTTGCAATGTGGCCCGCACCGCGCTGTCATCACTGCACTCCGCTGCGTTTCCATCACAATGACAGTTTATGACTGTTCAGTAAACCATTCGGCCGGTGATTTAGGCTGGATTTTAGATTTTGGCCCCTTCTCTGATTGAGTTTGACACCCCTACTCTGCCTGATTGTTTCTGCTCTCATCCTGTAAACATGTGTTCTTTCCACAATATATTCGGTACCATGTTTTGTTGTTGTTGTTGTTGTTGTTTTTTTTTGTTTGTTTTGTTTTTAAGTATTTATGCTTTTTCTTCTTGACTTTTTAAAATGGTCCTGCAGCACAACACTGACATGCTATCTCATGTTCCTAAGCAAAGGCTGCCAGGTGCCTCATGGAGAAAAAACATGTTATATGAGTTCTGCTCAGGGATAAATAATGGTGCTGCTTACTGTGTGCTTGATATTAATGAATTAAGAATATATATTAAACAAAATGCATTTAAACAGAAACACACATAAAACAAGGTTAGAGCTATTGATTGGTTGACAAAAATATTCAGCTCTTATGAGTTAGGCTCATGAGAAACTAACTGTGAATAATGAGGATCAGCTATATATAACAGTATTGATACACATTTCAAAACAATTCAAAATTAATTTATGGCACAAATGAATACAAATCTACCTGGGAATAATGTGAAAATTATTGGTTGGATATAAAGTACACTAATGACTTTATATAAAATGAGGGTATTTTTTGCTAATAATAAACAGGAAGCAAATTGGACTAGAGTGGGGAAAAATAACTTAAATTTTCAGGAAAGTTGCTCCAATTTTATTTTAAAAAAAGATTGTAGGACCCCCTCAGCCCATCCCCACCACTAAATGAATAAATAATGGTTGATTATTTTTGTTCCCATCTCCCCAGTTAGGACCCTCATATTTGTTTTGGCCTGGGCAAAAATGCTTGCAATCTGTCATATGAATTAGTCTTTTCATTATATTTCACGATATTGACCATCTTTAGTCTGACAGTCAGAAGCACACACATTTAATCCTACTGCATATTAGCCAAACCTCCTACAGCTTTCTGTACTACAGGAACGCCCACCACACATTGTGCATTGATCCTATGTCTTGCCTTACGCTCTCCACTCTCTGTGCTCCCGTGCCCTCTATCTGTAATTCTCTGTCTAATCTAATAATACTTGATTTTCAAAGCTTGCCACAGCCATCCCCTCCTGAATACACCACCTTGGCATTGCAGAAAGTACAAATGCTCACAAAACTTTTGCCTTATGTTCTTTTGTATCAATCGCATCCTTATATGAATTTTCTTTTTTTTTTAAACAAATTTTTTTATTGACTTCAAAGAGGGAGGGAGAGGGAGAGAGAAATAGAAACATCAATGATAAGAGAGAATCATTGATTGGCTGCCTCCTGTAAGCCACACTGGGGATCAAGCTTGCAATCTGGGCATGTGCCCTGATTGGGAATTAAACCATGACCTCCTGGTTCATAGGTCCATGCTCAACCATTGAGCCATGTGGATAAGGCTGAATTTTCTTATTTCTATAAGATGAAAAGGTCCTTAATGGCAAAGAACAGGGCTTTTTCAGCAAAACCTCTAATTTAATAGATATCTGCATTTCTGAAAACATCTACAGAAATTAAAATATGTGAATACTGAAATAAATGTTTACATGCTATGAGGCAATTCCATTCCTAGAAAGCTGAACATTTCTATACATTTCCAAAATGGTTTCTAACAATTTGGACATATTATTGGATAATATATTTGCTTATATTTTTATAAAAATATTTTATATTTTTCTTTCTTTTATAAATTAAAATATCTATATGTATAACTATCACATATATGTGATATTTATATATTCTATATAATAAAGAGGTAATATGCAAATGGTCATTATTATGTGATGCTTAATGACTGATCATCAGGAGGGCGGGGCATTGAGCTACAAGAGGAGAAGAGCTATAGGAGAGTGGGGCAGGGAGCTAAGTGCAGCTAAGAGCTACAGCGGAGTGGGCAGGGCGGCCAGCTGAGGCAAGCTGCAGAGAGCTACTCACACACGGACTCATGCCTAGGGCCACTAGTATATATACACTGAATGGCCAGATTATTATGATTTCTGAATGTATAATAACCTGGTCACTCAGTGTATATCCTATATAATAAAAGGCTAATATGCAAATTGTCCCATTGACCAGGAGTTTGACCAGAAGGCAGGCCAGCTAAGTGCCATGTTCCCTCCTCCTGCCCAGGCTTGCTGGACCCCACCTGAGCACAAATTCATGCACTGGGATACACACAGACACACACACACACACACACACACACACACACACACACACACACACACTGAGTGGTCTTGTGTTCAGAGATCATAATAATCTGACCACTCAGTGTATACTTAAATGAAGATAAAGATTTGCTGCTTTTGCTGTAGGTGGGATAAGAGTTTGTTTGGTAAGAAGATTGTTTTCTTATATCCTTCCTACCATCTTATTCCTTCTAAAGAATATTGGATTTATCATTTTTTTCCCTCTGTACTTCTTCACACATCTTTCATTAAGAGATCAAGAAGGAGTCTTCATCTTACCAGTGAGGTATGGCCACTCTATTGAAAATGGCAATATTGACCAGCCTGAATCTCTTGCACACTTTGTCCTATTTGCAATGGTCACAGGCCACAATTTGCCAGGTCCCTGGCTGGTAACAATTTGAAGTCTGTTTTGCAGACCCAACTTTTCCCAAGGGTGGGTTTTAATAGCTATATGAGGAGAGATAGTAGAAAGACTTGGTTTGTTTGTTTCATAAATAAGCCATATTCTCCAATCCTACCTTATTAAGATTGAGATACCTTGGATTTGAGAGATTATTGGGAATCTTGCCAGATCATTAATGAGGCTGACACTATACTATACATTCTTATTGAATTTTGGTCTGTTGTCAAGAGTTAGCATTCAAAAAGGGTAATACATGAGTATAAATCTGCCTCAACCCCCAACACTTACTCTTTATTCTCTTGGAAAGTGGCTAAAGGCTGGACTGTGAAATAAGTCAACCCTGAGTTCAAATTGCCACTCAGACACTAATTGATTCTATATCTCTATTTACGCATCTATTCATGGAGATATTAATTAGGTCTGTTTTACAGATTGTGAGGAACAGTGTTTTGTATATAGAGCCAAACCCACATCCTGCCAGTCTATCTCCCAGCTTTTCTCCACAGAGATAACTAACTACTCTTACCATAAACATCATTCTCTTTGTGTGTGTGTGTGTGTGTGTGTGTGTGTGTGTGTGTGTGTGTGCTTTCGATATATATGCATGTATGCATAAGTAATACATGCTTGGTGTATTTTAAAACTTTATATCAATGATATCATATTATTGCTATCATTTTGCAATTTGCTTTTTCACTAGACTTATACGTGCAAAATTTTCTGCTTTTTCCATATAGCTTACACTTTTAAAATGCAGAAAAGTGTTCCATTATAAATAAATCATAGTATGCTTACCCACTCCCTTGGTGAGAGAATTGTATCATCAACAATGCCTTGACTTTAAACAGTACTGTAACAAATATCCTGGACATATGCTCAAAAATGTCTCTAGGCAAAGCAGAAAGAAATAGAAGTACTTGATCCTAGAATATTCATGTACTCTTTTTGTAGGGATTGTTCTCCAAAGTGGTTGTACCAATTTATTTTCCCATTAGAAATGTATGACCTTCTCAATTTCCACTTGTTATTGCTAACTCTTGTAATTAGATATATTAATTTATAACAATACTGTCAATATAAAATTATAGGATGCAATTTTAGTCTGCACTTTCCCAATTAAGAAAAGCACTGGGAATATTTTCACTTCTTTCTTACAATTTCAACATTCTTTCTGTTTACATATATATTCCCTATTTATATATGTAACCAGTTTCTTTCTACTGGATCATTCAATTTTTAAAATGTTTTCTATTATATATTCTGTTTATAAATCATTTGTTAGTTGCATGCTTTACCCATATTGTCTCTCTGATGTTTTTGTCACACAGAAATGGTAATTGTAAATGTAGTCACAACCTTTCTTATGTGTTTTTGTATTTTTGTCATTATCAGAATCTATTAATTATCAAGCCCTCAATCCCATCTCTGTGTAATCTGCCACTAAGCTTACTTGCTTCTCTCTTTTATTTCTCTCTGGGTTCTTATCTATTTATATTCAGAGATTATGTTTCATTATTAATTCAGCCTTTCTGAACTATTAATGCCTAATAACCTAAGCCTCTCCTTATTCTTCAAAACAGTCTTGGTGATTTTTGACCCTTTACAATTTTATATATTTTAGGATTAACTTGTTGAATTGTATTTAAACACAGTTCTATTAGGATTATTATCTCAATTGCTTCTTTATTCACAGATTAATTTGAAGTCAAAATACATCTTTGTGATGTCAATTATTCCTATCCATAAAATAAGATGCTTCTCACAAGTTATTTATGTTTTCTGTGTGAAGTAGTTTTATCAAAGCATTTGAAATATAATATAAATATATAGTTTAATACGTTAACAACATAGCTATAAAGTAATCATTGGAAACTAAACTGATTTAAGATATAAAAGCAAATGATGTGAAAGTATACAGACTGATTTTCAAACCAGAAAATACTCATAAGTTTCCTCTGTGGTTCACAGACGCTTTTACAGCATATACTGATAGTTGGAAGTGCTTATTTCTGACCAATTGATTTCAGGCAATACAATTGGTGCATGAGGCATAATTAAAAAATTCAAGAAGACTATATCAAATAAGGACACTTCTTATACTGAGATAAAAATGAATCAAGAGTTTTAAACAGCTGAAACCAGTTTGGCTCAGTGGTAGAGCATTGGTCTGCAGACTGAAGGGCCCCAGGTTTGATTCTGGTCAAGGGCATGTACATTGGTTGTGGGCACAGCAGGAGGCAGCTGGTCGGTGTTTCTCTCTCATCGACTTTTCTAGTTCTCTATCACCCTTCCTCTCTGTAAAAAATCAATGAAATATATTTAAAAAACAGAATTTTAAACAAACCCCATAAGACAATATATTTCAATGAATGCCAGGATTCAAAGGCTTGGATTAGTCAGTTTTGACTATCTCATCATTCCGATCATTTGGTCAAACTGATGAATTACTTTCTACTATTTTATCTGGTTTTGTTCCTTGCTCATGACCCAAATTGTAAGATTCTTTGCACATCCATCTCCCTTTGTTTCATAATTCCCACATTGCTCTATGCTTCTTCCTTCTCATTTGAGCTTTTCCCTTCCCTTCCAAATATTTCCATTGTGTTTCTTCAGAGTCCCTATTCCATGGCAAGCACAACCCTACACATTTTCAACTTTTTGGCTGAAAATGCACATTATTTAGACCTGCTTCTTACCTAAAAACACCATTTTTTTTTCTGCAATGCACTATTTTTACTACCACCTCTGATATTTCTAGCACTTTGTTGTTTACATTATATTTTTACACATCAGCCCTTTCTCTTTTTGTTGAGATATAATTGACATGTAACATTATTTAACCAAAGAGGTGAAAGATATGTACACTGAAACATGTAAAGCATTAATGAAAAAAATATGTACAAATAAATGAAAATATAGTTGATGTTTATGGATTAAAAGAATTAATATTGCTAAAATACCCATACTAATCGAAGCAATTTACATATTCAAGTCAATCCCTACCAAGATTCCAATAGCATTTTAAACAAAACTAGAACAAATCATTCTAAAATTTGCATGGAACTATGAAATACCCCAAACAGTCAAAACAATCTTGAGAAATAAGAATAAAGCTGGAGGCATTACACTCTCTAATTTCAAATTATTACAAGTGCAGAGTAATCAAAACAGTTTGGATTTGGCATAAAAACAGACACAGAGATCAATGTAATAGAATGGAGCCCAGGAATAAACACACACATGGTCAATTAATTTACAACAAAGGAGTCAAGAATATACAGTGGGGAAAGGACAGCTTTCTTCAGTAAATGGTGTTAAGAAAACGGTTTAACCACATACAAAAGAATGAAATTAGATCACTTTCTTACACCATACACAAAAATGAATTTAATATTGATTATAGATTTTCAGACCCAAAAACATATAACTTCTAGAAGAAAGCATAGATGGTGATCTTGATATTGGGCTTTGTGATGATTTTTTTTTAATCTGATACCAAAAGCAAAAGTAACAAAACCAAAAGTAAATTAGTGGGCCTACATCAAACTAAAAAGCTTCTACTAAGTGGGAGAAAATACATTTGCAAGTGATGTATCTGGTAAGGGGTTAATATTCAAAATGTATAAAGAGCTTATACACATACACTCTTTGTTGGAGTTACTAACAAACTGGGAAATCCAGTGGGCACTTTTCAGTGTACCTAGTCACAAAATGTTTGTGAGTACTCTATACTTCTTGAAAAACTTGGTTTTAGCTTTTTAAATTTTTCTCCTGCCCATTTCCCCACTCTGATTAAATCTTGTTTGGAATCATCTAATGTCATTGCTCCACTTTTTACTTGATAAGCGTCCCGTGATATCCAATTGTTATCTCTATGCTAAAGTCTTAAAGTCAAGTCTACATCTGTCTTCTTCCTTCAGCCCCCACGTGATCAGCCTGATCTCTTTTCTTTAATGGGATGTAGAAGATTGTACTATCACAGGTGGGAGAAGCTGCTCCTAGAGAAACAGGAGAAGGAATGCCATGAGGTTCTAAAGAAGATAGGTGTGTGGATCCGGGAAGATGAGTTCATTTCCATTTAGTCAAATGAAATGGGATGAAAATCATAAATTCATAATCAGAAATATAAACATATCATAATTTTGGGAAATATTTTCATGTGGTTTTTAGAGTCTGAGGCAGAAAAATGTTAAATCATGAATGATACCAATCTGTCTGTTTTTGTGATTTTTCTATCGCCTTGCCTAAGTCCACAGATGCAGGCGAGGAGGTTGATGACTAGGTTTTCTTTGACAATAAGGTTTTGAAGAACAGGTTAAAAAAATAAGAGAGCAACAAGGTCAATAAATTACTTACAGTGAGGTGAACTATAATTTTGAGTCATAGATTCTAAACTAGGAAAAGAAAAAAATATATAAGAGAAGGTTAGCAAATAGATAATATATATGTAAACGTGATACCCTTATGCATTTTAATAATTGTTGCATTGAGCTGCTTGGGCAACTTAGAGAACAAAAGGTTGTGATGAATGACTAGATGTTTGATTTTATGACTTCAAAGGAGAAATATTTCTGGTGTTAACTAGGGTTATAAAAGGATCTTGAAAGTAAATGGAATGGAGGAAAATGCAACTGGAGATGGTATAAAGGGGTTACATGCCCTGAGGTTGAGTTTGTATCAAAGAAACCTAGAATGAGACAGAAGTTGAAGAACACATGGATACTGTAAGTTAAATACTGTATTGGATATTGAATTGATGGGTTCTTGTAGTAGGGACAGTACAATATGTAAAGTTTTAGTGAGTTGCTGTATGTAAGACTTACTGTAGGCTCCTCCTATAGGCTTAATGCAGAGCATACAAGAAGGCTGCCTTCCTTACCACTCTTGTTCTCAATGCCATCAAATTCCTGTTATGTTTTCACCTCATTTTCATGAGAATGTAGTTCAGAATCTATTCTGCAACAACCGAGGTCACATAAATTCCATACCATTCTAACTTTCTTCCAGCTGGTACCCTAAGTGCTTCTTTTAGCAAGAAAGTATCTGGAATTTATTTTATAAAGGATCAACTTGCTTTTATTTTCCATTGTGCTTGAGATAAACCCCAACAAATTAATCTACAATAGGCTAGAGTATTTTCAAATTCAGGTGGTCGGTATATTAATTCAAACAGAGAAAACTGAGTGATTTTCTTCCAGGCTGAAAAATTATCCTAATTCAGTATGACATATAATATTCAATTTAATATATTACCAGCCTATAAAGCTATCGTCTTTGATAGGTCTATATTTTCATATGCCCATTAAAATAATTATACTAACACCAATGTATTAAAAATGTGATTAACTATACAGAAGATGCATAAATTTGTAATCTATACATGATTTAGGGTGGCTTACAGAATGATCAAGGAATTGAGTCCTACATATTTTAACTATGGAAAAGCATGGAGGGAGGAAATGATACATTTTCAGTAAAGCCAATCAGTTACGCATTTGTTCTCCAGGATATTCTTACTTGGCCTTTTATGCTTCTCAGTATCTTATTTTGTTTCCTTGGATCCATAGCTTTGCTCTCACTTTCCTCATTCTTTTCCTCTTGACTATGTATTTCAGGTTGAGGATATGACTGTTTCAGAAACATTTCATCTGGACCTTCTAGTCAACTTTATCAATTGCCATTCGAGTCATAAAAGGCTGACCTCTGGTTGCATACAGTTGACCTCTTGGTGCAGTGTAATGGAGTGTTAATGAGTGTGAATTTTGAATCAGATGGACCTGGGTTTAGATGCCAGCACTGTCATTCACTAGCAGGGTGATTCTGGCAAATTATTTGAACTCTCAGAACTTCAAATACTGAGTTTCCTTATCAGTAAATGGGATATGATACCAATCACAAAGTATAATTGGAAGAATTCAAATAAGACATTTGCATGTAAAACATCTTCCAGGGGTCCTCAAACTTTTTAAAGTGGGGGCCAGATCACGGTCCCTCAGAGAGCTGGAGGGCCGGACTATATGAACTACTAATTCCTACTGTAACACCTCGGCTGCGCTCACTGCCCAAAAAACCTGGCGGGCCGGATCAGACTCCTCTGCGGGCCGCATGTGGCCCGTGGGCCGTAGTTTGAAGACGCCTTTAAAAGATAGCTGTCACCTGACCACTTACAATATCCTTTATCTTTGTGCAAAACACAACTCAGCCAAGAACACCAAGGATACATTGTTTAGTTCTCTTCTATTCAAAATACAGTGAACAGGAAACTTAAGGGAAGAGAGATTTCCTTTAAAATATAGGTTTATCTTCATTTTTATTTTGAAAATATTCAAGTACACAAAGTCTCTAGACATGGTAAGACTTAGTATAAAGCAAAATTATATAATTGAGTTTGCTCATCACATCTACTTGGTGAAAAAGAACTTGTTAGAAATGGGGATGTAAAAGAAAGACAATGGTGAGAAGTCCATGCTGCTGGAAGCCTAAGTAAGAGGGGTTTTGATCATCGTTAGAAGAAGGTGTTTGGAGATAGCAGGGTCTCTCTGCATCTGTCATAGTGCAAATGAGATTGAAACTAGTAGGAAAGGGGAAACGAGATATCAGGGAGCGCTCTAGTTGCCACTTGTTGAATGGGTGATAATTGACTGGCTGACTATCTGATGGATTAAATAACTATTAGATGTCTAAACTATTCAAGGCACGGACTAGATACAATTGCCACATCGTAATATCATGCCTTGGGTTATCTCAAATCAAAATCAATTGAGTCTGGTGATAATTTGATTCATTGAAAACAAAATAAAATGAAATCCTGAAGCTTAGAAATGATTTATATGTTGACTATATCACAAAATTAGAAATAAGTAGAAATGAGATTCAACCTCTACCAAGAATGTAAGGCAAGAGGAACAAATTCAGACATGATAAGCTGTTAGTTTAAAATCAGTTTTCTTTGTTTAGTTTAAAAACAAACCATCAAGTTTAAAACACGAAAAGTAAGTAACTTAAGCTAAACTGAATGAACTAAAAAGCAAAAATTAGAGATAAAGCATTGATATGAGTCTTTTCATTTTTCCTCTTGCTCAATGACATTTGTTTTTGTTTTAGAAAATAAAATAACTGATTACTATTTAATCAGTACTTGTACAATTGCTTTGATTAGGCTATATTTTGTTATAAAATAGCATGCTTGGTTGAACTGGGTTCTCTAATGTCCATCCTACTTATTGTCCCATACCCAAGACTGAATGCACCTAGGATGGTCTAAATCATTTGTTCAGAACCAGATTCTCTCTGGGAAAAACAAGTTAACAGAAAAGTAAATAAATAAATCACAGCGGAGTAGATTTGGAAATCACTGTTTATCATCTTACTTTCTTGTATATTCACAATGCACAGCAAGCATAGCAGTCATGGCAAAAACCCGTATTAATGTAACATGCTGAATTGCATTTCAATTAATATTTTTCACATAAATTTGATCATAGAGTCCCTCACTCTTTTCCTTTCTTAGCTGTAACATTTATAACATCACAGCTCTTGTTCCATGGGGATGGTGGTGGGGCATCACAAATACCAGATTAACAAACTAATCACATGGTATTTATTATTCGGATAATTATCATTAAGCAAAGAGACCTCGGACAGCCCTACGTGTTTTAGGAACTATCAAGCCATTTAAACAGAAAACAGAGGTTCGGAAGAGAAGTTGATTGCAAATGTGCATGTGACTCAAGAGCCTTGATCTGACAGTCACCTTAATTGTGTGGCTGCTTACTCCCAGGAGCCCCAGGAGACATTGATCAAGCTATCTGAATGGCTCCAGGGAAAAATAAAGCGACACTCACTGCCTTTGCAATTCAGCAGTGTCATCGCAACATCTCTCTTCCTCTCCCCTCCCTGTCCCTAAGAACCAGACACTTTTATGTTCTATCATTTGATAAGCATTCACCCTCATTTTGATTAATTGGGCGGCATTATGCTAACCACTAGAGACACCAACACCACAGCATCCATTCCCCACCTTGATGAAGCCAGTGATCTAGTAGAAGAGAGACAAGGCTGCCAGGCCTTTCAGTATAATGTGATAAATGCCATGTTGGGGTAAGTACAGGCCCGAAAGGATTACTGGTGAAGGGCATCGGATCCATCCTGCTTAAGACAGGACACTTTCCAAGCGGTGCACATTGAGTGGCAAATGACAAGTTCCACTTACCAAACAGCTGAGAGAAAATAGAATTTTCCAGCTATAGAAAAGCACAAAAAAATAGGGTAGAGCTTTAAAAAACAAAAACAAAACATAAAACACTGAAGTTAGAAAACAAAACAAACAAACAAACAAAAAACACACGTGCTTTGACCAACCAGAAAACAGAATGAGTGTATGTGTGCATGTGGTCTTGTGTGGGTTGGGAGGGACTGAGCTACCTGAATGCATGCCTGAGTGTTTGTGCACTCATGAGTGTTCACATGACAGATACTCAGAAATTGAGTAGATTTTGGGGTGTGCTTAGATTAAAAGGTTTAAGTCTGAAATTAATTCCATTTCAAAACTACCATGGCTTTTTTTATTTTGAACATCAGAGTCTTTAACAACAATACAAATAGTATAATAACCAACCTTTATTGAGCTCTTATACGTACCATCACTTATAAATCATACTTGCATGTTTTACTAGCTATTAGTAAGTATGACATAGTAACTTTGCTGGGGGATAGGAGTAATCCAGCCCTGTTTTTAAAGGAAATACTCAGATCAAGATCCTTGGGCCAAAAAAAGAAATCTCTGATTCCCTATATTTTCTCATGCCTGGATAGGACCCACAACTCATTGTGTCTTGAAACATGTGCATATTTTATTTTGTGAAACAGTCTGATCCTTCATGTCTCCTTATTTGATATATATGATTCATGTATTTTTATGATACAACTTATCTATGAATACTGGATATTGATGAAATGCCGACAAAGATCTAAGTAAAATCTTTGTTATGAAGATGATAGTAACCTATACATTTCTCAGTATTGTTGAGAGCTATGGATTGGTGATATACTACAAGAGGACAGAATTTGTAAAAGATAAAATCAAAATAAGATGCTCAAGGACATGTGTCTTCAAATTGTGAGGGAAGGTTTCATTTAGTGTCATTTTCTCACTTTTAATAATGCTGTCACTACTTATGGACTGTGATTGCCATGCTGACATAAAGGAAGATTGATTGGGAACCAGGTGATACTGGGAAAGGTCAAAAGCTTAGATCTTTATACAAATTTACTTGGTTAAGCTGATCTTGAAACTATTGGTTATTCTATTCTAATGTTTTCTGTTGATAACACAACTATACCAAAACCAGTGGCCTTAACGACTCAAAGAAGTGAGTCTCAGTCAGGATATAAAATATAAAGTTTGACATTAGAACTCTTTTTTTCCTCGTCATTTATATTAATATATAAATAGATTATAGACGGTCATTTCCAGAGGAAACTCTGGTAACAATGGTCTGGAATAAGAGTGTTTAAAAAGAGTTTTGCTTATCACCATTAATGTTTAAAGAGAATTCAGGACATTTCATCACACTAGGATATTTTAGAGATGGAAGGAAGCACTGCCTTTGCTCTCTAAGAGCCTATAATCTATTATTTAGAAATGTTTCTGAAAATTTTGTGAAGAGAAAGCCACAGGGAAGGAGGAATATACTAAAAAATCCATGCACACAACCACAGACATATTATTGTTATTCTTTTCCCTAAGTATATTCAGCTGATGTTTCTCAACCTTCTGAAGGATAAAGCAGGTCAAATTATGATCTAAACTGTGAGTAATTAAAGACATATGTACAAAATTTTCAAAGGAAATATAATAATGATTTCCTATGCATGATGACAAGTACTTCAGTCAATTGCTTTTGCTTACTTTTACTTATTCTACAAATGGATTTTAGATATGTAATAGAATTCTATTACCACTCCTTAAAGGAATTTGGTGACAGTGATGTGGTGCATGTAGAAATCAGCTAGAATAATGCAGATTTCCAGCTTCATTAACAGAGATTCTGATTCACCAGGGCATGCACCCAGACTAGGGCCAGGGATCTAGCCTACAGCCAAGAAACATGCCCTTGATTGGGAATCAAACCCATGACCTTTCAGTCTGCAGGTGGTTGATCTTTCCACTGAGCCAAACCAACTAGGGCTGCAATACATTTTTAATGTAGATATGGAGATGTCATATTTTAAAGTAGATAAATTCCTCTAAACACATACCACTTTTTTTTAATTAAATTTATTAGGGTGGCCTTATATGAGTTTCAAGCATACCATTCTATAATACATCATCTATATATCGCATTGTGTGCTCACCACCCAAAGTCTAGTCTCCCCGTCTCTATATACTTGACCCCCTTTACTTTCCTCATGCTCCCCCCACACTCACCCTGTATGGTAAGCTCAATGCTATTGTCTGAACACACCACTGCTTTCTCTGTGACCTTTGATCCCAGACAGAAAAATAGTGGTGTTTCAAGATGGCAGCGTAGCAGGCGGATATTTTTCAAATCTCTCAGAACCAAAATGAAAATAAAACTAAGTTGAGAAACAGTCACCCTGATTTACCTCCCTGACCAAAGTCTTAAAAATGCTATCTTTATATCATTGAAATTTCTAATAGAGTTTAGATAGTATATACCTGAGATGTCATGCATAAATTTAAATATGCATTTAATGATTTTATATATTAATGAGCATCTACTCCCATGTGCCTTTACCAGTTATAATAGAAAGAAAAGACAGATCTTGCTCTCATGGGGAAAATGCTCCTGGCCCTTCACAGAAACCATTTATTTTTACTTGCTTAATGACTGTCTATAAAACCTTAAGTGCTGCCTATTAGCAAGAAGTAGAAAGACCAAAGTCAGAGTCAGATAGAGTCAAGTTCAAATCCTAATTTTGTGGCATTGACCAATTTACATAACTCCTCTGAGTGGAGCAACCCATCATCAGTGTTATTAGAAAAATGCAATGAGACAGCAGTGATTAGATTTCACTTCCTGAATGTCCCCATGTGGACTGAATTGCTCTCTTAGGAGGAAAACAGTAATTTGAAAGATTCACTTAGTAAAAGGTAGCCACTTCTTCCAGAAGGAGTTTTATTTAAAAGATGACTCTCACTGAAACTGGTTTGGCTCAGTGGATAGAGCATTGGCCTATGGACTGAAAAGTCCCAGGTTCGATTCTGGTCAAGGGCATGTACCTTGGTTGTGGGCACATCCCCAGTAAGGGGTGTGCAAGAGCAGCTGATCGATGTTTCTAACTCTCTCTCTCTTTCTCTCTGTAAAAAATCAATAAAATATATTTAAAAAAATAACTCTCCCCATTCCCTTCTCCTACATGTCCTGTCCAGCTGAAAACACAGTGGCAGTGCTTATATCTATAGGATTACTTTGTCATGGAAGGAAGATCTGTTGAAGTCACCATCTATCTTGCAATAAGACTTAGGGCATTGCAACATAGTTTACAATGTCACATAGCATGTTGTAGATGACAGGCTTTATTGGGGGCCTTTGTAAGGCCAGCATTGACAGAAAGAGAAGCAAACACTTTCCCCATGTCCCTGTACAGATGGAGAGAGAGATTTGTGGGCCGTATTGGTTATGCTGTGGATAAATCTTCCAGGGAAGAGAAGGAGATCTGCTTCTTTCTATGTTGCTCTCTCTTCTCACACAATAAGAAGAAAGGCAACTAGTGGCTACTTGGCCATCAGCTGTCTGTTTAGATGTTGGATTTTTGCAATAACTGTCTAATAAAGCCCATCTTCCTCATCCAGGAGACCCTGGGGTGGGCCTAACAAGAGGTGAAACACCTTTGGCCAGAGCAAGTGATCGGTCCCATGAGAAGTTGGGCTGAACAATGGCTTCTGCAGCATGAGGGGTGGGGATGCTCAGGTCCCTGACACCCCATTGTCCAGGATCCCCAGGGAAGTTACCAAAGGCAGTTTAGAGAGGTCTCTTTGTTGCATCACAGACAGAATTTCAAGCATCAGACATGTCATATCTGAGTTAATATTGTTGGACAAGATACCTTCCGGGATATTTAAGAATTTCCACATTGACTATTATTTATTTCCCTGCCACACATAGCTCTCTAGGCTCTCCATGGACAAAAGGTTGCAATCTGACCAGGGCCACTTATGAGTCTGCTGAGGCGATAGTATGCACCTCCTTAGCAAAATATATTGAAAGCAATGTTTATTCACTTATTCATTCACTTATAAGCCAAATATCTTCCCAAATATTTATAATGCCAGGCATGGTGATACACATTGGGAATACAAAAGTAGACCAAAGAACATGCCTGACTACAAAGTAAGGAATTCAGTATGCGCAACTCACATATTTCTAGACGTCAAACTGAGCTTGCTTAAAAATCAAATATTTCATTTATCATATGGTTTTCCTATATGCATTTTATTGAAATATGTAATTACTCAGTGAAGGCAGTATATATTGTTTGATCAGATCCTTACCCTCTGAAATTATATTTTAGAACTTACAGATGATTGCTGCTGAGATAATCTGCTTAGCTTTTCTAATTTTTTAAAATATATATTTTTATTGATTTCAGAGAGGAAGGGAGAGGGAGAGATAGATAGAAACATCAATGATGAGAGAGAATCATGGAGAGGCTGCCTCCTGCACACCCCCTACTGGGGATGGAGCCTACAACCCAGGCATGTGCCCTTGACCAGAATCAAACCTGGGATCCTTCAGTCTGCAGGCTGATGCTCTATCCACTAAGCCAAATTGACCAGGGCAAGCTTTTCTAATTTTGTTGCCTTTAGGCTCAAGAGTATACGCAGTAGGTGAGTTCATTTCTCCCGGTCATTTTACAGTATCTCACTCAATGTCCTTAGAACATAAAGTGCCCTTTTTCTTTGAATTTAAATGTGCACTCCGAATAGAAAATTGCATGTGTATTCTGTGGAAACAAGTAGCATCCTTTGTTACTCTGCTCCCCACACAAGTACAAACACTCATTTGGTTTTTAAAAATGTTTCTCCCTAAATGGTACAGACAGAGGCAAGAGCCAGAGTAAAAAGATTTCTCCACAAATGTTCTCTATTCAGAGGCACTAAGGTAAATGTGTAGTTACTTGGCCACACTGTTCTATAAAACTTGTTTTTTTATTCCAACTCTGTGAACCTCACGGAAATACTTTGCTCGGTGCTGAGAAAATTCTGATTTCATGCTTGGGAGAATGGTATCAAATATTTATAAGCACAAAATAGTTGTTCCTGCTCTGCATGCGCATCTCATTAAAACAGGACTCTCTTTCCCTTCCCACTCATCCCGATCTACATAAGCAGCTGAGAGCTATTTCGCATGAATTAACCTAGAATACATTTTTTGCAATAAATATAACCTTTGCCTCTGCTCCTTTCAAATCAAAGATGGACATCTACTGTATAGCTGCGGGCATACCAGGAAAAATAAAAACTAAAATGAGTGCACTGTATCTGCTAAATATTTTTTTCTAATTAACCACTTGGATTTAGTCACCTGGTTAATAACTAGTTAGTTGGAGAAGACAAGGACACTCCAGATTCACACATGAACAAAAATCACACAAGTTCAGCTGTTGACATGAGTAGTTGAAAGCTTGAGAACATTGTGATGCTTGGGTAAGATAAGGACATCAAAAATATTCGGATATATATGCATGTGGCTTATGCTATTGTGCCCTGCTCATGCTTATTAGGCCAATGGTTCTAAATTGCAGCATTGATACACCCCAACATCTTTATCAGATAAGAACTTATGGCCCTGGCTTGATAGCTCAGTTGGTTATAGCATTACAGTATCCCCATACACCAAAGTTGCAGGTTCGATCCCATGGTCAGGTCACGTATAAGAATCAACAAATTGCCGAAACCAGTTTGGCTCAGTGGATAGAGCATTGGCCTGCTGACTGAAGGATCCCAGGTTCGATTCTGGTCAAGGGCATGTATCTTGGTTGCGGGCACATCCCCAGTGGGGTATGTGCAGGAGGCAGCTGATTGATGATTCTCTCTCATCGATGTTTCTAACTCTCTATCCCTCTCTCTTCCTCTCTATAAAAAAAAATCAATAAAATATATTTTAAAAAAAGAATCAAAAAATGAATGCATAAATAAGTAAATAACAAATCAATGGTTCCCCCCTCTCTCTTCCTTCCTCTCCTCTCTCTCTTTCTCAAATCTATAAATAAAAGTAAAAAAAAAAATGCAGTCCTTGATTTCCATCCTAATCCATGGAATGAGAAGCTCTGGGTGTGAGGTGCACTCATCTGTGCTGCGTCAAGCCCTTCAGGCAATTCAGAGGTACCCTAAAGTTTGAGAACCACTGCTTCAGTCCTGTCCTAGAGGCCAGCAATGGTAGTTTGTGTGCAGGTCAGTCCTTCTAGGATTTCTTCTGCTCACCTCCTTAATAATTACCCGATCCCAGACTCCTGCTCAGTGTCTGCTTCTGGTCAACTCAAAGGAATACAATGCATTTACACACACACACACACACACACACACACACACACACTCACATCATAGTCATATCAACATGCTCTCACAGCAGACTTGTTGCTTTGAATTAAGATACATTTTTACCTGTTCATTTTCCTTTATATTTTATATTAAAGGTGAACCTTTTAAGGGCAAAGGATAAAAAATTTAATTCATCTTAATATCTTCTGGGAGCCTAAGAAAGTGTTTGGCAAGCAAATAGTTGTGAGATGAATGTATCAATATAATTTGGTGGTTTTAAAAGTATTTTATTAATACTTATGATAAATATGTATTAAATGTTATAGCAGAATCAACAGATGCTTACTGATGATAGTAAATGGCTACAGAAAACCTTAAATTAGGGAGGCACAACTTTATAATAAATATATATAATCATAGTGCCATTAAAAATATGTACAGCTATTTTAAAATATATTTCATTGATTTCAGAGAGGAAGAGAGAGAGAAACATCAATGATGAGAGAAAATCATTTATCGGCTGGCTCCCACAAGTCCCATACTGGAGATTGAGCCGGCAAACTGGGCGTGGGCCCTGACCAGGAATCGAACTGTGACCTTCTTATTCATAAGTGGATGTGCAACCGCTGAGCCACACCAGCTGGGCAAAAGAATATGTAAAGCTATTTTTGAGAACAGACAGTGAACTGTGTGTATGGAAGGACTATTGTTTTCTGGGTTCAAGTTATGGATTGCCATGCTTGACAGGTAATGCTGTTTTGTATTCACATTGGAACATTTGTTGCTACAAATGTAAGTGTTTGAAGTATTTATAAAGTTATTTTTCATATAGGAACTGAGATTTCAAGGTTAGAATCATTTATCCCCAGAGAGAGAAGATATAAATGAAAATATTTCCAAACTCCCAGTGTGGATGAAGGTCATGACAACATTGCTGTATCCGACAAAGAAAAAAATAATAACTTGAAATTATTTTGTCTAAATGAGGATGTCCCCATCGTGAGGAGCTATTTCTTTCTGCAGCACAGTCTGTGTGGCACAAATCTCCACTCACTGCCTACTGGTTTTTATTTTTATAATGTTTTAAATGGGTACAGTAATTTATAGCTTGTTCCCAGAATACTCTCTTAGAGAGATATGTCTTAAGAAGAAAAGCATTATTATCTATATTTCTTCTCTTCATTAATTTTCCTTTGGTTATTGCAAACATTAAAGGGGAATATATGAGCAGTATAATTATCATACTTGATACTTTCTAGAAATACTGTATATTGAATTTGAAATAGGCTAGGGAACTTATTAAGCAATTGCTAAAACTTGCACAGCTCCACCAAATCTATTTTTTAAGTATATAAAGTAGATTGAATCGGAATGTTTTCTAGTGAAACTTGGGAAGCGGGAAGTCTCATTTATTCCAAAGACATTATCCTTGGCTCCGCTCTAGTGTTTCCTCACGAAAAAGGAACAAAAAAGAGGCCAACAAGATTCACTGCTGGGGGTGGACTACCTTTAATTCCGTACTCTTTCTCCTGTGTCTCCACTTTTGTGCTTTATCCCTCATCTCTTTTTACTAATTTTCCTTATACCCAATAAGAAATCATGTTTTGAAATCCTCCATTGTCCCAGCTGCAGAGAGGTTATCCTAGATCTTGGGAATGACCTTGCCCTTGTATTTTACCCTTTTGTTTAAAAAGCTATAGGAGGTTTTGTATGTTCTCATCATAACAACAACGAAATGGTAATTATATGTGGTAAACGTTATTCTTATTATTTTAATATTCTTATTTATTTCAGAGAGGAAGGGAGAGGGAGAGAGAGAGATAGAAACATCAATAATGAGAGAGAATTATGGATTGGTTGCCTCCTGCAGCACTCCCCTCCCCTTGTGGAGATCAAGCCTGCAATCCAGGCATGTGCCCTTGACCAGAATTGAACCTGGGACCCTTCAGTCTATAGGCTGATGCTCTACCCATTGAGCAAAACTGGCCAAGGCAGTAAACATTATTTAATATATATGTGTATCAAATCACCACATTAGGCACTTAAATGTACAATGTTATATGTGGATTATATCTTAATACCTGGGTAAAAAGTAAAACTCTTAAAAACAGACCAAAGACAAATACAATCTATGAGATTTCATTCCCCGCTTTCTTGTTGGTCATTCTTCTAACCAAGACCAGATCTCCTGTTTATTTTCTCTGTTACCCATAGCATATTATTCAAACTTCATAAATATTAAATGAAAAGGAATGTTTTCATAACTACATAATAAGAAAGCTGAATCATAAAGGAATCTACATCAGCCCTTCTCTTTAATAACAGAGTCCTACAGAAGAGATTTTTGTGAAGAGAGAGATAAAGATAGTTTTATTTATTTTTTTAACTTCTCACTCACTGGCCCAGTTTCTTTTTCACTGGGGAGTACCTGGAATTCTTTACTTTGTTGATTGGAGAGTTAAATTTTTCCAATTTAGTACTTGCTATAAAATCTTATATTTTGAGCCCAACACTGAACTATGAGGTTGCAGGGGCTTCATGCTCTGAATTACTTTTAGTCCTTGACACAGAACCACTGAAGAAATGTATCCCAAAGGATTGCAATTAAACAAAATAAACATTGTCCCCCTTTGGAAAAGAAATGAAGTGAGGAAAACACTTCCCTTTTGCTGGAGCTATTGCAAATTGAAGAGAAAGCTATGGTACATTTACACAATGCAATACTACTTGGCCATAAAAAAAAGAAGAAAATCTTATGGTTTGTGACAGCATGGATGGACCTGGAAAGTACTACGCTAAATGAAATAAGCCAGTCAGAGAAAAACAAGTACCATATGACTTAACTTAAATGTAAAATTGAATGAACAAATGGAATTAACAAGCAAAATAGAAATAGACTGTTAAATACAGAGAATGGCCTGGGATGGGATATTAGGGGCAGGGGAGAGGGAGGGGCGTGGATGAAAAAGGGGAAAGGATTAAAAAAAACAACATCTCATGGACACATACAACATTATGGTCATTACCAGAGGGAAAGTGGGGTCAGGGGAGGTAGAGAGGGTAAAGGGGATAATAAATGGTGATGGAAGGAGACATGACTTGGTGTGATAAAAACACAATACAATATACTGGTAATGTATTATAGAATGGTACACTTGAAATCTATATAATTTTATTAACAAATGTCACCCTCACCCTACTAAATTCAATAAGAAAGACTGCAGTGTGCAGTTGGTGATTTTTTTGTTGCCAAAAAACAAAAAACAAAAATGCAACAAAAAGCAAACAAACAAGAAGAAAACAAGCAAAAAACATTACCTGGTCTGGGCTCAGTAAATGAACAAATAGAACAATGAAGGGTATGGAAGGCTTACAAAACACATTTGGAAGCCGAGAGTAGGAATTTTCCAGGTCTCTATCAGGATGGCAGGGAAAAACCCTCAGTGGACAGGATGGTGAGCTTAATGAACTAACAGAGGATGAATCGGTGTCTATCACCTTAATCATCAGTTAATGCTCGTTATGATAAAGGGTCACAGGCCAGATGAAGTCTGTGGCAGACAGTTGTGTCACGTTTGAGCGTGGAACATCAAGGTCAGAGGAAGAGTGTCTCTACTGACAGCAAAGAAGCAAACAGGAACGTGTTGTACTCTGAAAGGGCTTTGGACTCTAAAAACCATTTATGTAAGAATTGGTTGTCCCTGGTATAATGCAATTGTTTTCTTTCAACCCCATTGATATGGTGCTAAGTGCCAAGTTAAGCTTTTTGCAAGATAGGGGTTTTGTGTTTGTTTTGTTTTTCCCCCAGTTCTTATTTTGGTGAGTGTGCCCAGTATCTGGGGGAAGTAAAAAGGACCACAACAAAGAGATATTATTTGAGTTAATCTAAAAGGAAATCAATGAGAACGCCTAAGTGACTTGTTGGGAAGTGACCCGATATTACTATGCTTGGTAACTTTGAGTTTGTTAATCTGTCCTTTTAGCTCTTAACTTTATAGTCCTAGCAGCACAACCTTATATACAGGAAAGTATTGGATGCTTAAATAAGTTCATCAAAACAGCCCAAGTAATTTAGAATTAAAATTCCACGCATGCAACAGCAGAGTGGTTGTCTTGATAATATTAGCTTAATCAAAAATATTCACTATTGCCCTAGCCAGTTTGGTTCAGTGGATAGAGTGTTGGCCCATGAACTGAAGGGTTCTGGGTTCAATTCCAGTCAAGAGCATATACCTCAGTTGTAGGCTCCATCCCAGGCCCTGTTTGGGGCACATGTGGAGACAACCAATCAATGTGACTCTCTCACATCGATGTTTCTCTCTGTGTGTCTCTCCCTGTATCTCTCCCTTCCTTCCACTCTTTCTCTCTAAAAATCAATGGAAAAATAGCCTTGGGGGAGGATTAACAAATAAATAAATAAATAAATAAATAAATAAATAAATATTCACTATTTAATCATCCTTTACTGAAAGTTCACTTGTGTACATAGTGCAAGACCAAGTCTCCACAGCATGAAGAAAAAAAAAAAAGAAAGGAGTAGCACATAGCTAGAAGAATCTCAATTATCACAAAACTTGAACAAGAACCTTTCAGAGAATTTCAGAGACCCACCCAACTACAGTCCCGTTTGTTATCCTCAATCATGAGTAGGTCTCATTTTTAGAAAAACCTTGACTACCAACCAGCATTGTTAAAGGCACACTGACTTTGCTTCTCCTTTGTATTAAGGAGACATAAAACACAAATATCTGAGACAGCCAGTTTTCCCCTTAAAAGGTATAATTCTACCCCAAAGTGAAGGAACCCAGTGTTTTAATTAGTCTGTGTAGTCTGATCTTGATTAAACGAGCAATTTTCATTAGCATTTTGGACATTTTCAAAATTTCTTAAAACTCTGTATCCAATTACTAATGCTCTAGGAGATTAAGGGTATCAGATACCCCGCGCTATAAAGAGATCTCTGGGCCTCAGAGAACAATTAATAAGTAACAATAGTTGCAACAACAGTGAAGCCCAGCCAAAATCAACCTTAATTAGGTTTTTATTGAACTCCAGAACACAATTTATTTTTCTAATAAACAGAGTACATTTTAATATGTTTGGCATTTTATTGTTCTACTTACCTTTCAGTTGTACCATTTTATTTTATTAAGCTATGATATTTTTAGCCTACAAAACAGTTACCTCCCTACCTAGGGCACATCCCCAGAAGCAATTACTTCTTCAATTAGCTTTGGCTCATTAATCTCTGCCTGTTCCTCTTCCCTATCAAGTGAAGAGGGACTCCCCACCCACTTGTACAGAATAATACAAATATCACAGTAAATTTACCTTGATCTTTTAACCTTACTTACATTTAAAAAAAAATCAATAGACTGTTTTTAGGAGAATTTCAGCTCATAGCAAAATAAAGCACAAAGTGCAGAGGCTTCCCTTATAAATGCTACCCCCAAATGTGCATAGCTTCAAACATCCTTCATCAGAGTAGTGCATTTGTTACAACTGATGAACCTACAATGACATCATTATCACTCAGAATCTGAGGTTGACATAATGTTCTTGTTGGTATTGAACATGCTGTGGATTTGGACAAGTTTATAGTGCATGTGTCCATCATTATGGCATCACACAGAGTAGTTTCATAACCCTTAAAATCGTCTATATTGCACCTATCCACCCTTCCTTACCCTGAACTCCTGGCAAGTATTTTTTTTTTTTCATCAATTGTATACATAGTTTTGTCTTTTCCACAATGTCATATACTTGGAGTCATATACTCTGTAGTCTTTTCAGATTTATTTATTTCACTTAGTAATATGCATTTGAGCTTCCTCTATAATATCACATGGCCTGATAGGTATATTTTTATTGCTGAATGATATAGTCCATTGTATGACTGAACCACATTCACTTCCTGAAGAGTATCTTGGTTGCGTCTGTATTTGACAATTATGAATAAAGCTGCTATAAATATCAATAGGCAGGTTTTGTGTAGGTATACATTTTCAAATCCTTTGGATAAATAGCAAGAGATGTGATTTCTGGATCATGGTGAGATGATGTTTAATTTTGTAAGAAACCACCAGACTGTCTTCCAAAGTGACAATACCATTTTGCATTCTCACTAGCGATGAATAACCATTTCTGTTGCTCCACATCTCACCAGCTTTTGATGTAATCAGGGTACAGTCAGTGGTTTGGCCATCCTTATTGGAATGTAGTGGTATCTCGTTGTTGTTTTACTTTGCATTTTCCCAATGACATATCATGTGGAGCATCTTTTCATATGCTTCTTTGCCATCTATACATCTTTTTTTAATGAGGTGTCTGTTTATGTCTTTGGCACATTTTTAATCGAGGGTTTGTTTTCTTATTATTGAGTTTTATGCTTTCTTTGTATATGTTGGCACATAGTCCTTTATCAGGTGAGTCTTGTGTAAATACATCCTCCTGGTGTGTTTTATTTTTTTTCCATTCTTTTGACACTGTCTCACAGAGCAGAACATTTTTTTTTTAATGAAGTCCAATCTGTCAATTCTTTCTTTTCATCTTATGGATCATGCCTCTGGTGTGGAATCTAAAGTCATTGACAGCCGAAACTGGTTTGGCTCAGTGGTAGAGCGTCGGTCTGCGGACTGAAAGGTCCCGGGTTCGATTCCGGTCAAGGGCAAGTACGTTGCTTGTGGGCATATATCCCAGGTGAGGGGTGTGCAGGAGGTGGCTGGTCGATGTTTCTCTCTCATCGAAGTTTCTGGCTCTCTATCTCTCTCCCTTCCTCTCTGTAAAAAATCAATAAAATATATATTAAAAAAATAATAAAGTTATTGACATACCCAAGATCAACTATATATTTTCCTATGTTACCTTCTAGAAAATTTATAGTTTTACGTTTTACATCTAGAAATATGATTCATTGTGAGTTTTATCTTTTTGTAAAGACTATAAGGTATATGACTAGATTCTTTTTTTTTTTGCAAGTGGATGTTCAGTTGTTCTAGCGCCAATTATGAAAAATAATCTTTCTACTGTAGTGCCTTGGATCCTTTGTCCAAGATAAACTGACTATATGTATGCAAGTCTATTTCTAGGTTCTTCATTCTGTTCATTTATCTATTATTTCTTTAGTCTTTCACCAATATTACATTTATTGATTATTGTAGCTTTATAATAAGTCTTGAAGGTGGATAGTATCAGTCCTCACTCTTTGTTCTCCTTCAATATTGTGTTGGCTATTCTGGGCCTATTGTCTTTCCATGTAAGCTAAAGAATCAATTTGTCAATATCTACAAAATAACTTTCTGTGATTTTGATTGAGATTTCATTGGATTTATAGAACAAGATGGAGAAAAATGACAGCTAGACAAAAGTTAATTTCCATATTCATGAACATGAAATACCTCTTGATTTCTTTTCCAGCTTTCTTGAGATAATGCAAACATAACTTTGTCTAAGTTTAGGATGTACAATGAGATAATTTGATACAATTATATATATTAACAAATAGCTTCTAGCTCACATAATTACCATATTTTATAGTGGAAACATTTAAGATCTATCTTCTTAGCAATTTTCAGGTACATAATACAATATTACTTACTATAATCACCATGCTGTAGAATAAATTCCCAGAACTTATTTATCTTATAATTGGAAGTTTGCACCCTTTAACCAACATCTTCTCATTTCCCTCACCCCTTAGCTTCTGTCAACCACCATTCTATTCTGTTTCTAGAAGTTTTTCCTTTTTAGACTTTCCATTTAAGGAATATTATGCAGTATTTGTCTTTCTGTTTCAGAATTATTTCAGATATTTATAGTGCCCTCAAGGTTCATCCAAGTTGTCATAAATGGAAGGATTTATTTTTCCTTGTATCTTAATAATATTCATATATATACATATATAATACATATTTATATAATATGTTTATAATATATAGTTCTATACTATACACTACGTATATACTATATACCATATACTATATACTATATATAATGTATATGTAATGTATGTGTGTGTATGTGTTTCTGAATAACCAGGAATTGTTCTTTTTTCACTCACCCCTTTTCCTTTCTTCCTTCTGCACTTTTTAAATTTCTCTTGTGCCTTCTTTCTTGGGTACAGTATGCAAAATAGTAAAAAACAAACAAACAAACAAAAAAAACCATTCATTTTAAAAAAGTAGACATTTTACAAAGAATGACCTAGTAGAATTCTTTGGGAAAATAACGCAGAGAAATTCTCTGTATGTAAACATACAGGCAACATTTATGGGTAGAGTACTGAGCCAGAGTTTTATTACCTTTAGAATTCCCAACAACTCTTTTAGGTAAAATTAACAGCCCTGTTTTATAAAAGAGAAAACAATATTCGTGAAGTTGAGTATGTCAGGCACTTTGATGCCAGCCATTCAGCTCTGAGGGGACATGGCCAGCATTGCTGTGCAAACCTTTCTGTCCTCAAACCCCAATCCGCTGGTAAAACTGGGGGCCTGCATTTACTAACACTCACAATCTCACAGGTTTGCATAACATGTTATGCTCCTGGTCCACTGACCCTTCCTCCATGCCCCCAGCTATCAACCTGGTAGTCAGCCCAACCAGGAGGCTCAGTGGTTGAGCTCAACCTATGAACCAGGAGGTCATAGTTCAGTCCCAATCAGGGCACATGCCCGGGTTGCAGGCTGGATCCTTAGTGTGGGGTGTGCAGGAGGCAGCCAATCCATGATTCTCTCTCATAATTTATGTTTCCATCTCTCCTTCTCCCTTCCTCTCTGAAATCAATGAAAATAAATGCTGTTGTTTTTTTTAATCTGGTAAGCAAGATAAAGTCTCTAATGATCTCCAGAATGGCTGTTTTTCTACCATGGAGGCATCTTGCTGCTCTTCTCAGGGTCCTGTTGTCCCTGTTGCTTCCAGATTCTTCTTTCAAGGGAATTATGTTTTATAGTTTATGAACAGTATATGAGTGTGTGTTATGTGTGTGCAGGACCCAGATGGCAAACAGAGGAAAAATATTGATTGGCAGACAGTCATGATCAATGACTGAAACTGAAACTGGATAATCTGGCATCAAACAGAGTTCACTTACCACATCTTGCTCTTACATCGTGTGATTATTATGTGAGCCTTCTTATTCTGTTTTCCTCATTCTGTGGGATTTCTATTGCCATTTTACTGTAAATTAAAATGTGGGGAGTGGGGTGGTGCAAGATGATGTCATGTTACAAGTTCAATTGCTGATATTATTTTTTTACCTTTGACAAGTCCCAATTTGTTTGCCCACCCTGACACATGTATTCTGCTGTGTTTTCTTCCTGTCCATTTTCTCACTTTAATGAGCTATAGTGTTTTTTTCCCATCAGAATATTGATTTTGCTTTTAAAAAGGACTCTCTATTCCATTATTCCTCTTCATCAATTCAGACCACTTATTTTATTTTTATTTTTTTTGCATAGCATTCCCCTCTTGTTCTTATCACACAAAATGTGTTTGTTTTTATTTCACTTTCCTCTCTATGTCAGTTGCAGAACTTTTAAATATATACTCAGAGTTTATTTTGAAAAGTGTTGGCTGGCTTGTTTAAGAAAAAAGTCCCACACTTGTTAATTTCAGTTCTTTTTTTTGATGTGTGATCTGCTTATTTGTTGGATATGTATTTATTATATCGGACATCATAGACAGTGCTAAGCTTAAAATAATAATAGTAATGCCCTGGGCAAGTAGCTTAGTTGGTTGGATCATTCATTGTCCCATGCATCACGGGTTGTGGGTTTGATTTCCCACCAGGGCACAACCTGGGTTGTGGGTTTGATCTCCAATCAGGCATGTACAGGAAGTAACCAATTGATGTTTCTCTCTCTCCCTCTCCCTCTCTTTCTTCCTCTCCCTTCCTCTCTCTCTAAAATCAATTGAAAAAATCAACAACATATCCTTGAGTGAGGATTAAATAAATAATAATCATTATTAATTAAAGTGCAATTAAAATAATAAATATTATAAGTAATGTATATTGAGCTGTCACCAACTGCCAGGCAGTAAATACAAGATCTTTAACTCTTAAAGTGATAATAAACATTTATTGAGTGCTTATGCCCTGAGGACTTTCTATGTGGTTTATATTAAGAACATACAACAAATTAAATATCATCTTTCTGGTTTGAAAAATGCCCAATATTATTTTTAAGGTGTTAGCTATGTCCTTTTTGGAAACTGCTAAGGATTTAGCTGCCTTTGAAGAAAATGTTGACCATTAATTTAAAACTTAAATTCCACATTTCCTTTGCACCTTTTTAAAATTCATGGTGGTCAGAGCTTTCTGGGAACAAATAAAGGAAAAGGGTGTAATCTAAGTTACTATAAACTCTTTTGATTTCTTTCACTGATTAGTTGAAGGAATGGTTGCATATTTATTGTTGTTTTAGTTATTTTACAGGCATATTGGTTACTTTAGTGACTTTTTTTTAGACAAATGATACATGTTCATTTAAAAAAGTTTTGTAAACACAGAAGTGACAGAAGAGAATGGAAGGACCAAAGTAAGAAAGGAAGGAAAAAAGTAAAGGAAGACAAAAGGAAATAAGACCTTATGGAGAAGAAATCACTGCACTGAGTGACTGGTTAGATTAAGTTGTCATCATATATAATCTATCTATATAAAACCCTAATATGCAACCTGACCGAACAGCAGAACAACTGGTCGCTATGATGTCCGCTGACCACCAGGGGGTGCACGCAGAACATGGTGGGCATCAGCAGTAGGCAGCAGAGTATGGAACATGGTGGGCATCAGCAGCAGAGGGATAGTAAAGCAGGTAGGTAGGGGTGCCAGTCACTTTCATCAGGGCAAGCCGTTGGTGATTACTGAAAATTTTTTCCTTCCTCACACCTTGGTTCCACCATGTGCTTGTGCTGGCTGCCAGTGCCAGAGTCACTGCTCATACCCGCTGCCAGCACCTGGTGCCAGTTCCAATTGCTTGGTGTCATCAATAGGTTCAAACAGTGGCTGCTAGCCCCAATCAGTGATTGCCCCTGAGGGCTGCTTCAACTCTCCCTGCTCCTGAGGGGCAATTGGGGCTGGCAGCCACCTCTAGCACTTGATACCAAATACAGCCTTGTTCACACCTGCTGCCAGTGCTGGAGTCGCCGCTCACACCCACTGCCAGCACCAGCCCCACTTGTACCCACAGCCAGCACTGGAGCTGCTGCTTGCCCCAATCTCTTGGCATCATCTGCGGGTGCAAGCTGTGGCTGCTGGACACAATTGCTCCTAAGCGCTTCTCCACCTCCCCCTGTTCCTAAGGTATGATCAGGGAAACAATGGCTACTTTCACCTGAAGATGGCGCTGGCCCTGCTCACACCTGCTGCTGGCGCTGACCCCAATAACTCTGTGCTATCAGCGGGTATAAGTGAGGCCGGCGTCATCTGCATGTGGGAGCAGCAGCCATGAGTGTGGGCTTCTGGTAGACAGGGGACCGGGGGCCACAGCAGGAGGGGCCGGGTGGAGGCATAAAAGATGGGCTGAGACCAGCCCTTGTGCTCTCCGCAGACTCACAGTCCACAGTTCTTTTCAAGGTGCATTAATTCAAGCACTGGGCCCTTAGTCCTATATAATAAAATGCTAATATGCAAATTGTCCCCTTGGGAGTTCAACCAACTGGGAGTTTGGCCACTCACTATAATGTGCACTGACTACTGGGGGGCAGTGAAGAATGATGGAAGGCCCCGATCAGCAGCCAGCATTTGGGGGAAGGAAGGCCCCATTCGGCTCTGAAATCCAGCCAGGCCTCGGAACCCTACTTGTACATGAATTTTGTGCACTGGGCCTCTTGTTAAGAAATGAAAAGTCAAAGCCAATGCTGAGCTTTGGATTGGACCCAATCTTTTCATTCTGGAGAAGACAGGATTTGTTCTCTCTGGATAGACCCTTACTCTTCAGGTACAAGTTTGCCTTCTCTGATGACACGATTCTATAGTCATCATCATTTGTGGATTTGCAGAATGCATTATTCCTCGAAATCAAATATTGCTAACCACTAGGCAGTAGCAGAACCTCAAGGGAAGCAGGAGAGGGATAATAGGACTTAAGCTCCCCTGGTTTCTCACTGGTCATTGTCAGTGTCTTTTTTCTGAAGCCACAGTCCTACCACATGGCCATCTTTTGCAGTCATCCCTCCCTCTTGCCCCTTCAGACCTAGATGTGGTAATTCCTCCCTTCCTTTTTCTCCTCCCTGTGGCTAGCTCCAACTTCCTATTGCTTTTCCTAACTCTGCCCACATCTTTATAAATGATGTCTTTATTAAACTCTTTTCAATCACCTCCATTCTACTGTGCCTTCTGTCTCCTGCCAGGATCCCCCACAGATACAATATGCGAGCTATCAGAGACCTGACATCTTATCTTCCTTTTCTGCTCACTTTGCATTTAGTTCCTATCATAATCTATCCAGGAAGAAGGGTATATGCATTTGTGTTATGTTTACATGGCAAACAGTATTTATGTCCCATTCATACTTGAAAGTGTTCACCCTCCATATAATATTGAAAGTACGACTAAGAAATAGAGGAATGGTTTTCAGAATAAATCCCATTGACAAACGCTTATTAGACATGAAAATGTAGATGTGCTGCCCTTGAACACTATCCAATATGAAGGAACAATAGGAATCACTGTTAGAATTCATGGTTTGAAATGAGAAGGTTGCCTCTTTTTTAGCAGAAGAAACCAGAGGCTGCCTTTGGCAAAGAGAGTTGAAAATAATGTTCTCACATTTCTGCAGGAAGGAAATCAATGTCCAATTCACACATCTTATTCTGAGCCCAACAGATATTTTCTTGTAGTTATGAAGGGCTTGCAAAAACACAGCAACCCCTCCCCCATGGATTTCCTAAGTTAACTCATGACTTTCACGCTGCTTATAGGATTCATACACTGAGTGGCCAGATTATTATGATCTCTGAATGCATAATAATCTGGCCACTAAGTGTATATCTATATAATAAAAGGCAAATATGCAAATTGTCTCCTCAACCAAGAGTTTGACCAGCAGGCAGGCCGGCCAACTGCCCATGTCCCCTCCCCCTGGCCAGGCTGGCCAGACCCCACCCATGGACGGATTCATGCACTGGGCCTCTAATACACACACGCGCACACACACACACAAACACACATACACACACACAGAGAGACACAGAGTGACCAGATTATTAATTCATTCAGAGATGATAATAATCTGGCCACTCAGTGTATATCTCCAGTGAGAAATGAACATTGTGCTAAATACAATTTAGCCTATCTTTGCTTTCATATGTATTAGTTTAACAGTATGGATAGATAACTGAGGCAAATTAAAACTTTAAGAGTTTGTTGAAACAAAGATAATTTGAAATGGGCAGCATCCAATCTAGCAGTTTAGAAAGGAGCTCCAAGGAACTGTACAAATGAAAGACTTTTAAAAGCAGAAGAGGGTGGAAACAAGAAAATTAAGCTAGGCAAAAAAAGAAAATAATTGGTTGGTTATTACAAGGTTACTTTGCAGCTTAGCTAATTATCACTGAGACATTTCCTATGTGACTGGTTTAGGATTTTATTTCCAGGAGAGCCAAAACTGTAATTTCATCTCAGATCAGTGATTTATAGCTTAGCATGAGCACCTCTACCTTGGGTCTATTGTACTTGTTTTTAACAATTTAACAATTTCCCCCTTTTCGACCATATTTTCAGCCTGAGAGATGTTATTATATATATTAGGGCATACATACTACTCCCATGTAATACTCTGAAGTTCTTATAGTGTTGCTAAATGTCTGCTGGTATTCACAGGCCATGAAGCCAGGTTCACATTTTTAAAGCTGGTCATTCTCTTTGTCCCCCCCACCCCACTCTTTTTTGGACATTCTATTTTAGGGAGGTCATTTGCAAACATGCATTTAAAGCTTTTGGGAGAATACTGCTCATTGGGGCGACTACTATGGTTATGATAAGCTGGATCATTCCCAATGTCTGAAGTGCACTTTGGAGGCATGGTCCCCAAGACCCAAACCAATCAGAATCAAGTTAATCAAAGAAAGACTCTCCCCACCCCCCCTTGGAGGAATTACTTTCTTAAGGTAACTTATCATTTGTTTAATAATCTTTTATAATAGAGTGTTAACTTGTCCAGAAGTGTCAATCCACATGCTGCACGTGGTATCAGATATAGCATAGACACCTCCTTGCTCAGCTACACCATAATCAAGGACAAGTCTATTATCAAGAACAACTTTGAGCAGAGAGTTCAGGAGGTTTATTGGGAAGCCATTCCTTTAATCTAAAGTTCTGAAAGAGCTTCAAAACGTTAAGGAGAGGTTTCTGGACATAGCCTCTGTTGCACTTCCTCTAGCCAGTGAATAGGTATTTGCCAAAGGAAGCACATTCAGGATCATGAGTGGCTCTTGGGAATTTCTGTTTGACTCTGCAGTTCAAGACTTGAAAAGTGACAGCCAATGAAGGCCAGTTTAATTAAATGCATTGATTAGCACCCTTATCCATTAGAATCCTTCGTTCCTAGTGAGAGCTAAGAATTAAGCAATTGTGGGTGTCTGTACACTAGCATTAAGTGGATTGGCAAATTTATAAGTGTATTTCATAATTTCTAAAACTATATTTTTTTATCATAGTAAGTTTTTTCAATGTGGCATAAGAAATATTCACTGATAATCCCAAATATTGGGTGTCCCAAAAATATATAAACACACTTTGAAGAATTATAAAGGCAATGTTTATTAAGATACAATTCATTTTCAAAATTGAGCTCTCAGCTGTTAAAGTGTGTATATATTTTTGGGTCACCTGTATCTTTATTTCCTTTATTAAAAAAAAATCTAAAGGTAGATAAACTTGTGTTCAATGGTTAGTGTTTCAACATTTTATCTTATTTCGAAAAAATTAAGATGTTCAATGAATTTACCCCAGTCAAACTTTAAGATTTCAAGTTATCAAACATTTTGGAAATTATATTTAAGTATATATACCACATAGAGTAACTAGAAGTTTGTACCTTTTCATCACCTTCCTTCAATTCCTACTCCCTCAACCTCTGGTAATCACAAGTCTGATTTATTTTTTATGATTTCCCCCCAAATATAAATGAGATCATGCTGTATTTGTCTTTCTCTGTCTGATTTATTTTACCTATCTTAATGCCTTCAAGGCCCATCATGTTGTCACAAATGGTAGGTTTTCCTTGTTTGTGTGGCCAAATAACATTGCATTGCATAGAATCCATTCAACCATCAATAGGCACTTAGGTTGTTTCCACATCTTGGCTATTGTGAGGAATGCTGCTATGAATATGAGGTGCAGATATATTTTTGAGTTAGTGTTTTCATTTTCTTTGATTATATTACCAGAAGAGGTAGCTCTATTTTTAATTTTTAAGGATCCTCCATACTGTTTTTAATAGTGGCTGTACCAATTTACATTCCCACCAGCAATACACAAGGGTTTCTTTTTCTCTACATTCTCTCCAGCTTTGTTAGCTCTTGTCTTTTTAATGGAGACATTTTAATAGGCAGGAATTGATATCTCCTTGTGCTTTTAATGTGTGTTTCTTTCATGACTAGAGAGGCCGAGCATCTATTCATGTACCTGCTGGCCATAAATTCACCTTGTTCACACTTTTATAACATACATACACTGAGTGGCCAGATTACTGTGACCTCTGAACATATATATATGTATGTATTTTAGAGGAGCCCAGTGCATGAATTCGTGTATGGGTGGAGTCCTGCCAGTCGGGCCAGCCTGGCCAAGGGGAGGGGACATGGGCGGTTGACCTGCTTGCCTGCTGGTCGAATTCCTGGTCAAGGGGACAATTTGCATATTAGCCTTTTATTATATAGGAATTACATAGGACATACACTCAGTGTAGACATACATAAATGTACTGATAGATGCAAACAAAGATCAGACAGGTTTTTTTTATTTTGTTTTGTTTTGTTTTGCCATCAAACTAGATACAATACCATAAGGCAAAACTCCCTAGTTCATAAGAGCACAGTTGGGTCCAAATTATGTTTTTGGTTGATAGAATAAGTTAAGTTCAGATGGCTAAAGTTTTTTTTTTTTTTTCCTTATATTTGTGGAAGAGACTTCATAGATTTTTATAGGCCTAGTTTTCAACACAGCTTTTCCTTTATCTTCTGAGAAGAATTGCTTTGGTTCCTAGAAAAGCCCAGTAGAATACTTCGCATCTTAAAAGGCACAGAGAAAGAATGCAAGTTCTCCCAATAAGAACTTTCCCCCCTAAACTTATATCTTTTTCTAATATTTATAAGCCTTTTGAGATAAATAGGGGAGGTTTGAGAATTGGTAGGAAGGATAGGTTGGCTTTGAATTATTTCTAGAGCTATGCTTGTCTCTAGTTCTTATAAAGACTAGATTTGCATGACAAGCTCAATTGCTTTTTAAAAAAATATTACATTTATTGGGGTGACTGGTTAACAGTATATGGTTTCTCATGTACATTATGTCATTTTTATACGCTCACAGAGGAAGCTGTGAAACTGGAGCTAAGAGGGGAGTTCTGGACCTCCAGAGCAGCGAGAGCAGCAGTTCAAGGACTCAGTGGGTTCCCACATGGATGCTGGATGCTCCTGAGGGAATTTGGGGTCACCTTCAATTTCCTCTTCTGATACCAGACCTGTTAGGAGACAAACTGAGCCATATTCAAAGTTTCAAGAGTTTGAGCAAAAATTAATTTGAATTGTGCAACATCAAAACAAACCAATATAAAATAGCTCTGAGTTGTACAAAATGAAAGGCTTCTTATAGGCAAAGCAAGTAAGAACAATGAAGTTACACTAGGCAAAAAAATAAAAGGTTACTTATCACTCCTGCTGGCCTGGCTCAGTGGTTGAGCGCTGACCTACAGACCCAGAGATCACGGTTCTGTCTGTTCTCCATCAGCGGGTCAGGGCACATGCCCGAGATGCAGGCTGGATTCCCAGTGTGGGGCATGCAGGAGGCAGCCAATTAATGATTCTCTGACATCATTGATGTTTCTATCTCTTTCTCTTCTTCTCTGAAATCAATATATATATATTTTTAAATTTAAAAATTACTTTCCATTACAGGATGATGGCAGGGGTAGGGGGTGGAGAGGTGGCACTCTATAAGGCAGAGGATCTAACTAGTGCTGATCATGTGATTCTTTTTTTTTTTAAATATATTTTATTGATTTTTTTATAGAGAGGAAAAGAGAGGGATAGAGAGTTAGAAACATCGATCAGCTGCCTCTTGCACACTCTCTACTGGGGACGTGCTTGCAACCAAGGAATATGCCCTTGACCAGAATCAAACCCGGGACCTTTCAGTCCGCAGGCCAATGCTCTATCCACTGAGCCAAACTGGTTTCAGCTGATCAGGTGATTCTTGAGTGACAGGTTTAAGATTTCATTTCTGGGAAAGCCACACTGTAATTAAGGTACATCTAAGTTTGGTGATGTAAATCTATTTTGGAACAATTGTTTTTAACAACAGATAAGCTTGAATTTTTAATATATGGGAGAAGTATGGACATTATGTATAGTGTTATATTTTTCTGGATTTGATTCACATTCAAGTTTAACTTCTAAAAACACACTATTGACACTTCTCCTGAGCAAAACCCCAGAATCTATAATGCCTGCATCAGTACCTGGTAAAGAGAAGGGACCCTGTCCATGTTTACTGAATTCTGGAGCCTTTTTTAATGGCCAATATATGGCATATTTTAAAAGTTGTATTTCCTTATTTTAAAGTAAGTTTGAAATGTGATGAGATAGATCAAGAAGCAAGTACCACATCTAGACAGACTGCTGAGCATCAAAGCTGGCCTCACTGGATAAGCTTTCAGAATCAGAGCATGACTAGGAGTGTCAGGGATGTCTCTGTCAATACAGACATCTCCGCATAAAGAAGCGCTGCCTTCGCATCTCCTCCCCTCCATTGGTGTATGGCTAAGAGCTCTGCCCTTGAAGGCAGACAACTGATACTCTGATTGCTTTTCAAATTGAAAGTCTCACCTGCTGTTTGCAAATGTGTTCTCTTCTCTTTTGCTCTGTTATTGAACAAACAGGCATTGATTTCTATCTCCTCAAAAAAAAAAAAAAAAAAAAAAAAAAAAAAAGAGCAAAAGCAACAGCATTCCACAGGTATTAGATACAGCTCTGCCTGCTTAGTGAAGGATTGAACTGAGAGTCTTTTTTAAAAAAGACTGTAATTCCTGCACACTCTGTTGGTAGATTCCTGTTATGAAAAGAATGAATCTGATGTGACAGACAGAACAGGTGTAATTATTAATACGTGGCTTGCCGGGGAGAGGAGTGTGCTGGGAAGTATTTATGACAGTGTTATAGCTGAAAGCAATTGGGCAAACAGACATATCAAAGGTGGCTGGTGATAGCCATGCTTAGTAAGCAGAACTGAGCTCTCGTTTTGCATGAAGATCAGCACTTCCATGGGAAATGAGTTAAGGGAAGGGGAGAGACACTTTACATCACTGTCAAAACAATAGAGCAGATCCCACTTAAGCTGCTGCACACCGAGTGAGCTGCATATTAAGGAGACTGTTTCTACATCTGCTTTAAAATATATGGTTCACTTGAATCCTGTGTCGGTGTACTATCCATGTTTGTTTATTTGCAAATACCCTTTACATATTTATCACTTTGGAAATAAATGCATGGAAAGAGACTAAAAGGAGAGAGTGAGAGACCCTTCAATATTATGCTTATAGTCTATCTAAGTTTACAGCTATACAGATTTGGGTAAATCATTACAGGAGCATATTCACTCACAACTATTCATCACTCTGCAAAAAATTATCTATTCATTGTTAAAGAAAAAAAAATCCTACCAGACAAAAATCAGTAGACAAGAGCTGATTTTATTTTAATACTATTGCTAATAGAAGGAGAACATAGACCAAGTCTGAACACCCAGCCCCATAGGGGATCATAGACCATCTGTGTTTGCTAATTGGCCTAATGCAAAGGAAAAACAAATTCCCCATTTTCCTCATATCTTCATGATGGAAGGTAGTTTTACAAGTTGGGCTCCTAGCCTCTGACAGAAGATGGGAGACTGGGGCACTAACTTCCTTGATAATGGTTTTGCAAAGAAACGGTTCCTGAGTCCTTGAGAAAGACTTTCTTCGCTTATAAAACTGGCAAGAAACATTCTACAAAGATTTACATCTCAAAGGGGAAGAGCAAAGGTTTGCAACCACAAGTTTCTGAAGGCAATGCTCTAAAAAAGAAAGGAAGATCAGAGGTGTAAAATCTGGAAGAAGCGTGTCTTCTAAAGTTGAGTGAACCTGTGGGAAGCATCCAGTCTATTGTAGTCACCATGCAGCCCACCAAGCTTCCATTCCACACACCAAGAGTTCCATGTGATCAAAATGCAACATGAGACTTGGTTAGAGTATAATTCAACATCTGCACTGACCGATTCAGTTGGAATATAGCAGCACAGCCACTAACAAACACACAATTTTTTGCAAACAACAACGACAACAAAAACAACAGGTAAAATGAAAGAGAAGCAGAGGGAAATAGCATTTGCTGAGATTGTTTATTTTGCAGGCCCTGCAGGGTGAGCCAATTATGCATTGACACAAACCTTGGAATATCAGTCAATTGTGTCCATTGAACAGTTTGGGAAAACGAGGCTCAGTGAGTGACATGCTTTGCCTAGTATCTCAAAGTAGAGTCATTGGCAGGACTGGTTTTGGGCTTGAACTTCATCTAGTTTCCAAATACCATAGCTCAAGTATTCAAGAGAGCTGCGTTCTATTTTTAGTAGGGTAAAGATGGACAGGATCTTGAGAGTTAGGCTGAGAGAAGGAAGGCTTGTCCTCTGTCTCTTTAGAATGATTGGATAGATGGCATTTCTCTCCTACCTCACATTATATTTTCCTAGGAAATTAGATTGTGCCTGTCTTTATTATATCTGATTAAACATCAGAGAACTGGTCATTTTTAAAAGAAAGATAAACCCATGAAATTGTTGTATTTCAGAAATGTTGTCAAGAGGAAATCTATTGAGCACATTGATGGATTGTGCTGAATAGATTTCTAAGCAATTGGGATGCTCACCTGTTGGGACCCTCTAAGTCCTAGGGGTGTCAAACTCAATCAGAGAAGGGGCCAAAATCTAAAATCCAGCCTAAATCGTGGGCCGAATGGTTTACTGAACAGTCATAAACTGTCATTGTGATGGAAACGCAGCGGAGTGCAGTGATGACAGCGCGGTGTGGGCCACATTGCAAGGCCTGGCAGGACGGATTTGGCCCGCGGGCCTTGTGTTTGACACATGTGCTGTAGGAGGCAGCCAGGCCACTGAGGAGTCTGCAGATGAAGGTCCTGGCAGAGTAGCCATTTCAATGCCCCAGGGAGCTGTTTTTCAGGAGGTTCTTGTTTCACTGTCTTCCTCTCTCCCTTCCTTCTTTCATATCTGGCAGCAGGGTATACATTCATGAATTCTCTGTCTTCAACTTTGCCATTAGAGAGAATGCTTTAACTCCAAATGGTAAAAAAAAAAAAAAAAAAAAAAAAAAAAAAAAAAAAAAAGAGAGAGAGAGAGAGAAGCAGAAACTTCAGTCCTGTATTGCAAGGTCTTGTGTATTCAGGACATATCCTGATTGCTTATTTATTGTGTGTTTTATCTAGAAGTTTGCTATTTCAGCCCTGGCCAGTATGGCTAGGTGGTAAAGCATCAATCAGCACATCAAATGGTCTTAGGTTGGGATCCCCAACAAAGGCACTTACCTAGGTTGCAGGTTGGTTCCCTGCCTTGGTTGGAGCACATGCAGGAGGCAACCTATCATTGTCTCTCTCTGGGCCTTTGCAGCCCTGCTCCTCTACCTTGCCCCCCTGCCAGCCTGATCACCCCTACTTTGCTCGAGGCAGTTAGGGGTGATGAGGCAGGCAGGTGAGTGGTTAGGAGCCAGCAGTCCTGGTTGAGAGAGGGATGTCCCAGATTAGAGAAGGTGCAGGCCAGACTGAGGTACCCTCCACCACCATGCACAAATTTCATGCACCAGGCCTCATGTGTGTGTGTGTGTGTGTGTGTGTGTGTGTGTGTGTGTGTATAAAACGTACATTATATATAATAACATGCATATACATATATATGTATATATATTGAGTATATGTGAAATATAGGGTGCTTTTATGGAGAAGCTCCATTTATGCTTCATGGACACACCTAACAAGGCTGGACTCAAAGGGAAATCTCTTTCATTCTCCAAGTAGGTTAGTGGGCAAGATCTGCTCTAATTCCTCTCTGCCCTACAGAGCCCTAAATATCTATATCACCCCACATGTAAACAAACATGAAAAAGCAGAATAGAGTTCACCAGAAAACCCAGAGCTTTGTTCTGCCCATCCCTTCAGCCACATGTGCCTCCAACCCAACAGAGAGGAGCCCAGCACTCTGGGAAATTTGATTTCGCTTTTGTATGTCTTTCTCAAGGCTGAACTGCAGTACTCATGTGCCATCATTCACTTTACCTTCCTTACTGCTTCTCAGTGTCCACATGCCCATTGTATTTTAATAGCAATCTATCTGAGCTCTGTTTTCAAGCACAGATAAAATAGTGGCAATGGCACAGCCTAGTGGATGAGCATGAAGGATGCAGAGTCGGAGGCTGGGGAAGCTCTTGCTCTACCCTTTGCTTCACTAGCCACGTGACCTTGGGCATATTAATTTCCTTCTCTAAGCTTCAGGTTTATCACCTAGAAGATAATGAGATGTAATTGGAACTACATCGCAGAGTTTATGTGAACATTAAATGAGATAATGCATATAAAACACTTTGTACAGACGATGGAAACAGTAATTCTCCACAAAGAATAAATATTGTAGTTGGAAGTTGATATATCAAAAGGAGATGAACCTCTCTCTTGATTTGAGCCCTCATCACATTATTCCCCTCATTTTTCTTATCTGTTAAATTGGAATGCTAAAGCTCACACCTAAATGGTTTATGCAAACCATTTAGTCTGACACCTAAAAATCTTAAAATTCATAGGGTTAGGGATGGAAAGGATAAGACATATTTAAATATTTTCCTTTGGCCGTAACTTAATAAAATTTGACTTGCATTATTCTTTCAAAACTGTAATGAATTTTATTTAGTGGTAACCCTGGAATTAAAACCTGCCCCGTTAAGTTGTTTCTCCATGTTCAATCACTAAATTTTCAATTTGTCCTTATGATTATAAGAGAGAGCTGAGAGGTACAATGTAGACACTGGCCAGGGAAATTTAACTGACTTCCGCTGGGGACAGAGGCAGTTGATGAAACTTCTCCATGTGTTCTTCTTAACTGAGCTGGCTATTTAATTGATTCCAAAAATCAATTTTCAATTAGTGGTGGTTTGGCATTTCATATTCGCTGCTAAAATTGTGAGGAACGGTAAAAAGAAAAGCTTGTGATTTAGTAATTGCTTTTGCCCACATTGAAAGCACAATGGAAGCTAAAAGTGAGACACTGTGACTCTTTTTAAAAAATTATTTTATTGAATTTATTGGGGTGACATTGGTGAGTAAATTATATAGATTTCAGGTGTACACTTCTGTAATTCATCATCTGTGTATTGTATATGTTCACCACCCAAAGTCTAGTCTCTGTCACCATTTATCCCCCTTTACCCTCTTCGACCTGGGAGACCCTGTGACTCTTACAATTAAGAAATATGTTGAAAAATCACAGGGGACAAAGGTAGATTCTCTTACAGGTAGTATGGATGTCATCTGACAGCCCTGATAGTTATTGATTCTTCCCTTGTGTTCATTATCTTCCATTCCTCAGCATTTGAATCCCCAACAGTCTTCTGTTTTTACTCTAAAAACCTTTAAAAAAATGAAAACAACACAAAACAGGAAAAAGATTAAAATAAGAAGAAAAATAAAGCAAAACTAGAAAACAGTTCTAGGTTTGCTTGTCTTTCAAAATTCCCTGCCTGCTCTGAGCCTCTGTATCACAAAATCTGTCCCAACATATTTATTTCTAAAGCAGAATAAATCACACCTCTCTTTCAAGAGATATTCATGCACAGGATTGTTTTCAATGTTAGCAATTCTGCACGCCTCTTACCAGAGTCGTGTTTTGTGTGCTAGGTCTGAATCAAATAGATGTCCTTTGACCAGCGAGGGCCTCTGGTGTTTGAGGGGATTCCTTGGCAACAGTGTCTGCAGCCCAGAATCTAAAATCTCTTCCTCATAGCATCTGTGTTCATATGTAGACAGGTTCAGCCCTGATTGGCTGATAAAAAGTACAGAGAAACTTTACTAACACAAATATCTATCCATCTATCACCTATTCTCTGTCTAGTACATATTCATAGTGGAGGAATTGGAGGAAATTGCTTCTTATATTATTCTTAACACTCTCATTTTAGTCTTTGTTTTCTGTCCATTTAAGCAGGTAAAATTATGTTTAGGTGAAGCCAAATTCCACCTCATAAAACTTTGGGATCATTAGGCAAAGTTTAAGTAAACAAAGATATTTTAAAGGATAATTAATTCTTTATTCTACATCATTAAGAAAGCTTTATATGCCTGGCCAATGTGTCTAGGTGACTGAGTGTCAACCTATGAACCAGGAGTCACAGTTCAATTCCAGGTCAGGGAACATGCCCAGGTTGTGGGCTTGATCCCCAGTAAGAGGCATGCAGGAGGCAACCAATCAATGATACCCTCTCATCATGTTTCCATCTTTCTCTCTCTTCCCTTTTTTCTCTCTCTAAAATCAATTTAACAAATTAAAAAAATATTTAAAGAGAGCCTATACAGTGTCTGGCACTTAGTAGGTCCTAATTGTTGTCAACAAGTGAATAAACAAGTGGACATATGGAAGTGATCTTTATAGAATTTTTGGGTCCAGCTATCTGCCTTTAATTTCCCACCATAATCATGTAAATACATTCCACTTCCCACTTCCAGGGGAAAGCCCTGACATGCAACTCTCCACATCAAGTTTCACAGATGAGTTGGCTGTCACTCTGATGCACATTCCAACTGCAAGCAGAACAGCGTGAGCATTTCAATGAGGCCATATCCAAACAAACTTATACTCGTGCACATCACAGAGAGAACTGTGTTTCCTGGCTCAGGATCAAGCTGTGGTTTCTTCCTTATGCAGACTGTGTAAGAGCTCATGTGTATTCTGTTGAAATGCTATGCCAGGTCTATCCCTTCAAGTGTTCATAGTGGATCGTGATCTTGAGAACCAAACAGGCTTAAATATGCATATCCTATATAACAAAGAGGTAATATGCAAATTGACCGTCATTCCAACACATAAGATGGCTGCCCCCATGTGGACACAAGATGGCCACCACAATATGGCCAGCTGGGGAGAGCAGTTGTGGGTGATCAGGCCTATAGGTGAGGGCAGTTAGGGTGACCAGGCTGGCAGAGGAGGGCAGTTGGGGGTGACAAAGCCTTCAGGGGAGGACAGTTTGGGGGGACAAGGCCTGCAGGTGAGGGCAGTTGGGAGGGACAAGGCCTGTAGGGAAGGGCAGTTGGGGGCAACCAGGCTAGCAAGGGAGGGCAGTGAGGGGTGATAAGGCCTGAAGGGAAGACAGTTAGGGTCAACCAAGCCAGCATGGGAGGACATCTAAGGGCAATTGGGCCGATAGGGGAGCAGTTAGGCATCGATCAGGCTGCCAAGGGAGTGGTTAGAGGGTGATCAGGCTGGCAGGCAGGGCAATGAGGCAGGGAGGCAGGTAGCAGTTGGGAGCCAGCAGTCCTGGATTGTGAGAGGGATCCCAGATTGGAGAGTATGCAGGCTGGGCTTAGGGACACACACACACCCCTGTGCATGAATTTCTTGCACCAGGCCTCTCGTATGTATATATTTGTGAGACTATATACATACAAGAGGCCTGATGCATAAAGATTCATGCAAGAATGGGCCTTCCTTCCCTGGCTGCCAGCACTGCCTTTGCTCCAGCCAGAGTGGTCTTTTTGTTCTGGCCTGGAACCATCTTTCTACCTTCTCATGCTGCCCAGAGGACCAGAGCAGCAGGAGGCAGTGTAGACAGCCTGCATTTACACCATGGCGAGGATGCAAGCATCCTGCCCTGCCCCCCAGTTGCTCAGTGCCTGCATATGCAAATTAACCCACCATATTTGTTGGGTTAATTTGCATACCCACTCCTGATTGACTGGTGGGCGTCATGAAGGTACAGTCAATTTGCATCTTACTATTTTATTTGTGTGTGTGTGTGTGTGTGTGTGTGTGTGTGTGTATATATATATATATATATATACATATATATATATATATATATATATATATATATATATATATGATGTTTTCTTTGCCTGACAGGCTTGTCACTATATTTTAAAAAAATGTAATTTCCCATCACAAAACTAACACCATATAAACAGAAAGTTATTGAGTTAAATAAGAGAAAGTCAGTGCAATGGAAATATCAATCAAAGTTTTGCCTGGGGCAGTGCCATTATATGCCACTCTAAAATTTGTTTAGCAAACATATTTAGAAATGCCTAATCTAAACTACTAATGGAATGGCTAATTGTGAAGACTCTCAGGAGATATATCGAACTGTAATGTAAAATCAGTCTCATGTTCGCACCATATACACATGGCTTTAAAGTCATGAGACTGTTTCTCCAGAGGCACAAGAGAAAATAATCTCACAAATTTAAATATGTTTCCACTGATTCCAGAAAGAAGGGAGAGGTGGAAAGAGATGGGAATACCGATGATGAGAGAGAATCATTTATAGGCTACCTCCTGCATGCCCCCCACTGGGGATCAAGCCCAAAACCTGAGCATGTGCCCTGATCAGAAATTGAATGAAGGCCTTCTGGTTCATAGATCGATGCTGAACTACTGAACCCAAGTAAGTCTCACAAATTTACATAGACATATATAGCAAGTAGCTGGACCATAAGAGCTGACTGTGTCATTGTCAAAAACACTTAATTTTACATGGTTTCAGGCTTTCTGAAAAAATGCCATAATATGAGACCTACCACAGTATAACACAATACAAAGCCTGGTGCTTTCAACATTTTCATTTTAATCTTCACAAAATCCTGCAAATTAAAAGCCAGCATGCTCATGTGTTCTCCGATGAGAAAACCGAGGTTCAGAGAATTCCACCGGCCAGCCTGCTGAGGCACCGTTGCTCATCAGCATAGTCAGCAGTCTGGCAGTGGGATGCAGCAATCACAGACTCTTCCTTGAATTATTTTCCCTATGCCATCTAGACCTGCACCATGGGAAGAAACTGCGCCTATCCCTGTGGGGAGACAGAACGATGATTTATCCTATTTGGATTCCAATTGTAAAAGGGTTTTCCCACATCTCTGGGAACCTGGAGACCTAGTGGCAGAATTCCCAAACTGAGCCTTTCTGCCCAGGAGCAACTTCCCCTGCTCTCCTTCTGTTTACTTAGGGAAGGCATTTTTCAGCATATTTGCTGACTGCTCTTTCTAAGGGAAGACACTTAACAAGGAAATAATGGCCCCATGGGTGAAAAATCATAAAATGAAATGCCCCAAGGCATGTACATTTTATTACATTAAATTAAAAACACATCATCTACTATCAGCCAACCAGTAAACAAAGAATAAGCAAGCAAGAAGAATGCTAAGCAGATATTTTTATTAAGAAAATCGCTTTTATTGTTTTCCATACTGTTCATAAAAGTAATAAATGTTTATTATAGAAATTTGCATAATATAGTGAATCCTCACAGTTGCATGAAACACACCCAAAACATTAGCTGGAAGTAAGCATTATTTTAACTTTTCAGATTTCTTCAAGTAATTTTTCAAAAACCTTAGATTATATGGTATGTGCTGTTTTATTTTTTAAATTAATATGCATTGAGAAATTTTCTTTTATTATATATCCTATAGAATTATTTCTAACATTTGACTATGAATGTATTTATCCTATATAATAAAAGACTAATATGCAAATCAACCAAACGGCCAAACCACCAGTGGAATGACCAGTCGCTATAATGTGCACTGACCACCAGGGGCAGACACTGAAGGCAGGAGCTGCCCCCAGCTCCCAGGCCCCAGGCCAGCCAAGGTGGGTGCCAGTGAGGGCTCCCCAATTGCTCTGCCAGTCACCCCGCAGAGGGAGGCAACCAGCAGTAATGAGACAGGGCTGGCAAGTGGATGGCTCCAAGCTGGCCAAGATGGATGCCAGCAGGGGCCCCTGATTGCCCTGCTGGTCTCCCTGCAGATCAGCCCTGATCACCAGCCAATCCTAGGGACCCTACTGGAGCACAATTTTTGTGCACCAGGCCTCTAGTATATTTATAATATAACTAACCGATTCCTTATTATTAATCATTTCTATGACAAGTATTTCATGAAATTAATGCTGTGATAAACAATTTTCTACATCCATGTTAAAAGAAAAAATATTTTGTCAAATGCCAAAGTACTTTTTTTAAAAAAAAATGTAATCCTTACCCAAGGATATATTTGTATTGATTTTTTAGAGAGTAAGGAAGGAGAGAGAGAGAAACATTGATCATGATTGCCTCTCCTATGAACCCTGACTGGGGATTGAACACTCAGCCTAGGCATTGCCCTGACCTGGAATCGAACCCATGTCCTTTTGGTGTATGGGCCAATGCTTCAAAACTAGCAACCTAGTCATGGCCTAAATACTTTTTTAAAGAGCTGTGACACATGCTATCAGATACATAAGGCCTAATTTGACCCACTAAGTGTCTGCTGGATGCATAAATATGTTTATCTAAAACCTTTTTAGTGTTAGATATTTCCCTTAAAAATAGTTTGGAGAAGGTGACAACTGAATATTTTATCTCATGTCTTAAACAACTTAAATATACTTAACAGTGAGCTTGATTATTATGAATATTTCTATATATACACATGCATTTTTATTGTGTATTTTTTTTTACTTCTCCATTTGAATTTTTTTTTCCTAATAGGAATTTTATTATTTTATATTGATTCCAAAAAATATTTACCTATTAGGACTAACACTCCTTAGGTTGTCATTATATTGCAAATATTCTCTCCAAAATGTTTTGGCATTTTATTTCCCTTTTTATGTATTAATACATAGTTTTCTCCCTTGCTTTAAATCTTAAAAGGTCTTCTTCACACATCTGAGCATACAAATATCCAGACAAGTGGAAAAATATTACAATATGCTTGTGTCCATATTATTGACCTAAAATTATGCATCATATTCTCTAGTTATCCTTTGAATGTATGTAAAATCTATAGTGATTTTGCCTTTCTTATGCCTATAATTGATAACTTATACTCTTATTTTCTGATCAGTCTGTCTTTGGGCTTTCATCAGTCCTATTAATTTTGTCAAAGATTAGCTATGGTTATAAAGCAAGACCTGGAAGAAATATCAATATATTTATATTAGAGTGTTCAACAGGAACCATATACAAAATAACACAGGTCTATAAAAATTGCTCAAGCTTGTTTTAAAAATAAATACCTGCTCAACAGTGTTAAGATTGTCAAAGAATAGTGTGTATACTGGGTTTGTTTGTTTGTTTATTTTTGTTTTTTTGTTTGTTTTGTTTTGAAACAATTGTGCTCTACCTAAAGGCAGGGGAAAAGGATTTGGGAAAAGAATATCTGCAGAGTCCAGGACAAGGTCATTTGAGTTCTAAGGCTACTATTTATTTAGCATCATGCAGCTCATTCAGGTGCAGTAATAATTCTGAAAAACATTCACAGACAGCTTAGCTATTTCTACTCTTTGAAAAAAACAAACAAAAAACAAGACGTTAAATCATTGTTACCTCTAGTAATCATTAAAGATATTCTGTGGAAGAGTTTAGAATATATTTTCCTTGAAAAAAAGATAATGAAACAAAATGCCATCATATTGTAAAAGCGTAAGTTAGGACATCTCTGAAATAAACATCCTGTCAGTCTATGATTCAAACAAATATTAATACTTTGATCTGACAATTCTCAGTCTGGGAATCTTTCCTGAGGAAACAAACTGAAATGAAGAAAAATCTTTATGCCCCCCAAAAATACTTTTATTGAAGCAACATTGTTTTTTAATTGTGGAAATTCAACAACTCTTTGCCAATTAAGCTTGGCTCATTCAATCATTTGAGGATAATCTGATCATTGAAATGTTTACCAAGACCATGTAATAACTTTGAAAACGCTTATGAAATCATACTAAGAAGATTGTAACAGTCAATTACAATTCTTAATAAGCTAACGCATATAATGGTTAATAGCAAGTCAACATATTAATGATACCCTTCTATGAAGGAGATCAGAACACTAGAAAATAAAAAAGGCTTACAGAGACTGAACTCTACATTGGTCCCCAAGTGCTACCTGAGAGGCACTATGTTATACTTCAGTTTTATTTCATTTAAAAAAAAAATATGTTTTATTGATTTTTTTACAGAGAGGAAGAGAGAAGGATAGAGAGTTAGAAACATCGATGAGAGAGAATCATCAATCAGCTGCCTCTTGCACACCCCCTGCTGGGGATGTGCCCACAACCAAGGTACATGCCCTTGACTGGAATCGAACCTGGGACCTTTCAGTCTGCAGGCTGACACTCTGTCCACTAAGCCAAACCGGTTGTGGCTACTTCATTTTCTTAAGTAAGATGCAGGACGTCTCTTTTCCTCAACTTGCTCAACTTTGTACAATGAGGGATTATAGCATAAGAGTAGTGTGTTGTTTTTTTTAATGAGTTAATGGGTTTGAAGCATGTAGACCAGTGCTTGAAGGAAAATAACTTGGGTGACAGATGGTGTATATTTCTGTAGTGTGTTTTCTATATTTTTAATTAGTCATATTTTATGATGGAATCATAAAAGCAACCAGCAGTGACTCACTTATTAAAATTCCCGCGTCTTACTTTCTATTTTCAAATCAGCGCCCATGGGGAAAAGGCTAGAGAAGTTCATTTTCCAAAGTTAGCTCCATGGATGAGAGGGTTTGCAAATATCATGCTCAACTTGACAGAATTGCTGAATGAGTCCTTCCCTGCTTGTGTGGTGCGCTTACTCTCTCCACCGGCGACTGCTACTTTACCAAACAAAACAGAAGCAAACATTTACAGATTGGCTATGCCAATTACTGGTTTTCTTGATGAATAAACTTCAAAACAATATTGATACAAAGCTAGGAAAACAAATTTAAATTGCTGGGGTTCTGTATAGTTTATCACAAATGATTTTATCATATTTAATAACTAAGAGCACGTTTGCTTATAGAGAGAAGAGCACTATCACTGAAAAAATATCTCTTGCCCAAATCCTAAAGCAAGATGCATATATATATTTATATATATTTTTATTGATTTTTTTACAGAGAGGAAGAGAGAGGGATAAAGAGTTAGAAACATCGATGAGAGAGAATCATTGATCAGCTGCCTCTTGCACATTCCCTATTGGGGAATGTGCCTGCAACTAAGGTAGGTGCCCTTGACCGGAATCGAACCCGGGACCCTTCAGTCCACAGGCTGGCACTCTATCCACTGAGCCAAACTGGTTTTGGCAAGATGCATTTTTTTTAATGAATTGGTCAGAAGATTATAATAATTAGAAGTAGACATTCAAGGATAGCTTATGTGTGATAAATAAAGGAAATTCTTTCAAATGACTGAGAATACAGCACCAGTTTAATTGGAATGGACTTTTACTGAATAATCAGTCCCCTTCCAAAAATCTGTGGTCACCATTACTTGGTAGTCTTTCTTAACAACCAATGGCCATGTTCACAGGGAAATCCTCCACTGTGTCTTCCTCCATTTAAACACTTCCAATATCTTCAGTGTAGGGACTTGGTGGTAAAGTATGAATAACAACAGTTCCATAGCTGTGCTTGTTTCCAACAACATATCCTTTCAAAGATGTGATGTCAGCTGTGTGTGTGTGTGTGTGTGTGTGTGTGTGTACACGGGCAGTTCACTAGTTGTGTGTTACTTTTTATCTACTGCTTAGAAAACTTTCAGTAGCAATAAACCTAATATATGCTTGATGGGAATTCTGTAAGAAGTTACTTATTTTGTAACTAAAATTGAAATATAATCATTAGTATTCTTACGCTTTTAAAAAATATATATTTTATTGATTTTTTTATAGAGAGAAAGAGAGAGGGATAGAGAGAAACATCGATGAGAGAGAATTATCAATCAGCTGCCTCTTGCATACCCCCTACTGTGGATGTGCCTGCAACCAAGGTACATGCGCTTGACTGGAATCGAACCTGGGACCCCTCAGTCCGTAGGCTAATGCTCTATCCACTGAGCCATACCGGTTTTGGCTTCTTATTCTTTTTAATTAGAAGTTATTCATGAGGAACCGTGATAAAAAGACCCCCATGACAAAAGGAGACATGCCTTGCCTATCTCTAGCCTGGTGAGAGCCCAGGCAGGAAAGGATCAGCTCTATGAAATGAATTATATTTTTTCATTTGAGAGGAAGAGCAACTGGGGACTTCCTTGCCCCCCATAATTCAGAGCAACACCTACCTTAACCACTCCCCTCAGAAATCTGTACATGGGCCCTTTAACTCCACAGAGGCCAGGCAGCCTAGGCAAGTCCATGCTCAGGCAGGCTGCAGTGTCAGAGTGCCCATGGGATGCTTTTCATTTGAAAGGCAGCTGGCAACACTGCTGTCACAGCAAGGATCTGTCAGTCACAGACACAGCCAGCTATACTTGCACTCACAGAGGCTTGGATTTCAGACACTGCTGTATCTTCACACCACCTATATTCCTCTTCACTGTCCTGTTAATGGAGCAATTGTCTAGCAGAAGCAAGGTATTCTAAATTTCCTCCTTCTTCCCTCCTTCTGCTTTTTGCCTGAAGCATCCATTATTCACAGGCAAAGAAATACATTACTGTTTTGTGGTGTGTGTGTGTGTGTGTGTGTTTTTTTTTCTTTTTTCCTGCTGGCTTTATACAACTGGGGCCTATACTAAAGTTTTTGTTATTGTATTTATTATAACTTTTTTTTGCAGCAATCTTTAGGACCATGCTATATATGGGTCGCTGTCTTCTCTGCTGAAAGGTGTTATGGTTCTGTGGGCAATGCCAGAAAATGTTAGTTATTAACCATGTTGCCTGTGCCATGGACACATAAATAATGCACTAAGTGTATTGACAGTAATTATAAGAGGGGTCTTATTGATAGGGAGAAAAGAAACCGAGAAGGACTGGTTGCATCTGAACAGTGCAGGTCAGGGACGGAGGAAGGAATACAGTAAATATGTGGACAGGTTTACAGCTGTGCTCCCAAGTCAGTGATGGAGAAAACGCCAAGCTGAGGGAGCGTGGGCAGAACCAGAGGGAATAAGAGACAGGTTGAAAGGTTGCCGAGAGAATCAAAGGAAAGCAGCCTGCCAGAGAGTAACCTGATATCTCATGGACAGAATTTGTCGTGGGCACTGCTAATGTTGAAGGCAAAACGTACGGGGGTGAGAGTTTGAGAAATACCACCAGAGTGCATGTGAGACTTTCCCTAGAATTCCAAAGTGCTGACCCAGTAAAACATCTTTAAGTCTTTGTAAATGAATATATAAAATTCTAACTCAGTCAACATATTCCTGATTCTAGTGGCAAACTGATGGTGGAATTGTATAGCAGTAGTCTCAAAGACCTTTGAAGATATATTGTTATTACATTTTCTGAGCAGGTATCTCTGACATATATATAAGTATGTATACTTATATATTATGTATATGTTCTATTAAACATTATATTCGTATTCCAAAATACACAAATTGTAAATGTTGATGGCTGAAGCATCCTATATAATAAAAGCCCAGTGACTGAATAATGGAATGACCAGAATGAACAGTCAATCCATCACTATGACTAGCACTGACCACCACATGGCAGACACTCAATACAGGAGCTGCCCCTGTGGTCAGTGCCCTCTCACAGTGGGAGTGCCACTTGGCTGACCGGGATATGTGGCTACAGGCCATGCCCACACCAGTACACAGATTCCATGCACTGGACCTCTATTTTTTCTCATCCTACTTTGAAGACCACTAAATCAATTTTTTCTTGATTTCAATCTAAATAACTTTCAAATCCATTATCTCTGATGCCCACTGGGGTAGGTAAGGCCATTGATATTATTTTTTTCTGTGGCAGATGAGACAAGAGATGCAGGCAACTTAAAAGTGATCCATCTCAATTTCTATAAATAGATTTAGCTTGCTCATTCAGATTAGCAGTAGGAATTTATAAGTTCCATAATAGAAGTCAGTGGGCCAAATCTGCAATTTCTACAGGGTGTCTCACGCTTGCCTGTGCATTTGTATCTTCTTCCTTTTACTTTCTGGGAAGTTCTCATTCCACCCTTAGCTCTATAGATCAAAGACACATGCAAATTGACTTTGCTATTCAAGCCAACTCCAAGTCTCTGCCCTCTGGTTTTCCACACTGTATCAAATGGTTGTCAGCTTGGGCTGGTATGGCTCAGTTAGTTGAACATCATCCTGTGCACTGAAAGGTCGCTGGTTTGATTGTTGGTCAGGGCACATGCCCAGATTGCATATTTGGTCCCCAGTTGTGGCATGTACAGGAGGAAACCAATTGATGTTTCTCTCTCTCTCCCTCTCCTTTTCTCTTTCTAAAGAAAAAGAAAAAGAAAAAAATCAATAAAAACATGTATTTTTAAAAGGCTGTCAGCTTTTGGCCCCAATGAAAAAGAGCAGGTATTGAACCTTTCCTATTCCCTATTATACAGAAAAGGATGCTCACAAAACACACTGGCTCAAAATTTCAATTTCACGTATTTAGTACAAACCTTATTCTTTGTAGTTATTCGGGGATATGTTGAGATCATGTGTAGCTCTGGCTATTTATTATAGAGTTTTTCATACTTTGCCCCCAAATGAGTATTGCTTCTCATCACTGCACCCCAAAGCTAATAAATCTGCATTTGTTTTTTCCACAGCTTTTCTTCTTTTAATTTATTTTAAAAAATTATTAATCTTTGTTGAAAATATTATAGACTAGAGGCCTGGTGCATGAAAATTTGTGCACTTGAGGGATCCTTCAACCCAGCCTGCACCCTCTCACAATACCAGACCCCTCAGCTAGGGTCCCTAGGCCTGACCTGAGATCAGGGCCCATCGGGGCTTTCCTTCCACTGACTGCAGGCAGCTGGCCCCACCCCTGCCACTGCTTGCGATCTGTGCAGTGCTGCCCCCCTCCTTTGCCACCAATGGCCTCCCTCTGTAGAGGACAGGCTGGGGTGCAATGGCTTGATTGACCTCTCTCTTTCTTTGCTGGGGTACAGGGCCAGCCCTGTGAGAGGCCGTCTGCCTATCTGATCACCTCTAACCGCTGGTCTGCCTATCTGATCATTCCTAACCACTGGTCTGCTTACATGATCACCCATAACCCCTCTGCCTGCCTGATTGCCTCTAACTGTTTGCTTGGGGGCAGGGCCAGCCCAGCAAGGGGCTGTCTGCCTACCTGGTCTCCCCTAACTGCTTGCTGGCTTGCCTACCTGATCAACCCTAATTACTGGTCTGTCTACCTGATCACACTTAACCACACTGGTCTGCCTACTTGATCACTCCTAACCCCTCTGTCTGCCTGCCTGATTGCCCCTTTACCATGTGCTTGGGGGAGGGGCCAGCACTGACTTCCAGTTAGTCAGCCTCTGGTCATTACTGCTCATAACAACCCAGGGTTTTTATATATTAGGATAAGCTCCCCGCCCCCACGCCCATTGACCCCCTCTTCCTTGCTCCTGCCCCCTCCCCAGGCCTTCACAGTACTATTGTCTATGTCCATGCCATGGGCTATGCAAATTGAGCCAGTGTGTTTTGTGAGCATATTCTTTGGCCAATCCCTTCACTTCCTTTCACCCAACCCCCTATCTCCCTCCCCTCTGATATCTGTCAGTCTGCTCCATGTATCCATGCCTCTGGTTCTGTTTTTTTTTTTTTTTTCATCAGTTTATTTTGTTCATTAGATTCTACATACTAGTGAGACCATATGGTTTTTGTCTTTCTCTGATTGGCTTATTCCTTTTGAAGCACACTTTTTTTTTTTACACTTGTTTCAAAATTCCTTTGTGTAAGAACTCCACCTGTTCATTTGGGAAGGCTCATTGTAGACCCAATGGGACCCGATTGAGGAGTGAATAATTACACCGTCTGGATTAGAGTATTTACAAAAAAATACTAATCTGGATAATCAAAGGAGAGCAAAGATGCAGGGAGATGATTAATGCATAAAATGCTTCATCTTATATCAAAAAGGTAACTTCTGGGAAGGAACCTGTTGTGTGAAACAGCCTTCAAAGAGAATTTTGTAAGACAGGACTTCATAAAAGTAGGATCCCCAAACACTATTGTGCAGAGTGATGTATATTTCTTATAAAATTTTCTAGTGCATTAACTTTTTCTTTACCATTACTCTAAGAATGCTGAACTCCTGAGTGTTGGTGTGATAAATCTTCAACAGTGAGAAGGGATATCAGTCAATAAATACTTAACAACAGCATAAATTATGTAAGGTAGAGTGAGTATTGCAAGGAAGAGCATAGACTAATGGGCCTTCTTACCAAATGCTATAAAGACTAAACATCCTAAATCTTTAAAGTAGGGCTGCATTACCTGAGAGATAATCCTTACAACATTGACATCTTATATTTTGGGAATTACTTTTTTAAAGCCAATGGGTGATATATGTGAAAATCTCCTAATTAAAAAAAAAGTTGCTGGTAATTAAAAGTTACTGATAATCAAAATGTCCTTAGGTATATAACCTATACTATACTCTTTAATCAGAATTTGGTTTGTAAAGTGTAAAGCCTTTTGGATAAATTTCATAAGAGTATTAATGAGAGCTTATGTCTTATCTACTCTTTGTAATATCTCTCTCAAGTTTTACTATATTATAATTTATTCATTTGTTTTTTAATGCTGAGATATAATTTACTGAACAAAGGTTATGAATTGTTTCCTAGAAACATTATTTTCAGTGCTGTTTGAATAAACAAGGTAACACAAGATAGAATAAACAAGATAGAATTGTAGTTCAATAATGGATTTCAAAGGAACTTACACTATAGATTAGTGTCTAGTCATGCCTATTAAGTATGGGTTTAGCCTTGGCCAGTGCGGCTTGGTTGGCTGGAGCGTTGTCCAGTGCACCAGGAAGTGGTGGGTTCAATTCCCCATTAGGGCGCCTTACCCAAATTGTGGGGTCCATTCCAGGTGGGTGCTGAATGCAGCCGATTGATGTTTCTTTTTCAACAGCAAGAAGATTATCAATCAATAGCCATGTTCCTCTTTCTCTCTCCCCATTCTTGCAGCTAAAATATCAATAGAATTTAAAAATTCTTTAACTATGGGTTTATGAGTTTTCTATATTTACTCCTGATACCTGACAAATGATCAACCCTAGACAGAAGCACCGGGCCCTTCTGCTGGGTTTTCTAATGTGGAAAACCCGTGCGGAGTACTTCAAAACCGCTTAGTCTAGGCCATTTCTTAAACAGACCACAGACAAGAGCCAGAAAGAAACAAGAACGAGAAAGACAAAAAACCAAACACCAAAGTGATATATTGTCTTCAAATTGCAGTGCTCCCATCCTCCCCATGATTAAACTGGACTTGCTTTTGAAGAAAACTGACTTGGAAAACCTGCTGCATGCATTGACCTTGTTTTACAGAAGATTTCTATCCTCCACTTTAGTTTGGGCACTTACAGGTAGGCACTGGGTGCAACTGAAGGAGGCTGCAATATTGCCTCCCTGCAACTCCACAAACATGTTTGCACCCCCTTAGTGTGTACTGATTAAGATTGTGGATGGGTTGTTAAGGCTGAGGAGAATTTATGTGGTTATGCTGCCATACCACCATGGTTGACCAAAGGCAGCACACTGGCAGTGTGTCTCTGCCATCTCTTCCCTATTCACCCAGAATCTCAATCCAGCAAGATGAAATGAAACATCAAACAACACATGAGCGAGCAGATTGGTAGATAATTTCAGCATAAAATGAGCAAGTAAGACAAACTTGGGTTCTTTATCAACCCCCAAGTTAGCACTGTTTGTGAGTTAGTTTTCCTGGGCCACTTTATTCAAGTTTAGATCTGTATCCAAATCTTGACAGAAGACTAATCATATGTTCATGTATACCGGGAATTAGCCAACCAATGCCCAAGGGCCAAATCTGGCCTGTAGCCTGTTTTTAAAAATAGAATGTTCCTGGAGCTCAGCCAGGCCTGTTTGCTGAGGCATTGTCTATGGCATCTTTTACTCTACAACGTTGGTTGGGGTTGAGTTGTTGCCACAGACTGTGCAATCTCTGATGCGACAATATTGCCTCCCTGCAACTTGACCAAAATGTTTGCACACCTTTAATATGTACTGATTAGGATTGTGGATAGGTTGTTAAGGATGGGGAGAATTTATGTGGTTACACTATCATATCTATGACAGTTGCTCAAAAGCACAAAGGTAACCCAAACTAATCCCAGACTAACAGCCAGATCCTACCGCGTGATCCATTAGTCCTTGCCCTCTGGCTTAGGTAGTACAGAGTAAGCCAGGCTTCTCTCATAACCAGATGCGGAGGGTTTTGACTGGCTGGTTAGCAGTCACAAGAGAGCTCTTGTAAACAGATGTTCTTGCAAAGTGTTCACACTCAGCATGGCCACTGAACACTTAATATTTAATTCCAGGAATTATCTCAGATCTTTTTAAACCATTCCCCCTCTTGCCCCTAAACAGTCATTCCCTTTTGACTTTGTTCTATATTGTATATATATTTTATCATAAATCTCCCAATATATTTTGGGGGGAGGAATTTTGGGAGGCAAATATTATAAGGTAAAATAACTCTCAATGTAAATCAAATAATAAATGATGGTTTCTAAGTCTCTTCATGTCAAGCGTTTGCCGCCAACCTCAGAAATATTTAAATAAAAAACTCTTCAAAGTACCGTTGGAAAAAGCTGTGATTTAATGGCTTACGGTTTTGCCTTTTTAAATGGGTGTGCTTATCTCTTTGAACATCCAGAGTATGTTTCCGCAGTTCCTCTACAAAGCATTCCAATAATCGTCACTGATCTATGCAGCTGTTATCTTCGTGGCTATATATCTAAAGATTTTAAAAAATTGTATACTTTTAGCCTAACCGGTTTGGCTCAGTGGATAGAACGTTGGCCTGTGGACTGAAGGGTCCCAGGTTCAATTCCAGTCAAGGGCACATGTTTGGGTTGCAGGCTCAGTCCCCAGTAGGGGGTGTGCAGGAGGCAGCCCACCAGTGATTCTCTCATCATTGATGTTTCTACATCTCTCTCCCTCCCCCTTCCTCTCTGAAATCAATAAACATATATTTTTTAAAAATTGTATACTTTTATGTTAACCTCCAAAGTGAGTTAAATATGTGTTAGGAGCTTAGTGAGCAGGTGGCAAAGAAATAGCACAGATTGCTAAGTAGTATTGCATTGTATATATGTACCACATCTTTAACCAATCATCTATCGAAGGATGCTTTGGTTATTTCTATGTCCTGGCCACTGTGAATAATGCTTCAGTGAACATAGGGATGCATACATCTTTGAGAATAAATGTTTTCAAATTTGGGGGTAGATACTCAGAAGTGGGGTTACTGGGTCATATGGTAAGTCTATTCTTAATTTTTTGAGAAACTTCTCCCAAGAAGTCATGCAAATGGCAAAAGATGTATGAAAATATATTCAACTTTATTAGATATTAGGTGTATGTAAATCAAAACTACAAGGAGATGCCACCTCAAACATGTAAGAATGGTTATTATCAACAAGACAAGTAATTACAAATGTTAGAAAGGTTATGGAGAAAAAGGAACCCTCATTCATTGCTGGTGGGAATGTAAACTGGTACAGCCATTTTATTTTATTTACTAGAGGCCCGATGCACAAAGATTAGTGCAAGAATGGGCCTTCCTTCCCCTGGCTGCGGGCCCTGCCTTTGCTCCAGCCCAGAGCCATCTTTGCTCTGGCCTGGAGCCACCTTTCTGCCTTCCCACATTGCCCAGAGGCCTGAAGTGGCTGGGGCTTTGCAGAATGCCTGTGTCATTGTCATAGAGACATGTGTAAATTAACCCACCATCTTTGTTGGGTTAAATTTGCATACTTACTCCTGATTGGCTGGTGTGCATCAGTAAAGTACAGTCAATTTGCATCTTTCTCTTTTATTAGTGTAGATTTTTATTGTTTACAGTATTACATATTTACTCATTTCCCACCCCACTTTGCCTATCTCCATCCAGTCCCTACCCTCCCTTCCCTCTGGCCATCACCACACTGTTGTTTGTGTGTGGGGGTTATGCATATATATTCTTGAACTAATTCCCTTCACCTTCTTTCCTCCAGTCCCCTCACCTGCCCCCCATCTGAGCTGTCAATATGTTCCATGTATAACATTCATATAAAAGGATATGTCCTTCATTTTTATCTTTCTCTTTCCTAACAAGGAGATTATTTGATTTTTTTCTATTATTACCATTTTTTAAATGATAAATTTTCTATCTATGTGTGTACCTCTATCAACATATTGAAAGTTCTGCATGCTTCCAATTTTACATTGATGACTGCATACTCTATGCATTCTTCTCCGTCTTATTTCCCTATTCCATATGACCAAGCATCAAGACATCCAAGTCAAAATTCTGGACATCATCTTGAGTCCCTTCCACAGGGTGGAGCTAAAGTATATTTACAGTTATTTATGGAAAATAATACAATAATTGATAAATAGTAACACAAGAATAAATTCTGTTTCACGTACTCACAACTATAAACCTACTTTTGCCATACCTATAATTTGAGATTCATTTATGTTGAAACTATAATCATTTTCACTATTTTATGTTATTGAAATAATATACATCATTAATTTTCTCTCTCTCTTTCTCTCTCTCTCATAAGCAGTGCTGCTATGAATGTCTTTATACATGTTACCTGATAAACATGTGTTAATATTTATTTCAATATATACTTAGAACTACAATTGTGAGATCATATGATATGAATACTTTCAACTTTATAAAAGAATTCTAAATTGCATGTTTAAATTAGGTATAGCAATTGTTTTTCTTCCATCAGCATTATCTAATTGTTGCTTTTATCCCTTGTTCTTCATCCTTAACCAACACTCAGTATGTTTAATCTTTGTGAATCTATAGCTGCTTTCCCCCTGTCTTAGAAGGTGGCTATTTTTTACTACTCACTCTGTAAAAGCACCCTCACAGCATTCTTAGGTGATAAAATCCTCTTCCGTTGCTATACCTACCACTTACATGCCTATGGCTTAAAAATGCATATTTTCAGCTCAGACTCTTTTGCTTTAAGTTTTAGATCTGTTTCAAATGGTTTTCTTGAAAGCTACACTGGCATGTTTCACAATGAATGGAATTTCATTGTGTCCAAAAGTGCGATCATCTATCTCTCCAGAACTGTTCTTCCTCTGTAAATGAAGCCACAAGGTATCAAGACACTCATGCCAAAATTCTGGACATCTTCAGTCCTTTCCCTCCTTGACCAAGGACATGCACTCAATCACCAGTCCACTTACTTCTCTGTAGCCCTGTTGAAATGCTTTTCTTCCAGACTTAAATAACTTCTAGACATCAGACAATCAACATAAAAACAGTGCAGGGAGACATTTTGGTAGAGACTTGTCCTATTCACCACCCAGTGGGGGAAAACTGTCTCTTTACTGTTATATGAAAGGCAAATGAAATCATCCATTAAATAAACTTACATATAACTTGATTAATTTGATAACATTTAAAAAATCACAGTAGATTCATAAAAATAACAAAATTGAAGTAAAGAACAACCCTGCCTCTCTTGATGTAACATGCATGAGGATTGCACTTTCATAGTAGCATCTCTACCCAGCTAGTTTCTTGTCCTCATTTCGTTGTTTATACTACAGATGCTTAGACAGATTTGAAAACTTAAGTTTATGTGTTTACTACTTTGATTGTTACTTTGATTGTTCACCATTCTGGCTGTGTTTACTTTTTTTTTTCTTAGCAAAATATTATCAATTACAATTTCTTTAAAAACAAAAATATTTTCCCTGAAATCTTTCTGGCATGCTCTCTATAATCATACAGCCTGAAACCACTGGTTATCTATCTTCCTGCTCCTTTACTGCAATTTTTTACTCTCCCTCGTTCTTTTTCACATTCTTCAAAGGAATGTTTGAATACAATTTATCTTCCCACATATGTCTATTCTCAGGGAGAAAATGTACTAATCATACAAGAATATTCTTGTCTTCATCTAAATGAATAATTTATAGTATGTTCTCTCAATACATTATTCATTGAGATTTGATATATACATTAGTCTTGTTGAGTTGTTTTATATATAGATATGTGTTTATATATAAAACAATATATGGATATATGAAAACAATGCATACAAATATCCTATATAATAACAGGTTAATATACAAATAGACGAAACAGTGAAACAATCAGAACAACTGAACAACCGGTCCTTATGACGAGCACTGGCCACCAGGGGCCATGCATGGAACATGGTGGACATCAGTCAAGGTGGCATAGTGGAGCAGGTGAGTGAGGGCGCCAGATGAAGGCAGAGCGTGGGGTCCTGCCATTGTGGTGAGCCTCTGGTGGTTACTGAAAATTCTTTGCTCCTGCATGCTGCAATCCTGCCTTGCGCTCATACCTGTGCCAATGCCGGCTCCATTTACAACCACTGCCAGTGATGGGGCTGCTGTTCACACTTACTGCCAGCATTGGCCCCACTCACACCCACAGCTGACACCAGAGTTGCCACTAGCACCTGCTGCAGATGCCTGGCGCCAGTCCTGATTGCTTGGTGCCATCAATGGGTGCAAGTGGCAGCTGCTGGCCCTGATCGCCCCGGAGGGCTTCTTCACCTCCCCCTGCTCCTGAGGGGCTTTAGGGTAGTAGTCATCCTCACACCCACTCCCCTCTTGCACCTGCTGCTGGCACCTGCAGCCCCAATTGTTCTGCGCCTTCAGCTAGTGTGAGTTGGACCAGTGCAGTCAGCACATGGGAGTGGTGGTGAAGGGAGCCCCTGTGCCTACTGCAGCCTTGCAGCCCACAGTTCCTTTCAAAGTGCACAAATCTGTGCACTGGGACCCTAGTATAACTATATCTGAGCACACACACTTGTACTCACCACTCACAGTCCTGAGGAACAGATGGACCCATGCATGCATCTAACTATTGTGCTAATTATATTACTTAGGGCTGTGGTCCGCAAACTGCGGCTCGTGAGCCACATGTGGCTCTTTGGCCCCTTGAGTATGGCTTTTCCACAAAAATACCACAGCCTGAACAAGTCTATTTTGAAGAAGTGGCATTAGAAGAAGTTTAAGTTTAAAAATTTTGGCTCTCAAAAGAAATTTCAATGGTTGTACTGTTGATATTTGGCTTTGTTGACTAAGGAGTTTGCCAACCATTGACTTAGGGCATACAAAACAGCTATTTTGACAAACAAATCCCCAAATATTACTGATTTAATCCAACTGAAATTCATTTCTTGATTATGCAAAATCCCATGGGTTATTCAACAGTTGGCACCACCTCCTTCTATATATTGTGGTTCTGACATCACCAAGAGCTCCAAGTCATTGGGAGAAAGTGGTATGAGAGTGTGAATAACTGCAGGTAATGATTTTGATTTTAATTTATTTTTGAATCAGCTAAGAGCAGAAATGACAGACATTAACTCCACCATCATTTTGGCAAAAACTGGCGAATGTTATCGAGTGAGCATCGAGGTGGAAAGGGGAGTGAATCTGGGGACAGCTAGCCAGTCTCTGCCATGGTGGAAAAGCAGTGAGCTGGACTCTTAATTGTGTTAAATCATCCATCCCACCCATTCTTGGAGCACCATTGAAACTTCAACGGTTATGTCCCCCTGGCACTTGGATATTACCTTTGTAAACCCAATATTTCCTTCTAATTTATTTTAGAAGGAAGAGAGCACATTACTCAGTGAGTTTTCATTCATTCTGCTTTCACATTATTATGTATAGTCCTGGCTGAAGAGTAGCCACTAATTATTTGCTCAGTTGTGTTTTAAAGATTGCATAATGAAATGTATTCTTTTCTGAGTTACCTACTTAGAAAATATTTTTATATATTGGTATTTGTATCCATATGGTGGTGTCTAGCTAGAAAAGCAGAAAAGGATTAATAATTCAAACCTAAAAAAAAAAAAAAGGACTAGGAACAAAACTGTGGTAAAAAACTGAATTATTCAACTATTATTCAGCTTGGTTTCCACAATGATCAGATTCACAAGTTTTTGCTATTTCTTTTTCCATATATTGACACTGTCTAACTCACTCAATTTGGGCTCACCAAATGTTCACATATGTATGGAATAACATTTTATAGGTTATCAGAATTTTAACTAATTGAGACAATTTGGATTGATTATAATTGTAATATCTACCCAGTGGCTCTGTTCTGAGAATAACACGATTTCAATAAATCATGAAACAAACCTCAATGTGGTATAAATAAACCCATGAATTTTTTAGTGTTTCATAAAGTTTTTTTTTCTCTCGCCAAACTATTTTCTTAAGAAATTTGCCTTTTAAAGTTCCTCTCATACTTCCACAAGAGAGATATACCTAATGTATAAATTAGTGGCTCCATCTGATTGCAAAATAATAGACCTTTATCACCCTGTCCCCTGATAGTCTATACCTTGCATGGCATAATATAATGGTATTGAATTATAGAACAGGATAATATGTTGAATCCTTCTGCTATTGTTTATGCTATCCTCTTTATTTAAAATTCCTTCTCCCCTTGAGTGACTTTCCAATTCCTACCAATCTTTCATAGTAGGAGTGCCCCCTTCTCAATGGAGCTTTCTCTTATCCTCTCCTCCCATTGGATGAATATATCTCCTTCATGATGTTCCCTATACAATGTATCAATTTCTTTTGGATATTACTTTCTATTTTTTATTTAAAAATATATTTTATTGATTTTTTACAGAGAGGAAGAGAGAGGGATAGAGAGTTAGAAACATCAGTGAGAGAGAATCATTGATCAGCTGCCTCTTGCACACCCCCTACTGGGGATGTGCCCGCAACCAAGGTACATGCCTTTGACCAGAACCGAACTTGGGACCCTTCAGTCCGCAGGCCAATGCTCTATTCACTGAGCCAAACCGGTTTTGGCTGGATATTACTTTCTAATGCATCTCACTATCCTTCTAGATTATAAGATCTTAGAATATCATTAATATATCATATGTTATCCATGGTAATATACCTAATACAGAGTAGGTGCTCAGTTAATATTATTTGTTGAATTGAACATAGTTAATAAAAAATAATGTATGACAGGATACAGAAATACTGTCAAATATTATAAAGTCTATTAAAATCTATATTTGATATATAAATAATGCAGATATCTATATACCTATTACTTAAAAAACATTAGTGGTCATAATTTGGATTCTGGCTTTCAATAATCAACAGCAATTTTTAAGCAAAACTAATTGTTGTACCAGGTTTCCCTGGTAAAAAGTTTGCTCCAGATTTAAAACTATAATAGTTAAAATTCCTCCTCTGTAATCACTAAGAGTTTACCTGATTTTTCATTTCATTTATTTTATTTTTTAATATTTTTTTTATAAATTCAGAGAGAGAAATGGAGAGGGAGAGAGAGATAGAAACCTAAATGATTAGAGAGAATCATGGATTGGCTGCCTTCTGCAATCCCACACTGGGGATTAAGCCTACAACCTGAGCCTGTGCCCTGACCAGAAATGGAACCATGACCTTCTGATTCATAGGTGGATGGTCAACCTCTGAGCTACACTGGACTGATCTTTCATTTTAGATTATCAGGGGAAAAAAATCTGCTATAGCCAAGCTTCATTGTATAAAACAGGCAGAAAGATAGATGCCTGACATCTCTTATTCTTTGGAAAGAGGCTTATAATATTGCTTTACATATGTACATAGAAATACATCGCTGATACATTGCTTTTAGAAGGTGTCAAGTTATTTAACAATTGCTACTGTCTTAGCCACAATAGTCTATGTTGTGTTGTGGTAACAAATTAACTCCAGGACATCTGTGACTTCACACAGAAAGTGTATTTCTTATCCATGTGAATTATCCAACTCACATTTGCTGAGTATTTGCTCTGCACAGTCCCTCAGAGGCCCAGGCTGACTTTTCAATTCCTACCTATCTTTTATATTTTACCAAAGCAGATGCTCTGACTGCTGAAACAGGGGAGATCAAACATGGAATTCTCATGCTACTTTCCAATTCTTTGACACAGAACTGATATCATTACTTTCATTCACAGCCTGTGGCCAGGGCTCGCGCGAGGTAGCTAGAGAATCTGGGGCAATATATGAAACAAATTGGGATCATTACCAGAGATGCCACAGTTACCAAATAAGATGTCTCAAGCAATAACCTGTGTTGTAGCGGACCTCTTTAGGCAGCAAAAGGTGCTTCATATGTCCTGTCCTAGGACTATAAATACTCAATTCACATCTATCAAGAGACTGAATATAATAAACGACATCCCAGACTTAGAGTCACTGCAACTTTGTGAATCAAAACTTAAGTCATTAAAATGTTTAATAAGTTCTGTGAAACATGGAATGAGAGAGTATTTAGGAACCAATCTGATGTGGATTCAAGCAAGCATATTTAAGTGACTTGGGACAAGTGGTTTGACCTCTCAAGGCCTTAGCATGCTCATCAGTAAAATGTGATTACTTTTACTTCTTTTCTCAGGATTAAAGGAGAAATCACAAAGTGAGCATAAAAACATCCCAGAAGTGCAACAAATAAAAGTGATGTGACTATTCTCATATACACTTTTACTGTTGCCCCTTTAGTTCTCAACACTATCATGGACTAAATGTAACAGTATCCTTTAGTGACTGCATGGAGCAAGGAGCAAGGCAGAGAGTATACACTGCCCAACCGAGTATATTATCATACTGTGTGATGAGTGTTCCAATAGGGGTTCATGCATGTGTGCTTTTAGAATCGGAGGATAAAGTCATTAATTGGGATGGTTGAACCATGGAGATAGAGAAAAAGTTAATAACACTTCAATGAAAACTATGCATAGAATAACTAGAGGAAAAATAGGTATATGAATTCATAACATATCAACTTGCTGTCATATTAAATGGTATAATGTATATGAGATGTCCAGAGTGTTGCACAGTGCTAGCATTTGGTATATGATATTACTATCCCACAGGAAGTGTTTACTGTGTAACTCCTGCATAAAATTTCCAGGACTGGTTGGTTGGTTGGTGAATTGATTGATGGATTGATTTCACAATCTGCTTCAGATTCCAGGCATTAGTAGTAGCACATGGACTCCTCTGGAATTCATCTCAAGGAAAGCCCTCTACAAGACCTTCAGAATATAATGCTAATGCAAAGGGCATGGTAATTATGACTCCAGACCATTTCAACATGTAATAGGCTCTTTCACTTAAATCTAAGGAAAGATTCATAATAAATCTAAGAGGATAAAAATATGTCAGCTACTTATTATTAGAGAAAGCAATAGAATAACTAGTTGGAAAGCTAGCATTACTTACCTAAAGGGAAGAGCTGACTTAACAGGTATATAAATGGTCCAGAAAATGTACTTGGTAATCTTACTTTTCTGAATAATGGAATTTTGTAAAGTAAAAAAAAAAAAAATGTTTCTAAATGTCCAAAGGCCATAAAAGGCACACACTCTGATGTATCTCATTCTAGTGTCTGGGTGTATCATTCTCTGGCTCTGCCTTTTACCAGATGTGAGAATTTCATAAGGTACCTAAGCAATGAGAGACATATTTTCCTAATTCATTTATCTAAACACAATTTCTAGTACAGATTATTATACGTATTCAGTAAAAAATGTAAATCTCTGTAGCCATTTCCATTTTTATTCTTTTTTATGAATACTAGAGGCCTGATGCATGAAAATTTGTGCAAGAATAGGCTTTCCTTCCCCTGGCTGCCAGCACTGGCTTTCCTCTGGCATCCAGGACCTGGGCCTTCGCTCTGCTCCTTTCACTTTCATTTTGGCCCTGCCACCCTCCTGTAGTTCCCTCCACCCCCTGCTCTTCCCCATAACAGGTGTCCTGTCCTGCCCTGGCATGTTTCCCAGAAGCCTAGAGCAGCAAGGTCAGGGCTGAACACCTGAGTTGTTGCTATGGTGATGATGCAAGCAGCCCGGCCCAGCTGCCACCATATTTGTTGTGTCAATTTGCATATTCCCTTCTTATTGGATGTGGGTTCTGCCATCTTTGTTGTGGAGTGATGGTTAATTTGAATATTCTGTCTTTATCAGATAGGATATTTTTAATGATTTCAGAGAAAGAGGAAGAGGGAGAAAGAGATGAAAACATCAATGATGAGAGAGAATCAAGGATTGGTTGCCTCCTGAAAGTCCCCCACTGGGGATTGAGCCCACAACCTGGGGATGTGCCCTTGACCAGAATCAAACCTGGGACCTTTCAGTTCACAGGCCGATGCTTTAGCCACTGAGCCAAACCGGCTAGGGATTCATTATTATTCTTGGTAATATTCTATTCTTATCAACCCAGCATATATCTGTCTAGGGAGACTGGGAATTAAAGAAGAGAGAAAACATATACATGGCGAAACAGCATAAAACCTTGATATCTAGACTTTCAAAAACCCTATATTAACCTTTCTTCCAAGAAAAATTACAGGGAATCTCAATAGGTAAGACAGATAATTACATGCCTGCTTAAGCTGAACTGGGCTTGGGAGAGGAGTCCTGCCTAGTTGACCCTTGAGCACCTTGCTGCCTTAAGGCAATTCTGTGGGACAATTTGGACTCCAGGTTCAGAAAGCAGTTCAGTCAAAGGCTCTGATTTGTTACCTCAGTGGAGATGTCTGTTTAATCAAGTCAGAGTCATTAGAATACTTAATTTCATTTTGTTCTAAAATTAAAAGCAGACATTCTTAGTCTTAATCACTTGTTTTGATCATATACTTGGACTTATTTTGCAAGTTTCTCTCCTGTTATTTTTAAATATATTATGTTTACAAATATTTTTGCTTTCTCCTTTCTTAATTATTTATGTTTTCTTTATTTGGCGGGTTTGTAATTATTTATTGATATATTGCTTAGAAATTGATGTCTTTCTTCCATCTAAGAATGCTTGTCTTTTTCAGTTAATGAAAATTCACAGATAGTACCTCTTCAAATAGCAATTCCTTCTGTCAAAAATATTTTCTCTTTTGTTTTTCTTGTGAAGCTCAATTCAAATTAGGTTGGATCGTTCACTACCTTCCAAGATTTCTTCACCCTTTTCATGTTTTCTTATCTATGTCTCTGTACTGTATTTTCTTAATTTCCTCATTTTAATCTTCTACTTCACTAGCTAATTCTTTAACTCTGTTTAATCTGCCTATATTTTTTTTTATTTCAATGATTATATTTTCACATTTAGAAGTCCAATGTGTATCTCTGTAAAAATATGCCTGCACTTATTTTATTGTATACTATTCTTCTGATTTGGTTTCTAGTCCTGTCAAAATATATAACATTATTTTGAATGATGTAAAGCTTAAAGAAAGCTGTATAAAAGTTACTAATGCATTGTATTGTCTTTCAACTCTCCCGTAAGCCTATAATTATTTCAAGTAAACATTTGAATATTTGAAATGTTTCAAGTTTCCCTTTAGACTGTTAAGTTCCTTCTCTAATTGAAAAGTCTTGTGTGAATGCAGGCTCATCAGACTCTCCTAGACTTGCTTTTGAGAACTGGACACCTAAGGGGCAATGCACTGTGATTCTAGGATAACCTGTTAAGTTCTGAATAGTTTCCCCGAAGGGGATGCCCCTTGGTTAAGTCAACCATCAAGCATCATCATTTACTGGAAGAGTCTCCTCCAGTGCCTGGTGTCACAACCAGAACTTGACTTACCCCAGAGACATGTTTAGATGGAGAAATTTTCTGGAGAGATAAGCACAGAAAATCCTATGTGTATCTTTGCAAGGCTTTTACATTCTCAGTCAGATATTCACCAGAGGCTGGTTGTCTTGAATTATCTCATTCTAGATTGAAACTGTCAGTCCTTTCATAAAATGGAATAGCCCATGCTGAATGTTTAAATTGAATATACAGGGTGAAAAGTGCTCTCCTAGGCAGAAACACTGATCAATTCTTGTGACATACTCTGTAGCCCACTGTAATGCAAATGGGGCTGGCTGTCAAGGTTCCCTACAAAATCTGACAACACCAGCCAATGCCAACAATGCCCTGATTTTTGGCTTGTCTTGTCCTGGCTATTGAAGTGCAAGAATTGTGATGATGCAGCATTTATTTTTGCCTTCTATTCCTCCTCTTTGCTGGAGCATCTTCAGGGAGATAGGTATGTGTACTGTGTTATTTCCTTCTATTTTCTTGGTGAAAAATGTGCTCTGCTTTTTTCACTCTAGAGGTCTATCTACTGAAAGAATAAATGTTGTCTGGCCAGTGTGGCTCAGTAGTTGAGTGTTAACCTATGAACCAAAAAGGCAAGGTTTGATTCCTGGTCAGGGAATTTGCCCCAGTTTTGGGTTTGATCCCCAGTGTGGGGCTTGAGGGAGGCAGTCGATCAATGATTCTCTCTCATCATTGATGTTTCTATCTCTCTCTCCCTCTCCTTCTTCTCTGAAATCAATAAAAAGTATATTTTTAAAAAATAAATGCCATATCCCTTTGAAGTTATTTTCCTTTAAAATCAATCATTCCACTTCTGGAATTACAGAAGCTGATTAATGCTATGATTATCTGTATTAGTAATTGAATGACCCTGGTGGAAAACCTCAGTGACATATTAATTTCCCAACCTTTCTAAATAAACACCCTCCTTACCTGTCTCAGGTAAATAGCGAACTTCTGCCCCAGACACCTAATAACAAATGTCTCTTAGGCAAGAATTGAGAAAGGCCATAGGAGTATTCACTGATTCTAGACTTCCTTTACTAAAATAATTGTTCCTTTGCCATTCCTATATTCCTCCCATTTTTTTCTGGTTATACAAATCTCATATTCTCCACCCTATCATGTTAGACCCATCAACCTGTTTTTGTTTTTCTGGGCTTCCACTTCTCCTTTCAGAGCTGCTTGCCTACTCTGGCAGAAGGAGGGACCAATTCTCTCACACAAGTTGTAAACATAGCTGATGGGTAGGCTGACTGTGTACCAGGTAAATGAGGGGTTTTTTGGTATTAAATGGGGGCAGCATCTAATTGGCATTCAAGGAGAAGAGGCATTGTCCAGGAGACTTGCACATATGGTCAGGCTACTGATAAAACTTAACGTGGTGCTTTTCTCTAAAGGGAAATACATTAATAGGACAAGAGCTTATGTTAAAAATAATAATTGTTAATCATTGAATTTCAAATAGCAAACTGTATGTACAGGATTTTAACAACCAAGGGGAGTCTTCCAGAAAAAAAAAGTCTATTTTTATCTCCAGCCCTACATATTCTGAGATATACTAGTAATATAGTTCATAACAGATAAAATAATAGTGCTTCTGTACATAATGCTTTAAATTTTTAAATTAGTATAATGGCTATTACCTTCCACTACATAAGAATTCTACTGCACTGGTGCAGATTAACATCTCTCCTTTTGTAGAGGAGAACCCTGAGTTGAAACTCAAGCCTAGGTTGTTATTTATTTCTTTCAGGAAAAAAAAAGCAAACTACATCTTCCTATTTGTCAAACTCTGTGATGGATAGTAAGATGAGACAGTCCCTTCTTTCAACTTGCTTATTGTCTAATAGAAGAGGTGGACAGCCACTACAGACGTGACTCACTTTCATATCCAGCGTTCTTTGTATTAAAGCATAACAGCCTACTTCCACCCCACTCTATTTTAGACGGCTGCCCATCATTTTCAAGGGCTTCATGTAAAATTCTTGGAACTTGTTCACAAGGCTATTTGTTTGGCTTTTTTTTTTTTTTTTTTTTTTTTTTTTTTTTTTTTTTTTTTGTTAACGCCTTTGTTATTTCCGGAGAAACTAGGCAAGAGATCCATCCTTTCTATGGGAAAGGAAGTGTGCTTCTGAATGTGTGTGTCTCTACAGAAAGTGTGACGGCAGTGATTAATGGCTGGTGGACAGGTGAACTGGGTATGGATGCAATATCTCAGATAAATGGCTCATTACAAAGAAAATAGCCCAGCTGGTGTGGCTCAGTGGTCGATCTATGAGTCAGGAGGTCATGATGTGATTCAGGCCAGCAGGGAAGGGCAGTTGGGGGTGACCAGGCCGGCAGGGGAGGGCAGTTAGGGGTGATTTTACATATATATATATATATATATATATATATATATATATATATATATATATATATATTAGAATTAGAGGGTTAAAGGCCCATTGCAAAAATTCATGCATGGGTGGGGTCTGGCCAGCCTGGGGACATGGGCGGTTGGCTGGCCTGCCTGCTGGTCAAACTATCTAGGGGACAATTTACATATTAGCCTTTTATTATATAGGATATACACTGAGTGACCAGATTATTATGCGTTCAGAGATTATAATAATCTGGCCACTCAGTATATAACCTATCATAATGCCTAGCCCTTGTTTAGCCCTTTAGACCTCTTAATTTGTTGTCATCCTATTTCTCTAAACTGATAAAAGTGTGTAGGAAAAGCCATTTGAGCTGTTTATTTTCTTATGATATCATCTTGGAAAGCACAAACACCCAGGGAAAATAAATTGCATAAATGGAATGAATATTACCTTTTAAACATAATAATACCATATATTCAAACAGGAGCATTAGTATCTTATTAAGCTGGGAGCCCATTATCATGCGATCCTGAAATTCTCTGTTATGAAAATACCTAATATGCTATCTTATGAGGTCTCAAAACAGCCCCAGCCACATTTGCAAAGTACACAATGTTTATTTCCAGCCCACCATCTGTTCTCAGCCTTCTCTGTCCCAGGCGGGTCTCATGGCCAGTGACCCTTTCTCCAGCAGACACCTCCATCCCCTGCCACTCTGCCATACACACACATCAGGCTTCAGATTTCATTTTTTCTCATTACTTTACCTCTCATTATTTACCCTGTACCCAAGCTTAACAGTGCTTTCATTTATAAAGATAATAAGCAGTAAAACAAAACCATTCCTATTAATGGCGATAAATAAAGGATATCTTTACCTTTACCGCAGTAGGTTTTGTGTACCTATGCTAGCAGAGGTTTTTGGAGGTGCTGTGTGAGTTCAGTGGAGTGAACTGAAGCTGTCTGTATAGGTACAGGGGCAAGAGGGCGAGAGATATGGCTTCAAGGGAGGGGATCGGCAGGGAAGCTCCTAGCTTTCTTTGGATCGCACACGGTTTGTGTGCAGAGTTTGCTTGTGTGACTCATTATTGATGTAACACTTTAAAGGCTTTTGCATTTGTAATAATTTTTCCAAATTCTTCACAGTTCTTTTAGATATGTACTTTTGTCAAATTTGTTTTCTCGGTGAAAAATACTCCTTTTCTCTTAAAATATTTTTGTTGACTTTTAGAGAAAGAGAAAGAGAGAGAGAGGGAGAGGGAGAGGGAGAGGGAGAGGGAGAGAGGGAGAGAGGGAGAGAGGGAGAGAGGGAGAGAGGGAGAGAGAGAGAGAGAGAGAGAGAGAGAGAGAGAGAGAGAGAGAGGTAAGTGAAACATCTATTGGCTGCATCCTGCATGCCCCTTACTGGGGAATGGAACCATCAACCTTTCAGTGAATGGGAGAACACCCAAACAACTAAGGCACACTCAACAGGGTGAAAAAATATTATCCTTAATGATTATAGAAAATCAGATTGTTTAGTCTATTTTTTTAAGAGTTGTAAAGATGAGATAATAAGGTATGGTAAATGTTATAGCAGAGGCCATGATAAGAATATACCTATGAGTTTTATATGCACTTAAAGAAAAATTCTAAGCTTGAATAGGATTAGACCCCAGAAGAGCTCTAAAACCATTTCTGCCCAAAATGAATAGTTTCATAAGTTTGTTTATATATATATTAAATGACTGCTCCTTAGCCAGTGTGGTGTGGCAATGAAGGCCTTATTCCATATTAAAAAAACACATTATACTTTATCAGTTTTCATCATTGATCAAGGGAGAACTTATCTTCTAATACTCCATAGGGAGCTGTTGGTGCCCTTGGTTTTGAAACTGCTCTGGGAAGAGAAGTTCCTTTCACTGTTTATGGAATATGGAGAAAGCCAATAACAGGGAGGCAGCCACAATCATAACTCAATCCTGACTATGTGAAAAGTTCAAGTTTTTGAATTAATACTGTCCTCTAAGCAATGCTCCTCAATCTTCTTAAACAGATGTTCCTGTTGACACCATTACAAGGATTAATTTATCACCAGTATCTGTACAGTCCAGAATACGCTGTTTGAATGAGTTACTCAAGTTCACCAAAGCCATTGTTCTTCCTATGTCGTACACCAATATACTATACACTAGCTCACTCAATACTGACAGAGCAGCCGGCGCACTGCTGGATGGGTCCAATCAAAACAGTGCAGATGGCTCAGTACTTCAGGGACCGAATCTTGGCATTAACCACTGAAATTTTGTTTTAAATAATACGGACCCCCTATAAATTACTGGGGGGGGGGGGTTGTTTGTTATTTATTTTTATTTTATTTTTTAGAAATAACGTGAAATAACAAGTATAAATATCTGATACATAGGAAAATAATTTCAAATAATAATCATATCAATGGTACTAATGGTACTAATAGTGAGTGACCTTTATAGAGAGCTTAAGAAATGCCATCCATTGACTTAAGTAGTTTACATGAATAATCTGTAGTTCATGCAAACACCCTTTAAGAAGGTACTATTATTATCTCTAATTTAATAGAACATAAAGGTTAATTTATTTGTCCAAAGTGAAATAAAATAACAACAATGACTAACTTATATTGAATACTTATTAGGTGACTGGGACTGTTTTAAGCCATTGATGTGTTAACTCACTTGTTTTTCAGTATAAGATGCGGTCTATTATTTTTCTTGTTTTATAAATGTTATGAGTTGAACTGTGACCATCCCAGAATTCATAGGCTTGAGCTCTAAACCCCAGTATCTTAGAATGTGAATATATTTGGAGACAGGGCCTTTCAGGGGATTATTAAGTTAAAATGCAGCCCTCAGGGTGGGCCCTAATCCAATGTCCTGATGTCCTTAGAAGAGGAGGAAATTTGAACACACAGAGAGACATGAAGGGCATGTTCACGCAAAGAAAAGCCCATATGAGGGCACAGTGAGAAGAAAGCCAGCTGCAAGCCAAGGAGAGAGGCTCCATACCTGATGACACCATGATCTTGAAACTCCAACCTTCAGAACTTGGAGAAAATTATTTTCTGTTGTTGGAGCCAGCCACTCTCTGACTCTCTGGTATTTTGCTTTGGCCTCCCTGTCAATCCATGGCAACAGGTGGCCACACAGTGGCACAGGGAAGTGGCACATGTAAAGCTATATTAGCAGAGCAGCTGTGATTTAAACACTAGCATCCTTATGCCAGAATCCATACCCATATTCTCTCCACAATAGACTCTGGTGACAGATATGGAAACTGAGGTAGCAAATGGTTAAGTTACATGCCCCAAATTGCACATCCATGTAATGTTAGAGCTGGGATTAAAATACAGGTCCATCTGATTTCATTCTAGTCACTTAAAGAATTGTTGTGATTCCTGGGGTAGCCAGTTTAGCTAAAGGCTTGCATTCTGAATAGTTTTCAAATTCCGTATAAATAAGCATTGAGAAATATGCCAGCTTTGACCCACTGAAAGATGCTACTAAGTTCTTTCCTACAGATAAAAGAAGGCCACATTTTGCAAAGGAGCTTTGTAGTCACTTAAACCATTAGTGTCACATTCTTCATCAACTTCTACCTGGCCCTGGTAAGCCATATATCATGCCATTTTTATAATATCACTTTAAGTGCACATTCTGTTTGCCATGGCGATGTTGAAAACCTTTTAGTGCCTTCCAGAGTGGCCAGAAGAATCATTATAATAGATGCCCTACGTTATTAGGGGTTTCTCCGGAGGCTGACTCTTCTCAGCCTGTAGTTAATGACAGAAGGATCGCAAGTATCACTCTGGAGCAATTATCACTTATTAACTTAAGTTAGAGCTGCTTCTTTTTGGGCACAAAGCACTCCTCTAAAATCCCTGACCTCATTCGAGGCCACATGTGGGAAATGTTCCAACCGTTCTAAGGGTTAGGAAAAGAACACCTTGAAGAGGCCAACCTAAATTCACCATTTCCAAGTTCTTCCCATAATGTTGTGTCATAAGCCTCTCACATTTAAGTGTAGCACTCCTAATGGTAATCCTTCACATTATGAAGTCAGCAGCCAACTCTTCCATCGGGGAATCTGATAATATTACTTACGGCAAATACTACCATGATTAAGCGTTTTGACAAAGTACCATATTATAGACCCTTAATAGTTTGCTTTATAGCTCATCTAGCATTTGAACATCCTTGCTTACAAAGAACAGCTTTTAAATGAACATAGTTAAGGCTATTTAAGACATGAGCAAGGTGAACAAAACGGTGTTTACTTCTTATTTCGTGTCATGGATGACATGTACCTTTATGGATGCCAATTTAATTATTTAATATTAATATAATTCACTGCAAGTTATTGTGTATTAACTGTGTGCCTGATACTGTAGTAAGCATTTTATATATAATACCAGAGGCCCATTGCACAGATTTGTGCATTGATGGGGTCCCTCGGTCTGGCCTGTACCCTCTTACAATCTGGGTATGTCAATCCTCGGGGGATATCAGACTGCTGGTTTCAGCCTTATCCCTGCAGGCCAGGCTGAGGGACCCCCTGGTGCATGAATACATGCACCGGGCCTCTAATATGCATATAAGATCTTTAGTTCATCTCTTTCTGCCTCCTACCTTCCTCCTTCCCTCTGAGATTCATCAATCTGTTCCATGTTTACTTGCCTGTGTATTGAGCATCTGCCCCTTGGTGGTCAGTGCTTGTCATCACTACTGGTTGAATGATTAAATGGTCAGACAGTCACTTGGGCTTTTATATATATATATTTTTTTCATGTAATTCTTATAGCAGTCTTATAAGTAGAATAATAATAACAGCTAATCTTTTGCTCAGTTAGCCCTTATGTAACCTTGGAGGCTTCTGACCCATTTAGGTAAACAAAGCATTAATCCCTTTACTAGGAAAATTTCAAACAAAGCAAAATGTTTGCATGGCCATATTTTAAGGATATTCATAATCACATGGTTATTTTTATATATGACACACTGCTTTTATGTCTATTAATTAATTTTCCATAGAACTAACTTCATTTGAATGTATTTTTTTTTAATCATAACCAAAAGGACAGTCATAATTTTTGGTACCTATTCTATGCTTGACACATATTTTCTCATTCTCTCTCATACAGCCCCCTTTTGCCCCCCATCCCACAATGAAGCAATTGTCCTCTTCCTTGTTATATAGAAATAAGAAAACAAAATATCAAAGACATTGGTCTAAATTTATGCTTTTAATATTCCCCCGAGCTGAGACTTAGATGCAAGTCATTTTTTAGTCTTATTCCAAAGCCTGTTTCCTTCACACTGTGCTATGCCAGAGAGCTGGTGGAAGAGACAATCATCTCTTGTATGTTGTAACCAGTGTGAGAATGGACATGTAATTACTTTCTGTTCTAAGCTTAAAGTCTGAGACACCTGTAGTACTTTCTCATGAAAGTAATTAGTAGCAAATTGTTTACTCTCTCCTCTGTGACCTAGCTCCACATTCACAAATGAAGGGGGTGTTTGATTGATCACCCATTTGTTGCTGGAACTGGCTTATAGGAGCATCTACAGTGATGCAATGCTTTTATCCTAGTGTGTTCACAATGTTTTATTCACTAGCAGTAAGGATCTGGACTGCTGGACTGTCTTTGTCAATCATGCCCAACTTAGATAAACCATTGATTTCTTTTCTTCCCCTCAGTCACTGAGAATGTTTAAGATAAGGAATTCTATAGGCTATCTCTTGCTCCATTGTTAGTTTTTATATAAAAAGTCCAGCAAGCTCTTCCCAACAGAAAACCTATCTCTATTCTCCTTCTGCCTGTAAAAGTTGGTGCTGTAAGAGAGAGGAAGATCAACAAACTGGGGAGTTAGTGTGAGATGCCTGATTCACAGCATATAGTTATGCTAGAGACAGATGTGTATGTTCAAATGAAATGTGAATGGTGTTCGGCAGATTTATTTCTCTAATAAAAAATTAGAAATGGGCCTTTGTGGATATAGAGGACACTAGGACAAAGTGTGTGGCAAAGGTTAAATACATGAAGATTCATAGGCATATTAAAGAGTTTGGATTTATGTTTGTTAATTTTTTAAAAAAAATAATTTTTACTGATTTCAGAGAGGAAGGGAGAGAGAGATAGAAACATCAATAGAGAGATAATCATTGATCAGCTGCCTCCTGTGCTCCCTACTCTGGGGATTGAGCCCACAACCCAGACATTTGCCCTGACCTGAAATTGAACTGTGACCTCCCAGTTCATAGGTTGACATTCAACTGCTGAGCCACAGTGGCTGGGCTGAATTTATTCTGGTCTTATTGTATGTCAAATAAGAAGGTGCTGAAGACTTTCAACTAGAAGGGCAGCAAAGCTACTTTATATTCTAGATCAGTGCTCTTGAACTTAGCAAGCACATAAAACCCCTAGGACTGTGGTCGGCAAACTACGGCTCATGAGCCACAGGCAGCTCTTGGCCCCTGAGAGTGGCTCTTCCACAAAATAGCATGGCTTGGGCATGTCTATTTTGAAGAAGTAGCGTTAGAAGAAGTTTAAGTTTAAAAATTTGGCTCTCAAAAGAAATTTCAATCGTTGTACTGTTGATATTTGGCTCTGTTGGCAAATGAGTTTGCCAACCACTGCCCTAGAGAGTTGATTGGAATACACGAGTAGTTCAATAGGTCTGAGCTGGGGACTGAGATTCTACATTTGTCACAAGTTCCCAGGTGACTCTGATGATGCAGGTTCAGAGTCTGTTTTTAGAATAATGAGGTTCTAGGATCACCAAATGTCTTTAGACAATGAATTTCGGGGAAACAAGAGAACAAGAAAACCAGTTCAGAGCCTCTTCTTATACTATTTCCAGTGACAGGTTATGGTGACCTGGACAATTTTGTTGGTAGTAGAGATGGACAGAGTATTTACTTTTGAATATGATGTGCAGCCCTGGCTGGGTGGCTAGGGTGGCTGGAGCATCACCCCATACACTGAAAGGTTGTGGCTTTGATTCTGGTAAGGGCACATCGCTAGGTTGCAGGTTCTATCCCTGATCAGGGCACATATAGGAGGCAACCTATCTGATGTTTCTCTCTCATGGATCTCTCTCTCTCTCTCTCTCTCTCTCTCTCTCTCTCTCTCTCTCTCTCTCATCAGTAAAAACATATTCTTGGACAAATGTTTTATTTTTTAAAAATATATTTTATTGATTTTTATAAAGAGGAAGGGGAGGGGATAGAGAGCTAGAAACATCAATGACATCAATGAGAGAGAAACAGATCAGCTGCCTCCTTGACTGGAATCGAACCTAGGACCTTTCAGTCCGCAGGCCGATGCTGTATCCACTGAGCCAAACAAGTTAGGACAGTGGTCGGCAAACCATGGCTTTCAAGCCACAATTGGCTCTTAGGCCCCTTGAGTGTTCTAAGGCCACTTCTTCAAAATAGACTCACCCAGATTGAAAAGCGACTTCTATGCATGGGCAACGAAGTTTCAATCACATTGTACGTGCGTGTCCGCACATGGTATTTTGTGAAAGAGCCACATTCAAGGGGCCAAAGAGCCGCATGTGGCTCACGAGCTGCAGTTTGCTGACCACTGAGTTAGGGCATTGGGCAAATATTTTTTAAAAAAATAATTTATTATGCAAGTGGACTTGACATGAGGTTGCTGATGACTGGATGTAGAGAGAGGAGGGAAGAGGGAAAATGAAAAATCAATGAAAACTTCTAGAATTTTGTCACAAACAATATATAAGTGGTGATACCATTTGCTAAAATAAGGAAAAAGGGGAGAAGGGCAGGACTGGGATTATGTCAGTTTCATCCCACCCCCATCCCACATTTAGCATAGAACTTAGGTTAAAAAAATATTTTTGCCACTAACCATAAATGTTAGAGATACAAAAAGATGTCTATGATTCAATGATTTTATCTTAAAACAATGGAGCACTTTATCATTAATGATGCTAATAATTAAGCAACTTGGAAGTTGAGCATCTGAAATCTACTCCAGATTCCACATGTTCAAAGGAAAAAGTGTTATGGCAGAAGCTGCCAACAAGTCATACAGCAATATCAGTTGAACTCCAGATGTTTAAAACCAGGTATTCCTTTTGAGCTGTAAATTTCATAGGATTAAAGAGGAGGAAACATTGTTTACACATAAAGACAACCACCCCAAATGGGCTTTTATTGCCTATGTAAGAGAGCTTGGCTCTCCCTTTGCTTTGTCAAATGTGATTAATGAGATGGGAAAGTTCTCCCCGGAAGTAAAAAGTGTTAAATTACCAGGGAATACGGTAATATATCCAGGCAATTAGAAGCCAGCGGGTTGGTAGGTTCCCAGATCAGGGACCCAGAGTTCACTCCCTGAGGTGTCTTAAAGGAGCGTTAACTAACTCTGCCTTGAGACTCTCTGTTTGAAGATTCTGACTTTCACTTTACGAGTGCTGCTGTTTGAAATGGGAAATGTTCTTGAGCCTTCATAGAAATCAGAGAGTCTGTTCAAGGGCTAGACAGAAAGTATGCTAAGACCACAGTAATGAGTTTGGTCTCAGACCTTGTCTAACAGCAAGAAGTGTCTTGACAGAGAAGCTCCGCCTTCTGCCTAGAATGGGGAAACCATCCTAATTGGTAGCAAACCCCTGGCAGTTAAGTAATCATCCCAATTAAGCGGAGCTGGCATGGCTAGAGGACATTTGATTTCTAGAGAGTTATTGTTTAAAAATATAGTGTACGCCTAGAATTGGAAGATGCTTGTAGGCCAAGTTATAAGTAACAAGAACATTGCAGAGAAAGGAATAAAGAGAAAGTGACACAGAGTGTTTGTGGAGTGGGGGTTGGGGGGAACAGTGCATCTGTTGAACTGTTTATAAAGAGCAGTTGAACTACAGGATGAACTACAATTTCTCCTTTATCTTCAGTAAATATAAAACATATAAGGTTGGTAATTAATAGGTGGACTTTTCTTTGAGAGCTGGCAAACCAAGTTTGGTTCAATTAGAAATAACAACAAACCTCTAGGTATTGTAAAATGTTTTATAGTTTGCAAAGCAAAAGTTATTCTTCTTGGTAGTGATTCTCTTTGTGGTTCTGGAATGCCTAGGGCTTTTACTGTATTTTTAGTTGGATTTCTCCACCATTGGACTTTCAACTTGCTTACCTTGGCACACTGTAGAAGGTCCTTCAACAACTCTGAATAAGTGAATGAATGAATGAATGAATAAAGGAGACAAACAATGAAAAAACTTTCAAAATCACCATCTCATTTGACCTCATTACAGAAGATTTTTAGCTTAAAGGGGAAAAAAATCAAATCAATTATTCAGATTAGAAATGCTAGGTTGCCTGAGTTCAGTGACTTGTAGATGTTCCATTGTGGAGCGAGAGCTAGAACACCACTGTTTTGTTGCCCACTCTTTCCCTCTTTCTGTTTTACTCAGAGGTTTTCTGGGACAAATGAATGGGCTTCCTCATTACACAGGCAGGAGAGGACTGAGCCCATCAGCTGGTTATGCTAAACAGCCCTGAGCCCTCATTCTCTTGCCTAGGAGTGTGCTCTGCTTCCTCAAAGCCCTTATCCCACAACTTTCCAGGATGTTCATTGATTTTGTGGCATCTCTTTTAGAAGATGCCAATAATCAGAGATGTTAATTTCAGCATTTAAATAACCTTAAAGCAAAAGCAAAAAAAAAAAAAAAAAAAAAGGAATGGTTCTACAGAAAGTATGCAGTGTGACCCAGGATCTTATCATATGCTGTCTGCCTAATATAGCTTACTTATCTTTATACTAGATGCCCGATGCATGAAATTCATACAAGAGTGGGCTTTCTTTCCCCCTGCTGCTGGCATTAGCTTCCCTCTGGCACCCAGGACTGGGGCTTTCCTCTGGTTGCCAGCAGATTCCTGAAACCTGGGCTTCCCTTGCAGTTCCAGCTTCATCCAGAAGGATGTCAGGTCTAATTAGCATTTTATGCTTTTATTATTGTAGATAAAACATACAAACACACACACAAAGGATAAAACTCCCACACAAGCTCACTATTATTTGAAATATTTAAAAAAATTATGAAGTATGAAGTAAAACCTCTGGTAATGGTTCCTTTGATCCCACCTCACCCCTATTTCACTCTAGCTTCTTCCAGATTTTTGTCTAATGCCTTTCAGATAGAGCACACCCCATTAATCTTTGTCTTTGTGTCCTTCTAGTGTAACCTAAAGCAAAATGGGAGAATGCTATATACACTCATCAGCACCTCACTTTTCCCCCCTTCCACTTAATTATACATCATTCACATCCACATGAATTTAATCTTTAATACAGCCTTGGAGATAAAGTGTAATTATACTCATTTACCCAAATGAGGACATTGAAGATCAGAGCTTTCAAAAAATTTGCCCAAGGCCACAGTGTAAATAAAAGTCAAGGTATTTAAACTCAAATCTCTCATATTCCACAGACCATAGTCTTATCCTTGAAGCATGGAATCTTTTGGAGAAGAGAGAAGAAAATCATCTATCTTCTTCCCTGTTTTAAGTGTAGTCTGCTGATTAATATCAGGTGTACTAAGTCTATCTGTTCCATCAAACTTTTGGGCTTCCCTAAATATTCCACCTGTTACTGAGCCCATTCCAATTGCAAGACCTATGAACACTTAGAGCCACAGCCGGCAATGACAACTGCAGGACTAGATGATTGGCACGGTTTCCAAGGCTGATAGCAGCCCCAGCAATGCTAGGGAGATGCCTGTGGCTCCTGAGCCAATTCTCTGTTCCTGTTGCTGGCATTGGGGTGACTCCAGACCTGGCCAAGTGCACCCAAGCATTGTTCACTTGAAGCAGGGTTAACACTGTGGCATTAACATCTGAACCACACCATATGCTTTGCTTTTATGTAGAATCCTGCACGTGAGAGTAAATTTTACAAGTTGACTCTTTCAGTCATTATTCAAAGGCAACGAGATACATTCTAATCTCAGACTTTCCACCTAATTAGCATGCAAGCCCAGTTGTTAGTAGCTAGCTCTCTGCTTGGCACACAGAGTCTGTTCAACCAATTCTGACCGCCAGACTGAATGAATAGATGATAGGGTAATCAATGAATCCTAGGTTTTGGCTCTTTGCAGTGACTAAGGTCAAAGCTACCTGATTAAAACTCCTGCATCAGAGAAGAAATAACTTGAAACTTGGAATAAGAAAACTGGGGTCCTTGTCTTAGATTTACTTATGGCCATGTGACTATAGATGGACAACCTACTCTTTCTCTGTCTCAGACTTTTTATCCTCCAAGAAAGGGAGGAAGATACTAATGTAAAAGCTCTCTCTCAGAGTTCGTGTGTGTAATGAATGAGAATAAGTAAATGTCAATGTGGTGTCTTAATACACCATACATACTATTCTATACTATAATATACTACAATATAATATAGGAAATGTTGGTTATATAGATACATATTTTTTAATCTAACAATTAGAAACTCCAGTAACAGTCAGGCTCAGCTTTGTTGTCAAGCTACTTAAAAAATAACTATGTCAGCAGGATAGATGTGAAATCACTGGAAATGTAGAGTGTCACTGTTGTACAAAAAGCCCAGGTGAGCTTGAAGGATCACTGGAAGCTGAATTGGGCTGATCAAGGAAGCCTTCTGAAGCAGATGGAGTTGAAGATCATAGGGCTGTTTAGACAACCTACAAGATAACTCATTTCAGGGAGCCTTTTCCAGTTGCACATACTAAAATTCATTTCTCTTAACATAACACTAGAGTGGACTCTGTTTCCAAAATCTTTCCTTGCACTAGTTTTTTATTTTTATTTTTATTTTTTACATAAAACCGATATGTCCATGGATCATAAGATGGATTTGGAAAAGTGAGTGAATCATCGGTTCCAACCTGTCCCAGCCCATCTCTTCCTCCTTGCCATGTCCTCTCTGTTTCTGGCTCATCTCTCTGGCATCCTTGGTTTCAGTTAACCTGCTTCTGATGTCTCCTTTGTCTTGGGACTTGGGCTCTGCCTAAGTGACATTCACAATCTCACCCAACCCAGCTGGGCTCTCAGCTTCCTGTAGGCCGAGTTTCAGCTTCACTGCATCTCCAGTTCAGGTACATGGTGCTGCTGGCCTTGACTTTGCAAGAATTGCTACAGGAGGCTCACCTCACTGCCTGCTTCTCACACTGACACAATGACACTTCCATTACAAGAGAAGAATAAAGGTATTTCTGATTTTTGCTGAAGGATGAAAGATGGAGAATGCAGCTGTAAAAATTTAACAGTGTTCTTACTTACCTTCTCTAAAGATTTCCATCTTTATCCCTCTTTATTTCAACTACGAGGCTCCTAGATGAATAATTCAAACCTTACTTGCTTATTTATATAAGTTTATCTGATGTAACTTACACATAAATATAAAAGGAGTAAGATTAGAAAATGAAGAAGAAGAAGAAGAAGAAGAAGAAGAAGAAGAAGAAGAAGAAGAAGAAAGAAAGAAAGAAAGAAAGAAAGAAAGAAAGAAAGAAAGAAAGAAAGAAAGAAAGAAAGAAAAGAAATGATTAAAACATAAGTAATTAAAATGGAGGAAAGAAAAGGAAAAGGATTTTGGAAAACCATGACTGTGAAAAGTTACAACAGCTGAATCCATCATTTGTGTAATTTCCTGACTTCTAAAGAAAAGAACACACTTGATGTGTCATGAAGTTCTCATTCTTTATCAGTAGGAAATAGGCACATTCACAAATTAGGCGCAGGCTGTAGTTTAGGTTCTTAGGGGGAAAGATTTCCTAGTAGATATTTATATAGGAATCTTGAAGAAAGATAAAATATAATGTTCTCAATAGTTGTATCCCTCCTTACCCTTCAAAAAATGCCTTTTGCATTCCATATATAACTATTGCTTACATTGAAACTATGCAAACTTGAGA